>NC_137465.1:200093261-201322826 GCF_964235325.1 Thermobia domestica | reverse complement strand
ATTTTGATTTTCTGTTTTTTTTTATTGGAACAATATTTATTTTATCTGCTCTTATCATTTTTAGTCTCTTAATTTCATTTAAACTTGGTAATATTCTTCTGGTAGCATAACCTTTTATCCTGTTTCCATAAAGCAACTCTATAGACTGGAAGCTGTTGTTTATCTCACCTACATCGCTAAGTGTTAGTGCGTGTTTACAGGATTGAATTTGGAATTTCAGTTTAGCGTCCCTTTCAGCAGCGAGGCTATGTGGGACGTGGACCTACTGATTAATGTGGAATCCGAACCACATGAGCTCCCGCCGGGAATCGAACCCGGGTCCTCCCTGTATGCTAACCGCTTAGCCAGGGAGGAGCCTGTTTACAGGATTGAATTGTGACGACACTTTATTACTTTATTTAAAAACAAAACTGGACTTACCTTCTGCCTTTTTCTTTAAGGAATTCTCACACGAATTTACAGACTATTTCACAAGCACTGTGTACTCACGAGCAGCCACGGTTACTACTTTTACGGTTGTCGCCTGTATCATGTGTATGTTCTAGATGTTGCAGTTAGATAGCACTGACATGCATCCTCCATCTGTTAGCGGCTTGGACAATTAATTGCAGATCAGCTCATCGTATTCTTCAGGTCCAGCGGCAAGAAGTTTATCTTACTTACAGCATCTATTCCATCTTGAGATCTTAAATCTCCTTTTGTTTCCCTACGATTTCACAGATCTTTGCTGTCGAAACGTCAGGATTCTCCAAGCATTCGACTCCTTTCTATTCGACATTTTGAAGGGGGGCCATGTTACGGGATACGAAGTAAGGACAAGTTAGGACATCTTTATTTCATGTGTAAATTCAACTAGCCATCAATGGAAGCCAAGCAGCCTTCAAGAGTTCACTGCCTGATGTTATTAACACCAATATTCTGTTGTACGTTGCAATCTGACTTTACATTGAAAGATTAATTAACTATTGCTTTGCTGTTATTGAGGAAGTCTTTGTACTTGTAATTTGCAATAAACAGTGGTAGCGACCTTCAGAACCTTCACCCTTTAACAGTCTCACACGCGACGCTTTTAATTTGCTTTGTTAGATCATTGCTTCTCTCAATTGGTTCGACCTCATTGGCCCCTCATAGTCAGGTTACTACAAGGCATTGTCCGTTTCGTTCGTTTACCCACGACACGATGTTACAACACGGAAGTGATGAATATAGAAGTAAGTACTTTGACTCAGGTGAGTCTCCTTTTGGTTCATTTATCTGTCAACGTTAGCAATCTCAGAAGCAAGTTTGAGAACTTTGTATTAAGTCGACGACATGTAGAAACATGGACTTGGTCAATGTCAGTTTTGGGTAATCGACCACGCTCAGGAAACTCTGTGGTGTCACCATAATCTCATTCTGACGTCAGAGGGACAGTCAGGTCAAAAGCAATTGAGAGAGCACGATCTGGGTCTTTCGGATTTCAACCACGACGCGAGACAGATCGGAGTATCCCTGCCTTTGGGGTCCGGCATTCAATGCCACGGTTCATTGTCGGACAAGTATTCAACATGGACTTCATCAGGACAACCCAACCTGCAAGTCACTGGAACTTCGAGGACAGCGCCTAAACATCACCTATGAGTAAGAGGGAGAAGATTGGAACTACTTCGAATTAGGGTGAGACTGTTCAAAATTAGTTGCTATTGCTTTGTTTACCATCTATTCCGTAACGCCCTTATTGCTACCAATTCTCAATGAAAAATGCATTGGTTATTTTCAAATTATTTTAACACTAAAATCATATTCGTTACCATGTCTAATTTTGCTCATGGTTCTAGTCGCCTAAGACTAGTGGTGGAGTCGCCCCCATTTAGTATGTGCTTTATTGCTATAAATTTGGTATTGTTATCCCGCACCTCTTAGGTGCCTCTCATTTGTATCCCGACAGTTAAGTGGTGTCGGAACAATAGTGTTGTTTATTAGTTACGAAATCGGATTTTGGGAAAGCATTCTTAAGTATACAATAATAAATGTGTTTTCGTCTTATTAAATATAGATTCGAGGGGATGTATGTGGGTTATAAATATTAATAGTCGTTGTGATTTTATGATCAATATTCATAGTTACTGTAAATACAGTTAGTTGTGAATATTTAAAGATGTTATCCAAAATAAGTGAGAAGTTGTGGGAGTTTTTCATGCACAATACTCTTGAATATGGAATTCTCACATTTTAAACAAATTGCTATATGTTATTAGTAGAGACTGGATGTTTAGGCATTAAAAACTTGCAAAATAGGCAGACAAATAGGCACTTAAAAACTAAAAAATAGGCACTAAACTGAAATAATGAAGATAAATACTCAATACAATATTAAAACAATAGATTCAAGTCATAGATAATGTTCAAAGAACATAGAAATATACAGTACCTGTTTGTTGATATTTTCTTTTAGTATATATATATATATATATATATATATATATATATATATATATATATATATATATATATATATCTTTTAGTATATATATATATATATATAAACGAAACTTCGAAACTTGACATGCTTTCTATATATGTAATATACAGAGCAAGAAAAATCCACTCGCCAATGGCGAGTACTTTTTTACATTTGGCGAGTAAAGTCTGATCAGTCACAAATACATGAATTTAAGAATAAATAGCAGATGTTACTCTTTTATTTATAAAAGACATTCCAATAAACAAAACAAACAATATATTGGTATGTTTACTGTGTCTCAAAGTGATTTTTGTTTATCGTATAAACACCGTGGCTGCAAAATGGTCTGACTCTTAGATTTTTTGGCTGGCGAGTACTTTAAAGAAGTTCTATATATATGCATAGGGGCAACATTAGGCGCTAAAGCAATTATTTAGTTAGTAAGGGGCAAAATAGGCAAAATAGCAAAATAAAATTGGCTTAAATTGAAAGTATACAACTCCCCATACAGTAGCGTACGCAGGAATTTATTTCGGGGATCCAAACTCAATATGTGGGTATTTTATATTAAAATTCCTAAAATTGCCCTTAAAATTAGGCTAAATTTACACAAAAGTGGAAATTTCGGGGGGGGGGGGAGGTCCGGACCCTGCGTACGTCTCTGTCTCCATATAAACTTTTACAGGTTGTTTTTGCTCATATCTTTTATATTAAAGAATAGACATTTTGCCTAACATCCCGTCTCTAGTTATTAGTGTTGCCCTCGAGGCGAGACGAGACAAGGAGTAAAGTTTTCTCGTCTCATCTGAATTATTGTAGTATTATTTCTCGCCCCATGTCAATATCCAAAAAGGTTTTTCTCCCCTGGTTTCCCTTTAAAAATGTATGTGCAAAATGTATGCCTTGACGTTTTCTTTTTAATTCCATTTACAAGTTATCGAAATCTTTCCATGTCACGAGATGTGTACGAAGTGTGTGATATAACAACATTTAACACACATTTGAGTAATTTACATTGTGTGTCATGAGTTGGATATTTTTAAGCGTTATAAATCTTCTTCATTATGTTCATACAATAACCTTATTAATACACAAATCACTGGCGGTGTACTTAACTGTTCACCAGCCAGAGAGAGAGAGAGTATTATAAAACAATAACAGTGTATGATATAGTTCAGCACTGGATAGCTAGTAGACAGTGTCCGACACATTGGCCATCGTTGATTATTAGGGATGCGCTCAAGTCGAGACATGTCTCGAATCTCGACTGGACTCGACTCGAATTCGAGTCGAGATTTAAGTCGAGACACTCTTTGTAAAATTCGAGACGAGTCGAGACAAACGTATTTCTCGACTCGAATTTTCGAGTCGAGACTCGAGTCGAGTCGAGACAGCTGGTAAAAATCTCGACTCGACTCGAATGTCTCGAAAATCTTTCTATAATTTATAATATTATTTTGAAGAAAGTACTCGTTCAGAAACACTCGGCACGAGAATTTCGGAAACTGCAGGACTTGTCAGGTGTTCGAGGAGTGCTGTGGTGATTGTCTTCAACAAGTGGCGAAACCAAGAGGAAAAGACGTCCAAATGTCGAGGGGTTGGGCGCCCCCTACTTAATTAAAGATGTGAAGAATAAGAACGAGGACAGAAAAAGAGAACGAAAACAGAAAAAGAAACAGAAAAAGAACGAAAATTTAGATGGCTCACTGACCATTGGGAATTATCCCTCAGTTGAAGCGATGGTTGGAGTAATAAAACCAGTTAGTATTTCCGCTGTTATATTGTTGATTTCACAGAAATGTTCAAAAATAAGCAAAACGTGACTCTGCACAAGATGTTTACTTACCCATAGTTTTATTATTATAAACTGAACCCTGAGTGTCTGAGATGTTTCTGTCCCTTCTCACTTTACAACTTGAGAGGGGAGGGGGTATTATCATCAGGGTACCACTAGTAGTACACCGCTAAAAGAAATGCTTTAGTGCTGTGTCGGAAGCGGCATGTTTTGTGTATATTTCTTAAAATGTTATCCATTCTTCAAGTATAAATTCCCCTTCCTCCCCTCATTCTGTTTCCAATACAGAGAACCGACTCTTTAAATGAAGAACGAACCCTGAACCTTCCCGAAAATGCTAAAATGATTGATGCGTACAAATAACAAATCTGTGGATGAATCAGAAAATGCAGATACATGAGAAGATGATGACGAAGATAACAGTGCTTGATGCAGTGCAGTCCACCACATGTAAATAGATTTGAAGTGTTCATATTTGTGTATGTGTACGTGTGTATGTGCTTGTTTCTGAGTATTTATATGCGCGTGTGTCTTGTAATTGTTATATTAATATCCACTGGATTAAGTGAAAGTATAAAATGGATTTGATGACTGCCAAATTTACGTCACATTGGTAAGTCACTACTTTTTAATATTTAGTAATATTAAATTAGATTATAGTTTAGCGTCGTTTTTAGGAGCAAAGCTCAACAAGACGTGAACGTACAGTTTAATGATGGATTTGAAACACATGAGCTCCTACCATGAATCAAACCTCGTTCGAGAAAGGCGCATCGCTAACAACATAGCAACGGGAAGCTAAACATTTAGTAATATGTATATTAAGTTGTAAAGTTATATTCGTTTAATTTTCACTAATATAATCTTCACAATGTAAAGCATTCGCTAGACACGTTATCTTGTTTAAAAACAAAAAGCCTATCTCTTATGTTTCCGTCTCGGGGTTGGACTGCAGGATGATAGAAATCCGAAAGAGATGTTTTTATTATATTTTGTACAGTAGATCTGCTCCTTCATAATCTCCGTGTTTGATAAGAATGAACCTTCCTGGCTCACGAAAATGTATACGTAATATAACAAACCATGCACATTAAATGCCAGACTAATATAGCAAACATTGAAGATGCCCCCCTAGAAAATTTTCTTCGGCCGTCCATGTCTGGAGGTACACAATTTTGCAACTCAGTGGATACGATGTGGATGTATTCAAAGTCCACTGATTTACCCATCAAATTTAAATTTTATAAAAATATTCTCAGTGAATACTAACCTGAGGAGAACTATTTTTTTAATTCGATCGCAAAAGGAGTTTTTTTTTTTTGTTTTGTTTTGTTCACCAGGTCTCGATAATCGTCCGGTACGAAAACTGAAGTTTGTACAAGTGTTTCCCCAGCAATTTTTTTGAGAAAGGGGTCCTCCAGGAGCGTTATTTATGGGCGTTTGTTATATACATATATAGATATAAATATAGATATACTGTATACATATAAAGATAAGTAGGAGCGGGTCTTTAAAATTAGTTCGGAAAGATAATATGAAAATCTGGTATAATTTGCAAGAATCTATCTACTCTAATATAAATAAAATAAATAGTTTGTTTATGTGTTTGTCTGTCTGTATTCAGCCTGGGGATCAGACGAGTGGACCGAGAGTTACCAAATTTTGGTCAGGGGTACCTTGGCCTAGGCCCGAGATCAAGACGAAAAGTTGTTTTCAAATTTCGAACCAGGGGAGTCTCAGGGGGACGCGTTTACCGGAACCGGCTTGGGAACCAGACAAATTGACCGAGAGTTACCAAATTTTAGTCACGAATACCTTGGTCCAGGTTCCAGACCAGAGTTAAACGATTTTGTCAAAATTCGAACCAGGGGGGTCTCAGGGGTTGTTTACCGGGACATGTAAAAGTAGTAGAAAATAACAGATATTAGTGTTGAATTCATAGTTTTCGCGGTCGCTAAAATCAATGGGGAAACTCCGATCGCATTAACTTCCAAATTCATGCTATGCGGCACCGGGTCGGGGGTCACCGGGAAGGGGGAGTTGAGATATCGAGACATATAAAAGTAATCCACAATGACCGATATTAGTGTCAAATCCATAGTTTTCGTGATCGCTGAGAACAATGGTGACACTTCATTAGCGATGATTTGCAAATTCAGATACCATTGTATGCGGGCCGAGAATCAGCAGGGGGGGGGGATACCGAAACATGTAAAAGTAATACAAAATGACCGATATTAGTGTCAAATCCATAGTTTTCGCGGTCGCTGAGATGAATGGTGACACTTTCATTAGTGATCACTTGCAAATTCAGCTACCATTGAATGCGGGCCTGGAGTCAGCGGGGGGTGCGGATACCGAAACATGTAAAAGTAATACAAAATGACCGATATTAGTGTCAAATCCATAGTTTTCGTGATCGCTGAGAACAATGGTGACATTTCCATTAGCGATGATTTGCAAATTCAGCTACCATTGTATGCGGACCGAGAATCAACGGGGGGGGGGGATAAACCGAGACATGTAGAAGTAATCCAAAATGATCGATTTAGTCTCAGATCCATAGTTTTCGCGGTCGCGGAAATGAGGGTAATACATCCACAGGCCTTGACTATATATATATATATATATATATATATATATATATATATATATATATATATATATATATATATATATATATATATATACAGATCAAAAAAATTAGGGAATCAGATGAAAACACGTGTAAAACTTCTTACGAATAATGTGAGAACACTGTATCTTGTCCAGTTCAGATTAAAATCATGAAGGCCCAACGTGCAAACGAACCGTTTGAAACATCTGTGCACGTGATCAGTGACGTAGCATTAACAGATATCATTTTGTAGTGTGGCGCTGCCAACACATTCCAGCTCCAGGATACCTTTGTTCTCATTGTGTTTAGTGCGTCACAAATCTACGTAGTGAAATTGCGCAACAACGTGATTTGCCAGAATTGTTGGCATGGCGAGCTGTCGGCAGGTTGGAAGCTGGTCAGTTACAGCGGGAGGTGTCACATGCCATAGGAGTGGCACAAAGTGTGATTTCCCGATTGTGGAATCGATTTCAAACAACTTGAAGTGTTCGAAGACAAGGACAGAGCCGTCCACTAGCAACCAAAGCCAGAGACGATCGTTATCTCTTGTTAACAGCCCGTCGAAACCGGCATCAGAATACAACTCTGCTCCCGCAAGCCTTCCGAACAACAACAGGACGCACAATATCCACTCAAACGGTCCGCAATTTCCTTCGAGAAGGTGGTCTCTACGCACGTAGGCCTATGGTGTGTGTCTCATTAACTACACGACACCGTGTTGATCGAAGAGTGTAGGCCAGCGTTTCCCAACCTTTTTCAACTTGCGGCACACAAAGGGTGTAATTTAAATTTTCGCGGCACACTTACAGATATTATTATTTGTAAATATAAAACACAGCGGTATTTTTTCTGTGATTACTGATCTCCTTCTCACAGAGAAGAAAGCTCTATCACTGGTTTTCCCCCGTGGTAAATCATTATGCATATTTTTCATTGTAATTTAAAAATAGAAAACAATTGCAAATGAAATATTGGACTCAGGTTTTCAAAAATACAATTTCTTTTTAAAAACTATATCCAACATTTTACTAAGAAGGAAGATCACTAAATAACGAACGAACAAACAAATCTCTTTTACTTTTAAAACACAAATGTAGGTAATTTATCGAAAGGATTGAGTGATACTTTACATTATCAAGTTACGAAATAGTCTGCAACAATCTGCAACAACAGGAATCAGCATTGGTGAGCGTACTGAGCTCCACATCATCCGAAATGGCTCTTTGACGGCTCTCAGATATAGGGATGAGATCATGAAAACTCTTGTTCTTCCCTATGCTGGTGCTATTGGTGATTCGTTCCTTTTCATGGATGACAATACTCGTACTCACAGAGCTCGGTTAGTGGATGAGATGCTGGATGCTGAGGGTATCGCTCGGATGAAGTGGCCAGCATGCTCTCCGGATCTCATTCCAATTGAGCATGTCTGGGATATGCATGGCAGACGAATTGCCGCTAGCCAGTAAATCCAACAACCATTCCAGAGCTGGAAGTCGCTCTTCTGGATGAGTGGCACAACATTCCCCAAGAACTCATCGATAATCTGATTGAATCCATGCCACGCAGGTGCGAGGCCCTGTTGGCTATTCGAAGTGATCATATGACATATTAAGAAACAATCAGTGTTGTTGCCTTGCCTGTTTGTGAGTAGTTCGAGAGGTACACACATAACCGACTTGTGTCATGAGCCATGTGAACAAGGTTTTCCGTGCCCCAACACCAGTATGTGCCCCATTTTTCTAGTGTATCTTAAAGCATTCCTTCTTGCATGATATATATGAGTCAAACACAAGTTTATTCATACACTATCTTAAGGTCTTGTGTGATGTTTCAGCTGAACCCCTAATTTTTTTGAGCATTATAAACAGTATAGTGGCGGATCCAGGATATGATCAAGGGAGGAGCTAAACCATAGTTTGCAGTTTTATCCAGTGTAAAGCAGGATTGAAGCAATTTTTATGCAGTGTATACTTGAGTGTGAATAGAGGGGGAGGGCGATAGCCCCCTTGGATCCGCCTCTGTGTGTATATATGTATATATATCTACCTATATATAGGTAGATATAGATATATACATGATCGAAAATGGCCTCGAATCCATACTCGCTGAGATGAACAGAAGATGTCGTTTAAATCCACAAATTCAGCCCCATTAGTACTCTAAAGGGGGTGGTGACATGTAAAGATAATTGAAAATTATCGGTATTAATGTCAAATTCATAGTTTTGGGGCTCCACAACTTCATTGGTGACAGTTTTGGTGCCCTTTGTGTCCAAAATGAAACGTATTCTCCCCGTGCGAAGAACGGATATTCTGCTAGTCTGTAATAATAACTAACGGGAGTTTCACTTAATATATTTCTCGCTGCTCAAATTTACTCACTTGTGCGGTATATGTGTGTAAAGTAGAATTAAAACCTGTTGCTTTAAGTATTTTTCCGTTAGCGAAATACATTGTATATATAGTAGGACGTCGATAATCCTAACGTCAAAAATCCGAACGCGGTCCCTAGAAGCTTTTTTACATTTTGTCTTAACGCTAGAGATACACAAACAATAGCGTGTCCATCGACGTTATGTAAAGTCAGTGTTTTTACAAAAGTTCATTTATATGTAATTGTTCGTCATGTATTTTTAGTTTTATTTTTTTCTTAGGCCTATAAGTTTTAAGTGTGACTTACAAGAACAGTCTTATTTAGAGTGCAAGCAGGTTTTTCAGAAACATTAAATGTAAGTAGCCTTAGGTACGGTATTGTAATTACTGTATGTACTGAATAACCACTGTATCGATAGAAGAACATACCGTACAGCATATGTAAGCCTAAATGGCATTTTCTTGGTCATTTTCGAAAATCCGAACAATTTGAAAATCCGAACTACCTGTGGTCCCAATTAGTTCGAATTTTCGACTTCCCACTGTATATGTTGCAGACATGTTACAGCAAGATTACTAGCATCAGGAAAACAAATAGTTTTTAAACTATATTTTCCTGTTTTTGCCAATATTTCCGAACAAATTATTTTTTTCTAATGGTTTCAAAATTTCCGGAATTTTACATAGAACACTGAAGATATCTCTATGAAATACGTTTGATTTAACATATTAACTAAAATGATTCTGTGATTAACAAAAATGATGATTCTGATAATACCCAAATTATCCATTTTTTCCCAAGCTCGGGAAAACGGTAAAAAAACTGTTTTTTTTACCCAAAATTTCTGTTTTTTTCACAGACCTTCACAACACTAGTGTAAACACACAGTGCACCGAACACTCCTAACGATGGCGAATGTTAACACCACGACATCGGCAGCTACAACTGAAATGAACACGTGACCTTCGCCACTAGACCTTACCACAATGGCAGAGCGTTGCATTGTCTGATGAATCCCGATATCTTCTTCATCATGACGATGTGAGGGTGCGAATCCGTCGTGTTCCAAGGGAACAGCTTTTTGACATCTGTACTGGGGGGCGGAGACAAACTGGCTGCGGCTTAATTATTATCTGGGGAACATTCACGTGAGCATCCATGTGTCTATTGGAGCTCGAGCAAGGCACCATGACGGCCTCGAGCAAGCCGAGGCGTCGCACGCTGCTTGCAGACTATGTACATCCCTTCATGACGGCCATGTTTCTCATCGGTAGTGGCATTTTTCGACAAGATAATGCACCATGTCACAAGGCCAGGAGTGTGATGGAGTGGTTCGAGGAACACAGGAGCGAGTTCCAAGTGATGTGCTGGCCCCCAAACTCTCCGGATCTGATCCCAATCGATCACATCTGGGATGTGATTGAACGTGAAATGAGGGCGCATCACCCCCTCCCCGGAATTTACGGGAATTAAATGACCTGTGTGTGCATATGTGGTGCCAACTCTCTCCAGCGACCCACTGAGGAACATTGCGACCATGCCAAGACGCGTTGCCGTTGTTATTCGTGCCAAAAGGTGGACATACTGAAAATTAGGTAGGTAGTCATAATGCTCTGGGTGACGTGTGTGTATATTTTAACTCGTATATTTTGTCTCGACTCGAATTTCGAGACGTCTCGACTCGAATTCGAGTCGAGTCGAGACAGAGACTGTTGAGTCGAGACACGAGTCGAGACAGCAACATATTTTCGAGTTGAGACACGAGTCGAGACAACATTTTCTCCAGTCGAGTCGAGACAGGCTTAAATCTCGACTGGACTCGACTCGTGCGCATCCCTACTGATTATGTTCTATTATTTACAGGTTAGAAAAATTTAATAAAGCAAATAATGTTGAATTCATTGCCTTCTTCCCAAAACTTAAGAAAAAACTTTGAGGACGGCCGGCACTTTGAAACAAATGAATAGACTATCTCAGGTCAGAGTGTAATTATAAAATCTCTGAGATTCCGAATAACGATTTTTTTTTTTTTTAATATTTGACTCATAGTTTTAAGAATGTAAAAATATATTGATGCTTCAGGTAACTATTTTGAGAAATTGGGAAAAGTTTTATGTAAATAAATTGATTTTTCAAAGAGTCGTATCTAAAGCTTTCAGCATTCCCCTCATAAATATAGATAATACACTCAAAAGAACATGCAAGTCTGAAATGTCAGTTATAAAAGTATGTAGCTTACTCCTTTTCTATACCAAATTTCTCCTTCTTTCTGAACGATTAAATCTAGGTTCTTGTGTGGCTATATTGAGCATCTCATAAGATATGCTTTTACCAAAAAAGAAAAAAAGTTTCGTCATGCATTTGTTTACTGGCTAATCGGAGAGTTTAAGATCGTAAGTTGTTATAAGGTTTAATTGAATTTCATTTCTTTACTATAAAACAATAATTAATTTCGTTACATGTGGATAGAAGAAAGTATATCAAAGAATAACTTGAAAGTTAAAAACATTTCGTGTTCCTTTCTTGATTTAATTCGAGCAAGAGCAAAATAGAAACTGTTAAGAAAATAGTAAATGTATCGGTCGACCTACATTCTTTATTTAATATAAAATTGTAGAAGAATTTATGACCAGACAGTTGCTATCATTTAATTCGTTTAGTGAAAAGCCGCGAATTCCTTAAGTCTCGTAAACCAACGACCGTGAAATAAGGTTACTTTTTAAAACAATGTTATATTTAATTGTTCTTAACAGTTCATTTAAACAAAAACCAGTTTACGAGTTATTTTCTTTCATTTGGGAGCTGAAAGTGGATATTCGCAAAGTGCTGTACATAGAAAGAAAGTGATACGTTTTCTGACTTTCGATTTCCACAAATATGTGCTGAAATAGAGCTTAAGATACAGACGATTTCTTTTTCTTCACTTACCCCAGTCATGAGCAGCTCCTTCTAAATCTTCGTATTGTTTGAACCACTAAAGCTTCTAATGGAATGGTTGACAGAACGTTCTCCTTCGCTTGCTTCGACATTTATAGTAGCACCATATTTACGGATAGAAATATTTACCTCAAAAAATATACAAAGACAAGGCCGATGTTTAACTAGTAACTATTTAGTTCTAATGTTTAGTTTTTTTACTGTTTTAGATTACGCAATTCATTCCCTAGCAATTTGAATAACGTAAATAAATTTAAGTCTGTGGTATTCAATTAATTACTAAACATTCCTTGTCACTCGATCGGTGCTTATTGTTTGAGTGGAGCATATAAACAATTAAATGTAAATATTTAATCGTATGAAAATGTAACTGTGAATGTAGTTTGTACTTGAGTCTCTTAGGAAACATGACTGGTTATAGATTGTGAAGGCCTTTGTTCTGGTGTCCGATGCTTTACAGTTTGTCCCGATCTTCAATCATAAACTTTTCTTCCCTTTCTTGGTGCGTCCTATTCCCAGTCCAGTATTCTAAAACATTATTTTTTTAAAATAAGATGTCACATTTTGACATTAATAGCGTTATATGTTATCTTAACAGTATGCTTGAGTATTGTTAGAGCGCGCAGGGCGTACCCAGGAGGGGTTCCACTAGCTTCGGACCCCCTCAAAGGTCCTAACACGATAATCATTTGTAGGGTCTAGTCAAAACCCCCACAGCCAAAACCCTCACACTCAAGAAATGTCAAAACGCCCACTCGATCGGTCATAACTCCCACACAAATGGACAAATCCCCCAAACGCACGAACGGTCAAAACCCCCACAGCCAAAACCCCCACACTCAAGAAATGTCAAAACGCCCACACAATCGGTCAAAACTCCCACAGAAATGGACAAAACAGCCACTCATAGCAACGGTCACAATCCCCACATAAATGGACAAAACCCCCACACAAAAAGACAAAACCCCCACATGCAGAAATTGTCACAACTGCCACACAAATGGACAAAACCCCCACACAATCGGACAAATCCCCCACACTCTGAAATTATCGTGATTGCACGTCTTTGTTGCGGCTCTTTAAGGCGCCCACTTTAGTGTTTCTGTCATTACAAAACAGTGCAAGAAGAATAGTTGCAACATCAGTTTAAGTGGAATAAAAAATATTATTAAAAAGTACAAGGGCATGAAATACAACCAGGATCATTTCAGAGTGTGGGAGTTTTGACCGATTGTGTGGGGGTTTTGTCCATTTGTGTGGCAGTTGTGACAATTTCTGCATGTGGGAGTTCCATTTGTGTGGGGGTTTTGTCCATTTATGTGGGGATTGTGACCGTTGCTATGTGTGGCTGTTTTGTCCATTTGTGTGGGAGTTATGACCGTTGGAGGTTATGGCCGATTACCAGTGTGGGGGTTTTGGCTGTGGGGATTATGACCGTTCGTGTATTTGGGAGATTTGTCCATTTGTGTGGGGGTTATGACCGATCGTGTGGGCGTTTTGACATTTCTTGATTGTGGGGGTTTTGGCAGTGGGGGTTATGACCGTTCGTGTGTTTGGGAGATTTGTCCATTTGTGTGGGGGTTATGACCGTTTGTGTGGGCGTTTTGACATTTCTTGAGTCTGGGTGTTTTGGCTGTGAGGGTTTAGACCGGTTCCCCATTTTGTACACTTTCTCAACAAAACTACATTTGTTTAAGAGGCCTCATCCCGGCAAAATTAAAATACCGCTAATTTTACAGTAATTATATGATATCTTCAAATAGATAAGAGATAATTGAAATGTGGAACAAGAGCGTCCTAGACAATATTATATTGCGTGAGGTACCGTTATCACAAGTCACCTAGTAGCTTTCCGTATTCAGCCGTTTAGAAACTCGAAAATAAATGCCGATTTTCAAAATGGCTCGAAATCGAAAGCAGATAAGTGAGTCGTGATAACGGTATCTCATGTAAAATTATATTATCTAGCAAGCTCTTGTTCCACATTTCAATTATCTTTTATCTATTTGAAGATATCACATAATTACTGTAAAATTAGCGGTATTTTAATTTCGCTGGGATGAGGCCTCTTAACAAGGAAATGATTATGTAGTATGAACATTTGATGTTAAACTTCATTTGTACTCTTTCTCTTATAAAAGCAATCTAGTTTTATCATTTTTCTGAAAGTACAGGTGAAAGTTTTTTTACAATTATTTATCGTCTTTTCAGCTGCAGAATGATACTCGTTCAATTCTACATAGACTTACTAGCTTGTAGTAGTGAACCCCTCCCAAGAAAAATTGCTGGGAGTGCGCCTGTCTAGAATGTTACTTTCCTGTTACTAGAGGTTCAAACGCTGCTGAAACAATCACTCCTCGAAGATATGAGTAAAAAGGTTCTGATCCCATTTGTGCAGTGTGTTCTATCTTTTATCATCTTGCTATTGAGTAAGGACATACAGGAGCAGAAAGTCATCACCGGTAATTTATTTACACATTTTTTGGTTCTGTTTTAAATATGAAGACTCGTTGGGCACGTAGTTCCTTCGTGGCTAAGCGGTTAGCGTACGCGCCTACGGCGTGGGAGACCTGGGTTCGATTCCCGGTGGGAGCTCATGTGGTTCGGATTCCACGTTAATCAGTAGGTCCACGTCTCATATAGCCTCGCTGCTGAACGGGACCTTAAACTCAAAAACAAACAAACAAACAATCATTGGGCACAATTATCTGCAGAAGCATTCCTAATTTTTGTTCAGTTTTACTGTGGTTTATGACTTAAAACATAGTAATTATGATAATGCATAAGGTATCAGTGATCAAGAAAATATTATGGGTATTGATACGCCATAGTAACAATGACTCTTTATAGTATTAAATACGAAGAAAATGGAGTGTAATTTTTGGAAAATATCATGTCGTTACTGAAAAAGAATTTGATAAATGTAAATCTGGGGTTGATAGATTCTAGCAGACCAACAATTCAATAGTTATGAATTTGGGATAATGACAGGCTTTCATCTTCTACAGAAATGAAGTAGTTCATAATGATACAAGAAAAATCTAAACTGTATGGACTTTAGATTTTCGTGCATTGAATACTGGCAGGTGTTGACTTCCGCCTCCAAGATATACGAAGAACGTTCTGTAACTGCATGTTTAGTCACACCAGGACGCAGGAGATACAGATTCTATTCCCGGTGGGAATTTTTGTGGATAGGATACCACGTTAAGCCTCAATGCTTAAAGGGGTACATTATTATTATTATTATTATTATTATTATTATTATTATTATTATTATTATTATTATTATTATTATTATTATTATTATTATTATTATTACCATGACATCATTTTCGCAATATGGGAGCAGCAATCGTCTCATATTGTCCGTCACAAATCTCTACCTCGATGATCTGCTTTACTATATTCCATGCAGAGTAATAATATGGAAGGAACAACGTACAAAAGCCTCGCTCCGACTGTTTGAAGCTAATTTTACTTATTATTGAACACTGAAATTACTCTGTTATTCATTTTGTGCACGTAAGAATGTATGTATAAAGATTTCAGATTACTACCAAACTTGTTTTGATGACCTATTTCCCCAATTGTTAAAATTCAAGTACCTAATGTTCAAAATGGAAAAAGTCATTTAAATATTAAAAAGATTAAAACAACTTACAATGCACAATATCTTGCAAATACATTGGACACTTGAATGCAGAATAACAAAAATGTCACGGCAATGACAGCGAAGCCAATATTCAATATATTATTCTGATAATTATCAAAACTACCATTGTTTTCATGGTATTACTCATTCATCTCTTTCGGTAAATGGAGGCAGGAAAAGGCCCCGCATAACTAACGAGGATATCGTATATATATAAATAAGATCAAGGGCCCAGTTGTTATATACATGATAAGAGAGGTGTCAGCCGTGTTTTAATCTTTAACTGTCACACTTCGATATCTTGCTAATTAGGGGTTGGACAACAAATAACCCACTGCACCAAGACTCCAAAGAGCGTAGGTACGCTGTATCCACGTCTTAATCGACTTTGGTCGATTTCATAATTTATCATTAAAATAGCTACCGTCGTGTTTAATGGGTTTAATTTTCACACCACGTCCACTCTACTTTCACAAGAGGTAACTTATTTTGTTTATCAGAGTTATAAAAGAAGAGATTGTGGACCCTTTTAAAAGGAATTTGAACGTCCTGGATGTTTTAAAAAGTACCATCCGTCAATATATTATTTCTTCTCTGTTTTCTATAGTTATGCCCTCTATCACGTATACAGAATACAATTTGTTTTTAAAATGTATGAAAACTTCCTTAGAAAGTTTCTCAGGAAGTATTAGAAATAAAAATCAAGAGAGCCCAGCAATTACATAGCATTTATTAATAAAATATAATAAATTGAAACACATACATTCATTGTATAAATAAGTTATACCGTATAAATAAATATTGTGAACGCTTGAATAGAACCACACACTCTCTCAAATTTACAATCACATCTTTTGATACAATATGTAACAAAATTATATTAACAGGAATGAAAATGGCCAACAGGATGAGTACAAAACCTATTTACACAAATGATACTTTATTTACATGCAATAAAATAGGAGTAAAAAAAGGATGTCATGGATGCAAAACAAAATTACATTATAGAAAGTGATTCATTCAGTTTTGTGATGCAGTGTAGTAACGTTCTAACCTTAGAACGACAGATAACATAAGGGTCTTGGCCGGATAAAAGAATACTAATAAATAACATATAATTACATCTAAAGTTATCTTGACGTGCAACACACAAACATTTTTCGAAAATATTCGTTGTGAAATTAACCACATTTATTTAATAATTTAAATTGTAAATATAGTTAGCAATACAATTAAGTTAAGCATCTCTGAATGTACATGCAAAATGAATGTTTGATAATGAACAACAAAAAGTGAAATCTTTGGCCATTGAAACCTGCAGAAGTGAACTCGTCAGTTTTTGCTTTTAAAAAAATACCCGTGATTATTGGTGCAGACTTCGAATACACAGATGAAACATTGATTTCGTAGTTCAATTTAAAATTAACCCAAAAGTAAGTTGATGCAGCATCTTAAATCTGAACTATCCTTAGTCTATTTTGAAACGTACTAACAGGAACTTCTAACAAAAGCATCGGTAACAATCAGAAACCTTAACGGGAGAATGGAGTAAAAAAAATATAAAAAAAACTGTGTCTCCTTCGCTCGTGATATGGGTACGTTAATCTTCGTGTGTGTTATGACAGTTCGTGAAGTCTGCTTATAGGATAGAAACTTTGTAAGGGCGAATAACCAACCTTTATTAAATAAACTATTTAAGCGTTTGAATAAATTTGGTGTTGATCATTGTGTGCAAAGGAGTACACAGTTGCCTACACCTTTCGCATTCTAAAATTTACTATTTTACACAGAAAACATATTTCATGTACAAATGACTAGACCATACTGAGACTGTATAAAATGAAAATTTCCTTACATTATTTAACTGATAATTTATTATTATTTCCATTAGGTTAATGCACATTATAACTCGATTCCAATTATTTGAGCTTCTCGAGTATTGTCTCTGAAAGAAGCCACTACAACGAGAACAGTCAAAATTCGAACTTCAAGTTAAGGTCAGTTCTATCACTCCATGGATTTCATTGTGCATTTATACCTAACAATACCATACGTAAAAACATTTTCTCAAAATTCATTGAGTTATTTGGATGGGTACCTTTTTAATTTTGGTCCAACTATAGAGTATGCGGGAAGCTTCTGTCCACTCTAAGTAAAATCATTTTCAAACAATTTGCATAAAAGATGTTTTAAAAAAAAAGGTCTCTTTAAACATACGAACATGTCTACATAAACTTCTGGACATCAATGTATCTAAGATATTTGCTAAAATACATATCCATATATGCAATTTACTGTACAAGTCATACATTGATTACTTAGAAGCATGCATGCCTGGTGCACAATAACTTCACGGATGCCCTGCATAAATTGAATACTGATTGAATAGAACTGAGGCTAAATTGATCGGCTGAACAGAAGAGAAGATGTTGGTTTCATCTGAATCGCAAATGCTTATGAATATGTAATATCTTAATATGACATTTTAATGTGTAACATTTTCTGTTAATGAACTTTCTTCTGAGGAATTTGAATGAGTGATTTACTTTTCCGCCTTTCTCCGAAATCATTTATAGCAACTGGGTTAATAGACTCTATATTTAATTTACGAATTCACCAACGCATAAACATTAATATGTCCCTCGCCAGATAACTTCACCATTAAAATTAATATTTCCGTGTCTCAAAATGTCCTAACTTTCTTCATTACACTAAGCGGTTGAATATGTTACTAAACTATAAATTAAGGAAACAAATACTGCAATAAATTACCGTCGTTAAACACAGGAAAGAGATATGATAAAAAACATAATAACATAGATTGAAACATTGATTTAATTGTAGATTTTACATTCGAAATTACTGAATGTTTCTCCCAAATTAAATATATATTAATTATGAATCTCGCAGAAATGGGAATACAAAGTAGAAACTAGATGGAGGTGGCTAAGGACAGAAGTGTAAAGGTTTGTTGTTGGTGTTTAATAGCCTATTGAGCAAGGATGTTATACACCCTACACACGTGGACACGTGGACCTACAGCTTAAAGTGCGATATGAACACATTTGCTCCTTCAGAGAATCAAACCCGGATCTCCTACATCAATGGTGCATACGCTAACCATATAGCTAGAAGGGAACTTGATACAAAGTGATGTTTAAACTCCAGTGAAAGATAAGAGTTACGTTAGTCGACTTAAGTATTCACATATTAATGCAATGCATCTAAAAATCTATTGGTGTACCATATTTAAGTAAATATTGAACTTGACGAATGATAAATGTTGTAACAATTTCTATTGGTTGTATTTACGAATAAATAATCCTGTCGAAATTATGTATGAGGAGTTAAAATAAAATAAACATAATATATTTGCACAGGTATTTGGGGGATAGACGTTAGAATCCACAAACAGGAAAATGTTAAGAGTATAATATTTGATCTGTGTACATCTTCATTCCGCTAACACGCTGTTGTCATTGAAGCACGATTGAGGAGGTAATATGGGTAAAATATGAGCGTCTTTAAGAGTAAAACGGAACGAAAACGGAAAAAAAGAATTTTATAAGGAGGAAAAGTTATTTTGAACTTGTATAGAAGACCGACATGATTGAAATGAAGATGTATGTGCCGTTTGGAAAAGAAGAGTAACACTTCAATCTTCCATAGCCTAGTCACTTAGAAGAGATGATGTTCCAGCAGCCTGCCCTTCCAAGCTTTCCCAGGTACATTCGCTGCATTTATAAGAGAACGAAACAACACATACATCCGCCTACAGGAGGCTCTATACAATATTAGTAGAAACTTGACCAACCATGCCACTATGGCACTAAGAGGAGGAAAATGATATTATCAAATTGTAATCTCAAGGGCTAAAACATGAGCTTTCTGACACAAGAAAATCACATCAATGACATTGTTAAGAGTTTCAGACATTGTTCTGCAATTGCTGAAGAGACGCAAGCAGTGGTAGTTCTTGAGGAAAGTGACATTGGAAAAAGAATTAATTTTATTCGTTTCAAAGGAAGGGGAAAAATTGCCTAATATACTAAATCTTCTACAAAACATCGGTAAGTTTTTTATTTGCTCAGTTTGTAGCGACTAAACTTTAACTTTTGCCTATATAAATTGAGCCAAACGATCAATTACAAGAAAAAAAAAAAAAAAAAGACTGCATGGGAAGAACAAATAAGAAGGTATTGATAATGAATATTTGTCAATACAGAATGAATTTTGGACTTAAGTTTGTTTTATCCATTTGTTTTAGATGAAAACAAGTTGAATCTTTTCCATAATTATGAAGAGTTTTATTGTGGAAACAACCCAACAACGAAATGGACGCAGCCAACAGTTGTTCTACAGTCAAACATGATCGTTGTGGAGTTATGGACTAGCAATGTATGATTCGTCCAGCGCAAGACAATTTATATCTATTTATGAAGTCATAAATCAATTTGTTTATCGACATTTTTAAAAGCAAATTCGAAAAGTAAAACTTAAAAAAAACTGGGTCTGGAGCACAATTTTTATAGTCAATAAAACAACAATCCGCAACATACTATCTATTACTTTTCATTATTCAATGTTGTAAAATGAATGTACTGTGCAGGTGTGCAATGTCTACATGTTTCAGGCGTAATCTCCATCGAACATTTATAAGATGGACTGGACCTGAAAGAAATGCTACTTAAATATTGGTAAAATATAAATGTACACCAAAATTAGTAAATTAATTGCCGAAACGGATTGGAAAGTCGTTAAGACGAATGGATTACATTCGAATTAGTTGATTATTTGTGTTCCTGGTAACCTTCAACTGCACTAACTTTATACATATTTATGTAGTTATGATAATTTTTGTTTCTATGAAGCACTGTATTTAAATTTTAATATATCATTAAATGTAGTAATGTTGTGTTAATAATTAATTCTTTGTCGGAATGCAACTCAACATATGAAATACATATAAAGAGAACGAATCATTATGTGAGTACTTTTGTATACTAGCATAAGTTAGAATATGTTAATAGTTTCTGATTATATAATTAGAAATCATGCAAAGTAATTTACAAATTTTAATTTTTAGATTTTGGGTTTCAGTAAGAATTAATTTGAAAACAAATTTAAGTTTTCGAACTTTGTGAAATATTTAAGAACATTTGTTTATGCCTGTTCCGTTTCTAAAGACATAGAATTACAGAAATCGGTTACTGTAACACTTCGACATTTAAATTATTTATTTTGATAATGTCTCTAGCGTGGAAAAGAAAGCAACACATTTTGTGACTGTACCTGTACAATGTGGGGAAGGTAGCTTTAATATAAGGTTAAATGAAGAAAAATGTGTTGAAAATCTTTGTTAATCGCAGCTGAATAAGTTACAAGTACGGTGCATTTCGAAAACATATTTTGAAAGGAAGTCAGAGTATTACTTAATGTTAAGTACTATTAAATGTTCTGCTTCATTTAATAATTGGTTTTATTTATTATGTAATTACACATATTCCCATGAATATGTTTAACAGAAGGAAAAAGAGAATCATTGTATGAATAAATTTAGGTTTTGATAAGGTCATGAACTTTGTAGAAGACGAGTAACAGCTTTTTTATTTCCGTGAGTTGAGCAGTCATCAGTCCTTAATAAATATCCAGTAACTTATGGCTCCAATTGAAAGGAGAAAATTAGTAACAGTTAAAGAGAAAAATGTTTTCGATTCTGTACCGAAGGAAGTAAGCATGAGTCTTTGCTCTGAATCTTAAATTAGAGTTGGAAATGAATTAACTTAAATATTGAAGAAGGACCCAACGCCTCAATCCTCAAATGTAATGCACATGATCATTTTAAGTTTCGTACATACTTGTGTTCTTAACATAAGCACATTTCTAAGGCAATTGCAATTTCAACATTTTCCCTTAAACTACAAATAGAAATCACAAAACAAAGCTACGTTTATTTTAAAATAATAACTGTGTAACAGTTTCGCTAATTAACTGAACGTATTGGGTCCTCAGATGAAGCAAGTATGTTCAGTTAATTGGCGAAACTGTTGCACATTTGTTATTTTAAAATAAACGTTATTTTGTTGAGCGTTTTGTATTTCTAGTTTAAGTTATTTAAGATAGCAAAGCTAATACGAACCAGTTATTTCTTTTCCGTACAAATTGATTGAAAACATTAGATACGTTACATGGCTTCTAGTTTCTACAGACCTTTCATAGAAACAAGTGAAAGGGGAGTTTCAATAAAAGAACAAAAGAAAAAGGCGGAACCTTTGAAGTCTTTTAATGTGCCAACCACGGAACTAAACTATGACTATTATAATCTGACAGCAAGTGAACAATTGCCTATTTGACCAAATTTCAGTGATGTATGATACAGATGATACAGCTTTCGCTCTGAATGTAACTCATTCTCTGCCTTAGCATCTTGTTAAGGCTTAGCTTATCCATATTCGTCAATTTTGCTGAATAACTTGAAAGCAATGAAGAGTAGAAAAATGTAGAAATAAACTAGATTGTATCTACGAAAGGATATTATATGAACCAATAATTGTTTTCAAGACTCTGTGTATAGTGTTTAAATTTGGGTACCCAATAATTATGACGTCATCCAAATTTCTGGTCTATAAGAGAAGGTCTGGGAACTGTTATTAGTTTATTTAATATCGTTTCGTAGATACTCCCTGGCTCACTGCCTACATTTTTTTAGATTATTCATTGTTTTTAAGTTATTCATGAAATTCAAAAGAGTGGGCGTGAGCTTAGAAAGGATCCTTTTAATACATCCTGTGTCACTCTAAAATAATTTGAGTTTAAATTGGACATGAATCTGAATATATACAGGGTGAAAGTGAAAAATGTGCACGAACTCAGGGAAGTGATTCGTCACACCAAAAGAAGACAAAAAGTCCTCTTGCATGGTGGACTGATGTGCACATTTTTTAAATTCCGTTCCAATTGTCACGATTGGACTTCCAATTCCAAGTTGGCACCCCTGTCACTCGTACACAACGCGGAATTCGATAACATGCAAGAGGACTCTTTGTCTTCACGAATCACTTCCCGGAGTTTGTGCATCTTTCAGGTTCACTCTGTATATGATCAAACAAATAAAAGCGTAAATTACTGTTACGGAATGGAATTGCTTTGTAGATTTAGATGTAAACATGAAAGAGAAATGAAACTCCAAAATTAACAAAGATTGCTTTGTGTCAAAAACTAAACTAATTTCAGGAAACATTAATTTTTCTTTCATGTAATCGAAACATTTAATTTTAATCAGTGTTGTGTAAATTATATGTATTTTTATTTAGACACCTTTTTTTTCAGTGAGAACGCATAATTTTTATGAGTTCATATTTCTAATTTTCTGGAGTTCTATCAAAGAAATAGTTGTCAAGGGATCGCTAGAAGCTCAAGAGAGAAAGCTTCGTATAACTTCATAGGTAAACTTTTTCTTCCCTAGTTGTAGCGAGAAAAATTAAATGTTACCAACGTAACACTCAGCAAGAGTCATCATCGCATCTTGTACAAAATTTTAGACTTTCATATTTAACTGAATATTCTTAACTGTAAAGTTTGAGATAACTAAAGACCATTAGAGTGTAATTTACAGAATAATCTGAATATTGACGTTGTTTCTAATTAAATCGAAAGTTTCAGTTGGTTGGACTAGAGCTTAGAGGGTCTTTCAGCAGCGAAACTATACAAGACATGAATCTACAGCTTATTGTGGGATCCGAATCATATGAGCTTCCACCGAGAATCACGCACAAGCTAACCATACGAGGGAGGTTAAATCTAAAGATTTATCATAAGCTTTACTCACATTTTGAACTGGGTGTAGCAGCTTATACTTGGTGAATACGTAACATTGGCTAAATTAATGTCTAAGATTCTGAAATACTCTGCAATAATGACTAAGTCATTACGTTATGGCAATTATTTTTCAGACCTTACAAATAACTTTAACCAAAAGCTTCCAGCAACAACACTCTATTCCTTATGTCTGTGAATCACTGAGGAAGCTTTCACAGACAGAAAACTTCTGAGAATTTTTATTTAATCAGTGATATGTAGAATAGAATCATTCTCGTAATCGTCTGTTGTACTTAATGTCAAAAAATAGTTTTTCTAAAGGAATCCACGCGTAATACTCACCGTCCGATTGAGCGAGATATTCATGTCTGATTTCAATTTGCGAGGGTGCTGTGGCTGTAACAGAAATCACAGCAGGACCCGTCGTGAACTGTGATGGTTCAGTACCCCATGAATAATTCTCATGACTTAATTCAACCTCATGTGTGGAGTCGGGAGCTGTAGGCGAAGGAAATGGCTCGTTTGTCTGACTTCCATCGCCATTTGAATTAGCGGATGAACCATAATTTATATTACTATTCGATTTTATTGGACTAGAGGATGATTCTTCCATCAAAAATGGCAAAGGATCTGAACTTAACTCATCAACATAAAATGGAGCAACTCGCAAAAGGTTTTGATCTGTCGCTTCAGTTCTACTTTCTGGAGGTTCTGAAGAAATAGGTTTTGGACTCTCGATACCCTCATAATTTAATTTGGGATCAGAGTTAGATTTCAAGGGGTTTGCAAGTGAACTTTCTGTACTCAATGGTGAAGAATCTGATGACAGAGTAGGCTCTGAGTTTATATGCGAAGCCAAAGAAGGATGATGAGTGTTTACGGGTAATTCTGAATCAGGTGGAAGAGCACTTTCTGTGGACAACGAAGGAGGGATTGTGTCATGAGTTACTTGAGTAAAGAAAGGCATGTTCGAAGTAGAATTATTTAGTTCATCACCTGAGCCTGTTTGCTTCGTAAAGTCATCAGGGCTCATCGCGTCACTGGAAATGTTTGAAATCCTGGAGTCAACATCTCCGTTTAACTCCGAGAGATTTTTCAGTGATGGTGGAAAGAACGAGGTCGCCTCAACTGAAACATAATTTGAAGAATCCGAATTTAATTCTGATCTATTACGAAACTCATTCTGTGTTGAAGGAATGTCAGCTGTCAATCCATTTTCTGGAAATATAATGTCATGTGAAGATTTAGTTTTATTATTGAAATCTGAGTTATTTGAATGGACATTGCTAACGGGGATTGAAAGAAATGCCGAAGAGTTAAAAGATTTGTAATCATCTGAATATCTATCACGTGCATTGTCAATGGATGTCCATGAGCTATCTACGCCATAAGACGTTTCAGGAGGTGTGTGAGCAATCGACCCCCAGACATCTGATTCTAAAAGATGAAAGAAATTAGGGTTTTCCAAAGAAGAGAAGGGAAGAAACATTTCATCAGATCTTGCTCGCAAAATGGAATCTTCATCTGGGAGAAGGAAATCTGTGGAGTGAACAGATGAAGAAGGATGGGAGTCCGTGGGCTCTATGCTATAGATTGTTTCAACGGGAGAATGGGCAGGTGAATGGCGTGTGTAACGGTCTACCGTTGACTCTGTAAGAGAATATAACGTATCGTTGGTAGAATTGAAGGTTTTATGATATTGTGAAGTATCATTATGCATTGAGGAATCATTGCTGGTTGAATCTGGAATTAAAGAAATTAATTCGTAACTTGATGACTGGTCAATTTTTGAATCATCACTCCTCGAGATGTTATCAGGTTTTTCATCCGTGGAAGAAGAGCCTATATTGAAAGTTACTTCAGTGGGCGAATGAGCAGGGGAAACGGGGAATCGCCATGCATATCGATCTGGGAGTGCCCTGTGGTAATGGTCTTCGCGAGTCCAAGAGTGGAAGTGTGCATTTGAATATGGTACATGAGCATTGGTATTTGATTCTTTACTGTTTTTAAATAAGTTGTGTCTAGAAGAGGACAGATACGTATTGGCAGTGACTGTATCAGAAGTGACAGCGTCTGGAGCTGAGAAGTTTGATGCATATCGATCCGTATGAGACTCTGTACCGTAGAGCTCATTTTTTGCATGATGATATTTGTCACGAACAGCAGTATTGTGCAAGAGCGCACCAATCCATGTATCGGAGCCTGGAGTTGTATTAGTATCTATATCTTCTACGGCAACAGACGGAGTACTCGCAGGATTTGGTTCTAGGAGGGAACTTTCTGTGGATGACAACGGAGGAGACATATTGTAAGTTTCTTCAGGAGCTGAGTGAACGTGTGATGCTGTATAACCCACATCGTAGCGGGCAGCAGTTGATTGAATAGGGCTATAAACAGAGTTACCTGTTGATTGTGTCGAAGCAACTAATGTGTAATCTACAGCAGGAGATAAGTGAGAGCTAGACACAACGCCTTCTCTTCTGTTGCTATTAGTATTATCTGAACTAGTGTTAATGCTTTTGTATGATTCAGTCTCATTAACTATAATAGGTTTCTTCTCCGTTGACCAGTCTGATTGAAATGATTTCTGTTGCGAGAACTGTCCAATGTTGTCCTCCGAAATGGTATCACTCCAATGTGAAGGCTGCGCAGGTTCGTCCGACGCAAACTGATAACCTTGGTATGCGTTATAACCTGAGTGCGGTTGGATGATCTGTTCTTGCTGATAAGGTTCACTGTATTTGAAATGGCTACTTGTATCATAGTTTGAATGAGAAGATTGATGGGCTTGTGGGGACGTATAAAAAGAACTGCTGCTCGGATGAGGTGATGGGTATCCTACGTAGCTCTGTGTTCCTATTCCCTGTGAAAACCCTTGTACTGGGTAAGAAGGCTGGAAGTTCCCGAAGCCAAGAGGTTGCTGCTGCTGCTGCTGCGCTGGAAAACTCTGGAAGTTGAACTGATGTGGCTGCTGGGGGTAGAAAGGGAGCTGGAACTGAGGAACAAAAGGGAAAAGAGGTCTATAAATGTGAACTTGCGGAGGGGGAGGAGGAGGAGGATGTGGAGATCGTGGCCTTCCCCAGACTGTTAGTAGTAGTATAAGACCGCTGGTGAGCAGAGCAAACTTGGAGAAGACAGCCATTGATATGAGGGCGAGGAAACCTCCGAGAACCATTGGTACTAAGGACGCAAGCCTCGCCGCGATGGACAGCAGAACAGGAAACAGCAACTTCAAACGCTCGCCTCCGCCGCCTGATAGTTGTCTTCCTAGAAGAAAAAAATAACAAATTGTTATTGTTCAATTTGCAGAGAATGTAGTTGGTCTCTGGATTACTGAATACTAACCAATGAATATAAACGAAATAAGAGAAACATTTGGTACAACTACGTGACGTGATGCTATTCAAACTTGGACTGAAGCTTTACTCAAATAATTAAACATATGAATTGCTTTCTGCTTTCATGAAGTTGTAATTTGCCTTATTTTAAAACAATTTTATGAACTTCCCCGAACAATTAAGAAGAAGCAGTAAGCATAAAAATAAAAATAATTGAGCATAAATGCTGAGCCTTAATAAATAATAACTTAAAAATTATATTTATGAGGGGGGGGACCCAAAAGAAATCGGTCTTTCGTTCTAAAAATAATATTTTATTAAATTTTCTACAAAAATCTTTCAGCCTTCTTATGAAAATTGTCCGTTAGATGCGAAACACTTCTCTAGTCATCCTTTCCATGTTTGAAGAATCTCTGAAACGTTTCAACTTTGAAATCGTCCAATTCCTTCTGGGGATCTCTTTGCATAGCTTCCATATCATCGAAACGTTTCAATTTTGGATCTTAGGAACCGGTTCCACACCTGGATCCGAAAACCCGGTTCCAGAACCGGATCTTAGGAAGCGGTCTAGACCTGCATCTGAAAAACCGGTTCCAGAACCGGATCTTAGGAACCGGTTCCAGACCTGGATCCGAAAGCCCCCAAAGACCCGTAAAGGAGGCACAAAGTTCATCTTCAAAACACTGCAAAGAGGACCATGCGCTTGTGCCCTTCCCGCCCAGATCCGCTTGTGCCTCCAGAAAAAAAATTGGTCCACCAATGGGTGTTTAGCCAAATGAGTTGGCCAGTTTGCCTGTTTAGCCAATGAGTTTGCCAGTTACGCAGTTTATTTAGCCAAATGAGACAAGCGGCCGCCGCCTGGGCGACTGCCTGTCGCTTCCACCATTTCATCTAGCACACTGTTCACAGTCTGCCAGCAGCTCGGGTTTAGCGTAGGGATGGTCACAAAGTTTCGGTTCCAGCGGAACCGGTTTTGCGAGGAACCGGTTCATGGAGATCCGGTTTTCAGAACCGGTTGCAGACATGGATCCAAAAATCCGGTTCCAAAACTGGATCTTGGGAACCGGTTCCAGACCTGGATCCAAAGAACCGGTTCCAGACCTGGATCCGAAAAACCGGTTCCAGACCTGGATCCGAAAAACCGGTTCCGGTACTGGATCTTCTAGAACCGGATCCGTTCAGACCCGAAAACCGGTTCCACCAGGAACCGGTTCTGGCCATCCCTAGTAAATATATGTTGTTTCATTTCAATCGCATCCTTACAAGTTTTGCTACTCAAGTACTTATTCGAGGACACATTTAGTGCACTCTGTGTCTATTGGATGGCAGCATTGAGCACATAGTGTGAGATTCAGAAGAATGGCTGCAGCATGAGAGGAAAGGATTGAAGGTCCTGATAAGAAAACGTGAGTATATTCTTTTATTTACCTTCGGCATGGTTCAAAAATTATTTTCTTTTAATTTAATATCAACTTCTTGATATAAAGGTATTATTTGTAGCAGGGACATTCTGTACATTTCAGAGCTGAGTAAAAACTACCATGTACTCAAATGAGTACTTTGGTACTTACGTATACATATTATTCCCCTGTACTCATTTGAGTACATTTCATATTGCTAGATATTTTTTTCTCTCAAAAGCTATTTTAAGTTTTGTTTTGTTTTAGTTGCATTTAGAAATAAATATGCATTAGATGCTTTATTAAGAAGATGAGTTAAAAGCAGTTGAGATATAAATAATGTAATAAAATAGGCCTGTATTGTAATATTCTCTTTATAAAGTTTTACATCTATTTATGCTACGGGCGTAAGCCGTAATTGAGGTTACGGACCATAACATTGATTTTATCCTTTCTCTGTTTATGCTTTTAACTTGTTTTTCGATTAAGTAGTGTTAATGAAAGTTTTAACTACTGAAATATCATGAGAGATGATCGCTACTTAATTTCTAAATATTTCTATATTAAATTGCGCTCTTTCTTTGTTTTAATTTTATCAGTTTTTCTTTGCTTGCGACTAAACTCAAATAACTTTCTCTTATGGAGTAATGTTCAGCAATAGCTACTTAAATTCTAAGCAATTCTTCTTAATTTATTTCAGGATCTTATAGAAGAAAAGTACTGCATAATCCTGATCACATTCTACAAATTTAGGTAATGTCCTAGTGACATTTCAATATCATACGACAATGAGGCCAGCAATAGTGACTTTACATTGAATGAAACTAGCACCAGTACTGTGTCAGAGTATGATGCTCAGCAGGCTAAGATGGAATTAGATTCCATTTCTTGTTTTCCAAATGAAGCACCAAAAAGAACATGATATGGGAGCACAGCATGTATGAATTAGATCAATGTGGTAGTTAAGAACAATAAGAGTGTTCTCGTTAAAGTTATTCTAGTGATGTAAAAGGTACGATTGTTCTAATGAAACATTGACGGTACATGATTATAATAGCAGCTTATCTTATAAGGTAGGCCTACTGAAGGTAAATATACAATTAATACTTTTTTCTTTGTTTTTTATTTTGTTAGGGTATATCACAACATTATAGCCTACTTTGTTCTAACTTTGTTGTAAACACTACAACAATATTTTTGTCATTAACATTCGATTTTTCTTTTAACATTTGCAAAAAGGCATTTATGGTATGGAGTGAATTCAACCAAATTCTCAGGAGTAATTATACTCATACTGAATGGATCTTGAATGATGTTAAAAGAAAGAATTCTGCTTGTAAACGAAAGCAAATATTTTTTTTTTATTGATAGCTAGCTGCTAATATTTGCCTCATTCCTAGCAAAAACATCCTTTATTTTATATATATATATATATATATATATATATATATATATATATATATATATATATATATATATATATATATATATATTTAGAATAAATACATGTAGTGCGCCCCAACGGTATTCAAATGAGCACATGCCCTCCCTGTGCCCCTGTGGCACTTTTTAATAAGAAATGCTTTTTAATAAGATATTTAACTAGAAAATATTCAGAAATTATTTTTTGGTGCAGTAAAAAAAATCAGGTCTGTAGAGGTTAACTACAAGTTAACATACTGTATTAATACTTTTAAAAACCAATATTTACAATACAAAAGCATTGAGAACAACAATGCAACAATGAAAAGCATATTTTTATTTCTGTAAACTTTTCGGTGTAATCCTTTGATGTGAAGAAAAGAAAAAAAAGAGAAGAAGAAAACTTCCGCCAACAATGAATAATACACAAGAACTTCACACTATATTGTTTTGTGTACCTCTTGAACTTGAGCATCTTGTGTACTTTCTGGTGGCATCTTTTACGGTCCTTTCTGTATGTATGCACCTCTAAGGCGCACATACTAGTGATTTAAAAAAAAAAAAAAACTAAATCGAGTAAAGCATCTCTTTACAATACATTAAGTAGAAAGTTCATTAAATATGAAAGAAACTGGTTGCATAAAATATTAATAAAGAGATCAAAATATTTAGAATATTTAATGTATAGTAAATATTATACATTATATACGATTAATGTAAAACAATGATTGAAATTAATAATAAAGCATAATTTGAAAAAAAAAAATAAAGCATAATATGGGTTGCTCTACTCATTATCATTAACTGTTAGATTTTAATTTCTGTTTGATTAAAATGTTGCCTAAACGTAAGTGGTATCATTCAATAGATCACTTCGAATTCAACAACATAACATGCTTCAGGATCAGAAGTACACCCACGGGCGCCGATTTCTCTGTAAATTTGGGGGGAGGATCCATTCAGATGCAGAAGGCATATATATGAAGATTTTAAGACATATTTCACTCAAATTATGCCAAATATTGTATATTCATAAATACAATAGGTAGTCCCACATGAGCTTGGGGGGGGGGCAGAATCGGCGCCCTTGTCCACCGGATTCGGACCCCCAAAAGAATTTTGCATCTCGACATATATTTGTACAGCTTCTTAAGAGTCTGTATCACTGCGAAATTAAAATACCGCTAATTTTACCGTAATTATGTTATATTTTCAAATAGATAAAAGATAATCGAAAAGTGGATCAAGACCTCCCTAGACGATGTTATTTTGCATGAGGTACCGTTATCACGAGTCACCTAGTAGCTTTTCGTTTGCTGTTATTTAGAAACGCGGAAATAAATGCCGATTTTCTAAATGGCTGGAAATCGAAAGCAGATAAATGAGTCGTGATAACGGTATCTCACGCAAAATAATACTGTCTAGGGAGGTCTAATTCCACTTTTCGATTATATTTTATCTATTTGAAGATGTTACATAATTACTGTAAAATTAGCGGTATTTTAATTTCGCAGTGATGAGGCCTCTTAATAAAACTATACTTGTTTAACAGAGAAATTACTCATGTAGCATAAAAATTAGGTCTTACACTTAATCTGGGTTGTTTCTTTTCTTCTGGACAATAACCTAGTTCTATGATTATTTCTAAAAATAAAATAGAGGTGACATTACTCAATTACTTATCGTATTATCGGGTGCAGAATACGACACCGCTTCAAAACTTCATAGGCGTATTCTCTTACAGTATTGGATCTCCCTCATCCCGAAGTTTGGACCCATAACAACAAAGATTCCTGGGAGTGTGCCTGTTCAGAGTAAATTATCGCCTGCAGTTTTCGAGCAAACTTGTGACGCTAAAATAAAAGTATCTTGTTCGTTGCCAATAATAATGGACTTTCTATTTGACTGTCAGAAGTTGCCATAGCGTGTTCATTAAAGTGGATCACCATCCGGAAGTGAGTACATATTTTAGCCCATTCCCTTAATTATTGCGTAATGAAATGTTACATATTATAATTATTGTACTATAAGATAGAGTTACGTTTCAGCTACAATATAAGACACTGATTCTATTTGGTTGCGGCTTCTGATATCCAAAAAGGTAACAGATAAAAGAAAATATTTGATTCGTTTCACAATGAGCACACGAGATGTCACTTGCTGTTAGATCTGACTAGAAGTGCTCAGTTTTATGAAATGTTTATTTGTATGTGTAAAATATTTTAAAGTAACGATCTTATTACAAAATAGATATATTGTTTGACCCTTTTTTTGTATTATGTTTCACTTTTATTTAAATATTAATTTACATTTAAGGAAATAGATTTTGAGAAGAAACTTGCGCAGAACGCCATAATGCGTTGTTGCCAAATTTGAACGTTTAATTCCTGGATTATAGCGTTGGAGTTCGAGAAGCGGAATTTAGCTGTGAATTGCAGTAAGGGTCGAAAAATTAATTTGTTCAGTAAGTATCCAAGCAGAATTCCATGATTATTTCCTTTATTATCTGGCACCAGTAAACACTCGACACTACCTGGCAACGCTGCACTTTTCAAGCAGTGTTTCGCATAGCACCGAGAGCACCTAGTGATCCACCTTAACAGATCGTCATTCCTCTCTTAGTAACGATGACACATTTACTGACGCATATACTAGTTCTAAATAAAGCATAATGTGGGTTGCTCTAGTAATGAAGAATAAGCAATCATTAATAGTTTATTCATTTATCATGTATGTCATTTGGTTCAGTCAAGTGGTTTAGTGGTGTGTAAAACTCTGTGAATAAATAAATATATACCAAGAAAATTAACTTGAATTCCTTTGATTTATTACCTACATCGATTTAAAGGAATAATTCTAGTTTCAAGTTACATATTTCAATTCTATACAGTTTACTAAGCAGATAATTTACAACAATATAAAATTGAAATAACATCATTCGTGGATCATTTAGGATAGCCTTGTTAAACATACTGACCAAACATTCATCTTCCCAGCCTATAGACGAAAGGAGGAATATAGGATATTCATGCGAAAATCCATTATACATTTTTTCTTTGGCTAAAATAAAATACAGACCAAACAGGGTCCAATGATTTTCTGCTTTGTATCTTTCAGTCCATTCGGAGGTCAGATGTTAGATCGTTTCAAGTTATATAAATCTCCAAAACAAGTGTAAGTCGTTCCACGTTTAGAGAGTTTCTTGCATGTATCTTAAAGAGGAGAAATGATTATACCTAGCTGAGAAAATCGTCCGGTAAGAACTCACCACACCACTAGAGTAAAATGATGTTTTTGAATTTTCACAACACTTTGGATTCATTCACTTTATGGGAGATTGTGCTTCCATGAAGCCATTTCGTGAAAGGAACAATTTGGCCAAATAATCTCTCCTACTGGTTACTTACCTTTTAACCCAAAAATGATGTACTACATAATGCGGTGGCTACAATTATTCCAAATTAATACGCGTTGAAGCTATTTCTAATTAAAAAATACAGGGTGCGGCACGTAAAACCGGCCCGTCGTAATATTCTGGTATATTGTGTTTTTGGCAACACTTAAATAATCTACCTTCCTACCAAGAGATGGCGTGTCGAGGTCGGGTCGACTTACGTGACCTGCAGCAGTCACGTGCAGCCGCAGCCAGTGAAACTTGTCGAAACCAGTTGAGAAAAAGGCCTCGTTGTGTTAAGCCGGGTCAGTGTCAGTGTGTGATAATGCCGTATTCGATACCCGAGCGTGTTGCCATTGTTGAAGGGTTCATTTTCACTGGATCTTTTGTGAAAACAAAGAATTTGTTTCGGGAGAAATTTACAGGACGTTCTGTGCCAGCAAAAAGCACCATTTAGGAATTGATTGAAAAATGGCGGCGTACAGGATCGGTTCAAAATGCTCCCAGGAACAGACGACCATCTGTCTGCACACCTGAATTAAAGATGAAGGTGGAGGAGATAATGACAAGAAGTCCTCGAAAGTCAACCAGGAGATTGAGTCAACAGGTTCATGCGAGTGAGAGAAGTTGCAGACGTGTTTTAAGGGGACTGAAGTTAAAACCGTACCGGATAAGTGTTGTGCAAGAACTGAAGGAGCCTGACCTGCAGAAGAGGGTGCATTTCTGTTCATGGCTGTTGAGCAATGTTGCCAGTGGTTTCTTGGATCCACTAATGCTCATCATGAGTGACGAGGCGTGGTTCCACCTGTCTGGGTACGTAAATTTCCAAAACAACCAGTATTGGTCGACAGAAAATCCACACACAATCCACCAGGTACCCTTGCATGATGAGAAGATTGGTGTTTGGTGTGCCATTTCCGCCACACGCGTTATTGGGCCCATATTCTTTGAGACGACAGTGAACAGTGACATGTATATGGGAATCCTGGAGGAGTTTTATACACACTTGACCGAAGAGGAGCGTCAGTTATGTTACTTTCAGCAGGACGGTGCAACATGCCACACATCAGCTGCATCATTGTCCCTTGTGCATGAGATGTTTACACCAGAGAGGTCAATCAGCAAAGGCTTGTGGCCTCCTCGGTCACCAGACTTACCCACGTGTGACTTTTACTTATGGGGACTGTTAAAGGAAAGAGTATACGAAACAAATCCACACACAATTGAAGAACTCAAGACCAGATCGAGGATGTCACCAATAGCATTACAACACAAGAACTGACAAGGGTATATATGAATCTCCTCAATCGTGCTCACATGTGTGTTGAAGTGGGCGGAGGACACTTTCAGCACCTGCTGTGATGGCTGCTGTGAAGGTGAGTAGTCATATTCAATACATTACATTTCATTTATGTGTTGTAGTTAATCATTCAATACATTACATTTCATTTTATGTGTTCACTTTACGGGCCGGTTTTACGTGTCGCACCCTGTAGGATATTCCATTTAAGATGTGGAATTTGAAAATTAGAAAATAAAACCTTCATATATAGGCCCTATGTCCATCCCTACTGATAAGGTAAGCTATCCAACTCCTCGACGAGTATCGCATTGAAACTTGCACATATTTAAGGACATATTGAAAGATTGAGATATACTTACTCTTACGATTCGCAACGTCGTCGAACCGGGAGTACAATGATCGTTCCCCCATAGCACCTGAAAGTTATGTACTCTGGTCATACATGCCAGAATGTGATACACTGGAACCTGTTTTCTCACGTAGACAAATATTGCAAACTCAAGATGGTAACAGTCGGTGGTGATTGGGATCTATAGTAATTGATGCGATATGAAATTTAGGGCCGGATTTATTGTAAGTTTATATGGTATACATGGATTTCTTATATGGATTCCGGGAACACTGTATCCACTTGCCCGTTTGAAGCATTCCACCCCCCACCCCCCTTCCTCCGTTTGATTTCCTCTGCAAAGTCATTGAGACAGGTACTATATTTCCTGCGTGTTCAACAGAACTCACCCGAATTGGGTCAATCTTGGTACTGCAGTAAACCTTGACCTCCTATACAAGCTTATGAAATTTTATGGCGTGCAGACTTTTGGTCATTCAGTTATATTATAGGTGATTTTACTAGTTTGTCTTTTTTTAAAAAATTCTATTCTCAAGTATTTCGCAACACTTAGGATAATAGTTTAAATTCTGTAATAATTTTCTGGTATGTTCTGGAGCATATTCATATTAATTAGCCTTAGCCTTTTACAATAAATAAAAATAATAAAATACGGTTAAAAAAAACAGATCTATAGAATTCGCAACCGAAAAAAATGTATTCAAATTTATTATTTATTTATTTGTTTTAATAAGTGAGATTAGTTAAATTTCTTTGAGCACTATCAATAAAAATAGTTGAACACTCAAATCTAGTTCGATAGAAGACTAAAAATAGAAACTCTAAAGAAAACAGTGCCGTGCTGTAAAAAATCAGCGCCCGGAGCGAGACTATACGACTTCATCTCTTTACAAATGAGTGAGGTCGACAGACCAACCGCTAAGCGCACCATAGTTGATGTGAAGCATAAGGAAATTTTCAAAAATAAACCCTGCTTTGTCTTGATTTTGAGCACTTTTTATTACTTTTTTTTGCCTGTCATTTTATATATGTGTATATGCATTTTCCTAATATAAGTAACATTATAGAACCACTTGCTAAAGCAGGAAGAGGATTTAAGTACATATTAGTAATATTCCAAGTATTTTTTTCCCTCTCTCTTCTTTCTTTCCTTTTTCCTCCCGAATTTTGCGCCCCCTTACTTCGGCTCCTGGGGCCGTCACCCCGTTCGCACCTCCAAGACACGGCACTGGAGAAAAATGTACAAAGAGACATACATTATCCTCGGGGATGCCTGAAGACAATTTACGAACAGGCAAGGTAACCAAAATGCGCTTTTACGGCAAATATGAAATTAAGGAAATAAGTTTTTTTTTTTTTTAAAAATTTAAGCTCTTCCTGAGCTCTCTCCACTTCAACAGTAGTTTGAAACTAGCTTCCTAAAAGGATTGATGCGTTAAGCATGTGAACCTCTGCTGAAGAAAATACAGCCTCATAAACACATGTTGCTTCAATGCCCATAGTAAACACTCGTCCCGTTCTGTAGTAGTATAACAAATAGAAAATGTTCGGATTCATTGACTTTGCACGAATAAATTTCAGCCACGAAATAATAAAACTTTCCCTGAAGTCCACTTGTGTGGAAATAGAAGAAACCAAGTGACAACTTTTTAAAACAAGTTTGCGATGCTATAAGAACAACAAAACAAAATTCCTAACAGCTATACCTCACGTGTAACTCATAATTGGATTTTCTTGTCTATGAAAACAGAAATAATTGGTTTTAAACCCATAATGAAGTAATGAACAGAGCGAACATATTTACTATTGCAATTAACTCACAACACGCAATCCAATAGTTTCATTTTATCTTAGCTTATTAACAATTTTTCTCTCTTTTCTTTACTTTCGCCCAATTAAAAAGAACTTTCATTGCTTCTAAATCCAAGAAAGAAAGCTAAAAAAAAATCAGTCAAGCAGTAAGTTATAACATTAACCAAATGGAGAACATAAAATGCTTTTCATCAACACTTTTAACACAGACCAGAGAATGGAAGTTTTCAAGTTAAAACTTATTTGCCTCTCTTAGAGCAAAATAGCAACGTTGCTAATGTCAATGCTCTTGCCGAGTTTGGATAAAAAAGAACTGCGATATTTTTGCTCCTTCCACAACCAGCTCTTCTTCAACATCTTCACTCTTTTCAACATTTATTCACTGCTCAGAGTTGTCAGATACAGGAAACTGCTCCAGTTTCAGAGCATCTTGAGGTCTTAACATTTTACTCGCGCCATCTGTAATGAAAGCCTTTATAAACTTTTCACCAATGGAATTTCTGTTTTACTTTTTCTAGGGGCAGCACAATATTGTGGCTTCAGAAGAGATTTTTCAGTTCTAGGTATATTTCATGTAACTTGTATCATGTATATTCATGACCTAATCTTTCAAACTCATCCAATGATTTGTTCTGAGGTGGCCATGTTTCGAGTTAAAGTTTACAAGTTTCATAGCATCATTGAAGATGGTCTCAGAACACACAACAGATGACGATTGTGGTGATTTGCTTTTGCCACAATAATTCTAAACTTCAAATATCCTACTCATTGTACGTAATGAAATTCCCCCTTTTTTCGTCATCACTCCTATGTGCAGTTTTCTTTTTTTTTCGTTACTCTAATATTTTTCTTTTGCTTCGATTTCAGTACACCTGCATTTCTATCAACAGTTTTCCTTTTTACCAGCACACCACCTACTAGAGACCTGCACGGGCTGGGCTTGGGCGGGCCGACTTTGTTATTTCTTCGGGCTTGGACGGGCCGACACTGAGTTCTCTTCAAGTCGGGCCGGGCTAGGGCCGATTAATTGCAATTCTTTAAAAATTATTGACTTTCGTTAAACAATAATTAGAATGAAGGCAAACGTTGAAGAAGTGTGCCCGTGAAAAATGTTACAAAATCAGACTTTTAAAATTTTTTGGGCCCGGGAAGGACTTGGGCCAAGAATTTTAAAAAACTTATCGGGCCGGGCCGGGCCGGGCTCGGGCCGAAAATCTTCAAAACTTTTCGGGCCCGGACTGGGCCGGGCCTAGGTACTTTCGGGCTGGATTGGGCTCGGGCCGAAAATTTCGGCCCGTGCAGGTCTCTACCACCTACACACAAAACTCACTCCAGCTCTACCACGTTACGCATATTCACCGTTAGATCACCTTCTTGCTATCCATGAACATGATCAGGGCACCGATCCTATAACCCCTGCCGTTGTATATATTGCCACCATCCATTCATTCATTGCACATAATTTCATGAATGCACTCCTTTGTTTTCTAACTAACAGGACTCCAAGTGCCTAAACCGGCTCTGAGTAGCTACAGAGCAGAAGATTAATATCATATTCGCAACTAACATTATATATGCTTGTGTTCTGTTACCTACACTTCATTTCATCATATACTGTATATTACATGCAATGCTCAGGCCAGTTTCTTCTGTATGGTTAACCAGATAAATACAGTGGACTGTTTTTAATTTGAAGTCCAAGGGGACACGAAAAACCTTCGAATTATCCAACAACATTCATTTTCACATATATAACAACAAACAAACCAAAGTACTGTGCATCAAAAACATATTCATATGGTGTAAACTTTACCTTTAAAGCAGTTTATTATTTGCGTGATCGAATACCGCAAACTAACAGACAAGGGCGACCATGTTGTGGCTTCCAAGGAGGGGCAAGTATAAGCGATGTTTCAAAAATAGTTCCAAAGTTTGCTGTAACTAATGTAAAAATTCTATTGGATTTTCGATATTCTGCAGTACAATTTCCTCTAGGGGGGCGAGCGTTCCCTTACCCTCCTGATGGGCGCCTTTGCGACATTGACTCCACATAATTCCAACTACGTGTACAATGGAAAATACATTTACGTACAACACTAGCCCAAATAATTAAACACCAGTAACAATTTGAATATTCTGTTCTCATTTTTAAGAAGTCGTAAAACTCATTTGCTTAAATTTTGATTGTTTTTGTACGGTCAATAAATCTTGAATTTCATGTATTGCGTGGAATACGATATTAATAACATTTGGTTGACTTTATCAATAATTCACTTTAAATTTTCAACCAATTCTGAAACAAGATGAGATTGGCACACGTTCTCTATCTTTACTTCTTCCTCAACTCACCTTCAACTTTATCATTACATAGATTTTCTATTTATCTTTTGTATTACTTTTCCCTATAGCTGCATCTCGATAACTGAAAAAACGTTAAAACTGTATTTCTCTGTTTACATTTGTCCAACATTAAATATTTTCAACTGTATTTACTTCGAATTATCCAAAACATAGGTTCAATAGTTCGATTTATCCACGACTTTTTACTATTGTTTTCAATACAGTTTTCAAGCGGAATGGTCTTCTGTTCGAATTATCCAATATTTCGAATTATCCACGTTCGAATTAACGAGAATCCACTGTATATAAATGAATAAATAAATCTGATACACATCTCCCAATGATCCTACCAATAAATACCAATAAGGCGTTACTTTCTGTGGCCCGCCAATTTTAGGATGGGATTGAAATTGAGCTTTTAAAAAAGTCACAACAGATGTTCAGTTTTCTTGACATTCATTTCCTCTCATCAATCTATGCACAAATCTTCACTAACAACTTAATTTACTATCAGTGCTGTGTTACATGAACTGTTAGCAACTCTTAGCAAGGTTATAGTGAAATACACGGGATGAAAAACACATGTGTAAACCAAAGAACAGGACCAACCAGGACTAAATTCCATGCGATTCCGAAGTACAGAGACTCAACTATCCAAAAGAAAAAGAAAAATAAAAAAAAAATCAGACGCAAGGTTGACAGGGTTTCATAGTGCGGCAATATACTAACCCTTGCAATAAATAAATAAATAAATAAATAAATAAATAAATAAAGCCTTATGACGTAGAGACACAATTGAGCTATCACTCTTTGCAATAATCCATGTTTTTTTTTTTTTTTTTAACTACGTTGTATTCTTCGATGAAAGCCGATTTAGCTGCTAATTCTGGACAGTGGTCAACATTACAATGCCAGTAACCGATAGATTATGATCCATTGTCCTACGTCCAAATATGGCTGCGTAAGTGTGAAGGTGTGTGGGGTGCAATCTGAAAACACGGTCACAGTAACTACATTTTGCAATTGGCACATGAGTGCTGGGAAATTGCTACCTTTCTTTGAAACAGACGGAGCATCATGGCAAAGTTGACAATCCTCTATTAACTCAGACCGGTGCACAATGGTCAGTTTTCATTATGTGGCGACGCAAAATTGTTTTGTGCTTCGAGGGTGTACATATCAACATTGTAGATAAGTAGAAATATTTGCTGCACAATAAAAAAATAATGCGTGCTATTGTGACATTTTTGTTTTCCCCGCCTTATTGAGGTTAGAGATCAGACAGATTAGTTTAAATAATATACAAATACTAATGCACAAAATACACACTAACAGAAGTGTTTCCATCTCTTGTTACGCTTGTTCTCGCTGTATTTCTACCTATGAGGTCAGATAGTTGGCTTGACCACTACCATTTTAACAATCCATTCCAAAATTCGACGAAATTGAAGGCACGTGTCAAAATTTAACTCGCTTACGTTAACACAAAGACAATGTGTTCAATTAGAACAAGTACCAATTCTCACATGCATAGCCGAGTACCACTGGCCGTAATTAAATGATCTGTGGTATTTGGCTCCAGGTTAACAGGTATATTCTATGAGTGATTCTGAAGAGCAGAGCAGTTTCCCAACTCCGAGAAAACCCAAGCACACGGTGTTTGTCCACCACAAAGATCACTTGGCGCGAGCTGGAAATGAACCAGGAACCTCACGAACCTCAGAGGTGAACGCTCTACCACTGAGCCACCGTTGCCCCAGCCGCAAAAACTGATCTCTACTCATTCAAATGTATAGAAAACAGTAAAAGAGGTATCATTGCATCTTTTAATTTACCATCTCATTCGCTTGTGCAATGCAGAGTAAAGGACATGGGTAATTAAAGAAAACTAATAATTATGAAGGAACTGGTAGAGTAACAAGTAGAATAAAGCGTCAGAAGGACGACAAAACGCGTGGATGCAATGTTGTCAATCACAAACTCACATAACTACGGACATCTCACACCAGAGAGGAGTACCCTGTCACTGAGCCATCGTGCTCTTCAGCAAAAGAAATTAGAAAGCTAAGCATTTACGTAGCTAGAATTAGTTATGATATTTCTTGGACTTCCAAACTATGCTGTGCGTAAGTCCCGGAAATTTTATAGAATGGCAATCGCTAGGGATGCGAACGAGACGAGTCGAGACAGGATTTTCCTGACAAAATTCGAGTCGAGACACGGCTCTACCAATAGAGAAATATACATTTTTCGAGTCGAGACATCACTTTTACAGCACATTTTTGAGACGAGACAGCCACAAATCTTGTCTCGTGCGCATCCCTAGCAATCTCGTTCAGTCTGTCTATCTGTCGACACGTATCAGAGCAAAAAGATAAGAGATATAGAGAAGCACTTTTTGTCATTGATTCAGCGTCCAAAGAATACGTTTCAGTCTCCTTCGTTAATCTGTTATGTAAATCGGAAGTCGTTAAAATTAGCATCTTCCGGTTCCAACGTTTTTTGCCGTGTAATAAAAACAGTAATAGATAGTGACAATGCGATTGATTCAGCATCTGAACGAGATGTATCGTCACCATCCGCAACATTCTACTGAAAGCGGAAGTGGTTGAAATTTAATACTATTTCCGATTTCGATTTTTGTTTCCATAGAACAGAAACGGTAATTGATATAATAAACAAGTTCACCATACAAAGAATGAGTTTTGTCTCGATTTTTAACTATTTGTTGAAACCAGAAGTAGTCAAAATCTACGATTCTTTCATTATAAAATGGGTAAAACGGAAAATCGTTAGCAAAAAGGAAATTTTTCTTATGGATTCAGTACCAAGAATGCAACCGGAAGTGATTGTCGTCAAGTAGCACTTATAATTTTAATGTCATCTTCACAGAGCAAAGGAACTAGGATATGAATTCAGCAGGGCTAAAAGTGGATCTGAAAAGGTAGGGGGACGGTAGATAGCGGTTTGACGTCACTCCGTCCATCTGCCTATTTTTGTCTATTGTAATTTCTTAGGAGCTGGGGGGAAGCCGCACATATTTTTGGAGGTTGGGGGACGACGTCCCCTCCCGTTCCCCCACACTTTTACCTCTGGAATTCAGTGTCCGAATAACAAAATCTATCTTTGATCCTATTCGTCTGTTGCAACTAGTAGTCAAAGATTTACTTCTTGAAGTTTGAGTATTGGATTCGCATCGTTTGGAACTTTACCAGCTTTTTATTTATTTTACATAATACATTTTCTCTTGCAAGTTATGTCCATGTCAAATAGGGCATATCAACTCGTCATTTAATCTAAAATAACGTTGTTTTCGTGCGTTCAACTTAGAAAAGCGTTTCATATGTTTGATATATTTATGAAGAAAAAAAAATATAAAATTTTGTTCAAGCCAGGACCTTGAAGATTATCATCTAAGTAGATAATCACCACCCATGTATCATCCAGTTTCTTTAACGAGTGCTTATATTCCAGGTTTAAGTTTCACTGAGGGAAACCATAAACCTAAATGAACAATGCGTTATATTAGAAAGAAAGTTACTCGTTTCGAAATGATAAGGGCTTCAAAATCAAATATTTAGAATCTGTTTACATTTCTTATTTTATTTTTATCCAAGTTTTCGTGTTCTGTGTGGCAATTACGAGTTAACAAACACTGAAAGATGTTTGTTCGTAATGAATTTCCTTCGTTGTAATTTAAAGCAGCTTCAAGGTTTGTCAACTAACAAACGAACACCGTACGAATAAATTGACATCACTGAAGTGTTATAAAGAATTGACCATGGAGGCATGGTTATCTCGCTTCGTTGGTAATCTGGAGTTTCTTTTTGAAATTAACAGCGTAACAATAGTTCTTTTCCAACTGGCGAAACTTGGAGTCAGGGGACATAAGCTTCCACTTAAAGCCTAAACACAAGCGGAAACATCAGGAATTTTTTTAAAAATGAATCATTTAAAAAAAAGAACAAATTATAGACTAACAAGGAAACATAAATACGTTATTTCGGAGTTATAGCCTGTGAAAATGGATCAGAATGGTTAAGAAAATCATAGCTCAAAAACAAAACATCCGGTGAACAACCCTGCTTCTTTTGTGTGTAGATTCCATCAATATGCAAATGGATATGGAATGTGTGTAAGTTTTTAGCTCCTGGTCTAGAGCTTTTCATTTCTAGAAACCACATGAATCTTCTAATCTTCGAGACTAACCTGTCACCAACCCTCATCGATGTCCACTATATATTAATGAAATCTAGGCTCGTAATTTCTGCATAGATTCCAATAATACTAGGTATACCAGTGGATATGAAATGTTGGTCAGTTTTCAGCTCCTAATGCATGATTTTTCGTTTCTAGAAAAACATATGAATCTTCTCCTACTTTTCGAGGCTAACCTGTCACCACCCCTCATCCATGTCTGCTATAGGTAAATTGAAAGCTAGGCGCAAATGGGAGGACCTCGCAGAAATAGGAACACAAAGTAGAAACTGGATATAGTTGGCTAAGGATAGAAGTCAATGGAGAGTTTTTGTGAAAGCAGCATTGAACATTCGGTTTCCATAGGCCATAGAGTTAGGCACTATGGTCCTTAACCGAGTTTTGATCCGACATTTCGTTATCAAGTTATCACCCTATATGTTATGGCTTCAATCAATTTTACATAATCTATAGCTTCGAAATGCAGTTTTTTTTTTTTTCATGTTTTGGTATCAGGGTTGTTTTCCTGAATATTTTTGTTGTTTCTGTGTACCCTATGTATATACACGTAGTTTCTACTTCGAATAGCTTTCCATTACAAATTACATTAAAATAGAACATTATATCGATACTTTTGAAGGTTTGGATTGGAATTATCCGTACCTCTTCAGCACCGAGACTATATGAAAGTGGGACCTACAGTTTTAAGATGAAATCAGCATAATGCGTTCATATTTCAAGGCTCTCCTACCGGGAATCGAACCTTGGGCTCAGTACATCAAAGACATACGCGCAGTAGCAGAGAGACCACATCATTCTTTCCTAACTCTAATGTTCAACTGTTCTTGCTGTTAACACTTATATGTGCCATAGTGTCTTCGTTTTCCCAGCGCATTCATTTCTGTAGGGGATTATTTTTCTCTTTTCTTTACAAACTCGAATTTTAATGGTTTTATTTTAGTGGTCTCTTCTTTAGTTGTATTCAAGTCTCCTTTACTTTGTAAAAATTAAATTCAGTTAAATATAACCTCAATGTTTAATTTAATATCTAATTTACGTATAATGCAAATTCATTTTGAAAAAAGAAAAGGACATTTGCATAATCTTGAAGAAGATACCAATAAAAATAATTTCATTAAAATTCTACGTTTCAAAGGAACAGGGAAAAATTTTCCTTTTCAATAGGATAAAAATCGGAATAAGTACAGAGCACTGGCAGAGTTAACTCAGCCAAGTTAACAGAGCAGAGGAGGCTTTACTTTGTGTTTGAGTGTAAAGTATAAATGTCTTCGAATTAATGATAGAGTAATTTTGCGATGCTGCTGCAGATTTTTTCTTATTTTTTCTTTCCTTTTTCTTTTAATATGTGTATACAATATATCATAGTTTTTTTTTTCAGTTGGATAATGAATAAGTTACAACGTTAGTGTTTGACAGAATTATATGTAAGTTCTAGATAAACATATATTGTAGTAATCTTATTTCGCCATATCTTAGAAAGGCTTATGATAGACAAACTGATAATGTGCAGTTAGTAATTGATCCATATCTCAAGTCCTACTCAACCATTCTTCGCTGCCTAGTGGCGTATGTAAAAACGTAGGTTACATGTGCAAATTTCATAATGTGTTTTGGGATTAATATACAGGAAACGTATAACTGAAAAAGTACATTTTATACGTATTTTCCATATAAGTGTTCCGAATAAACGTACTTTCCGTACAAACGAAAGAACTGTACATACATAGACGGTCAGAATCTCATACACATGTGGACGTATGTAATATATAGCTGACGTATGTAATATATAGAAGATTGTTACATGCGAGACACCCTACAACTGCATGATGTAACATCTAAGTGGGGAAAAGGGCAGTACGTATGTAGCAAATGGATAACATATGCTCCGTACTGATTTCCGTAGTAAACATAAGGGTATCGTATATTTGTACAATATACCATTGTCCGGATAAAGGATTTTTCTCAGTGTAAATAAACATTGGTATTACTGCGCTTTCACTGTGAATAGGATATCGAGAAGTCCCGTTTAGACTGTGGCAGTCGTGGTTTCAAGGTTGCTCTTGTCCTGGAGTACTGTTGATTTAGGTTCTGTCGTGGCAACCTTTTCACCCTTTTATTCTCATTCCAGTATTCTAAATATCTCTGGAATTACATATTTCCGTATCACAATACTTGAATACTGATAGGACAGGATACGTCACGGCATACTCTTCATATCTGAGTCGTCCATTTCCAAACAGCATCTTGTCCAAAAAATGGTGATTTTGAGATATGGGCACCATTGAACCAATGGTGTTCATATCGTATATCAATCATATGAATGTTTAACTTAAACTTAAAGCTTTCATATGATATACGTTTTATAGTTTGAAAAAAAAAAAAATCCGATAAGCGGTGCAAATTACGTTCAAATGTGGGAAAAGTCATTGTCCACGTCCAACAAACCAAAATGGAGCAGGAAAAATCTTTTCAAAAATTTACAGAATATTTAAGAAGGCTTCTTGTCTTTTAGAAATCTGTAGTATGTAAATAAAAACAATTGCAAAGCGACTCTCGTCCACACACAGTTAGATTCAGTTTAAAAATGTATTGTTTTTTGATAACACAGTAGGTTCTAAGGACAGTATGTTCATTGGTTGGTAACCCTTCTATTGTTGTTACTGTCTAAATAAAACATATTTTCAACATATTACCATATTTACTCGCGTAATTTTCGCACTTTTTTAGACGAAAAAAGTTGTTTTGAAACAAGGGTGCGTAAATTATGCGAAAAAAAATAGCCACATCAGTGAACATCATCTATTTTTTTCCTCAGTCAAAATAACACGAAAATACCGGTACACATTTTCTTTGTAGCAAGAATTGACAACAAACAACTAATTCTAAATTTGTAGAAAAATAGCATTAAAAAATGATTAAGAAGTCGTGTGGTTTCTTACCTTACAACAATAGCTTTGCTGCGTTGAAAATTGTTCATTAGCTACCGTAATTGATTCCTGGAAAAATGCTGTTTCACAAAATGTTTCCGGGTGCGCAAATTACGCGAGGAAAATAAAATATACAGAAAATGCCCTTCAAAATTGGGATGCGAAAATTGTGCGAGGGTGAAAATTCCGCGGTATATTCTATTTACGGTATATTCTAAATAAAACATAGTGACATCCACCCAAACAGATTGTTGGATCGTGTTCTGTGCTACGTATGCTTTTCAACAGTTTGTTGTTCTTTTAACGTGGTTGTAGAAACAGATCTGGGTAAGATCAGGTGATAATAGTCGATTGCTTCAACTACATTTTGGAACAGGTTTGCAGAATATTCCTTTGAAATACTACATGGAAATCAAATATGATGATACCCTTAGAGAGGGATAAGAAACAGAAAATGATGATGCCAGGGAAAGAATGGATTTGGGATATACTGCATAAGTACAACGAGATGATGGTTCACACACATAATCATCTTTAGAAACTATTGTTTTCCATAGTTTAGTTTCGTGTAGTTTTAAGAGGAGTTATCGTTTGCTTTTACTGCTTTGAAAAATGTTTCAAACCAGTCATTGTTTATTCATAAGTCGTCCTATTTCAGACATTGTAAAAATAATTTCTTTTATAGCTATCACCTTTATCTTGTTTTTATTATAATAAACAAATAATTACATTACATCATTATATCACTTTTGTCTTTAAAAAGAACTCATTTTCTCCATGACAAAATGGTTTCGTATAGTTCCAAAAGGTATCTTCTCCATTAAACAGTTGCAAAAATGACTCTTGCCCAAATTACTTTATAAAATTTCCCTCAAACTCTTGCAAAGAATTTGTTCAAATTTTTAGCAAACATTCATTTGCCCCTGATCAATAATTCTGAAAAAAAAAAAAAAACTGATATTAGTAAACATTTGAAACTCCAGCACGTTTTTTTTCTATTTCTGGAAAATTTTGTTTGGTGGACAAGATGCCATTTGGAAATAGACGACTCATCTCATCTTTAGATCTAAAAATGCGTATTACTTTCCAGATCATAATTACTAACATATTTACCTCCCACCGAAATGTTTCGGTTTAGAATAACAAAAATATGTAACCCGAACTATGAATGCAATTCCAGATAGTGGGGATATTAAACATCTCGCCTCCGCAGAAGACTGACCTAACTCTAAAATGTTAATTTTTACATAAACCAAAAGAAAGTTTTGTATTGAAAGAAAGCTCGGATATATTATACGTAAAGCCGCGTCAGTTCCCGAAGGAGCTGGACGCTCATACTTTCAGGGATTATTCATTGAGTATCTACGAACTTACCAAGGGGGTAACAAAGCGACTTTGATTTACTTATCGACTGATACGAAAATAAAACAGAACGTACCTCTACTTCATATCTGCATGTGCCCTTGTTCTTTATCTATGACTATGTGTGTGTAAGGGGGGGGGGAATTAACGCATATCGCATGTCTTGTGCACATGGATACTTCTTACTATTGCACTACGTAGAAAATGTATGGTATTTCATGTAGAAGTGGTAATAGAACACAGAAGAAACGCAGATCACGACGTTCTCATGTATACTATTACCGAAAGCTCATTAAATCATCACTACCGAAATCATGTTTTTGAGAACTGTTATCTTCCTCAATCCATTTATAACATAAAATCACCCCTGTCTGCGAATAGCGCTAATTTCTAATTGCTAAATTTCGATCGCTGCCTACTCTTTATTTGGAAATGGTAGTGATGAAGCTACGACAGAAACGTGCTTCGCCGTTCATCTTTAAGACAAGACCATATTAAATGTGAATAAGGTTGTAGCCTCTAATATATAAAGCTACACGAATTGACATGAAATCACAGACACTTGCGGTGGACGTGAAAATTTGAAATTTGGAACCCTTACATCTTTAGAATAATTAACAAACAGGATAATTTTGTTTATTTTATTAAAAGTATATTTTTTACATTTTCAGGAAATAAAAAGGGAGATGTAAAACGAAAACAATTGTTAATATTCGTTTTATTTACCTGGTTCGTATTATCTAAATTAATCAAACCTCAATTTTTGAAACAGGAAACGTTTATTTTCCATCTCCATTTCAGCTTTCCTTCTTAAGTATCTGTATAAACAAGTAAGTAATACATTAACTATTTCTTTTCTTTTCTTGGGAAAGTGCATACATTAAAGCATTTTCTGCCCAAGTATATATGATGTTATCGTTGTATATGGGAAAGTGCATACATTAAAGCACTCTCTGCCCAAGTATATATGATGTTATCGTTGTATATGGGAAAGTGCATACATTAAAGCACTCTCTGCCCAAGTATATATGATGTTATCGTTGTATATGGGAAAGTGCATACATTAAAGCATTTTCTGCCCAAGTATATATGATGTTATCGTTGTATATGGGAAAGTGCATACATTAAAGCACTCTCTGCCCAAGTATATATGATGTTATCGTTGTATATGGGAAAGTGCATACATTAAAGCACTCTCTGCCCAAGTATATATGATGTTATCGTTGTATATGGGAAAGTGCATACATTAAAGCACTCTCTGCCCAAGTATATATGATGTTATCGTTGTATATGGGAAAGTGCATACATTAAAGCATTTTCTGCCCAAGTATATATGATGTTATCGTTGTATATGGGAAAGTGCATACATTAAAGCACTCTCTGCCCAAGTATATATGATGTTATCGTTGTATATGGGAAAGTGCATACATTAAAGCACTCTCTGCCCAAGTATATATGATGTTATCGTTGTATATGGGAAAGTGCATACATTAAAGCATTTTCTGCCCAAGTATATAAGATGTTATCGTTGTATATGGGAAAGTGCATACATTAAAGCACTCTCTGCCCAAGTATATATGATGTTATCGTTGTATATGGGAAAGTGCTTACATTAAAGCATTTTCTGCCCAAGTATATATGATGTTATCGTTGTATATGGGAAAGTCCATACATTAAAGCACTCTCTGCCCAAGTATATATGATGTTATCGTTGTATATGGGAAAGTGCATACATTAAAGCATTTTCTGCCCAAGTACATATGATGTTATCGTTGTATATGGGAAAGTGCATACATTAAAGCATTTTCTGCCCAAGTATATATGATGTTATCGTTGTATATGGGAAAGTGCATACATTAAAGCACTCTCTGCCCAAGTATATATGATGTTATCGTTGTAGATGAAAAATGATATTTAAATGCTCGTTTCTTTGGACATTAAATCTCGTGTTTTAGGTAATTGGAATTGGAATTCAAAAAAAAAAAAAAAAACATTTGGTATGGATGATTTCGGATATTATTAAGAAGAGGAAGAGAAACTGCTTGGGACGTTGGCTAAGAAGAAACTGTATCATGAGGGACGTACAGTACTAGAGAATATGATGGCAGAGTAGAGAGGGAAGAGACGAAGAAGACTACAATTAATAGACGATATCAAAACAGAAAAATCGTAGGTGAAGACGAAGAGGTTAGCGGAAGACCTTGGACCATGAAGCTTCTCAGTTGAGAAAAGTATTGCACAATATCTACGATGATAATGTATATATAGACTAATATTAGTTAATCACATTTATTATACATTAAAACTCAATAACAATAAAAAAAATTTCAGTTACGACAATCGTGTTTTAGGGATCCGATTTGTTACAGAGAGGACAATATGTATCAAAAGGCTTAACTGATGTTGATAACAAAAATGCTGGACATTAATACAATGCATTATAATGAAGAAGACATCCACACGCGGAAGATTGGTCATGCATTCAACTTCAGAGGGTAGAAAACAACAGTTGGTGTTGAAAGCGAATATTTGCTGAAAAAGAAGATAAAGAGGAAAGCATGTGCTGAGATCGTCGTTGGTGTCAAGAGTGAAAAGGATATGTGAGCTGGATACAATTTCATATCTTTTCTTTATTCTTCACATATCCTGTTTTGCCTACTGGAGCGAAATAGAGAACAGATATAAAATAGATAACATTAGAGATTAGAATCAAAGGCTTGTCTTCATACACCAATACCTTTCTATGTCTACTGAAAGCGTTTCTCTTTTTTTATATATGACATACGGATCATGTACTATCTTATTAATGAACTCTGATACAAGGAAAGAAACAATATGTAATTAATGTTAACTTTCCAGTAATTTAATCTCAGCATTTCATTCCGTAAACTGAAGTAAGAAGCTCAGTGATGATAAACCGTTCAGTGTTAGAAAATAATTTACTGCATTTGCAATATTCCACTGGGCGCACGCACTTCTTTCAACATTCATTACAAACACATGTTGTGAAGTAGGAAGTTAGAAACTACGCAACTTCATTACGCAAACAGATCTAGAACTTTCGGCTGCAATAGTGGAACAATTTGAGTGATAAAACGTGTTCATCTGATGCTGAATTAATATCAGAAATAGTTTCTTGGCGTGTCTTACTGTTAATACTATGTAGAAATCAATGTTGAAACCGGAAGCTCTATTTTGTACTACTTCCGGTTTCAATAGAAGAAGTAAGCTGAGACGAAACCTATTCGTCGGATACTGAATATATATATATATATATATATATATACGTATAAAACAAGTGAATCTAGTTTGAAAGTGTGAAACTACAATAGACTTCCAGACTGTGGGATTTCAATACTCAGACTTCAATTATTACATCTGTAACTACTAGTTGCAACAGATTAAAAGATCAAAGATAAAACCTGTTCCTCGGACGGAAAGATAAAACCATGTCAAAAAGCCATTACTCGCTATGCCTTAATGTCTTTGTTCTATGGTGATAAAAGTTGATACCAAAAATCGTTAATTTTAACCATTTTAAAGGTTAAAGGCGGAGACAGAACTTATTGTCTGGAAGCTGAGTCAATTGCAAAGAACTGCATCTCGATATCTCTAACTTCGTTCAACGGAAGTCAGTATTGAAATTCCTAGTAGTAGTAAATGTTAACCACTACTACTACTACTACCACTACCACTTCAAGTATTGGTAGAGTGTTGCGGGTTGTGAACGCATATTCTCTTGAGACTCTAAATTGAAATGAAATGAAATCTTTAAGTTTTATGTCCCATAGTTATGCCGGTTAGGCTAAAGGAGACGGTGATGATGAGAGAAGAGTGAAATGGTGGAATAAAGAAAGTGGGAAGAAACGGGATAACCCCTTGAAAACCCACGAGCACGGTGTTTGTCCACCACAAAGCCCACACGGCGCGAGCTGGGATCGAACCAGGGACCCCAAGCACCGGAGGTGAACGCTCTACCACTGAGCCACCGCACCCCCTAGATAGACTCTGAATTGTTTGCAGGAAAAACGCTTCTCGCTATCTGTTGTAGTTTTCGTTGTATGGCGATAAAGGTTGAAATCGGAAGCACTAGTAATTTTTTTATATATAATTTCCGGTTTTGGTACATTTATAAGGGTGGAAATGATATATCTTCTTGGGATGCTCTACAACGCTTGAGATCTCTAGAAACGTAGTGAACTAGACAATACGATTTTGCATACCACAATTTACCCATCTGCTTTTGGTATATCGCTATTTACAGAACCCGCAAAAACTGTTAAATCTATCTACAGTTGCAAATCGAAAGCAGATAGATAAGTTGTGATAACGGTATCACCTGCAAAATCGTATTGTCTAGTTCACCAAGTTTATGCTTTTCGAATATTTTTATTTGCTTTGAAGATATTACAGAAAAATTCTAAAATTAGCGTAGTTTAATTTCATTGTAGTGAAGACCCTTGAAGATTAAGTATCTTCCTATAGACCAATATAACTTCTTTCTGTAATATCTATTATTTGCGAATAAATAATCAAAGACAAGCTACTCAAATTCACGTCGCCTTACATTCACACTTGTCATCACGGCTTTCTGCCGAAAACCTCAAGTCTCACAAACTGAAGTACTTTCCTTTCCTATGCAATTAAATGTATGAATAACAATACTCAATTAGATGTCATTTATTTTGATCTCTCCAAGGCCTTTGATACGGTCAGTCACACCCTTCTTCTCCACAAGCTTTCCAATAGGTTTAATGTACATGGTAAATTTCTCTTTTTAATCACTAGCTACCTGAAGGGCTGTAAACAGAAAGTTGCTCTTTCAGGGGCGACTTCTAACCTCCAACCTGTGATCTCGGAGGTGCCTCAGGCAAGTGTACTAGGGCCCCTGCTGGTTGTCCTGTATATGGAGGACCTCTATTCTCAGTTATCAGCTAATCCTAGTGGCCTTTTACTTTTTGCTGACGATTCTAAATTATATAGAGAAATATCATGCTTCCATGACACGATTGCCCTATAGGAAGACACAAATTATCTTGTAGACTGATGTGAAATATGGCAGTATTACAATTACTCTGAAAAAGTATCCTGTTCCCTCCAAATACCATTTTAACGATTCCCCTATAACACATTCTGCTAGTCATAATGATCTTGGTGTCATCTTTGATTCGAAACTATCATTCTCTGACCACATCTCCTCAATAGTTAAGAAATCATTACGTATGCTGGGGCTTCTTTACCGATTCACTGAACTACGCACTGTGGCATGATTAGCAACTTTTTATAAAGTTCTAATAGCGCCCATGATCGAATACTGCTCTCCCATATGGGCCATGGCCGCACCTACACATCTCTCTAGACTTGAGTCTGTTCTCAATTTCTTTATTGCAATTGTACGTTTTCGTGTTCCCGCATTTCGAATAATACCTATATCAAGAAACTTTATTAAGTGCAACAGTGGCATATGCTTCAAGCGTGTGGGCCCACAGATTGTTGGAAAATAATACCTTAAAACAAAAAGTCGATAGACCTCAAAGGAATTTATTAATAAGATTAAGTGGAGCATTCAGTACGACACCGCTTATTACGTTAAATGTCTTGTTAGGAGTCAAACCAATAAGTTTAATTATCAGGAAAAGAGCTGCAATTTATTGGTTAAAAAAATCAAACATGGGGAAAGTACAAAAATTACTAAGCACTCAAAGTAAAACGGTCGAAGATATAGAAAACGAACTAATAAAAATTTGGAACAAAAATTGGCAAGAAACCAATGTCTCACGTAGATTGTATAATATAATACCAAAAATTGATATTCGTCTCAAATGGCAGCACTTTGACCCCAACCCAGGACTGATACATTATCTCTCAGGGCACGGGCCATATGAACAATACCTGTACAGAATGGGTTTGAAAGAACATCCCAGATGCCAATGCCAAGAACTAGGCACGCCGGAACACCATATTTTATGGTGTCCTCTCTTGGAAGATCAATTACAGGGAAGAGATGACATCAGAACAAAAGAAACAGGGGAAGTCTTAGCTAAGGAAGAGGACTACAAAATATTAAGTAGAATAGCAAAGGAATATTCTGATCTAAGAAAACAATTATATAAAAGCCAACAAGAATAAGAGAAAGACTTTTGGCAATGTGACACAGGAATAAACAAAATGTAAAAGAAAACACTAAGGAATGAAAATGAATGTGTCAGAGTGCAAATGAGTATCTTCCAGGACCGGAGTTTTTGCTCCAGGAACGCTGGATTTCCGCGTGCCCCGGAAGAATAGTGTGAATGTGAGCTCGACGCATCTCCGGCATCCAGCCGGATTGGAACTCCGGATGTGTTGAGCGGGTGTGCACGGAAATAGGTGGTGGGAAATAGCGTAAACTTCAAAACAAATCAAAAATAGCATATACATAACATACACTAAAGATCCTATGCACAACAAAGCCAGTTACTCGGTAAATGTCATACAGTGTCCACCTCGAACCTTGTTCGTGTAGGTGTCAACACCGGTCCCAGCGCTCACGGCGGCAGGACACAACTGACCAGGGCCTGCACTAAGTGCTCCGAGTGGGTCCTGGACCTCAAACCGTTGCACTGAGGATCAGAACCATAGAAGTCAATTGTGGAAAACTGAAATGACTAACTCCGCTTAGGATCAATAAGGAAATCAAAGTTTACGCGATCGCAGAAAAGTGAATGGGTGTTGTAGTGTGCAGTGTGGTGATAATGGTATGTTCTTTTTTATTACGGAAAAGTTGTGTTTTCACACACAGGAGTGTGTAGTGCTTATTTAAGCGTGCAATATTTAAATGTAAGTGTACAATAATGATGCTGAGTTCAGTAGTGCAAATATTATCATCCTCTATTAGAAGAATGTAGTAAAAATTTATTTAAAAAAAAAATCACACAGGAGGAAACCTAAATTTAAAAAAAATGTCAAAAAAAAGAACAAAATAAAATAGGTGGAAAGCCTATCATACAGGTGAAACCTAAATCCAATGAAGATGATACAAAAAATAGGTGGAAGGTTATTATATAGGTGGAAAACCTATTATACAGGTGGAAGGCCATCACAGGTGAAATCTAAATCTAATGAAGATTATGATAATACAAAAATAGATGGAAAGGATATTATATAGGTGGAAAGCTAATCATACGGGAGAAACCTGATTCAATGAGGAAGATGATCATAAAAACTAGGTGGAAAGCCTATCATACAGGTGAAACCTAGACCTATGAAGATGATGATAAACATACGAGAAAGGCTAAGTATGATAAAAGAACGAGGATAAAAAAAATTTGAAGACTAGAGTAAGCTAAACTTGAGTCGAGAATAGAATAGAATAGGAAAATTAGAAGACGAACAAATATTAGGTAGTTAGGAGTTTATATTTTTTTTTAATCTTTTTTTTTCTTTTTTCTTTTTTTTTCTTTGTTGATTTTGTCTAAATTTATCTTTTGTTGTTTCTTAGGGTTGTGGTTTCGTCCATTTTTCCTATCCCTCGTCCCTGTCCACCCTTGTCCAAATAGAAAAACAAATGAATGATGAAAAAATAATAAAGCAAAGAAGATTGCAATGATGATAGCCCTGTTTCGGTTAAACTTTCAGGTGCCGAAACTGAAAGGCGCGATCTGAGCAAAAAAAAAAAAAAAAAAAAAACCTAAAAAAAAACCTAAGGAGAAAATTATGCGATATCTTAATATCTAGACGCCGGTGTACGCATAAATAACTCTGACCTGAAATTTCTTCATAAGGTGGGAATTTAAGATCAGAAACCCTACTTTAACACTATCCTTACGTGTCCCTTCCCGCAAAACCCGGAATACCCACCTATTCCATCTTGCACGCCCTAGGTTCACAATCAGTGACGTATTTACGATTTTGTTTCGGGAGGGGTTTTGCTAACTTTCGGGGGGCTTTGCCTGGAAATGTGAAAATTCTGCAAGATATTTCATTTACTTTACTATACTAAGTAGGATTTCGGGGGGGGGGGGCTTAAGCCCGGAAGCATCCCCCTAAATACGCCACTGTTCACAATTATACAGAGATCTCTTTTTCACAGAGTACCGAACTACTATAATAATCTAACTAGTGAGGGGGGCATTTTTTCGAGCTACCCAGGGTTTTACAGAGCAATAAAACGCGTGCTGGCCAAATAGTATTACTTGTGCATTCTTTGTTGATATTATTGATGTTATTGTTGTTGTTATTTATATTTATTGTTTTTGTCGTGTTTCTCTCCTCTCTTTTTTTCTGTTTGTTAACATTTCCCTGTGTAAAATAGCAAAATTATGCTGCATCTGTGAGTTTGTTCAATAAATAAAATAAAAATAAATAATACCGCTTCCCAATATCTATTTGAGTTTTGCTCTGATACTTATTGAGAGAAAGCAGACGGACGGACGTAGGCGTTCTATAAAGTTCCCAACTTTTATGAACTGCATAATTTGAAAGTCTAAAATGAATATGGCTTGTGTTGTTATTGAGACATGTTAATATATTCTGTAGAATATGAATGGAAAAACTAAATGAAATTCTGTCGAAGGTAAGAGATCTCTTACGGCTGAACAAAATGGCATGGGTCACAGCAAAACCTCATGCGGTAGTTTTCTATAACAGCAAAATTTTTGTATATTTTTGGTAAACCCAGGGGTAAAAGTGGATCTGAAAAGGTAGGGGGACGGTAGGTATCGGCATGACGTCACACTGTCCCCCTGCCTATCTTTGCCAATTGTATTTTTTAAGAACTGCGGGACGCCATAGATAATTTTTGGGAGTGGGAGGACGGCGTTCTCCCGCGTCCCTCCGCACTTTTACCCCTGGGTAAACCTAATAATGGATGCTCTGAGATAACCACCTCATCTATTAAGATGAAGAATACCATCCTTAAGTTTGTTATTATGATTATCTCTATGATCTTGAGAAGCAGGACAAGCTTATGACCAAGTCTTTAACCGTTCGTTAGCTATAATATCGTCGGAAGGTAAGACATGTACTGATCGGTGCATCACGTAACATAAATTCTCATGCTTAGTTTTTGAAGAAATCGAGAGAAAAATTAGCGCTAAAAAGGATGCAGTTTCTTGACAATAATAATTGTTTTTTATTGTTTCACAGACGTTGTGGCGACATGAAGGCAGAATATAGGCGGAAATATTAATAGTTCGGATTACATTGTTAGATTCAAATCGTACTACCCTTATAGGCTTCTTTTGCGAAGTCAAGTCTTAACCTTTGTGTCTTTAATAGGCACGAACACTTTACCATAAATAGAACAAAATTAGATCTAAATAAACCGAATGACACCGGCGCGGGAAAAGAAAGAGAAATTTCTTATACTTAATCGTTAGACTGTAATATAGATTGTATTATTTTCGAAACGAGGCCAGATCATCGATTTACGGGTAATACTCTATCTAAGTTAACTCTTATCTTTCAGAACACATATCGCAAATATAGACTATATAATTAATACTTAATAGTATGTAGTAACTCTTATTGCACGCTCTTTTATTATAAAAAATACAAAAGAAGTTAACGATATAGAGGCATTAATAATTTTGTTATAGAGATGCTTTTAACTACTACTATACACAAACTCTAATTGAAAAAAGTTGTTGTGTTCATTATGTATTGCTAAACTTATAAAATAATTAAATAAGAGCACAGATACTACATACAGGGTGATTCTTTATAAGGGTTAGAACACTTCAAGTTTTTCGTGACAAATTCATTATGGTTCAACGTGTGCACTTGCGGTTATTTTGGTCCCATCCAAGTGAAAGTCTATTTCCTACCAAACAGCAGATAGCATTTCGGGGGTAACATCCGAGATGGCTGCTGTGATGCGATGTTTCAGTTCATTAACATTATCAGGTAGGGGAGGGATGTACACCTTATCTTTCACGAACCCTCACTGAAAGAAGTGGCGTGTAATCTGAGGACCGTGGTGGCCAGGCACTTGGTCCACCACGACTCTCCCAAACTGCTTCCACCAGATCGTCAGTCACGGTTGAGCGCCCTGGAGCTCTTGTGTGTTGTACAGAGCAACCTGTTTCAACAAATGTCTGGTGCTATTTGTACACTGTTGGTCTGGTGCGTGGTTCCTTGCTTTACTGTGTGCGAAACTTATGCTGTACACTCGTTGCTGACTTCATTTTTTCAAACCAAAACTCGCACTTAGCTCTTTCCATACCAGTGAAAGTCTCCATTTTCAACTACTGACCGGTGGCGCCTCGTGTGGTCAACTTCGCAACTACTCATTAAGTTATGTGAGTCAAACTTAAGGTGTAATGAATGACATATAAACCAAGTCTGTATGTGGTTCCGATAAAGAATTATAACTGATTAAGTTGTAAACCCTATAAAGAATCACTCTATATAATATTGATAGAAAAAGTAGTATAATGCATCTAATACAGGGTGTCCAATATACAATGCAATCCGGAGTTTGGGATAGTAGAACTTTTGAACGTGAAGTGGTACACGAATTACGGTTATACCAAACTTGAAGCCTTGTTTATGCATATTTCTTTTTAAATGAGGAAGCAACGATTGAAGAACACTAGGAGCCACACAGTGTTGCCAAATGTAACAGAAGGTGTAAATTAAAATCAGTTTTCATAAATTAACACTCTGAATTGGCAACTTTGCTGATGTTTCAGTGCATCAAAAGGTGTGTAAAGGATCTGTCTACATTATGCAATTCCTGAAAACAATGAAAAACAAACTTTGAAATTATCATGATAAAATTTTTACTTATATGCACCCGGCAACACTGATATTCATTTCTATGGGGCTATTTAAAGGAAGAGATATACAAGAACAATTCTCGAACTATTCAAGACCTGCAAACGAACATTTACAGCGCCAATGAGAACATTAACACTTCTAATCTTCGTAAAGTTGCGGTGAAACGTATGAACCAGTGTTTGAATCAAAAGAGGGGACACTCCCAGCATCCACTGTAGAGATGGTAACTTATTTCTGATAGTAGCAGTCTTCCGGGTGCATATAACTAAGCGTTTTATCATAATAATTTCAAAGTTGTTTTTCATTGTTTCCAGGAATTGCATAATGTAGATAGATCCTTTACACACCTTTTGATGCACTGAAACGTCAGTAAAGTTGCCAATTCAGAGTGTTAATTTATGAAAATTACGATTTCCCTTGTTCCCCCTTACAGGGGCCTCATCCGATTAGTTATCGGTGGAAATGAAAAATCCTTTTTTCTGCTCCATACTTTCCAAGCTACTCCAACGAAACAAACTGAAAATTAACGACAGAAATCCATACGTATGAGCTATGAGTCAATTTACATGTTTTGCCCCCCCCCCCCCAAAAAAAAAACACCTTCGGTTACATTTGGGTGGTTCCTAGTGTACTTCAATCGTTGCTTCCTCGTTTAAAAAAATGCATGAACAGGGCTTCATTTTGGTATAACCATTATTCGTGTATCACTTCAGGTTCAAAAGTTCTACTATCCCAAACTCCGGGTTGCATTGTATATTGGACACCCTGTAGAGGAGAAATCAACGAGCAAACTTTTTGAAACAAACTATCAATTGATTAACGGAAAAGCAGCAATTTTAAAATTATTCAAATTCATTGTAAACAGAAATACGTGATACCTACACTTACGTAAAAATAGATTTGCTTTTGCAGTAAAGTCGTACATTAGTAACGTCCAGGGGCGCACCCACTAGTTGGGGCTTCACCGGATCCGGACCCACTCAAAAAACTTCGTAACTCAACATACCGTTGTACACTTCTTCAATAAAACTATAATTGTTTAACCGGGAAATGATAAATATAAAATGGAAATTTGATCTTATACTTTATCTATACTCTTCCTCTTATAAAAACAATCTAGTTTTATTTTTTTTCTGAATATATAGGTTGAAATATTTTACAATTACTTTTTTTCTTTTCGAGTGCAGAATAATGCCCGTTCAATACTACATAAACGTAAGTGTTGTATTATTAGACCTAGAGATGCGCACGAGACGAGTCGAGACAGAATTTTCCTCACAAAATTCGAGTCGAGACACAGCTTTTCCAATAGAAATATATATATATATTTCGAGTCGAGACATCTCTTTTACAGCACATTTTCGAGACGAGACAGTTTCAAATCTTGTTTCATGCGCATCTTTAATTGGATCCTCCAAAGCTTGAACCACTCACAATAAAAATTTCTGGGTGGGTACCTGGTGACGTCATTTGGGAAACGTATTGTAATAGTATGTTGAATACGGTGTGAATCTGCACAATCGATTTTTGTTTTATATAATTAAAGGGGGTTCATTATTTTACTTATCGTACTCCTAACTCACGAATCCTAAAACCTCCAGTGTGTAGTAGTAATAAACATGTCGTTGTGTTGGGAGACGTAAGTTTTGCGTAAGTTATTACAGATAGTAAGACTGAGAAGCTATGTAGAGGGCATGAGTGATACAGGCGCAAACATAATAAGTACGACTGAACTAAAGAACTAAAGAAACCATCGTAAAACATTTAAATTTCAAGACTCTCCCACTCTCAACTACTCACATTCTACACATTCTGATGCACAGGGCAGGTTTAAGAAACCCTAGCGCCTTACGCTACACTGAGAAAAAATTGTATATGGCGTACGTAAAAACGTAGGTTACATGTGTAAATCTTGTAGTTTGGGACTTAACGTATAGCAGACGTATAACTGAAAACATATTTTATACATACTTTCCATACGAACAAAAGAACTGTATATAAGGAGTCAGGATCTCACATACAGATGGACGTACGCGTATATAACATATAGCTGACATATTTAATATACGTATAGGTATGTAATATATGGAAGACTGTTAGATATCATACATCCTGCAACAGCATGATGTAACATCTAAGCGGGATAACGTATGCTTCGTACTGATTTATATGGTAGACAGAAGGATATCTTATATTTATACAATAAACGGTTGTCCGGATAACAGATTTTTCTCGGTGTATGCTTCCGAACTCTCTTCTCTCTCCCAAAAATGAGAGCAAATGGAGTTTTTGTGTCACAATCAATTATAATAACGAAATTTCCGTTAACATTCAATCGTGGCTACACAAAACGTCATTGTTGAATGCAGTTTATACGACAGGAACACTTGAAAAGGAAAAAAGATATTAGAATTGTAATGCGGACACAACCACATAGGAAATTCGCAACGCAATTAATTAATTTATTCTGTGATATACAACGCGGGGAAGAGACAGCCAAACACTCTGCCCCAGGCTTCAGCCTACCCAGCCTAGGTCAGTGATGGGCAAACTTGTTTCAGGAGAGAGCCAATTTAGATGGACTAATAACCTAGGATACATTTTACAAAATTAAGGATACATTTACAAAATTCTTGTAATATTGGGACTTATTAATTATTAAAGTTCGAACTGGGATGCAACGATTCTCAGAAAAGCAGTTTAATTATTATTTCTGAGTCTGTTTCTAATAAAAATCGTTTCCAAGTCACCCCATCGTTCTTTACATTCGTCACATCAAAAATCATGTCGTGGGGCGGATAAAATCTTTCAAGGAGCCGTACTTGGCCCATCACCAGCGTAGATGCTGATTCGGGCTTGCTGATGAGTTCTGCGTAGGCGATTAGAATGGGATGATTTGCATTTTCCCACTAACTTTTTCTTTTCTTTTAACTGGAGTGAAATAATTTACTTTCTCTTCAACATGCAAACAAGCAATAAAGGATTGTTTTTGTTTTTCTGGTAGCACACATCACGCATACTCAGCTGAGAACAGAAAGGAAACCTTGAACGGATAGAAATAAAGCTTCATCTGTGAGTTCCTTCCATTGAAACCGAAGGAAAGGGGTTTCGTGTTCCTGAATCCAATGGCTTCATGAATAGAAGTTCACTCGAGAGGTCACGTGAGATACGAACAGCGATATCATCACATGCTTAGGATCAGGTCCCACACCTCCACTGCCCCTGTTCCCATGCATTTAGAGAAACTCTTTTCAGAATATGGCTACGGGCTCTAATTGCACTTTAAAATACAGTTGAGTTATCTTCCACTCTTGACTCTTATGAATAGTTAACGGAAGGAAAGCCCACTTTCCTTTCTTTAAAAAAATGTTTCGTATCGGCCTAAGATATTATATGATATTTCACAGAAAACAGGCAGGTATTACAAACAGATTTGATTGAGATGAATCTGGATTTGGTCTCTAATAAAACTAAAATATCTTTTGTGTTAAACCATTGTTTTGTTCGCAGTATTGTACGTTCTTCACTCATGAGCTATGCCAGCATTGGGCATTAAAAGAGACGCCGACTTCCCACTTTTCTTTGAGGTTCCCATTCATTTTACAGTAATTTCGATGTGTCGACTTCCTATATTATTATTAGTTACGAACATTCTAATATCTACTGAGTTTACAGATAATGAACGAAATGGTAAAATGAAGTAAGTGGGAGTAAAAACAGAAGAACCTCGAAGAAAACCCACACACACAAGGTGATTGTCCATGACAAAACCGGTGTCATCCCGTCTCGCCGAACAACTTATTAGCCACTGATATCTCCAAGATAAGAATTTCCACCATTTTAGGCGAGATGGAAATTCCCACGTAGCCTAGTCCCATCTCGCCAAAATTGGTGAGGTGGAGGTTCTTGTACTAAAATGGGAATTCCAGTACTAGATTATTAACCATTAGCACCACGTAGTTGTGAAATCATAAAGCAAAATTATAATCTGTCACAGTGTTTTTTTTTTTTTTTTTTGTGCTGAAATGATTCCACTACTTGCTGGAATCAATATGAATACAGATCATAAGTAAATACCGAAATATAGGGTGCAACCTTTGGAGAGATAACCTCCGGCCACTATTTTAAAGTAAGTAGCCAGAAGAAACATAATTCTAATCACACTTTAACACCAATTATGATTGGACGTATAAATAGAAGCTTTTAGCTGCATAACACAAACGTACGCTATTAGAAGCTTATTGATTGCGGTCCAATAAATCAACGGGATAAATTCTCCCAAATATTGATGTTTCCTTATTTATATAATATGAAAAGAAAGTAATTTTCTTTAATATTTATGACCAAAATTCTTCTACATATTTTGATACAATGTAGGGTACATTTCTTTTGAAGCTTCCAAATGGTTCCTACTTCGTGCAGTTGAAATCAGTAAAGAATACGAGGAAAATAATAAAATATGCTCCACGTTTAAATTAAATATTTGTCCTTTTTAAATAGGGCATGCATTTTTTTAAAGCTTTACCGATCATGCTCACTGCTTCTATTTAAAACCAGCCGAAAGGGAAAGAGAGTAAATTTGCCCTCCCCTCCCTGCAAGATACAGGAAATATATTCCTCGACAGTTTTCGTACAATTTATTCAATTTTGCTAGAATCTGACATATACGCCATAACAGTACAATTACATAGCAGGCATATGCCTATCATGTTCCCTCAGATACATGGGAATGTGTCCAGTATGTGCCTTATGTACTTGTGAGAGAGAAATGACATGGATGGCAAGTGATAGTCACAATCTATGTTCGCCCCTAGGCACATGCCTAGTATGTTCTAGGTATGTTTCCCATGAAGCAAGCGTCAATGAACCACACAATTACTCCCCCAAAATATGTTAAATCACCTATATGCGTAATGTGTTTACATTAAAGTGAGTCTAAAAACACTTTAAACAAGTTAAAAAAAATGTACCCGTGGGTAGGGGCGAACCACCAACCTTTGTATTACTAGCCGCATGCTATTCCGACTTGGCCACGGAGGCGGTATAGATAACATCGCTTGTAGAGGGATAAACTGTTGAGGTCTTTTATTTTGGCTAAGCAAAGTGTTCCTTTAACTGCGTATATTCGACGATAACCGTTTGGGATCAGATAAAATCTGCTCGCCATGTAATTTTATAACAAAATGACGAGTGTCTATTTATTTTCTTCCATATTCACTTTCAAATGATCGGCGACAGTTGCCATCTAATCAAGTTGATGCGTCTGTTGCTTCTAGTACACAATCACTTAGAAAAATAAGCAACAAATGTATCAAATGTGGGAGATGAATTTAGAACACCTAAATGATATGCACACTACCACATCTGAAACAGTATGTATCTAAAGGATTTACCTAGAACATGACAGATATATGTCCCAAGTGACGACTTAAAAAACAAATGACTGTTAGAGTGCGAAACTGAGCCAGGTATATAAATGCTATATTTGTGGTACATAGTTGCAAATATCAATTAGGTGTAACAAGCACCTAAAACTGTAGGTAACTGAAGTACATACTTAGCACATGAATATCATATGTGCCAAGTGTCGGGTACCTAAAAAGTAGCTGGGACACATAAATAGAACATGCCTTGCACGTCTTGTGCTGTTAGGGCGTGTTATGAGGCTTTCTCATAATTCCTACTGCTTGCTAAAATCAGTTAAAATGAGGAAATGGCCAAAGAGTTGATCAGTCGTAAAAAACAGAACAAACACTTTCTTCAACTGTTTGTTCATTGTCTCCGTTATAAATTGAAAGATCTGTTACATCTCATTCAGCAAATTGCAAAGGGCTTATCCAATGATGTGAACAGACTTTAGGAGAGATGACTGAAATTCAGCTCAAATATAGAAGAGAGTATGTAGATTCTATATTCGAAAAGCAAATTCTCCTAAAATGGATGGAATATCGTAAAAAAAAAAAATACGAAACATGAACAATAAAGTCAATGGAAATCAGTAAAAGAAAATGAATTGGTCCATATATCTCTTAAAGGAGAGGACTAATTGAAATCTTATTGCAAAGACATAATGAAGAACTTAAAAAAGATGTAAGGTAAATAAGGATAGAACATTGACAAAAGTAAAGTTGTGAGACAGTCTGATCACGTGAAAGTCTGGTTCTTATGACAAACCGGATAGTTACTTTTTCAAATATTCCTTCTGAACAAAAGTAATAGAGACAAGAGTGAAGAAAATATAATTCAATATTCCAACTGATTTACATGTTTCATGGCACATACATGCTCAAAGTTGTTTTTGACGTTCGTCTGTCTGTTAGTCCATCGTCTATCTTTCTATAGTCCGCGTCACCCGAATACGAACAAAATCAATTATGAATGATTAGATTCCTTCCTGAAGGTTTAGTAACAGAGCACTGCAAGCTTATTGGCTGATGCCACACGCTAATTCGGGTGACGCGGACTATATTCATCCAATGCTATGTATACAGTGCATGGATGCCAACTTCCAAGATTTTCATCAGCGATTCTACAGAGTGTTCTTTGACTTCCAGCTCTCATACCAATAATTAGGGCAAAAGAAAAAATAAAAGTCAAACTGGTTTGCTGAAAACAAATGCTATAATTTTATTTATATTTAAGACATAAATCTTTAATTAACAATATAATATAGCACAACTATTTCTCATAGGCAAAGCAGAAGGAATAGTTCACTGTAGAATGTTTTTCCTCTTCCAGAAATATTTTAGCAAAAACGACTGAAATAATTTTCTTCACAAGACCAGTAGACAAAGAAAGATATTAAATAGATTATGTAATATCCGATTGATAAAGAGCGAACTCCGATTAAAGAAGAAAAGAGTGATAGCACCAAACAAAGGATGGAACACAATCAAGCTAAGAAGAGATGAAAACACAAAAAAGGAATTTGCAACTGCGACCGACAAAGAGACCTGTAAGGTAGCTTTAGCGGGTGATGACATTAACCCAAAATGAGAAGCCATGAAAGCAGGGATTTTAAAATCAGCCGACGAACACATAGGAAGAGAACCGAGAACCAAATACGAAACCCTGGATAACGGCGGAAATATTGAAAGTGATGCAGAAAACAAGACAGTTCAAGATAACAAACAGAGAAGAAGTATACAGAAGGTGCAGAAATCATATCAACAGAGAGGTAAAGAAGGCCAGAGAAAACTGGATAAGCAACTTGTGCAAAGAAACTGAGGAAAATATAGTCAAAAGCAATACAGAAACGGCATATAGAAAGGTCATAAAACAGGTCGGTGAGAAAAAGAAACGCACAGACATTATCAAAGACAAGGACGAGGCAATGCTAAGAGAAAAGGAGCAGGTAACAAGAAGATGGAAGGAATACAGTGAAGAACTCTACGAAGGAGACAGAGTGAACGAAGAAGAGATAGGGAATGGAGAAGACGTCGATAAAAATGGATTAGGACCATCAATTTTACAGTGCGAATTTGACAATGCTTTGGAGAAAATGCAACATGGTAAAGCCCCAGGAATAGACCAAATACCAACGGAATGATGAAGAATCTCGGAATAGCAACAAAGAAGAAAGTAGTTAATCTTAATGAAATGTACGTCTCGGGAAAAAATACCAAGAGACTTCGAGAAAAGCATATTGGTCACTATCCCGAATAGAAAAGGCGCACGGAAATGCGAAGAACACAGAACATTAAGTTTGCTTTCCCATGCATCAAAAGTCCTGTGCAAAGTTGTCGCACAATGAATGGAAGGGAAAATCGAAGAACGGCTATGGGAGGACCAGTTTGATTTAGGAGAAAAAGGGGAGCAAGGGAAACAATACTGAGTCTATGGTTGATCATGGAATAGCACATCAGAATAACCAATTGTGGTAATATTTGTAGATATAGAGAAAGTTTTTGACAAGGTAGATTGGAGTATCATGTTCAGAGCGTTGAAGAATCTGAAAGTGGATTACAGAGACAGAAGAATAATATACCAACTTTACAAGAACCAGACAGCTGTTATAGGAAGAGAACAGAAGGAAACAAGAATAAGTAAACGAGTAAGGCAAGGATGTGGACTTTCATCTCTCCTGTTCAACGCCTATATAGAAGAGACTATAAAAGAATTCTTTGATAGAAACGAGAAAGGCGTAAAAGTAAATGGCCAGGTTTTCAGCACAATAAGGTTTGCTGATGACATAGCACTGATAGCGGAGAACGAAGAGGACTTGCAGGAAGCACTTTCAAACTTGAACTAACAACTGGAAAAAAGATGCAAAATGAAGATAAATATGAAGAAAACCAAAGTGATAAAATGTACGAGAGCAGGACAGGAAGGGGCAAACGTATGGCTAGAGGGAGAGAAAATCGAAGAAGTTAAGACATTCCCCTACTTAGGAAGTTTAATATCCTCGGACGGAAGAAGTGAAAAAGACGTAAGTTCCAGAATAGCGCAGGCTAAACAAGCATTCAATAGGAAACAAGGACTGCTAACATCAAGAAATGTATCGTTGGACGTTCGGAAACGATGTATTAAGACCCTGGTATGGAGCATGGCGCTTTACGGATCAGAGACGTGGGCATCGAGAAAAGATGAAATATCCAAGCTGGAAGCATTTGAAACGTAGTGAAATATCATAGACCGAAAGGAAAAGGAACGAATACGTACTAGAAGAAGCTAATGAAGGATGAAAGATCATGAAGATACTAGGAAAAAGAAGAAACAGCATGCTTGGCCATCTTATTCGGCACTCTGATTGCATCACCGTGTTGATAAAGGGAAAAGCAGAAGGAAAACCAGCAAGAGGAAGACCAAGGATAGAATAGCATCTTATCAAAGTATAAAACAGCTCTCGCAAGGGAGAGAAAAGTTTTAAAATTTCCATGTTGCCCACCATCCTAAGGTTGAGGTGCGAAAGAAGAAGATATGTTTCACAAATCAATATATCTTTCACAATCATATAATCTTTTATAATTCTGGTTTCTTACAAAATACTAAAAGAGTAGTTTACTGACAGGAACGTGCTTTACTCGGTCCATTTTCCAAAGAGGTCTCTAATGATTTCATTCGTATTTCGTTAATAAATGCTTCATTTACAGCAGGATCGGATCCAGGAGGGGAAGATCGGGGCCATCGCCCCCTAGAAAAGAAAACGTTCTTATTTTATATATAAATAAAACCCATCTCAAAGTTTGAAGCTCTTAAAAGTAGCTCTAAGTAGCAGCATTATAACCCATCGCCCCCCAGAAGTCCGTCCTGGATCCGCCCTGATTTACAGCTCTATAAAGTAGCAACTTACTTTCGTCAAAATCTTCAGGAAGGGTGATATGGGCCTTTTTTAAACGTGGATACTATGATGCTTTTATATTTCACAAATGCATTTATGATTCAAAGACTTCAATATACTTATTTGTAAGATAAAAAATACCGAAGAAAATCTAGTATAGTGAGTTTTCTGAAGAAAACTTTCTGGAAAACAGTTGTACCAACTCATTGACTCCAATGCATTTTCTTTCATCTCCAGTTTACAAGAAGAATAAGCCTACAGTGAACTGATATAAACAACGTTGAAGGATGGAAAATCCTCTGCCAAGCTAAAGAAGAAATGGAAGGCATAGATGAGGATATCTGAAAGTCAAAACAGAAGCGACTGAGTTGAAATATCAACTTAATTTCGTATCTTATGCAGCATCCTATAACGTTCAGATAGAATACCTTTTTTTTTTGGGGGGGGGAGAGGAGTATTATTTTATATATGACAACTCATTTTGGCATTTGGAATAATATGTTATCACGTTGTGTAGTACTTATATATATTGATAGCCCAAATGATAGACCACACCAATATTCAAATTATATTATTGGCTTCCATATGTACAATGTCTCACCGTGTGAATGATATGGATTTTTTAAAATTATGTTTATGATTTCACAATTTCGTATTGTTAATATTTAACATATATTCTAATATCATAACCTCCATCCCGCTGAAAATGGTGAAATTACTTATGTAGGAGAAATCACTGAGTGATAAGCTGTTAGGAGAGATGGGATTGACCCCATAAAACCTACTTGGCGGAAGATGAGATTACGCAGCAGAATGGTAAAAGATTCAGCTGTGATGAATAGGTTCCTCGTTCGATCTAGCTCCTGGCAAATGGTTTTTGTAGTGGACAAACACCGTGATCGTGACTTTCTCGGGGCTTTTTCCTTTCTTTCCCCTCCTTTCACTTCAACAATTCATTCATCATCAATGTAATCTCCCTTAGTATCTCAACATAATCGTGGGACGTAAAATTAAATAGAAGAAAAGATTTACAAAACAGTTGGATACCAAAGATACTGGTCGTACTAATGAATACTGTTTACATAACACTTGTTTAGGCCTCACCGCAGATCTAGTAAGTAGCGTTTGCGCCATTGCTACATGGGGACCTGTGGGTTCGATTTGTGGTGCGAGGGCATTGTAATTTGAAGGCATTACAATGGCTCGGATTCCGTCTTAAACTCTGTAGGCCCAAGTCTCATATAGCCTGGGTTCTGAAAAGAGATGTTAGACATCTAGAGATAACAATAACACTGACTTCAAAGTGACAAATCGTGACGTAAGAACTTCTTGTCCTCTACACTCTTGTTCTTGTACTCTACACTCAAAATATAACATTTTAAGAAGGTTGGTTGATTTCTCAAATAAGTAAATTTAAAGAACTATATTAAATAAGTATAATTTTGACTCATTCTTCTAATATGATTTTTGTTTTAGTAACGCTACGAACATCCTGTTCAACTGAATTTTAAGACGACTATCTTTACAAGGAGTAGCCTTTCTAACTGTTAGAAGAGCAGTGTATCACAGTTAGGAGAATACAATGTACTCTAGCATTGGCAATGAGTATGTAACTACGTTTTAATACCATAAAAATGTTTCTCCCTATTTTGTCTACAACTACACATGTGAATTTATCCTCAAGCATGACATTTTGTTCACAATCTATGGATTGATGTATATGTGTTCCCTTTGGAAGTATTAAACTTAAACGAAGGATAAAGGTTTGGAATTCATCGTAATTTTGGGATTGTCTCGTTATCCATGGCGTGTATTTCGTCATAATGAGCTTCACAATAATTCTTCATTCTAATAGATGGCGTGATTCTCGTACTAAAAATTCTTCATCTTAATTTCCCCGAAAATTACCCTCACTCATATCATTGTATTCATTTCAATGAGGTCTATTGATTGGTAGTCAAATCTTTGGACATTCTTTTTCGTTAAACGGTAGTGATATTTTAGCATTTTATTATTGTTTGTTTCTCGACATCATTATTGTTAACAAACATCAAACCAATCTATAAATAGGCTTTGGACTCCAGTGACGACGGGATACTGTAGTAAAATCAAGAATTAATACATTAAAGATGTTTGACAAGATGGAATAATACAATAAAGCACTCATGGCATTTGGTCTCATTCAACTTCGAGATCAAGTGGATAAGGCATTTGGTTACGATTGGATTTGAGTTTACAGCATTTTTCAGATGGGAAGCGGCATGGCCTTGAGTTGGCTTTACGCGGCGTCCAATTGGCTTTGAGCGGTGTTGACAATTCGCGACAAGCAGTTCTGCACGCTGACTTCTCGCGCTACTGCGAATCTTGACAATAGCAGAGGCGCTTATTAGAAATATTGTATTAGCACATTAACTGCTCACTTTACGAAGTAGAGAAAAGAATTACGAACACATACGTGAAAACTACATCTTTTTATGACAACTGGTTGTCATGATACACGCTTTGAAAGGTTTCCATATAAAACAATTAGTAAAACGAGCGTTGAGTCCCGTCTAATTTCCAATGGATTTTTCTTCGATTTGGAAATGGAACTCAACTTTTATTAAAGGATAATCAGGGGTGTAACCAACAGGTTGTTCTAGGGGAACATTACTTTCAGGGGGAGGAAAGCTTTTCACGCATTAAAATCAGAACAAATGACCTCTTTCAGGATATGAAAGCATTTTAACTCACCATGTATACTATACACATATTATGTTTTCTCGATGCTACCTTAACAAAAGACGGATCTTGACAGTACTGAAGTTGAAAAGCGGATTGTAAGAGATAAATCAACAAGCTATTCATAAGAAAACAAATGCTGTTTCTAGCAGTCTGTTTATCCGACTTTGTGTTTATGTAGGTTAAAATACTAAAGGGAAAAAACTCGAAAAAATATCAACTCAGATATTATTATGAAATAATATAGTAGTGAGAGATCCTGGGGGGACTGAGGGAGTCAGGGCCCCTCATTTTATTTGTAAATGTGCAATATTAGGCATAATTTGAATGCAATTTGTCACAAAATCATCATATATGCTTTCTGCATCTGAATGCACCCCCCCCCCCCCCAATTTACAGAGAAATCAGCGTCCTTGTAATTAGGTACAGAAACTGTATTGATGATGTTTTCCTTTTTCTTTTTTTAAAAATCGTATTTTATTATAAACGTTCCTAATTTGCATTAACTATTAAATAAGTTTACTAAACATATACTAGATGAACCTCATTTCGGGGCTGGAAATAGTTTGGAAAGTCAAGGCCCTCTTTTCCCCCGTTTCTACACCCTTGAGAATAGTAAGCGATCGAATTAAATAACAAGCCTCTGCAATTTGATTCATTTATATATATTCGATTCCCGGCGGGAGCTCATGTGGAAGAACAGAAGGTATGGGACATTCGTAATATCGTTTTGAAATTGCCTTCATGCAAGATTCTTCCTTAATCGACAGAAGAAACGCAGTATGATTTTTTTTCTTCGTTTCAATACCTTACGTATGTGTGGCCAATTACGTAATCCTTCTTTACTCCTCTAGCAGGGATGCAAAAGCACCAGGCGTCTGAGTGGTGTCATAAATTATTGTAACCCAAAACAAACTCGACCATATCGCGTTGCTTACGAATCAGATGGATTGTTGTTGTGAGACCTACATCAAGTATAAGAGTATGTTATTATAGGAACAGACATGGAAGCAAAGGAGCTGATTGTGTGTGTAGGAACGCAACTTCTGTTCTAGCATAAACAGAATTCATCAGTGTCTAGATTGCTTTTTTTCGTGGTAGTTCATTTGTTCTCCAAAATTATAGTTGACAGTGTCTTTAAGGAAACCGAGTACAAGTGCGGAATTTTCTTTAAAAAAAAAGTGCTACGAAGTGAAGCTCGAAGAATTATTTTTTTGTGTTTATAATTTTTGGAACTCATAATAAAAAATTTACAAGAGTCAGATTCAGACAATGGCGAAATATTAATTGACATAGACGATAGTGAAAGTAGTGTTGAAGACGAACGTTTAGCAGTTCCACTGGAATAAGTTAATAGGTAGGTTATTCAGTTGCTATATATACTTCTAGGATACACAGCCAAAATCTTTGAGTTTGCTGGAATAGTATATTTACATTGTGAATAATGTTGCCAATGTATGTGTAATAATCTCAACTAGAGGAAGAGCGAGAAGGGAAAGGGGAGTCCGAAATCCGGCAACACCGCGCGGAATATCCCACAGCATTGGCTACTGCCCGTGATGCTTTACATCTGAAAAACACAATAGTGTGTGTGTCAGTAGCAAAGCTATATGAGACGTGAACTACACCTTAACATGGAACCCAATCCATATGAGCTCTTACCAGAAATTCAGCCCGGGTCTCTGCGCTAAAGACGCATATATAGAAATGAGTGATTTATGTGTTTGGTTACGATCTTGATCCATGGTGGAATACTTGCCTCCAGTACAAACCCGAGTACAAGTTCGGATTCCATTGTAGCAAGTGGTCCCGTCTAATATAGCCTAACTGCTGACAAGAAAGTTGAAGTCTAATTAACCAATCAATTAAAAATACATATATCAAAGACGCTGTTTGATGCATATTTTTAGTGCGTATTATTTTATGCAGCACGATTAATCCATAGGCATATTTTACTTACATTACACTTTAAAAACCTTGTACTACTTCTCGGTTTTATCTAGATTAACTGGAGTAAAATAGAAAATGACAGCAAATATTAAACTGTAGCACAGCGATGCGTCATATTATGGTTTCAACCACTTTGGGATGTCTTGCAAATATTAAATAATGCACTAACTCCTTTAATTGTTCATAAACAATGATCCCTGTACAAAATATATGTGTTCCTTTCTGCAACCACACATTCAACTTGTAGCGTTTCTTACACTTGCTGTCTGCTTAATATGGCTACTGTTACCACAGACGTGCATAGGAATTTATTTCGGAATTTCGAAAGCTATTTGAGGGGTCCAAATTCAATATAAGATAAATTACATTAAAATTTGTAAAATTACCCCTGAAATTAGAATACATTTATAGAAACATTGCTATTTCGGGGATCTAACCCCCCCTGGATCCACCTTCTAAGTACGTCTCTCACTGTCACTAATCGTCAATAGATAAGTTGTCAATTGCATTGAAGTTTTCTAGAAAATTATAATCTTTCCCTCATATATAATTAAAATAATACAAACTTTAGCTTTTAAGGCAATTAAGCACTGCAGTTCGAGGAACTAAACGGCGTGACGAACATCTTGGCATTTGAAGGCGGCGCTCCAAGTTCCCTTTAAATGCTGCTAGCAAATGCGAGGCCAGCGGTATTACCACGTTTATTTTGTACACATCCACGTCTATCCCCTGTCACCTGATCGCGCTGTAGTTTGTCTGCTCAGCCATAGCCACACCCCTTTACTACTTGGCAATATCGCGCCAGAGCTTGCATTTTTTCGTTTAGCTGAAATGCCAAGATGTTTGTCACAGGCTTTATCTATATTTTATATATTAAAATACTTTTGCAGATAAATAATTTTCCTATATGTAGAGATATGCGTAAGTTACACGTGAAACGACATATGATTTTCTCTTTTAAATGTCTCTATACAGCGATAAAGCGCACAAGAAATGGAAGATTTTCTTCCTTCAAACAAATGTCATTCATATCATAACACACAATGTCATGCAAACGCGCTTTTGTACACATCAATGCGATTGAAAGGTCAATGCGTTTGCATAGCCAATTGTGCCTCTAGTGGCTATTTTCTAACTCTATGGAATCCCAGCAGGTTCGAAATTTTTTACATGGTTGAATTTCAATTTCAGTCCATACTCGGTGTGATAAACAAGATCTCCTGTGGAGTATGAAAGCCACTCGAATCGGGATCAGAGTAGGTTCATGAACGGAAACAAAGATTTACAAAATTATTTTCCTTAATTGTTCTAGAATAGACATTTTCAATTGATTTCAACCATTTTCTAACTCATGTATAATCACTGTTTTTCTTCTTTCTTTTCACATGCAGTATGTAGTAAAGAAATACATTATACACACAGCGAATTATACCATCATTAATATATGGCAACATTGAACAACACGCTCCAAAGGATAGGGCTTATGGAGAAATTTCTTCGTGCATCAATTGTACAGTAAAAGCCTGCTTCAGTGCTCCGCAGCTATACCAATTGTAGTCACTTGCTTGAAATCTTATCTGTAAGTCAGGTTGATCTGTCCAGGCATTTGCAATACCAGCAAAAGTACTGGATTCGATGTAAAGAAGTTATAGCAGTCAGGGGAGAGATACTTTTACTGTTGACTGTACAACCACAGTTTTTCAATATCCAAAACAAATTTTCTGTTTCCACGGATGTAACCAGGGCATTTCAAACAACGGAAAGAACATGTTTAAGAACTTGTTAAATTATATTTAATTTATGTAAGTTCGTAGTATCCACAATAATTTGCTGACGCTTCTTACGGTAACATTCTTTCTCTTTGTCGAGTTGGCGTTTAACCTGCTTTGAACAAAGTTAATGTTTTGTTATTTTTATATTAGGAGAGGACAAAAACCTTTTCTAAACAGAAGATCTATGTAGCTTTTGTTTTAATGTAGCTTTTGTTTAATGATCTCATTTTATGTATATACTTATTTTACTTCAATGTTCCATCATTGTGCACCGAAGGTAAGAAGGACGTTAATGACGATAATGAATGAACTGACAGAATGAAGAAAGTAGGTGAAAACTTAGATAACCAAGAAAACCCACACACACGATGATTGTTCACCAGAAAGCCCACTTGGCGCGATCTGGAATTGAACCGGGAACCCCTATGCATTAGAAGTGAACAGTCTACCACTAAGCCACCGCGGCCCCCAAGTTTTCGTTTCAAGGAAATTTAAATAATTCTGATAATTATGCATTTAAGTTATTGAATAGGCCAATATAGAAATTCAAGAAAATGGTCAAAATTAATTTTGCTTACACCGAGGAAAAAATTGTGTGGCATACGTAAAAACGTGTTACATGTGTAAATCCTGTAGTTTTTTGGATTTAACGTACAGCAAACATATAACTGAAAGCGCATATTTTATAATACTTTCTGTATAAGTGTTCCATCTGTACGTACTTTCCGTATGAAATAATATAGGCGGTCAGGATCTCAAATACAAATGGACGTACATAACATATAGCTGACGAAGGTACCATACAATATATATGTATGTAATATAAAGAAGGCTGTTAGATATCAGACATCCTTCAACGGCATGATGTCACATCCAAGGGCAGTGGCTATGTAGCATACGGATAACGTATGCTCCGTACTGATTTCTGTAGTAAGCAACAGGATTCTGTATATTTGTACAATATACCTCTGTCCGGATAACGGATTTTCTCAGTGTAATTGCAGTATAGACCTCTCCTATAAATGAACTTAAGTGTCTTCATTTCAGGGGTATAGAACCAAAACCTGCTAAATCCATTTTTCAATTTTGTGAGGGAACGAAGAAAAAGTGACGCCCTTATATTTAGGGATGCGCACGAAACAAGATTCGAGGTTGTCTCGTCTCGAAAATGTACTGTAAAAATGATGTCTCGACTCGAATTTTGTCAGGAAAATTCTGTCTTGTCTCGTCTCGTGCGCATCCCTACTTATATTTCAGAATTGTTGAACCTTTTTTTTTTCTTGTTTAGTGTATGGGTGAAATCCACCACCAAACAAGAAAATTGTTTAACAAACCTGAAACATAAGGGCGACACTTTTTTTCCTTTCCTGACAAAATTGAAAAATATTTGGTCTAGGAATTAATTCGTGCGGGTGGACAAGAGATGGCGCAACGAACGGAGCGTCCCACAGTTCCGTGTATCCACACGTGTGTTGCAAACCCCTGTCATCGCGTATCGTTCGTAGTATAGGGCAGTGGATTAAAGCGTCAACAACACCAGTTTGTAGTTAAGTGAACATGGCGCAATTTGTGCCTGATAAAGTGTTTTTGCGGGGTGTCCTGCTGCATTACTTTAACATGCAGAAAAGTGCGACTGAAAGTCATCGTATTTTGGTGGAAGTGTATGGTGACCATGCTCTAGCTGAGTGAACGTGTCAGAAGTGGTTTGCACGGTTTAGAAGTGGTGATTTCGGCTTGGCAGACCAAGAGCGAGCTGGACAGCCAAAAAAATTTCAAGACGAAGAATTGACAGCATTGCTCGAGCAGGATTCGTGTCAAACGCAGGAACAACTTGCAGCAGCATTAGGCGTTGATCAAACAACAGTCTCCAAACGCTTGAAAGCCATGGGAATGATTCAAAAGATGTCACATTGGGTTCCACATGAATTGAAAGACAGAGACGTTGAAAGACGAAAAACCATTTGCGAATTGCTGCTTCAACGACAGAGCAGAAAGGGGTTTCTGCATCGAATTATTACGGGTGATGAGAAGTGGATCCATTACGAGAACCCTAAACGAAAAAAGGCCTGGGTGAAACCAGGTGAACCAGGTCCATCACAACCAAAACGAGATATTCACTGTGCAAAGGTTATGCTGTGCATATGGTGGGATATGAAAGGTGTGGTGTACTATGAGCTGCTGCAACCGGGTGAAACTATGAATGGAGAACGTTATCGACGACAATTAATGCGTTTGAAGCAAGCTCTGGCCAGAACACGACCAGAATGGGAGATCAGACATGATAAACTTATTGTTCAACATGATAACACTCGCGCACATGTCGCAAAACCGGTCAAAACCTATTTAGAAAATGTCGGATGGGAAGTTTTACCCCACCCGCCGTATTCACCAGACGTTGCTCCTTCGGACTACTACTTGTTCGATTGCATGAACAACGATTTGATTGGACAGCGGTTTACTTCTTCAGAAGATATCGAAACATGGGTCTCTGACTGGATCGCTTCCAAGGATGAGGACTTCTTTCGCCACAGAATCCGTACATTGCCTGACAGATGGGCGAAAGTGGTGGCTAGCGATGGACAATATTTTTCTTAAGGTATTTATGTATTTTGTGTTTGTACTACAGCTTCAATGTGTGCGTACCAACCGCACGAATTAATTCCTAGACCAAATAGATTTAGCAGGTTTTGCTTCTATAGCCCCGATTTCTATATCTTTAACGCTAAAAATAGCTATTTGCCTAATATCCGGTTATTATTATTATTATTATTATTATTATTATTATTATTATTAGTAGTAGTAGTAGTAGTAGTAGTAGTAGTAGTAGTAGTAGTAGTAGTAGTAGTAGTAGTAGTATTAGTATTAGTATTATTTCTGGGCTATTGTCAGAATGTTATGTTTTATGGTTTGTTTCTTTTATATAGCTTTTATAGTAATTTTACCATTTTGACTTTCTTAACTCCTGTCATCGGTTTTTATTATCTGAAAGTAGGCAGTCGTTGAATAAGCTTCGTAGTGGATGTCGGATATAAAAGCCTGGTCCCTGATCTTGGGGCTACTAATCCATAACAACAACTCCGACTTGGAAAGACAGATAAACGGCAATGAGAGTGAATCTGCTAGCCATGTATCACCCGTCTAAGACACAAGGGAGCATTCATGGGGGGTCCACCATGTCCAGATATTCCCCTCCAAATTTCGTAACTCAGCTAACATTTGTAGACTTTCTTAAGAGAGTTATAATTGTTTAATAGAGAAATGATTGATGCAGGCTAAAGATTTAATCTTGCGCCCCCCGCCCCCCGCCAATACTTTGAACCTCACCCAGCAAACATTCCTGCGTGCGTACCTGCTGTAGTGATGCGCCAGAGACAAGATTTGTGGCTGTCTTGTCTCGAAAATGTGTTGTAAAAGTGATGTCTCGACTCGAAAAATGTATATTTTTCTATTGGAAGAACTGTGTCTCGACTCGAATTTTATCAGGAAAATCCTGTCTCGACTCGTCTCGTGCGCATCCCTAACCTGCTGAGACTTCTCAATAACAAAGCGTACCATGGACTTTAGCTGTAAGAAATGACTTTTAGCATTTAGTGTTATTATTCACATAATAACACCGTCTGCACCATTGACAACTAAGTTCATTTGGATGCATAATGTTGCTGTAATGGCCGTTAACATGTCTGTCACTAGTAGAATGGTTCACCGCGCACTTGACCTTGCTCCGGATTTTATGCATTTATGTTAATTATGTGCATCATTATAAGACCGTAACTGCACTACATGTTCTTAACAGATGCTCAAATGCATTACTGTTAAGAGCGTCGACCTAATAATCTGAAACTTCATCTTTGATAAATGATAATCCTCACGCTTGAAAAACGTTAATTGTTACATAATATTTTTCTAAATTTATTTATTTATCATGAGCTTTTCAACACGGATTTTTTAAGCGATACTATTATTCAATTTAGTTTAAACCTTATATAATACCAGTCTTTTCCTTAACCTTGAATATATTGAACTGGGAAATATTTTGCGTGTACATCAAATGGAATCCAGGATTATTAACAGCTCCCAATTCCATGTCACTGAACATCAATGCAGGCGAGTTCCACGAACACCTTATACCTGAATTAAGTTGAATCAGTTACTGTTCTGAACTTTAGTTGTGAATATTTAAATAACTAACAGAGGTGGCGATTCTTCGCATGGAATGGTATAAATCAAAAATGTTAATATTGTGGATATCGCACCCCATTTTCCTTTCCTTTAGTACCATATATTTTGAAAATGCTGAAACATATTTTCACTCGATTTTAAGTAAAAGTTTATACAAAGTCTACTGAATTTAGCATATCAACTTAAGAGAATACTGATGTTGGACATTTTCTGACATACAATTAGAAATGAAATGAAATCTGTAAGTTTTACGTCCCACGGTTATGCCGGTTAGGCTAAAGGAGACGGTGATAATGAGAGATGAGTGAAATGGTGGAATGAAGAAAGTGGGAGGAAACGGGAGTACCCCGAGAAACTCACGAGCACGGTGTTTGTCCACCACAAAGTTCACTTGGCGGGGGCTGGGATCGAACCCGGGACCCCAAGCACCAGAGGTGAACGCTCTACCACTGAGCCACCGCGCCCCCCTGACATACAATTAGAATTCTGACATAAAATTATAGTTACAATGCTAACTTTATTAGATAGTAATTCACTTATTGATTTCAGATGGACCTACGACTCGGTTAGGATGTACAACATTTTTACTAATCTTGATAAACCTACCCTAGAGGAAAATACTTATCCACTAGCTTTCAATATCGAAAACGGTTTAAAATAAGGAAAGGTCTTATCTTCATTAATATTCAATTTTGTTCTGGATTACGCTGTAAGGAAAATTAAAGATAGCAACCAGGGCATAGAACCGAACAATACTCAGTAGGTTATCGCTCACGTTGATGATGTCAATTTGACAGAAGACTATATGAGAGCAATAGAAATACATACATAGCTTTTATTAGAAGCTACAGAGACATAGATTTGGAAGTAAACGTATTAGAAACTAAATACATGCAAATTCGCCGTGAGCACAATAATACACACTATTACTATGAATACATTAAAAGATCAAATAATACTTTCGACAAAGTAGATACTTTCAAATATCTAGGATCAACATAAACAGACCAAAATCATATCCACGAAGAAATGAAATGTCTACTCAAACCAGGGAATTCGTGTTATTATTCAGTTGAAAATCTTTTCTCGTCGCGAATTCTGTCGAGAAATTTGAAGCTTAAATATATATAAAACGACAAATCATGGTTATTGTGCTGTATGGTTGATAAACATAGTCGCTTGCTTTGAGGGAAGAAAATAGACTGAAAGCATTTGCGAATAAAATACTGACTTGTGAAACAAAGAAGAACAGGAATGGGAAATGGCGGGAACTTCATAACGAGGAACTACATGACTTATATCGTTTATCAAACATTGTTAGGGTCATCAAGTCTAGGAAGCTCAGATAGACAGGTCATGTAGCCAGAATGGAAGAAAGTAGGAACGCTTTCTGAATTTTAAACTGGAAATCCGTTCGGAAAAAGATCATTAGGAGGACTAGGAGCAGATAGAAAGACGATATTAAGATATGTCTCACCCAGTTGGCTAAGACAAAAGTCTGTATGGGGTATTGGAGCTTTTCTGTATGGGGTATTGAAGCTTCCAGTTCCATAAGCCATACAATTAGTTACTTACTATTAATTTGTTTATTGAACACACAATCATAGTATTAACAGCGTCAGTATTGAAGAGTTGCGTAATCTAGCTTCGAAGACTGTCGTTAGATTCTTATGAAATTTAGACAGAGTCACCGCGGGAGCACATTCTTACAAACACAAGAAAATACCGAATTCAAAATTATTTCACCTATGTTTAAGTTATGCTTGAACATGCTCATAACACGTTGACTGCCAGAGTGAAATCGGGTAAGGTGCATCGTGGAGCCATTTTTATTGAAGAAAAATATGTAACAAAATGATCAAATAATATCTGGGGAAAATCTACCAGAAGCCGGAAACCAAGGACGCCGAACATCTTTCTGAAGCCGTAGTATTTAATTCACCATTTAAAATTTACGTGCTTGTGCATCAGCGAACGACTTCAAAAACAAGGATGCAAAGCCTGTGAACCAAATATGATGCACATGGCGGTCAACCTAATAAAGTATATGTATGGACCTGGGTACGATTCTTAGTGGCTGCTCATGTAGTTCAGATCCCACGCTGTGCTGTAGGTTCACGTCCCATATAGCTTCGCTACTAAAAGGGACATTGAACTCAAACCAAAATCGTTTCTCCTGCACCTTTGAGCGACAAAAGTGAGTGTTTCCAACCAGAGACTACTCAGGAACAAATTTTTTATCAGTGTTTTGTTAAGATAAATTCATTGCATTATACGGGAAAGGAAAGAAATGCATCTTACATTGTGGTTGTGTTATCACAAAAAATTCAGTGCCTCAGAAAGGGTATTTATTACGTCGAGCTTGTGGTAACAGAAAAGTGAGAAAACGCAAGAAGGTTTTGTGTGTATGTGTGTATGTTCTGTGAGTAGAAATTCGAAGCATCATCTTGCAGACTTTCATAGCAACAACTTGATTCATTGACGTGGTGGGTATCAAGCTAACTACGTGTTTCGTATCGTACAAGCTGATTCAGCGCCAGAACACAGCAGTATGTTTTGCTTCTTGAAGAACGAACAAACTCTGCTGTAATATAAAACAGAGTTGTCCTTTTTCTAATATATTTGAGGAAAAAAATATTTCTGTATTTGTTTCATTATTATTATGTGCTTATGGAGAACATAACATAGACATTCTTAATATTTTATACTTTGTTGTACAACATGTTATTCCGTATTGACTTCGATATACACGTGGAACGTTCAGAAACTGTTAAGTTGAAGTGCAAAGATTGTGTGTGTTTTTCTCTTCAATGGATAGTAACGGCTAGGGACTCTTTGGAATCTATACAGTGTAATATACCATTACAGTCTAATGTGATGATGTTTTTAATAGGAGGGTGCCCGAAATTTTTTACACCGACTGTACTTGACGTTTAACAAAAAATTTCTGGCTGTTCATATAATTCGTAATTTTGTTTGTTATTCTATTTCAAATTAACATGGAAAACTGTAAAACTTCATTAGGAATTATAGTTTTGGGAATCGATATCTTTATTTATATATTACATTAGTTATAAGTCTTGTATATGGATATGTAAATGGATTATTACAAGTCTTACGGTGTCAGTGCTATCTGAAAATATAGGTCCACCATTGGACGGAAAATTTCAGATAAATAACCAATCTAAAATTCGGCAGAATTTTCTGGACCACCCTTCACCTCTCTTGTAGATATCTATGTCCTTCTGATATCTAGTTCAATCCAGATTCTACCAAAATTTATTCGTTTCAAAGCCCCACCGCCAAAAATGCTTTGTTTTGATTGGAGGATTCATCCACGCTATGATGTTAGAGCGCGATTATTCCCATTCCCTGCCTAGAATTTTGCTGAAGACAGCAGACCCAGATCTTCCCAGCTCAGAAAAAGGTAGAAATTAGCTAGAAAAGCTGCATTAACAAGGTAAATCTAGTTTGATAATTGAATAAATACCATCCAGGAAGCTACGGAGCCATAGTTTACTAAATTTCATAGTAAAAAAACCGAACTGAAGAACTGAAATAGGAAGTGTAATTCAGTGACGCCATGTTTTGCAGATATAATTAGTGATGGACAGGTTCTACCATGTGAAGTACATCAGTTTGTTAGTTGTTCTTAAAGATCCATAACCAGTTTCGGAAGAGTAGTGTTTTCTCCCTTAAAATATTTTTATCCTGAAAATTATTCCTTTTAGAGTTACGTAAGGCCTGACCCACTGCCGTTTGTGTTCGTGTATGTAGTGAATGTGATTTCTTTTTTTGTACTTATCTAGTAGTAACATGGCGGTATTTAATTTCGTTGTACTTAGGATAGTGATCATAATGCACGTGTAAAGTTCAAGAGGGCTCCTGTTTACTCCCAACTTGGGGGTACAGCTTCCAGCAGGGATGTGTTGAACGTATAGTTCTCATAAGGTTCTTTTCCCTTCAGGAAAGGGGCCTATATATTTTCCAATAAATAGTTTGGGTATTAACTAAACAGGTTGAATTAAGAATGTGATTTAGTGAATACAAGGGCCAATTGGCCCTGTTCCTTTCTTTCCCTTTCCTTTCGTAAACCGATAGAGCCGATTTTAAAGAAAATGGTAAAATCTGAATGTTGTTTATGTGAGTAAATAGTAATGATTAATATGTATTATAACATGTATTAATGTAGTTTGTAGTTATGGATGTGGCATGTATGTGTTCGTAATGTAGTATCAGTAGTAGCAATTGTAGTTAAGTGATGAAAGAGTGTGTGAAATAATGAAGTATGGATAGTGTATCATTCGTATTCAATCAATAGCTAAACGCAACATATCAATCTATAGTAATATCAGAAAATGAGAGTGTCATAGTATCAAAATTCCGTGTACAAAGTCACATTCAGTGGTTCAAGGGTTGATCATATCGTCGCTAGCCCCCTAGTGTCAAAATTCAGTACTAACCATCATCCTTATGTCGATGTTCTTAGTGATTTAGTTTCCATGAAATTGACCTTTCTTTTCAAAATAAAACCTAGTAAATATAATTCCCAGCCCAAATGCATATACAGTTAGGTTAAGTGATCCAAAATTAATATTTTCTGAAAATTACAACATTCTACTTAGTCTAGAAATCGAAATATTTAAGTAAATAAACAATACGTAAATTCTTAACAGAAGTCGGGCGATATGATGCTAGTTTTTCGCTTTGAAATTATATTAAATGTTCATTTTTTTCCTCTGTGGCTGAAGAATAATTTCATTGTTGTCAGAATTTTATAAAATTGAATAATATCGCGGAGAACTCTACTTTCTGTGAACATACATACATATTTTTTTTTACATGAAGCTACGAAGTACAACATAGTATTGTTTGCGTGGTAAGGGAGTCTTGAGTTCGAGGGATGTTTTGTGTGGTGGCCGGAACATGAAACGTTGGCAATGATTTATAGATTTAGAAGTATATGACGAAGTGTGCATATAGTCTGGGTGTAGTTAAAGAAAATAGGGTGGTTATGAAATACGACGTCGTAATAAATGAATAAAATGATAGTAGGAATATATTGTGAAACGAAATGAATGAGAGGACACCCATATACATATACATATATATATATATATATATATATATATATATATATATATATATATATATATATATATATATATATATATATGCCCAGTTTATGATTAGTCACGTTTCGGTAAAAGAATATATATATATATATATATATATATATATATTTAAGGATCATGTATAGCTAGCAACATCTCGGGTTCTGGCCCCTACACCGGAGCATCCTGCGAACATGTGGGTGAGATATTGCCGGACTATGTTAGTGCTTAATAGCTTAATTTGTTATTGCAGTCGTATTCGTTCATAATAATCTCGTTTAATAATATTTGTAGCATCATGTAATCTCTGACTGGACATATTTAATAATCAATTATGGAAAGACAATAATTGTTACACAACGGGGCTGTAGTGAATTATATTTTTTATTTTTTTGGGTCGGTTAAAATAGAAAATCCTTCTCCGTGAGATTTTTTTTCTTTCTTCACGTTACCTACTCTGGCTAGCTTACAATGTTCATGGAGGCGACAGCTCTGACAGGGTTACAGAATCAAAACAATTAGTTATTGAAATTTATTTTCGCGTACCCGGACGTCGACCCTTGATCCTCTTAAGTATTTTCGTTTCTTTTCTCAGTTTAATTAGTTGATGGAAATTAACGACGTCCCAGACTGTGGCATGTTTGCGCAGGGTAGCTATCGGTGATGTTTTGCTAATTGAAATGACCGATCCAAAATTCAGTTTATTTAATTTTTATTTTATTTTGGCAAATCATTAGTCTGGGATATCTTAGCTATTACTCTTACTCTAGTTTCATTACTGTCCTTGAAACTTCTTAGTTGTTCTGAGGGGTCGAATATTTTTCCTTAGAGATTTCAAAATTGGGACGCAGTTACCTGGTCCCTCCCCCCTCTCCTTTTATCCTGCTGGTCTGGGCCGGATACGTGGCTCGGATTTCAATTTTACAAGCAAACTCTTGTGGGATTGGGATCTGATGAACCAGACTTGCATCCTTGGCAGCAGGACCCCCTCCTAGTTTACGTATTTAAGTAAACCACCCTCTTTCGGCATATGTGAATATTTTTGGCTATGAGTTGTTATATATTTAAATTCGATCACTCTTCTGTGTAGTGAGTAGTACTTTGATCTTTCTCCTTTCGTTGGCGCCGCTTTCTCTCTCTTGTCTCTTCCTTCTTACTTCGAGATTTTTTTTTTAATTTTTCAACCTTCCCCCCCCCCGATTTTTAACTTGTCGCTTACAATTTATTTAACTTACAACTCTGATCTGAAATTACCAGCTGAGACGTTGCAAGACACAATTCATGGATAGAGTAGATAGTGATTGGGTCCTCCATCACATTTTGACCTATTGCCAAAATGAATAACGACTTTATATTTGACGACACTTCAATTACGTTCTTTCACCGTCGTCCCGCTAAGTTTTTTTTTAATCCATCGGTCACTTTCCTTCCGTTTGGTTTTCGTTTATCTTGTAGTTAACCTGGGCCCAGAAATTGTATTTTGGTTTATCTATTTATATCTTTAGCAATGTTCTGTGTTACGTGCCTGCCTCACAAAGTTTTTTTTTTTTTTTTTTACGATTCATGCACGAATTGACTATATGAAAGTTGAAATTTATAGATGCGCGGTATCAGGTAAAAAATCAATTTTTTTTCATATGTAATGTCGGAAGTCATTTGTTTTTCTTGTACAATGTTTGCAACCTTTTCTGAAATTATAGTTGGGGTTATTATTTTAAATGTGTGCGCATTTATTAAATATAAATATATATATAGAGATAAATGAATACGTCGAAATGTACATGTGCTTAGTATGTGAATATGATGTTAAAGTAAAAGTATGATATTAAATGTATTATATGGACATATGTAAGAGCGCTCGTGTCTGTCCCCCCAAACGTGTACTGGTTGCTATAGTTTACAAGTAAGTTTCCGACGAATATAATAATATAGATTTTTGTCAAGAATACCGCCGTGCACTCAAATAATTTTCCTTTCTCCTGAATAGATGTAAATCATAACCTATGTAATCATTATTTAATGGCATGTATTAAGAAGTAACGGCAGGTCTAAATGTAACCTACATCATAATGAATATTATTCCTGAGCTACCAACCTAAAACCATTGTGGAAAGTGTACCTTTAATCCTTCTCACCTGCATATGTATCCTATGACTTGACCAGTGTTTTTTTTCTTAATTTAAATCATTATACCTCTTACACCTGTGGAAGACCATCTCAAATCCGATATATATATATATATATATATATATATATATATATATATATATATATATATATATATATATATATATATATATACACAAAAGTGATCCTGAATAAATGAAAGGTCTCATGACGTGTCCCAGTGATGAACAAGTAACAAATTTATCTGATTAAGAAATTTGTACATGGACTGACTAAGAGGAGAAGCATCCTCTAGCAGAAAGTGATTTTTAAAATCCCTAGATGGGTATAAACGTCGCAGTATGCGAGTGCAGATATAAACTGCTAATAGTCACAAACTAAATATAGTTGATGAATGGTTTTTATAAACCAATAGATATATAGGCCTATATATATATAAACATAAACTAAGTTAAATGGAGCGAAATATTTTGGACGCTACGAGTAGTGCGCGATCTGTGATTTGAACGCTCGGAATTATTAATATCTTATTGCTCAATGTGAAGTAGAGATTCATAAGTTCTATTACACCCAAAAGTTTTCTTTTCCTTTTCTTTTTCTTTGTCCATTTTTTTTAAGTAAAATAAGTGTCTTCTTTGCGTATGTCGCAAATCATAATTTCGCTTAAGCATGCCTAAGATATAATATATGTAATTAATTTTTTTTTCTTTCTTTCCATTTGTCAATATGATCAAATGTATAAAGACTTACTAAAGTATAACCCTATGTATTCTATTGATATATAACCAAGAACTTGTGCTTTTAATAATTTTTTTTATTATAATTAATTTTTTTTCTTTTCATTATGAATGTAATAAACTATTTGTACCTTTGTAGTTAGTTAGTTTCCTTTAAACATATATACACTGTCCTGAGTGAGTGAGCGAGTGAATGCATGATAGATTTAATTTAAGTAATTTTAGTAATATCTTTTGTCATATTAACGTCTATAATATATGTGTCATGTTTTAATATATGTGTTAAGGTAAATAACCTAGGTCATGAAGGACCGCTACTAATGGTTTAAATCGGCTCTAGGAGTGAGACGAAAATAGCAGGATGAGCCTAAATACGACATCTTTCTTCCAGGAAATTGAAACCCTTATTGATACGATACATAAATTTATATTGAGTTTATAACTTTGATTTTTTTTTGGGCTAATTCATATGTGTGGTCGATCCTAGAGATACTGGATGGTTATCAATCATCGTTTGGAATAACTTTACAAAGAATAAATTCGATTTTCTCCTTTCCTGGTCTAGGTCTGGGCAACCCCACGAACGTGGTGCCTGGAGCTAGGTCGGGGTGGTATGGAGGAACATGTGTCTATTCCGAAGCATTCTAAAATTGATTAGTCGTTAATAACGCTTAAAATGATTCATCTTTCAACGACTTTCCCGACTTCTTACTATATTCCCGGAATTATCCAGTAATCTATTTCTTATTGAAATACTCTATTTTTTTCTTTCTTTTTCCTCCCTTTTCCTACCTCCTTCTTTTACCCTTCTACTTTCTTCTCTTCCTTTTCTATTTCTGAATGAAAGAAAACAGAGTCATGACTGAGAGTAGTCACTATTGGCACGGTCAATAAGTTGTTTCGATGAGTTTCTTCGGAAGTCCGATATGGGATAATTAACCATGAGATGAGTATGCATTGAGGGACAAACAATACCAAGAAAGTTTATTGAATTTTACTTTATTGGAAAATAATCATGATTTCAATTAGTAGGTGATGTTTCGTAATCGCCCTCGTTACAAGTTAAATTTAGCGACTCCTCTACATTCAGTCTTCTTCGTTAATTACTACTACAGTTTGTATTGTTTGTTCGTATTTTGTGTGTGTTTTTTTTTTTTTCGTTTTCTTTCAACAGGATGTTTAATATTTGAAATTCATTGTTCGTAAACTAATTATGACAGTTATTTTTAAGACATTCTGTATTTACTGCTTCGCAATAGATCTGAAAGTAAAAGTGTTACGTTCTATTCCACTTAGCAACAAGCCGAGGTGTTTCAGCAAATATTATAAAGCAAATCAACAGAAATTTCCTATTGAGATTCAGAACGACATACAGTATTTGTATTCCATGCCTATCAAGGTAGATATATATTTGTGTATTACTTCGGATGTGAGTAATACCTTATGTCATTCGGTTGTTTTGTGCGTTTTCGCAGAAGATACTAGTTCGACTTGCACATGTTGGGGAAATGTCATAAAAAATATTTAACCGAAGCAGAAATTATAAAATTAGGTTTTCTCGCACCGTTTGGTAATTGCTAACAAATATTTCGTTAAATCAAACCAAGCAATAGGACATTCGTTGGATTAATTAAATTCAGATTTAGTACTTAGGCCTATAAGAAAATTATTTACTTCCAAGAACCAAATATTGAGCAGCTTAACTAAGTTTTTTCTTGGTAGTGCCAAACAAATCTGGTCAGGGATACCAAATATGCATTTAGAACTGGAAACCTTTTGTTTGTTACGACACTTAGTGGTGGTGACCAAACGTTTGGTTGGCGCTTTATAGACGAAAGGATTTGGTCATCAGCACCATTTTTAGTAATGATTAGAAAATCTGTTTTAGTGTATCTTATAAAAATAGCAATGGCACTAATGAGAAATAAGTCACTGATTTTTACTACACTATGCATAGTTTAATTTCAAGACCTGACACTGACGGGCACTAATTAGGCAACACTGACGGGAAAGTATATAGATGTAGAAGGCAGGGGCGGATCCAGGGGGGGCGATCGGGGCGATGGCCCCCCCCAGAAGAGGAAACTTTCTTATTTTATATATATAAATAAAACCCATCCCAAAGTTTGGAGCCCTTAAAAGTAGCAGTATGACAACCCACCGCCCCTCTCAGAAGTCGGTCCTGGATCCGCCCCTGGTGGAAGGTTAGATTCCCCTGCAAATTGATATGTGCGTTCACTGGTCTCTAGGCGAACATAACAAACCCTTCGCTATAATATATGCAGCCCTAGAGTATGAGTACAGTGAAATATTGAATGATGCGTTTTTATTTGGTCACAAAAACAAATTTTGGTTTCAGAAATGCACTATTACATAAAGCTATATCAAGATCAAAGAAACTACACTTTGGAACTGCCGGTTCAACAGATTGCCAAGTGTTTCATTATCCGATGAGGGTTTAGTGTCTAGTGCACCAGAAAGTGATGATGCAGCATCCACATTTTGTGAGAAGACAACAGACTCTTCGCTGGTCTAGTGGCTACCTACTGTACCGTTGGTGCACATGGCCCCATGTTCGATTTCCGGTGGGAGAGTACAAAAAATTTAATTTCACCATCATTCATTTCTATTAATTATTCTTGTCCTTTAGCCTAAAAACAATAAATATGGGACTTCAGACTTTAAAAAAGTTCATTTTTCAATTTTGCAAGACAGCAGCAGAAAGGGATGGATTTAGTACATATCTTATGAAACATGGGTACATGTCGACTGTGTCAAAGAAGAGAAAGGTCTTTATACATGCAGCTTTTGCTGCTGGACGGAACGCCAATATAATCAAGTTGCACAACTTATTTATGTTCTTACTACGTTCCAGTACGTATTTGTTGTTTTCAATAATTATTTGTGCTTTTCAAATTGACTACGTAGACTAATATTGGTTATTGTTTCCGTCTAGAAGTGTTAAACCATCTATCACAGAAATGTGGAAGATTATAGATTCGCGATAGAAGATGTCAAGGGATTTGTTTTTCCGAGCTTTATTTTTGTTATGATATTCGATAGGTGTGTTGTGCGTGTCACTTTTGGGACCTGCTTTCCTTCTAGTGTTATTTTACAAAATATAAACGAAGAGGTCTCTGAGAGGCAGCGGTGGAACACTCCATCCAATGCTTAGGGTTCCTGTGTTGATACCAAATTCTTGATTTGATTTCAGTTTGAGTTTAGCGTCCTTTTCAGCAGCGAGGCTATGTCAGACGTGGACTTACAGCTTAATAAAATCCGAATTACATTACCTCCGCCGAGAATCGAATCCAGGTCTCCCACGCCAAAGACAAGTACCGCTTAGGCACGAGGAAACACAATCTCAGCTTCTGCTAAGTGAGCTATGTGATGTGTGGGGTTTCTCGGAGTTCTTTCTTATATATATATATTTTTTTTTTACTGCACCATTATCATCCAACCCATCATCATCTCCTTAGAATCAGTTCATAATCGTGGGACGTTAAAGTTATAAAAAAGATCTTTGCATGTTAATATGTAATATATTCTATAAATTATCATAGTTTTTGCAGAGTAAGAATCCTAATTTATAAAAATGCAGACACATTTTCATTCTGGACCTGTAATTCCAATATGGCTTAATAATATGTCTTTGATCCCACATCTTTCTAAAACTTAACTATTTCAGATTTTGCCAGGGCGAGAAGTCAAGGTTGTACACCAATATAAGTTTCACGTTTATTATTTAGTATATAATTTATTAAAAATATGTATTTTTCTAACTAAGGGGGCAATCCCCCTTCTGCAGTCCCCGACTGATGCCCCTGTTTCATCCACGCACATACCTAGGTATATGATTTATAAATGATTTATTACAATTGGACCAACACAAATTATCGTATCCTTTGCTGACCTATTAACCCGCATCACAATTTGCAACTATGAATAAATAAATCGTCCAATGGAAGAAAGAAGTTGATATTTCGAGTAGATACGGCATCCCAATCAATAGTAGCCTTACAGTTAGTTGTAATTTTGAAGAAAGAAGAACAAAAGCCATTGTTGGTGGTCAAACAGGACAACTATAAAGGAAGGCGAGAACCAGAATTCCATTGTTTGGAAATCAGCAACTACTTCTTGCTCTCTCTCTCTCTCAGAATGCCTTACTGTTTCATTGTTTCTCACCTTATAAGACTTTCTACTAATTTTGCACCTCTGCATTTGAAGAAATCTCAGAATAAGAGATGGATATCTAATCAGTGTTGCGAATTGGAGCGGCCAGGAAATAGATAAATCAGTTACAGAATACAGCTAGAAATGGCTAAACTTTTCTGGGATGATTGCAAAATTTGAGCTAACAGAATTTAACAATAAAGAAAGTAGAACATTTCATAATTTTACTGTACACATCTAAACGGTACTGTAATATTCATAATCATCATTAGGTATTCTGCCGTTATTGGCAGGTCACTTACTGCAACTGAGAAGCTTCCATGCTCCACGGACTTCCGTTAACCTCTTCGTCTTCATGTATGATCTTTCTGTTTTAATATCGTCCATTAATTATAGTCTCCTTCGCCCTCTCCTTCTCTTCCCTGCCACCATACTATCTAAAACGTCCCTCATGATACAGCTCTCTCATCCAATGTCCCAACCAGTTTCTTTTCCTCTTCTTAATAATATCTAAAATTGTTGCTCTTGTATGTTTTTCTTTCCCTATCTATGTTCTCCACATTGTTACTTTCTCGTCCAATAGTCCTTCCCAAGCCATCCCCCTCCCGGAGATCCGAATGTTGAGATATTTTACCTCCGGAACTATATTTTGACCTGCGAAAGACCATTGGACATATGCCCTCTTTTAGTTGTCAGCAAACTAGGAAAAAATAGAGTGGTGGTTTGGCGTTGCATTCCACTCCGCGCTATCCCAGCCGTTAAAGTTACTCTGACTACGCCTCGAAGTTCAAGTTGCAGTATTAATCACTATGATTTTCGCTAACTTGGCCAATGGAGAATTGTTGCCTTCTCCTAGAACACTATTCGTCTGGCTACTCCATTTAGACCACTTCGGTAGGAGTGGTCCTTCTGGTAGTGAAGTATCGCCGACATAGCTCTAAATTTCACTGTAATACACCCCACCCGACACGTAAGTGTCTTCGTAAGGTAATAGTTATAAATATATTCTAAAATCCCCTAATTCATAATTCAAGTACTTACAGAACGCTTTGTTCGCATAATTGACAAGCGGCACTACATATATTATTTCTAATTCTTTTCTATATGTTTATGTTCCCTATTCTTTTCTATGGCTATATATCACTACACTATTGATTTAACACAACACTCCATTGAAACACTAATTTGAAATTTAACACTAATTTGAATTTTAATTTTGAAATTTGTTAAAATTAACTACTTGAAGACGGAATTTCCGAAATTACGATCTGCCATTGGACCGTGTCACTGAAGCAATAATGATATAAGTAAGATACACAAAATACTTTGTGGTGTAGGAATGTAAGCAGAAGAAAATCTTATTTTATTTTATTTTTACTCACATTATTAAAGAAGTTTTGGCTGACGAACACGTTTTATTACCACTAAAGATAAATGGCTAGAAATGGTCAATTATAAGTATAGAGTTGGCCAAAGGCATAGCTAATAGCTAAACTAAACACCATAGGAAAATGACTACATTTAGCCATAAGACTGCTAAATTTATATCCGCAGTTCCCGACCCAAGTTTGTAGAGAAGATGTGACCCGCCAGGCTTTTCCATCACGGTTTCCAGTGGAACCCCAGGGCCAAATTTGATGAAAGTAGAACAAGAGAATAAATTCCGCCCCCACCGGAAACCGAACCCCGACCGTTCTCTTGGTACAGTCAGTGACAAAATTTCTTTCCGCTTGGTAAAATTTATTTTGTTCATAACGGTGGTATGACTAGAACGTACAACTTTTGTATGGCTTGAACGTACAACTTTTGTATGGATTGAACGTGCAACTTTTATATGGCTTGAACGTACAACTTTTGTATGGCTTAAACGTACAACTTTTGTATGGCTTGAACGTACAACTTTTGTATGGCTTGAACTGACAACTTTTGTATGGCTTGAACGTACAACTTTTATATGGCTAGAACGTACAACTTTTGTATGGCTTGAACGTACAACTTTTGTATGGCTTGAACTTACAACTTTTGTATGGCTTGAACGTACAACTTTTATATGGCTAGAACGTACAACTTTTGTATGGCTTGAACGTACAACTTTTATATGGCTTGAACGTACAACTTTTGTATGGCTAGAACGTACAACTTTTGAATGGCTTGAACGTACAACTTTTGTATGGCTAGAACGTACAACTTTTGAATGGCTAGAACGTACAACTTTTGTATGGCTAGAACGTACAACTTTTGTATGCTTGAACGTACAACTTTTGTATGGCTTGAACGTACAACTTTTGTATGGCTTGAACGTACAACTTTTGTATGGTTTGAACGTACAACTTTTGTATGGCTTAAACGTACAACTTTTGTATGGCTAGAACCTACAATTTTTGAAAGGCTTGAACGTACAACTTTGGTATGACTTGAACGTACAACTTTGGTACGGCTTAAGCGTACAACGGTGGTATGCCTTGAACGTACAGAAAATTACATTCTTTTTAATTTACTGAAAATTATAGTCAAATTGTCCTTGCAAGCTGAAGTTATTTACGAATGTTATTTCATCAAACGGAAAGAACATTTGTCGCTAACTATACATAGTCACCTCGATTCCTTAATATTATATGCACAGTAAAACTCCAATTATCGGGATGAATGATTCCTGGATGCAAATTTCCGAATAATTCGGGAATCATAAATACTATTTTGTTTCAAAAAATATGACATAACAAAAACCGACTTGGGAAAAGCACTTAAAAATAGAAATTGAAATTAATAAGACATTTAAGAGGAGAAAATAATTTATTACTATTACGTATAAATGTTTTTGAAGTTGTGCCAAACCAAACAAATTAATGCCTAATATAGAGTTACTTTGATTGTCATTTAATGAGACATTAATATGTGCGGCTGGGCACTGCTCCAGCAACTTTTTATAGATAATAGTAATAAATTATTTTCTGCTTTATTATTATTATTATTATTATTATTATTATTATTATTATTATTATTATTATTATTATTATTATTATTATTATTATTATTGTCTGCTTTCTAGTATTAGTTTCTCTGAAGTCGGTAATTTTTTTAAAGTTTATGTTTCCTACTTTTTAGCCCATTTTCCGAGTCTGTTATTTTTCTTTTTAAAAATATTTCTGCTTGTTGGTGCGTGTATTTTTCTTTTGTTTTTTAAATATTTTTTTCACTTTCGATGTTCAAAATACTCTTGCAGTGGGCAACCAATTACAGAAACGTAGGGGGTGCGGTGGCTCAGTAGTAGAGCGTTCACCTCTGGTGCTTGGGGGTCCCGAGTTCGATCCCAGCCCCCGCCAAGTGAACTTTGTGGTGGACAAACACCGTATGCATGGGTTTCTTCGAAGTTCTCCCACTTTCTTCATTCCACAATTTCATTCATTACTCATCATCACCGTCTCCTTTAGCCTAACCGGTATAAACGTGGGACGTAAAACTTAAAGATTTCATTTCATTTTTACAGAAAAGTAAATGACTTTCTGGGAAAAGTTGAGAAGATCATCTTGCAAGTAGTTCTAATAACATCGACAAAGACCTAAACATCCATCATTGAGCAGCGTTAAACAATTTGAGAAAGTTCACTACAAAGATTCTTAACCCCTTCGGTCATATGCAACCCATGATACTTTGTTAAAAATTTGGTTGCCGCTTATTTTAGGATAAGTTTTTTTAATTAGGCATTAAAGGATTTGTTTTTTTCTCTTTCAACTAGTCATTTCTTTCTCAAATAATTTATAGTAAAGAACCTTTCTTGCGAATAGCTTATACCATTAACGAAAACATAATCGCAACGTGACAACTGTTTTCGATATAATCGCGTTCATACAAACAGGTCAAACTGAGAATCTCCTTTTTTTTAAGATTAGAAAAAAGTTCTGAGAGAAGAGAAAATCAAGATCTTCTAAAATCACTTTTGTTTAATAAAAATATAGCGTTCTTATAAGTTGCAGTGATGGAATGGGTCACAAATATCATGACCCGTGACCTGAAAGACCCAGAGTTAGAGCCATAACCCGGAATGATCCGGAGACAAAACTTGAGGAGCATTTGTGAAGCTACTAGTACTATTCTAACAAACATGATTCTCTCCTCTTGCATTGTCTTTCTCTCCTGTTGTTTGAATCTGTATGTTTCAAGCACTGCACTGAAGGTTAACTACAAGGTTTATCAGAGTTCAAACGCATCAGGATCTCATAAAAGAGAAGTTAAACATGTTTTTCTTGTAAGGGATCGTCGAAGTTCAATAGACCTGTAAAACTTGTAATGCTAAAGAGCTGATATTTTGAGTCATTTTCGGTTCTGCTCAAGTCACCGGGTCTGTCTGGACCTCTCGTCTCTGTTCAGGTCACCAGGTCAAAACAGTACATCTTTTATCATGAAGAGTTAAAACAAAGTAGGAAATTCCAATTATATATAAATTTTTTAAGTTGGTTTAAATAGGAATTTCAAGGAAATTACGTTTTTAGGAACGATTACGTACTTTTCTCATTTCTGGTTAAATGTAATTATTCACTTCGTGATAATGATCTGAATTATTGTAAACTAATAATGGAAGTTCCATTGTATTAATAGACCGAACAATAAGTAAGGATAAACTTTAAGTAGTATTCAAATAATGAAAAACGGAGGCGGCGTGTCTTCTGAAAACTTAGCCAGACCAGAGAATCAAGACGATCGTTTCTTCAGAGTATATTTAATCAACTTTACATTTCTACATTTTTATTGAAGTTTGATTTTCGTTCTTAGCACTAATCCTATATAAGAGGCGAACCTACAACTTAACGCCCAATCCAAACTAGCGTAACGCATTCAATGCTCTTCCACTAGGAACCCGAGACTTTGTATATCAAATGATTGCATGTGCACTAGCTACTGGACTAGTGAGAGGGATATACGCCTATTCGTACATGACAAAATGCCCTGTGCATTTTCAACTTCTGAAAAAAAAAGAACCGGTGTAGATCACTTTCAGCAACTACTGACCCTGCGAATATATTCTGATAATGGGTCATCCGTTTCATAGCCGTGTTATTGTAGTATTTACAATCATGCAAATTCACAAGACATTTGATCCACTTAGGATTCCATAAAAACCACTGGACGTTCTCATGTGCTGCTAACAAAGGTCTCCCTCGCACATCAGAAGGTTTCGAGAACAATACAGAAGCCTTTCCTTCATATCACGAAAGAAATCACTTTAAAAGTGATGGTCATTTGTTTTCTGCATGTCACTGGTTCATCTGTTGCGTGCAATGGTTGATGATCTCAGGGAGCGTAAGAGGCAAAGGTCGAGTCGAGGCTCCTCCGGAGAAAGTCAATTGCAGCGGAGCGACAATGGATGATTCGTTTCTCCCATCAATTTCGCTGAAACAAGGAAGCTTTCACACAGACGCAAAATTCCCTGCTCAATGTATTCCTTCGTTTCATTGAAGTCTGCGAAATTATCTGGGTTAGTGGAATTTCTTCAGATCACGATTCAATGCCTTGTTTCTTTCTTATCAACTTTAAACATAAAAAGAAAATACAAAACAAAGAAAGAGTTTCATTCTTTATTGTTTTAAGCATCCATACTTGTAATCTACCTTTTATTCTAAGATGTTTTACTTTTGTTTTACATATAATGGGAAGTAACATTGAGTATGTTGTCTTAGAAACCGTTTGTAAAAAGTCAACATTTTCAACTGGAGCTATTGAGAATAAGTATTTTTAGTTCTAATGATGAAGTCTACATTGCAAACAGAGCCAGATTTACGACTAAGCCTGGGCATAAATGTTCTTAGGGTACGCACGTTTGACGAAAATTTATAAAGCAAGAAGAAAAAATTGCAAAATTTAGATAATAAATAATAAAATATGATTTACCCTTTAAGTTACATAGGCCATTTCAATGGGCATGTAGTCCCCTGTTGTTTTCATTCTTGTTACAAAATATTTCACTTCAGAACATCTGATACCCTACATGTGCAGCAGATCTACTGTTGTCATAAGGACAAATTAACTTGCGTTATATATATTCCATTTATCTCCTTCTTGTGCAGAAATAGTTCTTAACGATTTAAAGAAAATCAGGTCTGAAAGGGTTAAAGTTAGAGTAAACGCCCTGGAAGACAGTTGGTATGATGTGATAGATACTTTCTCTCAGAAAAAAAAAAAATAAGGACGAAAGCACTTTAAATTTATTTTAAAGGTAATGCTCATTTCCAGAGTGGACGATTGACACCCTCGTCACAACCAACATCCTACGTCCTTGTGTTCAGTTACCTGCACTTCACTTCTTCATTTACACTGTATATCATGCTAAAACCTTCTTATGTATGCGTAAATAAAAATGCAATAAATAAATACAATATTGATATCCATCTCCAAATGGACCTACAAGTAAACTCATGGTCATGGCCCCAGAGGAGGCGTTATCTTTTGCTCCCGCCCATCTTCAGATGGGAATGGAACTGTTTTAAGAAAACTCTCATACTGTTTCACAATACCATTTTATCTTGTTTCTATTAGTTTTATGATTTTAGTATCAATTAAAAGGTAGTTTTTAGTATCAATTAAAAGGCACTCAAAAAGGCGTTTTTTTTTTTATTGTCATTAAAATAATCATTTTATATTTCAATAGAAACGTAAATCTGAACAAACATTTGAATTGTCATTTATTAAAGCATCAGATAATATTTTAAAGATTTTTACTTTTGGTCTTTCCTGTAATCTGTATAGATACGGCTATCATTTAGAGTTAAAATAAATTTACGAGTAAGAAAAGCACATTGTTTTATTAGTAAATGACAGCTCTATCCATAAAGAAGCGTTAGAAGCAACAAAAATGATAACCATTGAAATAGTTACTGGCGTTTCTATAAACATCGATTCAATTATTCTATTCTATTTAATGACGTTTTTAGTGTAAGAATATTCACACCGTTAGAGACGAAAATTCAAACCGAACTTCTTTTATAAATGCACTAGTGTAAGAATAAAACTAATCACTCTCAGCAGGTTTATTTTGAAAAACCTAAATTTGTAACAATTCTAATCTTTCTTTACAGCAAATTCAAAACGAAAATAAAATATAATTTATCCAAAGACGTTTAAACAAAGGTATGAATAAATTAATTATTGTGTATTGGTTAAAATTTTGTACGTCAAAGTGAGAAGTGTCCCGTTCTTTGATATTCAATATTTTCGTTGAGAGAAAAGCGAAAGATTTTAAACTAGTACACAATTTAAAGTTTTCCTATAAAATTCGAATATTCTACATAAAAATAAAACTAATGTCGTTCGTCATTGAATGACAAGAAAATGGCTGACTTGCTTGAAATGAATTTTGGAAAATAGTTAAAACCTATTTTAACTAGTGGTGGGCACAAAAATAGGATTTTCGGTTTATAGGAGAACTGAAACCGGTCTTAGAAAATTTCCGAAAAAAACTGTTTTTCACCGAAACCGGTTTCGGTTTTCTCCTAACCGGGTTCTTTTTATTCACCGAAACCTGTTGTTTTCGGTGAAAAACCGAACCGGTTTTGAAGAAAACCGAAATATCGGTTTTTCGGATTTCGGTTTTCTAGAAACCGGTTTCCGGTTTTTACAAACACTGGTTTTGCTCATCAATAATTTTAACCTATGTTTAGTGTCTTATGGACTATTATCACAATGCTTTAATTGAAATACGTATTCCAAGGGAAAGTTCAAAATTTTTCCACAAACCTGTTATCCCAGTGTGAAGAACGCGCATTTCAGTTAGTAATTGGCGGGTGGGTATGTAAAGTTCGATAGGTCCAAAGTTAGTGTTTTAGACAAGTCGCATTTAAAAGTTCAAATATGAATCCAAAAATTTGGTTTTAGGTTTCAGACAAAAATAAAAAAAAACAGTCTTATTAGCATGAAGAGGTAGAACAGCTAATCGTTTTCCCAAAACTGGATTTTGGATTTATGTCTGAACTTTCAAATGTGATTTCCCTAATACATTAATTTTTGACTTGACGCACTTTACACACCTACCCGCCAATTTATACAGGAATAATCTGTATAAGAAATCATTGCAAGGCCATAGCCCGGGAAGAGATATTAGAGATCGGGATTAGTTATTAAGATTAGAGGTGGCATTTGTTATCGGAGAGTTCATACTAGTAGCGTGTAATAGATAATCAATGGCTTTACACCCTAAATATAAAGACAGTAGTATTTATTAACTTCTAATACTGAAAGAAATTAATACATTTAATGTATATTCAAGGCTTAGTGGTGATGCTCTTAAAGTTTGTTATTGCTCCAGGTGATATGCTCTTGCACCAAACTTTGATTTATAGTTTTACGAATCCGTACCAACCAGGGGTCGAACGCGGTCTTCTGCATCGAAGGTGACATCCCTAATCACTTAACTGTGACAACACTCCAGACATGTTTACTTGTTATCTATTCACTCTGACTCATTATTATTATTATTATTATTATTATTATTATTATTATTATTATTATTATTATTATTATTATTATTATTATTATTATTATTATTATTATTATTATTATTATTATTAAGTATTCTGCCTTTTGGCAGGTAATGGAACTAATGATTTTTTTCTTTCAGGTTTGCGGCTGAAAACGTTTCTTTCACTTTTCTCGATCTTCAGCTTCCTCTTTTAACCTCCAATATTTTCTTCTATTTTTCAAATAATCAATCAGATGTGTTCTTCTTCTTCCTACTCCTCGCTTTCCTTCCATCGTTTCTTCTATGGAGGTATGAAGAAGATAATTTCTTCGCAAGATCTGTCCAATCCAATTGGCCTTCCTAAGAAGGATACTGGCTAGAAGTGTCCTCTTCTCTCCTATCCATTTCAAAACATCTTCGTTTGTTACTCTCTCTGTCCGTTTTATCTTCCTCCAACACTACGTTTCAAAGCTCTCTAAATATTTATTCTTCTTACTTCCGGAATGTGCAAGTGTCTGATTCATACACTCCAATACTCCATATATAACACTTGACCAACATCATTCTTAGTGCAATATTAAATCTGCTAGGTAAGAGTGATCTTTTCTTCCTAAATGTATATTTGGCTATGGCAATTCCTGACTTATTATTATTATTATTATTATATAATGATATCGATACTACCATTGAATAATAATAATAATATCAGTAAACTGGGGTGAACTAAGGTTATTCAAGAAGAATATACAACTCTAAAGCGTTTGAAAAAATATACAAAAGCAAAATTGATCGGAAAGAATAAAGAATGGTTGTAAGTTTTTGTGGACATTGCAGGTATTGGATATGAACAACCTTGGTTAACACGGGAGAGGTGAAACTGATGATGGAGTTCTTGGCAGAAGCATCCCAATGTATCCTCGGTTATCTACTGAACTGCACTAGAGATGCATTAGCTTAACCACTTAATGTAAAAAGGACGAGTATACACGTCTTTTTATTTTTATCGTGAACTTAAAACGACGAGTTTATTCGTCCTAGCTTCCGTTTACCAGTTTTCTTTTAAAAGGTCGAATATACACGTTTGCTAGTGTTTTATTATGTTTTCACCAGATAATTCTGCTGAAGAAATCATTTACTCATCTCATTGTTGAGTTGTCAACAATGAACACTATCACCACCATTTATAATATTCTTATGTGAATATTGTAATAAAGTAATAAAAAATTACATTAAAAATAGAACAACTTTCGGTTGAAAATCTGTACGTTAAGAGGTTAAATCTTGCATAGACTATAGACATCTTCGTACAGTACGTCATAGAGTGGTTTCTGGCATATTCAATTTTGGATTAGCTATAGTTGTTTATTTTTTGGGACTTGTTTCAAATACACTATCTACCTTGGTGTCTCTCGACAACTAGAACATTTTATGGAGCACCAATATCCAGTAGATTTAAATTTCTGCATTTTCTCTGAGGTGCTTGTTTCTTGAATTTTGAACGAAAATGTCTCTGCACTTCTGCGGCAAACCCTGTTTGTGCAAATTCCATTACTAATACCCACGTTCTACTTTTGTGGTCGCCATTTGTATTGTTAACTGTTTACCCAACAACTAGCACCTGTAGATCCGGGTTCGATTCCCGGCGGGAGCTCATGTGGTTCGGATTCCACGTTAATCAGTAAGTCCAAGTTGCTGAAAGGGACGCTAAACTAAAATCAACTCAACTCAACTAGCACCTGTAGCGGTTTTGACGTAAACTATAAACACAGAATATAAAGTTTCCAACGTTCCTGTCTCTTTCCGATAAATTTTGCCTTTGAATGTAATTTCAGCACAAAATCAATAAGCTTTATTTTTGCACCGTTCTTTTTGAATAACCCTGTATAACAGTGAAGTAGCTAAGCAACTGAATCATGAAATAATATGATTTCAATCAACTTTCAGAGAAGGAAGTCATGAGGTTAGAAGCATCCTGATAAACGCATACAGGATAGGAGAAACAACAGGACCACATCCGAGACCTTATCCGCTCTATGCAGAGCCATCTGTGAACTTTCTTGCTAAGCTCTTCCCGAGTTGTCGTACCTTACGATTGGCCAAGTACTATCATTAGGCAGGTGCGCACCTAGAATTTTTTGTTGGGATGGGTTCAAGATTTTTGCAGGGGGAGGGGTCCAATATAACAAGCTACTACATCTATGTAATATTGAACGGGTATTATCTGGACCCAAAAATACGATAAGCAATTGAGGAGTTTGATGCAATAAGGGCGTAAGTCTGAAACATACAGATGGAGAAAAACGATGTTGAAAATTTAAGTAGTGTTTTTTTCTTACATAAAACAATGTAATATGCAGCATTTTATTCCGATATTGAATTGAAATGTTATCAGGAGGCTAAACAAGCATGGCAAAAGCCACTAATGCGTTTGAGGCAAAAAAGGGCGTAAACTCGCTTACGTCCTTATTACATCAAACTCCTCAATTGTAAAACACTTGCACCTATATTTTCAGAAAAAAAAATGATAAAACAAGATTGTTTGTATAAGAGAAAGACTATAGATGAAGTGTAAGATCAAATTTTCATGTTACATCAATCATTTTCCTGCTGCAGAAGTAAAGTTTTATTGAGAACATGTACAACTGGGTGTAGGGTTAGGAAATTTTGCGGGGAATCTGGACCCATTGGATTCCCCGTGGGAGCGCCCCTGTCATTAGGTTCCCGATTTATATACACTACAAACCTGAAAATTTCATGCAAAGATGCACCAAAGAGTTACAAAATATGTACTATAAATAAATTAATAATACTGCACAAACTGGCACGAAAGTAGAACGTGCGTACTATGTAATGGAATTTGCACAAACAGGGTCTGTCGCAGCAGTGCATTTGATAAACAGCTTGTTTATTGTATGCAGAAAGAATTTCTACAGCACACTACTAGAAGTCTTTCAAATTTCGTACCGTTTAACTCCGTCTATTTCTATTAAAAGAAGTTTATAGTCCGGAAATGCCATTTCAACATCCACTGATATGATTAGACAATATTTGTCGATGGCACATGAAACGTGGAATATTTTATTCAGAGCTACCTATAACCTCAATCTTTCCACTCGTAGATTTCATCTAAGCACCTTGTGCACCTTATTTCTTTAGTTTTGCCGGAGGAAAATCTTAAAGGAACTGTTTTTTTTTTTTTTTTTTTTTAACAAGTTTAAAGGTTCGAGTGGCTCTTAGGGGATGCAACTTAAATTTCCAGTCTATTAATTGTTTCAAAATTGTCGAAGAAATTTACATGAATGAAATTAATATCTTGATGCTAGAAAAGAATATTCCCATTACTTTGAGAATAGGAAATATACAGGATGTTTCAAAACAACACCGACAACGTTTGGGAGCTAATTCCTGACGCCAAGGTAAGACAAAAAGTATAGACCAACCTGGGTACACAAATGCTTCCTTTCTGAGTTACAGGCTGCTTGCAACATGAAGAAATGAATTTTAAAAGTACATAATTCCAAAACTATTGCACCAACCATAGTCGAGTCAAGACTTCACTTAGGAACTAATATGTGTCCTATCCAAATATCCAAGTGTCAGATTCTTGCCGTAATTTTGCAACGACTTTTATAGAGATGGTTGGTGTAGCCAAAATCCCTCTATAAAAATTGTCTCGGAAGTACCGCAGGATTCTGACACTTGGATATTTGGATAGGACACATACTAGTTCCTAAGTGAAGTCTTGACCCGACTGCGGTAGGTCCCATAGTATTGGAGCTATGAACCTTTAAAGTTAATTTTTTCATGTTTTCGGCAACCTATAATACTCCGAAAGGAAGCATTTGTGCACCCAGGTTGGTCCATACTTTTTGTCATATCTTGGTATCAGGAATCACCTCCCAAACGTTGTCAGTGTTGTTTTGAAACACCATGTATATTCTTAATGGATCCCTAATAAACACAAAATGACTGGCTCAGATCGTTAAGAATATTACAATGATTCGGAACTTCAAATATATATACAAGAATATGCGGATACTTTTAGAATATGTATTAACATTCAAAATATGCATTTGCACATAGGATCAGGCACTTTTCAAAAATCCGATCCCTAGCTACCATTAACATCTGCACATCAATGTATTCGAGGTTTCCTGTATTGCTGCGCTACCCCTTCTCATCCTGAGTTCTATACAAAACAATACGTTTCGTTGTGTTTACCTTGTTTTGAGAATAAAACAACACAGATATTATTTACCTTACCTCTCCCGATGCTCACTTGAGATTCAAAGCAAATAGCTTCTAAAATAAGAAAATCATCGGAGATTTATTTTCGCGGTAAGGAAGTTGAGTACTCTGGCTAAAACTTTTTCCGCTAACTCTTATCTGAAACGTAAATATAAAAATCGGTAATAATAGAGAATAAATGTCTACGATGTGCTCCAGGATTTCATTGGTGTTTCGTGTTTATCAGCACGCTTTCAAGAAACTGGCACATTTTTTTGTGATCAAGAGCCGATCCATCATTTCTAAAATACCTAATCCAAAAATGGTCAAAATTGGCGCTTTTAAACGGGAGAAACCATTGCATAAATTTTCGCCTCGGTTTAACAACGCCTAGCGACAATGTTAATCTTAAAATTATCCCTAAATCATTGAATAGGAAATTAACGGCACTATTTTTTCTTTTTCGAAAATGAATGTAAACTGGGGTATCTACACCTCGAAAACGACCAGCGAAAACAACACCTTTCTAGAGCTTCTGGTTTCCGAGTTCATATTGTCGAAGAGATCTCCACACAGACATAAATTTTAATACGAGAGATCTTGGGATCTGTTTGGCAAGCTTTAAGATGTGGTAGATGACTGATTTTAAATTGAAATACATATATATTTTATTACAGAGCATATCCGAGTACATCTCATTGTGAGTCTACAAGTTTTTGAAATTGCCACTATGCAATAATTTTGCATCCAAATTAAAGCAAAGAGCCTGCAATGTCCATCAACCCGCTTCGAGTATATGAAAAGTACCTCCTCTACAGGATATCAATCTTAGTGACAATGTTAGCCGTATGGGCTCGAAAGTACTCCTGAAATGTCGACTAGAAAAATAACGTCACTTTTTTTTTTTTTTTTTTTTTGTTTATTTCAATGAGAATTGGCAAATCTACATCCCATTTGAAATCGACTAATGACAATACGTTTCTACAGCTTATGGTTTCCGATCTCATTGTCCAAAGGATCTGGCCATATATAAACTTAGCATTTTAGTATGTAGATATTTCAGGAACAGACCAAGAAAGCCCTATATTTAGTTGATTGGTTGCGTTGGACTTTAGCTTCCCTCTTCAACACAAAGACTATACAAGAGTGGACCTACGGTTTAAGCTGGAATTCTAACTATCGCAATAAGTTCAACCAGAGTCAATCGAACCCAGGACCCTGAGCATCAAAGGATTGAGGGATGTCTCTGTAGATATTTATAAAGAATTTACATTTATATAGGGATCTTCCTAGCTGATCTAATTGCTAGCTTGTGAGCCTTTGGTGTTCGGGATGTCGGGTTCGATTCTCCGTAGAAGAGTTTTAAAATTTAAAAACAGTGGTTTGGAATCGTACATTATATTGAAAGGAGAAGATAATGTGAAACCATTGCATTAAATATTTTAATTTTGTCCAAAGGAAATCAGAAGTTCAGATTTTTCATCATGTATTACAGTGCGTAATACAGGGTGGCCCAAAAGTTGGAATACAGTCCAGTACTGTTCAACTCATTGCTTTTTAGATCATTTATTTATTGTTATCCATCAGATAGACTTAGTTTCTTTATTATTTTTTCTTAATGTCTTTTACTTATATCTTAGGCTCGGAATAGCCGAAGCAAATAAACATATAAGCTGGAATATTATTCTTGATCAATACAGGGGTGTATACCTACTTTTGGGGCACCCTGTATACCGTCATTACAGTGAAGATAGCATTTGCTTGGGGAGAAGGCAAGTATTTCACGTTTTTCATTAGTACACTACTATGGCGTTGATTAGAAAAGGAAGGAAAGCATGGCAGTTCAGTGGCAGAGCACTTACCTGTGGTACGTGGGGTCCGTGGTTCGATCCCGGCTAACAAGGAACATCACCCAATTGTCCGGCTCCGATTTCAATTACTTTTTTCTTGCTGATAGAGGACATGTATTCATTATTTGTAATGACAGAAATTTTTGCCATGGTGCATATTTTCTATTTTTTTTAAAAAAAAAATGAAATGAAATGAAATCTTTGAGTTTTACGTCCCACGGTTATGCCGGTTAGGCTAAAGGAGACGGTGATTATGAGAGATGAGTGAAATGGTGGAATGAAGAAAGTGGGAGGAAACGGGAGAACCCCGAGAAAACCCACGAGCACGGTGTTTGTCCACCACAAAGTTCACTTGGCGGGGGCTGGGATCGAACCCGGGACCCCAAGCACCAGAGGTGAACGCTCTACCACTGAGCCACCGCGCCCCCCATTTTTTTTTTTTTAAATAATTGTTGAGAGTTGTGATGTGGTTATTAGAGTTTACTTCAGAAGTCCCTTACTACCCTTTGTAAACGGACTGTTAATGAAAGAACAGCCATGTAGATACATGTAAGGCCTGGGGGGAAGTCGTATGGTAGGTATGACCTTGACGGCAGCCATCTTGAAATCCGCCATTTTGAATTAAGGTCAAGTTTTTAAAATGGGAATAGAGTAATACTTTACATAATTTCGGGCTAGAATTTAATCTGAAAGACAATGGTGAAGTTAGTTTTAAGATACGCGTATTTGGGGAAAAGATATAGGCATATTAATTGTTTATACTTACTATGTGCCTAAGTCCCTTACCTCCGCTTCTAACCCGCGTATTAATGATAATAAGTGGATAAAAGTTTCGGTAATATATAGTATGCCTAGAGGGAAGTGATACGGTAAGGGTATTCTTGACAGCAGCCATCTTGAAATCCGCCATTTTGAATTAAAATGAAGTTTTGAAAAATGAAAACCATAGCATGTGACACCTCATTTTAATAGCAAATTTTCCCAAAAAGCCAATGGCATGCTTATTTTTGTACTATAGTTAACCAGTATGAATTTATCACTGCTTCTAATGTGCACCAAACGTCAATTATTGGATCTATCAAATTGGCAACACTCCTAATTTTCATCGCATATTTTAAGATTCCAACTGGCACTTTGCAAATGTTGCCATGCCACATGTTTTCTAAATTTATTACATGTTTTTAAGAGTTGCGATTTGTCAGTTAGTTAATAGTGTTCGGATAAGCATCCAGCAATACAAGAACATGGTTTCCACGGGATACTCCCGTTTCCTTCCACTTTCTCATTCCACCAATTCTTCCATCATCATTCATTTGCCTTAATAGTCGTATCCCTTGGCCGAAAGGGCATAATCGTGAAACATTAAACTGAAATATTTCATTTTTCAAGATTTCAAGGTTAAAATGCATATATCTCAAACTCAAAGGGAAGCAATTGCCTCTCTGAGTGACGTCTCTCCTTGGGATCTCAGAAGACCTACCTTCCGGTCCGGTAAAAATTCTTAATTATAGCTATATCAAGAAGAACATCTTGAAGGTTGAAGAAGGTTTACCACACGCAACGTGATTCAACTAGGATCACACACAATCCTGTTGCATAATGGAAGGCTATTATAGAGTATTAGTCATTTATATGAAGCATTAGTATAAAGCCTGAGGAGTAATGATTTATGAAGGATTATATGGAAAATATTTTCCACTTCGGTGATAAGATTCGCTTTTACAAAAGCTTTTCCCTTCTGGAAGAATATGAACAAGAAACAATGATACATTTTTTCACAAATAATTTGGTTTTTGTGTGTGTGAAAAACACAAGGCCCTGGGAACTTTAATATAAGCTGACAGTTAATAACGGTAATATTAACTGTAGAATAACATGTTGTTAATATAAAGGAATAATGGCGAACATTAGTTTGGTTGGCTTTCGCTTCAGTTTGTATAAGACATGAACAAACAGGAAGAGGCGTTGGTTGACCTTCCGTTGCTCTTCAACTTTTAAAATCAGGGAACAGCTAAAGGTCGTACTGTAGAGAATTCGTCTCAATTACAACCTCTCCAATTCTGCTAATTTCTCATCCTCATATATATAAGGAAAGTCAACCGAACTTGATTCGTGCGTTTAGAGTGGTGGAGTTATAAGTAACGTGCGTCTATAGGTTAATGTGGGTTCCGAACTAAATAAGTTCCCATTGGGAGATGAACCTGGGTATCCTGCACCAAAATATGTAAGGTAGTCGAACAACGGCATACAATTTGTTTGTAACCATGCAAACAAAGAACATGGGAACTCATTTTTAAAGGGTTTCAGAGGTGAATGAAATGAGATGAAAGTTCTCTCGTACATCCTCTGCTTATGCGCTTCAGGCTGAAGTAGACAGATGATTAATACAAGTGAATAATTGTGAAATAACTGGTGGAATGAGAATGTAGGAGAAACGGGAGGACATCAAGAAAACCCACCGAAATGATGCTGTCTACCACTTAGACCACGTTTCCACTTTAAAGGAATCTTGTAGCTGTCATAAAAAAAAAATCTTGGAACCCTACCATATTTCGCCGTGTACACATAGTCTTGTAAGGGTCATAAAACATTTTTTTCCATCTTGCAAAGAGTCGAACAGTGTCCAACTTTCTGGGACGTCTTGCTTGCTACCTGCTATCGCCCTCCCGCTGACATAATGGAAAAAACAGTTTCGCCTCTTCCGAAACAACGGATTCTTTTGAACAGGGAGGGGGAGTGCGCCAAAATACATGTTTTTAATGAGGAGGTTAATTGTTTGTCCACTAAAGTGCGGTGCTGCAAGGCCTTTCTTGTTTACAAGAAGTTGTAAAATCTAAACAGTAGATAGAAAGATCGGGTAGCAAGGTCTTTTTATGACAGCTACAAGTATCATTTAAACGTGGCTTAACTCGCGTAATGGGGGTTGAACCAGGAACACCTGTTACCACAAGTGAGGCACCATACTCACCACCCCCGAGGTTTCAGAGCAAGTTTCACGAAATCAAGAAGAAGAAAAATAAACGTTCGCATTACTGTTATTTGTAAAACTCCTTCATTCTATACTTTCAAAAGGAAGACATACTATTTATCTTTATTCTCGTCATGTATACATTCGAAAGTAGCAGATCATTGTCACCAATTACTGATCTACTGTATGTAAGCACAATTTATGATTTCATTTGGAGTTAGTAAAAGTAACACTTTTTCGTTTGAGCAAACAATCTCTGGCGATTCGAATCCGCTTACAACATAAATATTATGTATTGATATTTAATTATTCATGATCATTACTCATTACTAAATAATAATGATAGTAATAATAAATGCAATTTGTAGTCGTGCGTTCCACAGTTATGCTTCTCAACTAAAAGAGACAGATAATTATTGAAAGTGAATAATTGTAAAGGAATTTGTGGAATGACAATGCGGGAGGAAATGGAGACACCTACAAAATCCAACGATACACATCACAAACTCACTTGGCCTGGGGTTGAACCAGAGGCTTCTCCCATCAAAGGTGAGAGTTCTACGGCGCCATAATAATAATAATAATAGTAACTACAGAAGACCATAGGAAGTGAAATGACAAATAAACACCTCCTGCTCTTAAACGGACTGTAACCCGTTATTACACGTCTTCTGATTACCAGCTTAGTTGACAGGTAGCTGCGGATATTACCAATTCGAGTGAAAGATGCTTTATGACCCGAGGTAGGAGCGACGTCATAAAGGGCTGGGTCAGGCAGTAAAGAAGAATTCGAACCATTTCAGTGAATGGCAAATATGATCGATATATAACAAAATGGTCATGAAGGACCATTAAAGAGAGTCCCGAGGATTTTGCATTCAAATCGTAATTCCAGCTGGTTTTGAACCCGTGAACTCCCATAGATATGAATGTAAGTAGCCAAGACAGCGGAGAGAAATTATTCGAATCCTCATGGTAACTGATCGCAGTGTAGTAATCCACACACGAAACACAATGTAGGACATGAAGAAGTTGGCGTGATGATTAATTATTTTTTGCTGTTCAACTGCAGGCGTTTTTAGTAGCGGAGCGTGAGTGCGAAAACGTTCAAACTTTCTGCTTCATTTAACACGCTATGAATATGAAGTTATATCAAGACCAATTATCCAAAATGACAATTTCTTTGAGCTGGGACATTTGTTTATAAACCTCCGTTCGTCCTTGATGGCCGCAACAGAAATAGAACATAAAATTCCTCGGCCTGTTTGTCACGAAATGTAGTAGTAATGTCATGGCTTATGGTTTAGTAGAATACCTCGCAAATGGAGATTAACACGTAATTCATGTCAGCAAACAATTCATTATATAAAAAAAAAAAAAACAATTTCACTCCGTCCCTTTAATTCATTTTTACTGGGTAAATGTTTAATATTCCATTGTCATTCCACCAGAAGTTAAATATAGATTCTTGTTATATTACGCTTGTTCTTTCTGACAACCCTTTCCATTGCTTCAGATAAAAATACACTTTTACTATTTTTCTTCCTAGACACGACAATGAGCATGATAAAACTCTGTGTGCAACTGGCTGCAGAGACGAATAACATGAGTAGAAAGGAAATAATGAAGATGGAATCACATTGCAATAAAATTTATCAGTTGATCAGTTATACGCAATTTGGAAATTTATTGAAGAACGAAAACATTTTCTTTGTAAGTTGGAAATAGACGTTGGTTGAACAATTCCTGCGGAATAAGTGACAGCCGATAGGAAGACTAGTGAAGGAAAATTGTGCTTAGAACTTTTTACTGAAGAGAGCGAAAGAACGAATTTATTGACTGAAGTAAAAAGGAAACCTGCTGAGAAATGCAAGTCAAGTTTCTCTGGTTATTGGCAGGTTTCTTTTTACTTCAGCCAAGAAATTCGTCCTTTCGCTCTCTTCAGCAAAAAGTTCTAAGCACAGTTCCCCTTCACTAGTCTTCCTATCGGCTGTCACTGATTCCTCAGGAATTGTTCAACCGACGCCTATTTCCAACTTACAAAGAAAATGTTTTCGTTCTCCAATGAATTTCCAAATTGCGTATAACTGATCAACTGATATATTTTACTGCAATCTGATTCCATCTTCATTATTTTCTATCTACTCATGTTGTGCGTCTTTGCTTCCAGTTACATACACAAAGTTTTATCAAAGGCGTTTCAAGCACCCAAGCTAACGGGTGATTTTGTGCACAAATTTGAATATGGTAGATGCTTACTTCTTCATTAGGAGAAGTTAGAACCCTAACCTGACCTAACCTAATTTCTATGTCCACGAGACGAGAAGTACATTATAAAAATCAAGTCGAGACACGAGAGATAAAAGTTCTCTTTGACTTCAAACTTCTTTGATTATTTGTTCTAGTGACGGATGGTTCATACTAAAAACAAAACAAAAAAAACTATAGATTCATATAGCGATTGTACGAACGCAATGAAAAAAATGAAATGAAATCTTTGAGTTTTACGTCCCACGATTATGCCGGTTAGGCTAAAGGAGACGGTCATGATGTGTAATGAATGACATGGTGGAATGAAGAAAGTGGGAGGAAACGGGAGAACTCCGAGAAAACCCACGCACACGGTGTTTCTCCACCACAAAGTGCACTTGGCGGGGGCTGGGATAGAACCCAGGATTCCAAGCACCAGAGGTGAACGCTCTACCACTGAGCCACCGCGGCCCCTACGAAGAATGAAGAGCATTTACCTATGATTTAGGATACACAATTGAATGAATGATTGATTATGATTTAATGGAGCCATCAACAGGGAGGCTCTTTTGTCTGCGTCACAAAAAAAAAAAATTCAAGTCATTCACAATGTACACCAATAACAAATATGGTTTCAATGTTGTTATATCACACCCTTCGTGGGCCTCTTGTGACGCGGTGGATCAGTGGTACAGTGTTTACATCTGGTGCATGCGGTAATTGGTTTCGTTTCCGTCCAAGTAAGTTTATGGTTGACAGCATCGTGTCTGTGGTTTTTCTCGGGATACGACTGTTTCCTCCCACATTTACATTTCTTTTTTTTTGTACAATCCGCAGCAAAAAACCTGCAACATGAGCATGTAAGTTTATTGTGAAAGTACGCCTAACAGCCCAGGGAATCAACATAACGTCTAAGTAGCATGAATCACGCAGAAGAAACCTCGGTGTCCTCCCCTGTACACTTATTTTGGAGCAAAAAGACTTCGTCGTTTCACAATAAACTTGCATGCTCATGTTGCAAGTTTTTTTGCTGCGGGGACTGGTTTCTGTTTTTTTTTTTCTTTTTATGTACTTTGCATTCTTAACCTGTTTCAAAGCAAATTTTATGCGTCGCCTGGAAAACGTTTTCACGTGTAATTACCCAACCCCATCAAAATTACATGTTAATAGGTCTTAGCTTCAGCAGATGAGCATCGAACTACAATCATTGAAGCAACGAAAATGAATGAAGTAATATTTTTCTGCTCGAGCTCTTCCGTCGTGACAAAATTCAACAACCAAGTAGTAGAAGACCCGAACTCATTGAATTATCGGGAGGTTCTGAAGGCGGGGGTGTTAATAGTAAATTAACAGAAAGAACGTTCTTTAAGTATAAGCTAAATGAAGACATGATTTTATACTAATTCGAAAAATATTTACTGTTCAGCACTATTTCAGATCACGTTTAGCAAAAGGAAAAAAAAAGTTTAGATTTAAGAAAAAAATAATAATAAAGTACGTAATTAGTAGAGACAATATTGCGTAACTAAACAACAGAACACTATAGTTTCGACTTATTAATCTCCGTTTTTATTTAGTTTCAATTTCCTCTGACTTTTGATTTAAGCTCCTGGAACTCCTCACCTCCTTCGGTTTTAGATTTCAGTCCTAATTCCAATATTTTTAATAATATACACTGGTGGAAACAAATGTTTGCCTATGAAACAAAAGTCGATGTGATTAATATATATATATATTTTTTTTAAATTTGAGACGAGACAAATAACGTGATAATTCTCGCCTCGTTTTTCAGATGAGAATCGAGACAAGACGAGAAATTTCACAAGTGTTGTAGGCAACAATATTTCACCGACAACTTAAGTCGCAAAGGCTGTTTTCGTGTCATGATTCGTAATACGATATAAAAACTATAAATAGATAAAGTGATCATACGAATACAATGAAAATAATTTATCAACGTTTAAAGATACGTAAATCGTTACGTAATATGTTCTAATTGGTTTAAATGTTGTTATATCACACCCTTCTTGAACCTCTAGTGACACGGGAGTATCTTGATAACTTCCACATGAAACAAAGAAAAAAATCAAAGCATAAATGTTGTGCATGAAACAAGAGAAGACAAGTTGTTCGGGAATCGAGACGAGACGAGACGAGACTTCTACAGAATTTACGACAGGAAATTAGAAAACACTATTTGTCTTCTGGTGGAAAACATGATTAAGGAAATCACGATACAAGATGAACTAGTCATGCCGTCCTTAATGTAGATGATAGGCAAGATGGTTGGTCATCTATACCAGGTTGAGTCCTGCGTGCGGAGTACGAACACACGGTTAATTCTTTCGCTCAAGTGCACATCTACAAATATGGAAATAGCCATTATTTCGGAAACATCTCTCATCTCTGAACACCACAACCCTACGTTTGCCTTGCCACTGCAATTTTTTTTCGACATTACCGAACACGTTATCGGCTATGACTAAATTTCAGAGTAATTGTGCGAGAGGAACTTGGACACACAAACGTACCTCCAGCAATTGCATCTTTAATTATGTGTGTTCACTGGAGGATCGTAGCTGTGATTGCAGTAGCGGTCATCGTTCTACAAATTAAGACGGTCCGAACAATCTTCAACGTAACAACCGTTCAAACTCTAGCAGGTAAGAACAGTCCTAAAACTCCTTCGGACAGTCTTAATTTATAGAACGGTGACAGCTAATGTAATCACAACTATCTTCCTTATGTGAGCACACAAACATTCGCAGACCCATTCCGCGGCGACACTTGAAATTACTTAATTACACTCTGGCGTGTTCTGTTCTTGCAGGTAGATGTAGTTCAAACACAATTACAGCAGTCGTATTATCGGTCGACCTCAAATTACCAGCAGCATACTCTCGAGAGACATTTGCGATCAGCGGGTCTCTATGGGATCTGGGATCCTGGTTCCTTCAAACTAAGATCAACATGCCATCTGGAAACAAATATAGATTTTATTTTCAGCCCAAATATTAGGGATGCGCACAAGATGAGGCATGTCTCGAAAACGAGACGGGATTGGAGTGAAGACACGCTTTGTGGAATCCGAGACGAGACCTAACAAATTCTTGTCTCGACTCTAATTTTCGAGACGAGACCGTTCGAGGAAATCTCATGTGCTCTAAAATGTCTTGAAAAACTTGATATAATTTTAAAACTTATTTTGAAACAAAAATTCACCCAGAAAGAACTATTCTGCCGTGGAAGCAAATCTACTATTAATTGCCTTAAAAGGATAGAGAATACCTAAATTTAACAGGTTAATATTTCGAAAACAAGCGTTAATCTTCGTCTATTTTAGTTGTCTTCATCCCGGCGAAATTAAAATAAAGCTAATTTTACAGTAATTATGTCATATCTTCAAAAAGATAAAAGATAATCGAAATGTGGAACAAGAGCGCCCTAAACAATATTATTATACATGAGAAACCGTTATCACGACTCACTTATCTGCTTTCGATTTCGAGCCATTTTGAAAATCGGCATTTATTTTCACGTTTCTAAACAGCTGAAAACAGAAAGCCACTAGGTGACTTGTGATAACGGTACCTCACGCAAAATAATATTGTCTAGGGCGCTCTTGTTCCATATTTCAATAATATTTTATCTATTTGAAGATATCACATAATTACTGTAAAATTAGCGGTATTTTAATTTCGCCGGGATGAAGACTCTTTATTGAAACTAAAAATTGTGTCGTGGTACTTGACACTAACTACTTCAAATATATTAATAACACCTATGTTCTTGTCAAGTTATCTAGTTTGTATAAAGATAGTGATAACTTGTACATCATAAGTTCTCTGAGTGAGCAATGGACAATTTGTAGTAATTTAAAATTGGTGGTCGTCCAGGTTCGATTACCGGTGGAAATACTCGATCGATATGGTGTAACATCTTTTTGAGGCTAGACATTCCGAGTGAGATTTTTTTGTGTTTTCTTCATTCACACTAGGCAAATGCTGGGAACTTAACATGTACACTCATGTCCAAAATGATTGTCGCATATCTATAACTGTCTTCTTGTAAGAATATAATTTCATAATGATTTTGCACGGTACTTTTAATACTGATACTGTGTGTATAATCGGGAAATGTACATTTGTGGCAAATTTCATAGGAAAAGAATTATAAATACGAAAATTAGAATGAGTAAAACGAAATGTTGCTAAATGGACAAGAAAATTTTAGTTTACTTTTATTGTTCTTATTTACTGGTCTTTTGACATGAAATTTGCCACATACATGTCTTTGCCGATTATACACATACTAACATTGTAAGAAATACCGGGCGAATTCGTTATCAAATTATATTCCTACAACAACATATTTATAGACATGCGACAATAATTTTGGACATGAGTGTATATTCCAGCCATTTCTTTCCTTCCCCTCCCCCGGGACAGTGTACTCACCGAGGGACGTCATCTGTCCTATGTGATAGGTTTAAAGCTGTAGATGTTGATAATGCCCAGAGAAATGTATAAATAAATAAATAAATAAATAAATAAAACTGTTATAGTTATTGTCTTTTTGATCCTTTGAACGCAATAGGATTAAATAATAACTTCTGCGCTATTCCCTTCTTCACTAATGTTGAGACTTTGATTTATTGCAGCGAGTTATGACAAGATTAATTTATGTTTAATGTAACTTTTGTTGTATATGATATATTATGACATGTGTAAAGAATATTTTATATAGTATACAGTGGCCGGATCTAGTTCTGGGCCAGGGGGCCTATGCCCCCCAGTCTTTTGAGTGACAAAAAAAATTGAATCTATTATTTCTATATTTTTTCAACTTATTTCCAACTGTGTACCTTTTATTCTTTATTGGAAAATTTCTGAAATATTAGATATGGTTTCAGTTGCTTTTTCTCTTCTGATATATGTAAAATACTTGGAAGTTCTCTGTTCTGGAAGTTTTGGAAATTTTGGTATTTTTGGAAGTTTTAGAAATTTTGGTATTTTTGGAAGTTTTCTGTTCTGGAAGTTTTGGAAATTTTGGTATTTTTGGAAGTTTTCTGTTCTGGAAGTGTTGGAAATTTTGGTATTTTTGGAAGTTTTCTGTTCTGGAAGTTTTGGAAATTTTGGTATTTTTGAAAGTTCTCTGTTCTGGAAGTTTTGGAAATTTTGGTATTTTTGGAAGTTTTAGAAATTTTGGTATTTTTGGAAGTTTTCTGTTCTGGAAGTTTTGGAAATTTTGGAAGTTTTCTGTTCTGGAAGTTTTGGAATTTTTGTTATTTTTGGAAGTTCTCTGTTCTGACATATTGTCAACATCCAACCTAGCCATAATATTCAGGGGGAGAGAGTTTAGTCGAAAACTTCTGCAGAAGCCATGAGAAATTGTAGTCATGATATACTTCATAGTCCGAGTTCTGGCTGTCACCCCCAGTTTCTATCTTCTAGATCCGCCACTGACAATATACTTTCCAAATACTGTATAGTAATATAAGATACTATAAGACAATATATCTTTTCAGTATACCCTAACATCACAGTTTGTTGTGATGCTGCATCTTCTCTAATGAAAGTTGGACGATTAGATGGTGAATGCTGACTACGCAGAAGTATTAACGTACTTGACAGATCATGAAATACTATCACCGTCGGTATCCTTTTCTCCGCTCCGTCGTTTGAAGTACACCTATATTCAAAGGATGGATTATATACATATTTATAGTAGGGATGGACAAAACCGGTTTAAAAAAATAAAAACCGGAAACCGGTTTCGAAAAACCAAAAAACCGACATTTCGGTTTCTCACTCGGTTTTCTTCAAAACCGGTTCGGTTTTATCGAAAAGGTTTCGGTGAAAACTTTTGGAGAAAACATAAAACTATTTCTGTGGAAACGGATTCGGTTTCCGGAGAACAACTAACCACTATTCTGGTCAGAAATAGAACAAATTTTGGGAAAAAACCAGAACCTGTTTTGAAGAAAACCGAAACCGGATCCGGTGCAAAACCGTAGCGGTTTTGAAGAAAACCGAAACCGGATTTTGTACCCACCACTAATTTATAGTTTACTCATGTCTGTAGTAAATTTTACTTGTATGTATGCAGTGTTCTGTTCTTATTGACTAGGGTTGCCAATTGGCCGGATTTTCACCGGCCTGGCCTTAAATATGCTGTTATTTTGATTAAAGCCGGTGACCGGTACAAACATTCTACCAGACCCTTTATGACCGTTTTATTCAAATTTGTATCTAGTTCGAAGGAATTTCATCTAGTTCGTATAGTTTTAAGAAGTAACTTCCATTCTGTAAGTCCAAAACCGTCACCTTTCACCATCTATCAACGATTAATATATTTTGTTCATCTGTTTAGATAATTTTAAAGAGATAATAGGGACTGTATCCTATAGAATTTTTGTACATGTGATTATTTGTCAAATGGACTGGGCAATTACGATACAACAGTGTGTCGCAGACTGCTTGAATCTGGATTACTATTTCTTTCTTTCTTTCTTCCTTTCTTTTTGTAGGGATTCAAAAAAAAAAGTTTCTGAAAAAAAAAAAAAAACGAATATGTTAGAAGCGTGTAATGTGGGCAAAACTTCGTCGGGACTAGACCATGAGTGACTGCAAGAAAGTGTTCTCTTTTTTCTGACGAATGCCATTTTGAAGTGCATGGTCCGTCACAAGTTTTTCTTCGTTCGTAAAGGAAAATGAGAAAAACTTTCACCAGGACACTTGCAACAAGCTCCAACCCCTTCCCCCCCCCCGAAAATAATATTCTGGGGTCGTTTCACATCTGAAGACCTAGGATCAATGGTTCTTTTTAAAGGAATGATGAACAGTGAGAAATAAGGTAGGTGAAGGTAAATACGCCAGCTAAGGGTGTTGGATTTTTTACGGCCTTAATTTTCATGAAACACAAAGAACAAGACATGTGCGTTGCAGAGTAGTCTTTTCCGCGTGTAGAAAAAAAAATGTGGCAATAATGCCACTCACTTCTGTGTTGTACCCAAGGTAAAAGAAAGAAAGTGTTACAAAGTGACGTATTTGCCTACACGTGCAGGTAATTGCGCCAAGTCTAGGATACTGCTAGAAACCTTTATAATAAATTTTGCAACTGCTTGCATCGTCTGTAATATACGAACTCAAATATTGCTACACAACATGGCTGATGCAGAAAATAGAATAACCAAAGTGCAAGATGAAGATAAAAAAGATAGATGGACACGAAATGAGGCGTACATTGTTGTAAACAATCGGTAATGATCTAAATTAGCACGGTACTAATAACGGATTCTTGCCTCTATTGAAACAATAACGTCCTTCCACGGAATCTTCCCGAACCAAATATCACTGCACGGCGTGACGGTCTCAGACCTATCTTCCGGAGTATTTGTCAAATCGGATTTGTCCAAGCCTGTGGCACATATTGGAGGTGCATTCTAGCGGATTTAGTAGGAAACGTCCCAGCACTGAACACTCGGCGTATTTAACTGCACAGGCATATATACCTGCAGTTACCTTATATTGAAATACTGCGACGAAAAGTCTCACTTCATCTGAAGAAATCGTTTGTTAATGATGGTGGTACTTCCAGCAGCATCTAGAAAATGCCATACATCTGAAAAATCAATAAGTTTTTTGATAATAACAATGTGCAAGTATTCTCATAGCCAGGAAGCTCAACTAACTGACATCCAATAGAAAATTTATAGTCGATCTGCAATGGAAGGATGTCAAAAGTGGATTGTTGAACCAAAGGAAAAATGCTTTGTGCCCTTGTTAGCGTGTCCTACGATAATTAAGGAATTAAAAAAAGTGTGGAAATTTAGTGCAATCCATGCCTAAACGTATCAGAGATGTGATTAGAGACGAGGGAGGTATTAAGTGTATTTCTAAATATAGATGTATAGTTATGTCTATTGCAGCAATTGCATTAAATGCCAAAATGTACTTATTGTTCGGATTAATTTGCGCGCTACTGTAACAGTCATACCTAGAGTACGTTTGTTTTATCATGGCACGCTTCCCGCCTAAAGGATGGATTTGTCTGCAACGCGTTCTTGCCATGACACGGTTAGGTTGGGAGTTACAATACGCTAGGGAACGCTACACCATTCACAAATCACTGTAACACACTTGTTCGCGTGTGGCAACTAAGCACTTCAAATACCCGCCAAATAGCAATAATCTCATTTGATGGGCTGGCTTCTGGATAACAACTAACGTCACGCACGTGACAAAGCCGATAAGACGTCTATTGGATTAAAACGTTCACGTGAGTACTAGCAGAAAATCTTTAAAAGCCAACCACGTGCACGGGCGGGAAGTGTGCCAAGAGGAGTTAATCCCAACTTGCCTTTTATGAAATAGTCACAGCTAAGCGGAAGGAACGGTGTAATGTAGACAGAAGTTAGAGTACATTAGGGAGGATTGGACCTCTTTTTACTATCTGTAATGAAAGGCTGCGATGGCTCAGTGATATAAGCGCTTACTGTGGTGCATGAGGTCTCTGGTTCAATCTCAGCTCTCGCAAGTGGACTTTGTGGCTGACAAACCCCGTGTCTGTAGATTTTCTCCAGGTTCTCTCGTTTCTCCTCACGTTCTTCGTTCCTTCATTATCCTGAATGTTATCATCACCGCCTTCCTTAGCCTCGGAGGAAGGGTAAACATTAAAAAAAACTTTAATGAAATTAAATTTGTTCTTTTACATTCATTGGTTATGCCATTTAGGCTAAAGAAGAAGGAAGGTGAATGATTACTAAGAAATTGGTGGAATAAAAATGCGGGAGGAAACGGGAAACCCTAAGAGAGGAACCGTAAAAAAACATACAGACACGATATTGTCTGGCAGAAACTCACATCGTCTGGGATCAAACCATAACCCTTCTTATGAGAGGTGAGTGTTCAATCACTGAGCCGCCGTGACCCCAGAGGAATTTCTAATACTACAAACCACATTATTATTATTATTATTATTATTATTATTATTATTATTATTATTATTATTATTATTATTATTATTATTATTATTATTATTATTATTATTATTATTAAGCAATTACATACACTAAATTTTTTTTCACAGAAATAATTCCTTTCTAAATAAAGGTTCACTACGAATATATGAAAACTCGACCAAAAGGGCTGGATCCTACTCTCAACTTTTCAAACTGGCAATCCTGTTCGGAAAAAACTTTGTTGATTTAGCAGAAATTAGTTGTTGGCGCAAAGTAGCTGATAATTCTTTCGAATAAAATTAATGCAGTCTATAGTTCACAGTTTCTTTTCCATGTAAGTTACGGAGTACTCTTGGTTGGAGCAATGATAATCTGTGTGTTATGTCGTTCATGCTTTCATAGTGCGGTTAATTTATTTTTATTGTTTATTTAACATTCATAACTACCGTACTTCACCGACTAAGACAAAAGTGAAAAGGAGGCGATACGGCCCATTGAAAGGCTACCGTGAAGGGCCCCTTGGAAGGGTAAGGTCTCCGTATTGCAGGGGTGCCCACAAGGGGGGTCTATGACGCAAACTGCGTCATTGAAATTTTGGGGGGGGTTAAAAATCTATATAAACATGTTTGAGGGGGGTGTAAGAATTAATCGAAAAGATTTTTTTTTCATGGAAGAACACCTACGGATAGACAATTGAGGGGGGGTGCGTCATGAAGTTGAGGAAGGGTGGGCACCACTGCGTATTGCGTGGTTTTGAGTGATGGTAGTTACATTGCTAATTGTAGATTGCATGTCGAGATGTGAGTATACGGTAGTATTTGGAAAACACTTCACAAATAACTTAATCACAGCTTTGTAATTATGGTGAATGTAATAAACACTTCTGAGGTACGAACACATGTTCACCTTTTGATAACTTTCTCTTCATTTAAACTTACTTCATTTAGAAATTGAACAAAGTTTTTAATTAATATTTATTAATAAGGTATATAAAACTATATGAGCTGACACAAATTATTGAGCACTTTCTGTAGGGCTACAATGATTAAATTTGGCATGATTGTGGCTTTTCGGGACAAACCCACAGGAAAATTGCCAAAAGTAAACATTTTTAGTTTTTAAGAGGTCTAAAGAGGGGATTAAGAATTTCACCATGTTATTTAATTGGGTCTTTTTTGGACTTATAATCTCATGTTTTAGGTACTTAGAATTGGAATAAAAACTTGAAATTTGGTATGCTTGTACGTTTTCGTTAGCGTTACCTCAGTGAATCATCACAGATAAACATTTCCAACCGTTGAGTGGTTTTATGTGAAACTGAAAAATCTTTCCCATGTTATTTATATGGAACATCTTCTACACCCCAAAATGTTTAGGCACTTCCGGCAGTATTAGAATGATGAAATTTGGCATGATTGTTCCCTTCCAGGATTAACCGACAGAAAAACTGCCAAAAGTGAATATTTTTTAATTTTTTAGGGGTCTAAAGGGGGATGAAGAAATTTCCATGCTATTTAAATGGACTTTTTCTTGGGATACAAAATCTTATCTTTTAGATAGTTGAAATAGGAAAAGAAACGATAGAATTGTGAGTTCAAGAGGTGCGAGGCCATAGGCCGAGCAAAGACAATATGTGAGGGCGAAGCCCCCGGGTGAGCAGATTCAGGAAGTATGAAGTGCAAGTTCACGAAATTCATTGTTGATGCAAAGGCCGTTAGATAAGAAATACGAGGCGGAGCTGACTTGGGGGTCTGGGGGCAGAGCACCCATCTAGCCAAAGGTTAGTCTTTTATAGTATACAACGCATTTTCCCCCTTGCAACATATTATTTACGTTAATCATAAACAGCCCTGCTACTCTAGTTTAATCATATAAAAGGTTTAACGACATGGAGAAATTTGATGAATTATCGGGTCTAGGTCAAAACCCCCACAGCCAAAACCCCCACACTCAAGAAATGTCAAAACACCCACACAAACGGTCATAACCCCCACACAAATGGACAAATCTCCCAAACGCACGAACGGTCAAAACCCCCACAGCCAAAACCCCCACACTCAAGAAATGTCAAAACGCCCACACAATCGGTCATAACCCCCACTCAAATGGACAAATCTCCCAAACGCACGAACGGTCAAAACCCCCACAGCCAAAACCCCCACACTCTAGAAATGTCAAAACGCCCACACAATCGGTCATAACCCCCACACAAATGGACAAAACAGCCACACATAGCAACGGTCATAATCCCCACATAAATGGACAAAACTCCCACAAAATCGGACAAATCCCCCACACTCTGAAATGATCGTCATTTCACGTCTTTGTTGCTGCTCTTTATGACGCCCAAGAAGAATAGTTGCAACATCAGTTTAAGTGGAATAAAAAATGTTATTAAAAAGTACAAGGGCAATACATGAGTATGGGGGTTTTGTCAATTTGTGTGGCAGTTGTGACTATTTCTGCATGTGGGTGTTTTGTCCATTTGTGTGGGGGTTTTGTCCATTTATGTGGGGATTGTGACCGTTGCTATGTGTGGCTGTTTTGTCCATTTGTGTGGGAGTTATGACCGTTGGAGGTTATGACCGTCTACCAGTGTGGGGGTTTTGGCTGTGGGGGTTATGACCGTTCGTGTATTTGGGAGATTTGTCCATTTGTGTGGGGGTTATGACCGATCGTGTGGGCGTTTTGACATTTCTTGAGTGTGGGGGTTTTGACCGTTCGTGCGTTTGGGAGATTTGGCCATTTGTGTGGGGGTTATGACCGTTTGTGTGGGCGTTTTGACATTTCTTGAGTGTGGGGGTTTTGGCTGTGGGGGTTTTGACCGGTTCCCGAATTATCATCCAACAACATTACTGATATAGTATGTACACTGTTTAAAAATGTAATTTGTGCCTTGAAAATAATGAAGAACAGTTTGAACATTTGATTTAAGTGGCCTACCTTATTAACTTTATAGTTTCGTAACTAATAGTTCATTTGAAATGCAGTTGTGAGAAGTAATTTTAGGCCAGTCTGACTGAAGTCTGTATTTTAAAAGTGTCCCTACAGCCAGTTACTGTTACTTCTTCTTCTCTCTTTTATTCTGTTAGTTTGATTATCGAGTAACAATTACGGTCGCTGCTGGTGGAGAGGGTCCCGGGTTCAATTTGCATTGAGGAGCCTTGACATTTCTACGCGTTACAGTGATTGTCATTCCATCTTAAACTGTAGGTTCCCGTCTCATGTAGCCTCGATGCTGAAATGGATGCTAAATTCCAATCCAAGGAACCAACCAATCAAAATATCAAATGGAATTCGGTGAAGATTATTGGCTTTACTCAAAGAGAAAAACAGAAATGCACATGAATGAGTGATTCAGGTATGTGGAGCCCCTGATTCGATCCCTGCTCGCTCCACATGAACTTTGTGGTGGACAAACACCATGTCCGTGTGTTTTCTAGCGGTTCTTTCGTTTATTCTCGATTTGTTCCCTCTACCATTTCATTCATTGTCATTATCGCCGCCTCGTTTAGCCTTTCCAGTATAAGTGTAGGACGTAAAACCAACAAATTCAATCTTATTTCATTTTCAATGAATGATCAGAGCCGGATTTACGTACAAGCTAAACAAGCTATAGCTTAGGGCCCCACTCGCTTGGGGCCCCAAAAATTTCAAGAATGAAGTGATTGTAATGTAATTTCCAAGGATGTTATAAAATAGAGGATCTGCCCTTACAGCAAAATCTTGAAGTCATACGTCACAGTTTCGCCACCCCTACCCTGCACAATCCGCCCAATAGGATCGCTATGTTTTGAGCCAACAATCATGGCGGAAACGAAAATAGCCAATCAGACGATGACAGAAACGAGAGTAGCCAATCAGACGAGCCTATGTTCGGTTGTTTTTCGGTTTCGTCGGTTTAATAGGATGAAGATACATATGGGCAGATCCTCTATTTATAACATCCTTGGTAATTTCCAAATAACAAGAAAAAACAAATAAAGACCAAACGCACGTACAAGAATAATGTTTTGTATTATGTACTAGTCTTGATTGAAGCAAGTAATAGAGCTCAATTTCTGAGCCCCACTTGTAATGGGGCCCCTGTTATCCATCCCCGCTTATAATGGAGCTCCCGTTCTCCCAGTCCTGCTTGTAACGAGCCCTTGTTTCAATTTAAATATTCATTAGATCCATAAATTATAACATATATTAACACCTAGAAAAAATGGCGACATTTTGTCGCTCATAAAGAACGTTTGATGTATAAAGGGCCCCTTTCAATAGCTTAGGGGCCCCATCAAATCTAAATCGGGCACTATGAATGATTCTGTCCTAATACAATATTTGTCTGATTTGAAGGATGGAAGCTAGCTCGTAACGTAGACTATGGACTACACCGGAAGTTGAACCTATTTGATGAGTGTACAGTTCATCATATTGGATCATCTCGCATAAAACAGGCCCTACCTCGCTACGAATGAGTCGCCTTGGAAACTGATATTATTACGGATCGAATTGTTATATAATGTGCGAAATAAAAGCCAGTTGATTATTGAACCGATATGAATTAACTACAAAGCGTAATACTTTAGTAATTGTAATCCCTTGCTTCTCACATAATATTACTGTAATGGAGCTAATAATAGGTTTCGTTCAACACGCACAACACGCTCCACGTGTGTGTGTATCTCTGTTCTGACGCATATCATCTGCTCTACTAATTGGTGTGCATCTAAAACAGTCTCATATAAACAAAATTAAGGAAAGAGGGCAAACGCCTCAATGAGCTCACTCTTGCATAAAAACATTTACTCCAGCGAAACCACGCACTGCTGTAACTTGAGGTTTCCACACAGCTACGAAGAAATTTCAAGGTTCGTCAAGAATTGCATATATTATATGAAGTATGTGTGTGTTCCTGTTAGGACTACACCAATGTCACAAGAAATCAAATACTAGATAAAATATGGTAACAATATGAAAATAAAGGAAATAAATGGAGAATCTATTCCAGCAGAATAAAAACTAGCCCCTACTTGTACAGTCAGCGACTAAAGTTCTTTACTTTGATAACATTTATTTTTGGAATAACGGTGGTATGGCAGGAAATTACATTCATTTTAATTTACTGAAAACTGTACTCAAATTGTCCTTCCATTCTGAAGTTATATACAAATCTAATTTCATCAAACGGAGAAAAACCTTTGTGGCTGACTGTACATCCCATTAGCACGCGAAAACCTTTCATGGGGTCGACATTTTCTGTGATCATAACCTTGTGCTGGCCGAAGTGGATATTCAACTGAAAAATGTAGACAGAACAGAAGTAGGCAACAACATGTTGTTGAATGCTGGAAAGATGAAAAACGAGGAAGTAAGAAATATTTTCGTTGAAAAATTCTATGAACAATACTCAAACGAGGAAAAGATAGATGCAATTAGTAGCTAACAGATCCTGGCAGCATATTATTAAACTTTAGATAGATGCAGGTAATAGCTAACAGATCCTGGCAGCATATTATTAAACTTTAGATAGATGCAGGTAATAGCTAACAGATCCTGGCAGCATATTATTAAACTTTAGATAGATGCAGGTAATAGCTAACAGATCCTGGCAGCATATTATTAAACTTTAGATAGATGCAGGTAATAGCTAACAGATCCTGGCAGCATATTATTAAACTTTAGATAGATGCAGGTAATAGCTAACAGATCCTGGCAGCATATTATTAAACTTTAGATAGAGCAGGCTGCAGAAGAAATAGTACGTTACCGCGAACACAGCACGGCTAAGAAACATGGGTTACAGAACAGATGCAGAAAATGAGAGAAAAGAAAACATGGAAACAGGCTGATACGAAAGAGGGCAGAAAGAGGTACAGGAAGTTAAACAACGAGTTACGAAGAGAAAAAGGCAGGCCAAGGGAAAAGTAAAGAAGAGAAACTGCGAGGACATAGGAAAATTAGAAAGAGTTTGGAAATATGGGGAAATGTACAAGGAGGTGAAATCTATGGAACTTCGGAACAAACAAGGTGGTATTACTATGGCAGCAGAAAATAAGAATGGGAAGGTAGTCTGCAAGAGAAATGAAATCTTAGGAAGATGGAAAGAATATATTGAGGACTTCTGTGAGAACAGGGATAGATCGAGTGGCCTAGGTGTTCAAGAAGAAAATGAAGTGCACGAGAATGACTAACGGTTCAGTAGAAAAGGAGTTTGAAAAAGCTATATCCCAGATTAGGAATGGATAGGCAACCGGGATACCTAATATAGCAATCGAATTCATTAAAAATATACGGCAAGAAAGAATTGTTCCGACTTTAATAAAATATGGAGATTGGCCAAGAGACTTCTTGAAGAGAATCGTTGTACCGATGACTAAGAAATCAAATCCAGAGAGATGTGAAGGTTATAGAACTATTAGTCTCATATCGCATACAGCAAAAAATTTGCTTCGAATATTTAACAGAAGAACAATTGAAAAAATTGAGGAGGAACAGTTCAGATTCAGGACAGGTAAGGGAACAAGGGAAGAAATTGGATTACTAAGGGTGACAGGTGAAAGGTTTATAGAAAAAAGGGAAAGAGATGTAAGTTGTATTTATTGATCTAGAAAACACTTTTGACGGCGTGAATTGGAAATTGTTGTTGAAAGTTCTAAAGAATGGAAAGATCAGAGTCATAAGGAAAGTGTATATATGAAATAACAAGTAAGTGTTAGAATCAGGGAGAAAATAACAGAGAACAGTGCAGTTGAAAGGGGAGTTCGATAGTGATGCTGTCTGTTGCCCACATTATTTAATATCTATCTAGAAGAAATACTGAGAATGAGCCTACATAACCAAGACCGCATTTTGATAGGAGGTAAAATTATTAGGTGAATACGGTTTACAGATAATATGACACTTGTGACGGAATGTGAAAAGAAAATCAATAAAATGTTACGCAAAAATGATGAAAAATGACTGGAAACTGTGGAAATGTGGATGTGGAGAAGAATGAAGAGAATGAGGTGGGTGTAGCGGAAAATGAATGAGAGGCTTTTAGAAATGGTAGGAGTAAAAGAACAATTTTAGATATTATTAAGAAGAGGAGGAGAAACTAGTTGAAACATTGGCTAAGAAGGAACTGTATTATGAGGGACATGCTAAAGCGTATGATAGCAGGAACGAGGGAGAGGGCAAAGAAGACTACAATTAATGGACGATATCAAAACAGAAAAGTGGTATGTGAAGACGAAAAGGTTAGTGGGAGACCGTGGAGCATGGAAGCTTCTCAGCTGCGGCAAGTGACCTGCCAATAATGGTAGAATACTTATTATGATCATGCATCACATTGGCAATAAACGATATATCTTAAGGTTAGTGTAAAGAGACAAGTTTTGCCGATAGATGTCACTGCAATCTTCGTATCTCTCCTATGTATTTTTTACCTTTCACGAAAATTTACAATTTCTCTTACAAATTTCAACCTAGAGACTTCAAATTTTTAGAGAAGAAACTTCATAACCTATCAAAGGGAACAATCTGTGTCGATTTTTTATTTAGAATTTTCTTTATTGTTGAAACAGATCCATTGTTAAAGATTTAGATAACCATTTCAACAATGAAGAAAATTCTAAATAAAAATTCGGCACAGATTATTGCCCTTGATAGATTATGAAGTTCCTTTTCTAAAAATTTGAAGTCTCTAGGTTGAAATTTGTAAGAGAAATCGTGAATTTTCCTGAAAGGTAAAAAATACATGGGAGAGATGCGAAGACTGTAGTGCCATCTATCTGCAAAACTTGTCCCTTTAAACCAACCTTAAACGCAGCTCAATGTAATCTATCGACAAATTATTGTTAATGAAACATTTAAATTTAAGAGTTAATCATAACTTTGAGCCCTAAATATAGAATTACTAGTGTCGCAGTGAGGACATATTTCAATATTCGTTTTATTTGAAGAGATGGAGAGAATACTCATTCAACATGAATAGTTAGGCTGCACATCCCATTTACTTCAGCTCAATGAGACATGTATCTATCTATCTATCTATCATGGTTTAAAGCGAACTTTTTTTTTTCCTTAATGAAGGTAAAACGAAACATTTAAACTTCAGTTTAAGAGATATGGCAACTGAGAACAATCTGAACAATGTAAAATTTTTGGACATTATAATTGATAACAAATTATCATGTGAATCTCACATTCAATATATTACAGGAAGACTTTCTAGAGTAATATATTTGATAAAAAAACAATCTGAGAAATCAGGCACCACAGAACTATGTAATATCCGCACATTTTGCGGTTTTTCAAAGTATTTTACTATATGATATAGTGTTATGAGGAAATGGTAGCCATGTGAACGACGTTCTGTTGTTACAAAAAATGTAAGAATAATGATGAATGCAGAGAATACGTGCCAGTGTAAACCATTATTCATAAGATTAAAAATAATGACCGTCACCAATTTGTATATATACACAGTGTGTTGATGTACATCAAGGGCAAAACGTCTGAAATACACTATAGGCATGACATACACTCATAGGTGTGTCAATGTACCATATTTGAGTTTGACAAAATCACAAAATAGCTATGAAGTCATGAGTGTAAGGTTGTATAATAATATATAGGACTGACACAACTACCTATGGATAGTTTCGAAAATAGATTATGCTCTTGGTTAGTTGAAACACCATTTTATTCAATAGACGAATTTTTGGAATGCGATAATATTTAATTTTTGTAAGGTGATAATATAAATATTATTGTGGTTATTGTGGTGAATTTTAGTACTACAGCACTTATTGCAAATAATAAACAATCATTGTTACAGTGCATTTATTGTAGTAATATCTGATTTGACGTTGTCTACGGCTATGTAGCTGATTCGACAATAAAATTTGGATAGATAGATAACGTTTGGGAGGTGATTCCTGACACCAAAATAAGACAAACAGTATAGGGCATTTTTGGGTGCACAAACAGTTCCTTTCGGAGTTATAGGCTGCCGAAATATGAAAGAAAAAGAACTTCAAAGGTCCATAGCTCCAAAACTATGGGACCTATCTTAGTCGGGTCAAGACTTTACTTAGGAACTAATATGTGCGCTATCCAAACATACATGTTTCAGAATCCTAAGGTACTCACGCAACAATTTTTACAGAGATAATTTGTACTCACTAATTACCTCTACAAAAAGATATTGCGCAAGTACCACAGAATTCTGAAACTTGGATATTTAGAAAGGGCACATACTAGTTCCTAAGTGAAGTTTTGACCCAACTACGTTAGGTCCCATAGTTTTAGAGCTATGGACCTTTAAAGTTCATTTTTTCATATTTTTGGCAGCCTATAACTCCTAAAGGAAGCGTTTGGGCACACGGATTGCTCTATACTATTTGTCTTATTTTGGTGTCTGGAATTACCGTCCAAGCATTGTCAGTATTGTTTTAAAACACCCTGTATATAACCTTGGAACTTTCTTTTTAATGAAGTCATCATAAAATTCTTGTCTATTCCATATTGTGAAAGTCGGAGGAGACAGATAGGATGCAAAGAGGTTGTCTATCCTTTGAGTAAAAAATGAGCAACAGTTGTCATGTTGTGTTTTTGTAATAATTCTATCCCTCGCTGCAGTATAATGGCAATTCACATTTTTATGAAAATTATGTTAACTCTGTTTTACAAACCTGGACGACAGACACTTCAAACCAATGATTTCAAATTTGGCTGATAACAGTACCATTGATGATTTCTCACAAACACTACAGAATACTATCCACATATTTTGTGTGCAAGACAGTGGCAATGCATAAGACAAGATGGCCGACATTGGATGGAAGTGTGTACGTCGTTCCGAGCCATTCGAAAGTAGCATATCGGAAGAGATGAGTGATTTAGAAGATGGTGGTTCGTCTTACAAACTAAGTGATGGTTTTCCATCAGACAATGAAGAAAGGGTATGTATTATGAAGTTTCTTTCTTTCATACGTAAGTACATTGGTCTTGTGTGTCACCATTGTATTGCACCAAATATTTCCATTCTGTGTTGAATGTCATTATCTTACTCCTAAATTGTGACTTTTTCTTTCATTTTGTCTTGCAGATGGTTCCCGTGCCCTCAGATCGTGCAACTGGTGGTTCATTCGGTGCTCAAGTCCACACAAACAAGAAATCACCGAAAAAAAAAATAGTGAGAGGAAATGCAAAAGTAGCGAGTGGAACATGAACAAGCGGAAACACCTGCGTAAGCTAGGTTTGGAATTCACTTCAACAGGCAAGAAAAAGGTCGAAGGAGCTGTTCCTGGGGAAGATTGTAAATGCACCAGAAAGTGTTTCAACATGTTGAATGTTAATCACAGAGAAAAGTTGTTCACGGATTTTCGGACATTAGAGAATTTTGATCTGCAAAAAGCATACCTATGTTCCTGTATGCAGATTACTCCTATTAAAAACAGTACATAAAACAGAAGAAATCCAAAAGAGAAGCATCCGTCGTTTATACTCTGAAAGGTCCAATTGAAAATACTGTGATCGTATGCAAGCAGACATTTTTTTAAGTAGCTTAGGATTACAGAAGCATCGTGGAAGAGTGGAAAATTTGCAGAAGAAGGTAAAACGCAATACTGAAACAACACCGCCACGAGATTTGAAAAGGAATACATAGAATCCTTCCGTGTTTACCACTCTCATTACTCAAGGCGTACCATAGTGTGAAAAGCAAAGAAAATATTTAGGACCTGAACTGAATGTGAAAAGAATGTACGAAGTGTATGTTACAAATTGTGCCGAAAATTCTAGAGTTGGAGTCAGTGCCGACAAAAACCAGAGAGTGTTTTGTGGTAGTTATGACATTGTCTTTTTACTTTTTTTACAATCACAGTTTTAATGATAGCAAAAATATTACGTTCAAAAATTAGTAGCAAAACAATGGTAAACATCAGTTTGGTGCAATATAATGGTATATGCCATATCTTTGTTTACCCGAAACTTGTTCTCCAGTTCTTACGATTGTACTCCTCTTTCTTTTGTTTCAACCACATACTATATATGCTATGCGATTTGTAAGACCCTATTATTAGTTACTGGAGTTTTACACAGTTTCATGTATGCTTGTGAAATCAATAAATTTCTAAACTATTAAATCGCCGTTTTCTCGAAACAAACTTTTTGTAGGTTGCCATTATCTTGTAGCGATGGGCAGTATTATAAGAAGAAGAAGACAGCTGCTAATATCTAGATTCTCAATAAAGATTATTTTACTGTTTACGACCTGCTAAACGCTGTGAGCATACTTTGTGCACAGATAACGAACAACTCATATAGATAGGCATCGGACCACACAGGCTTCTGCATTCTAGTTAGTCAAAGCATAAAAAGGACTTTTTATTTAACTGCAGCTCTGTAGTTCAGTACTTTCCTTTCAGTCACACACAGTTGGTTTCCGTTGTTATATGTTAAAATTAATATTCTGTGCTTGAATGAAATTAACAACTTAAAAAAAAGTAACAATTTTTCTGTAGAAATTAATCCTGTCAAAAAAATGTTCAACTTTCTTCAAATGTTCTAACGAGATTTATTTATTGCCATTGACTAATTCAATATAGCTTCATCTTAGAATGTTTGAATTAAAAAACTGAGTTTTCGAGGAGAGGTTGACTGTTTCAAGTAAAAGTAGGCGATTCGAAGCCTTCAAAATATTTTGTTGCATTTAAAAATTGTGAGCAACACCTTCGAATATTAAGTTCATGGTTGATAGAGAGTAGACCAATGGATTTTGTGCAGTAACTTTTCTATTCAATTTGCCCTAGAAACTAGTTTCCCTTAAGCCCTACTCTTGTTTTCAAATTGTCTAAATGGTAGCGACATCTACTGGCGTGAGGTAGGATGCAGTGGAACAAGCGACAACTACTAGCAGGCAGGCGCTTTGGTTTTACAATAAAGATAAAGAATATTTAAACAATCTTCGCCTAGAAGTTTATGCAACCCGTAACTCCTATATGTTTCGAAGTTTCCATATTAGCGTTGCTCACAGATTGAAACGTCTCTTTTTATAAATAGGAAATACCACCTGAGGTAGTTCACAATGAAGCACGGTTAAACAAACAAACAAAAAGTGGCTAACGCCCATGCTCCGATCTCAGTTACTGGTGAAGGTACTCGTCTCGGATACAAAGTCGAGTGGTATTGTTTTCAATCCCAACAGAAGGTCACCCTATATATCCTCGATACTGAAAACGGAAGTTTTGCCAACGCAACAAACCGAAACTCCAACACTTTGTGTTGATTAAAAATGTGTTCTTCTGTTAAAAAGATACAATTCTTATACATTTCTTTATTTTCTTTTAAATATTTCAATTAATCTTTGTCCTCTCTTCCTCTAAATTTTTCCTCTCATCATCTCCTGTTGTAAGCGCCAGGGACGTAATGGAGACTATAGGGAGGGTAGGTATACCCACCTAATGTTTTTGTAGGTTAGGGTACTAAATAAAGATATGTATACGGTGTATTTTTGAAAATAGTCTAGCGTATCTACCGACACATCACTGATAAGTAAGACTATGGGGGGAAAGGGGAAGAGAATTTTCGTTCAGTATTCGCATAGTGCAGTTTTCGGACGAAAATGCTCTGTAATTAACAGCAGTATAGTGCTTCAATTGTGTTGGCTAAGATAAATTCTGGCTGCGTATATGATTCTAGGAGTCAGCCTGTTTTCTATTAGGGATGGCCATTTCCGGAAAAAGAGTTTTCCGGTTTTAGGAAATCACATTTTCCGCTTTTCCGGAAAATTTTCCGTCTTCCGATTTTCCGGAAAATTTTTCCATCTTCCGTTTTCAATTTTCCGGTTTCCGGAAAAAATATTTTCCGTTTTCTGTTTTTCCGGATAATGTGGCCATCCCTATTTTGTATATCGACACTATCTAGGTGGAGACAGTGAAAAGCTGAAACGTAAATGAAGTAAGTACAACAGAAATAATATCGAAAGAAGATTTTGAGGAAAACATATATTTTGGGGGACGTTAAATAAATACCTGATGAAAATATTAATCAAATATTTCTCGTGCAGTATTACTGTAGGAAGAAAAACATGGGAACTACGGAAGAATGATGGAAAACGATTGGAAGCATTGGAAATATGGACCTATAGAAGTAATAAGTTGCTGAAACGTACACAATGACGCAGCCAGTCTTACCGAAAGTTGAAGCAAGTGCAATTGTGAAATTAATTAAAAGGAGGAACAGAAACTCTTTTATACATTGTTTAAGATGAAATTATGTTATTAGGGAAGGTAAGGCAGGGAAGATAACAAGACTACAAAAAATGATCGATATTAAAGACAACACTTGTTACGTTAATACGTCATATAAGCAAGACCTATGTTATTATAACTTTTAATTTGATACCTTAAAATTTCGTTTTTAGCATGAAATGAATGAAGAATGTGGTGTTCAGTGAACGTAAGAAGCGTCTCTTTTAGCAACAGAGAGAATCCTATTATGAATCTAAGACACTTCAGTGGGATCAGTCAGGGCTAATTCGTAATAGTCCACAGTGAGGCTAATGGTTGTCACTTACTGCACTGCCTCCTAGCCTGACGCCAACAGATGTTACAACAAAGAGAACTACTATTCATAATAAATTGAAGATCAATCCACTGTGACTCTCAGCTAAACTCTATGTGTTGATGTAATGATTTTCTTCTTTCATGTTCACCAATTGAAACCCTTTTCCCTCTATTCTACCTTCTATTATAACCCCTCAGAACAGTGGCGGCGATTGGACGTTAAAAGTGGGGGGGGGAGACATGATCTGGATATTCGGCGAAAGGTTGTATAACTGATAGGATACTATCTTTTTCAGTTAAAATATCGTATTACATATTTTAATAAGTAAATTGACAGAGCAATGCAAGTAGGTACTAGCCCAGTGTACTCTTAAAGAACAAAAATGTAAGAAGAGATTTGATTCCTTGCTCATGAACATCTTAAAATTCAGTCTGGAAAATTGTGTGATTACGTTATTTAATAACAAATTTGCGAAACAAATAAATGGAAAGAATAAAATTAATCATAGTAATAAATAATGAAGCTTGTTTTGTAGAAGTTATATTGAAACTGGAGATTAATGTACAACTTATATTTTTAATTCCACACATGCCATTAAATGTATGCTATTACTTTTAGAAAATGAAAGACAGTAAATACTACAAGCATATGTTACGACATTTAAAGAAATAAGCAATTGCAATATTAATTGCTTTAGATTACAATTAAAATGCAATTCCTGTAGCTATCTTAACTCCACGGGAATACAAATAACCAATATGTGCTCACACAACAGCAAATATTGTATGGCATCATTTTTTCTATGAACCAGTAGTACATAGAAAAACTTTACATTTCCAAGTGAAACTATATACATTAAGGAGTCACTTCAAAAAAGTGGGGGGCAACTGCCTCCCTTGCCCTCCCCCTAATCGCCGCCCATGCCTCAGAATATGATTTATGTTATACTATCATAGAATTGTAACCAATTTCTTCTTCTCTTTCTATCTATTTCAAGTTTTGCTATTCTTCATTTGTCTTTTGCTAACAATAATTACTATAGTTTCGGAATGAAATGAAATATCTCAGTTTAACGTTTCACGATTATGTCCTGTAGGCTAAGGGATACGGATGATTAAGGCAAGTGCACAATGATGATGGGAAATTTGGTGAAATGGGAATGTAGAAAGAAACGGGAATGTCCCGAGAAAACCCACGGACACGATGTTGTCCCCCAACAAACTTACTTGTCCACGGATTGAATCAAGGACCCCACGCACCAGAGGGTAAGCCCTCTACCATTGACACACCGCGCCCTGTATCGTAGTTTCAAAATACTATTTGGAATAGCTAACGAAATATCCGCCACTAAATGGTAACTTATCAATCAGTGATACATTAGGTGGATACATCCTCCACATACTGGCACAAATGAACAAATACAAATAACAAGACAATTTCATCTATAATGAGAGCATAAACCTCTTATTTGTAAAGTTATTGAAAGTGAAGGAGCAATATTCTTGTTTCGTCTGTAGATGATGCGGCGCTCTGGATAAATATAACCACAAAATAGAGGAACTTCTCTTTTTACTTTTAAAAGTAGATTTGGATGCCGTTCTTATTTCATTTAGTAGTAATTTGACTGCATAGGTATAACATTGGAATACTTGTAGTACCTTTTTTCTTTCTTCTTTTCAGCCTACGTAAATGTATGACAAAATGATGTCGAAGACCCTGGGTATCTGATCAGAGCTAAAGGGAAGTAGAGGCGTCATTTGGGGGAGATCAGAGATCAATCTCTGAGTTTGAGAACAATCTTATACTGATATACTAATAAGGAAACGCGAAACTCTTATGTACTAATGAGAAATTTTGCCAATCCCAAACAAAATCTAAAATGACGCTGCCCAAATAAAGGCGTAAATCATACAAAAAAACATTTACTGACCTTTCATTTATTGTAGTTATTAACTTTGTACCAACCTAATCTGAAATATTTATAAAGCTTCTACCACATATTATAAAACGTTCCTCATGTAAAATAGTTTAAACTCTTATTTAAAATATCGGTGGTAGTGACGAAGCAGGGCTTTCTTGCATGTCATTCATTCAAAAGCACTTCTTGCCCCGTCCTCTGTCAAATTTCATCTCTACATCACCTTCTCTTACTATCATCACTACTGCAACATACTACAAAATCTAAATGCGGTAACATATGTTTTGGAAATGAAATGAAATGAAATTTCAATTTAACGTCCCACGATTACGCCCTTTACGCTAAAGGAGACGAATGGTTAGGGCAAGTGAATGCTTGTGAAACTAATTTTTGTTGCCTCCCACTGGGAATCAAACCCGGGATCATGTGTACCAAACACATATTTTTGAGACATCGCTCGTTATTGGAAAACATTTCCACTCATAAGCTCAGGCGATTACTCAAACCTAAGTAAGTCAAGCGAGTTGCTTCCGATCACGAACATGTAAGCCCTGGACGCCGGTCTAATGGTTCGATCCCAGCCCGCGCCAAGTGAACCTCGTGGTGGACAAACACCGTGTGCGTGGGAGTTTTCCCGTTTCCTCCCACTTTCTTCATTCCACCATTTCATTCATTACTCATCATCACCGTCTCCTTTAGCCTAACCGTATAACCGTGAGACGTAAAACTGAGATTTCATTTTCATTTTTTTCATTTTTTCACTTTTTTTTTTTTTTTTTTTGTTAGCAATTGCCAATCTGCCTACCAAATTCACTAGCAGGGAAGTAACAGTCATTTTATATCTTATGAGTTCTATTACCATACTTTCTTTATTTTCTTCAGTTTTCTCTATGTTTTACGAATAGTGAAAAACTGTCGTTTCTTGTACTTAACAATCTGTAATTTTTAAATATAGTCCAAAACTTACCCTCATTGTAATCATGTAGTATTTGATTTGGAACCAAGAATTTTAGCACAATATCCTGGGACAAATTGTCTTTCAAAAGTTGAAAACTCAACACTGGATTCACTCGTATGATCATCGATTTGGTCTCAATTACCTTGAGCAGCTTTGTTAATAAAGCTTCAATCGATAAACTGTCTCTCCATTTGAGGTCTGTCATTAGGAACTTGTTGCCACGAGATTCAACATTCGCACCATTTCTATCAACTAAGAAAATTCTATTTGACAGCTGGTATACTTTGGACATCAATACAGAATCTAAGGTATTTGCCATTTTTAACATCCAACATGCTACGTCGAACACATTTAAGGCACACTTGTTTGAGAGGGAATGACTGGGACCATTGCCCCCTCCCTCTATGGTGGTCCCCAGAGATTTCACATGGTTTGGTATCACAGTTGATGTATCAGTAGATACACCATTTGCATGGGAGAATAACACAGAAATGACTAGCACAAGCAAGCACAACATAATTATTATTTTTTCAACCCTTTCGCACTAGAACACATTGCGCTGTCGCTCTCACTCCCTGCACTTTACCGGGAACATCTTCTATTCTCCGTTGCGAGAAGGGGGATCCGAGCACAGAGTAACTTACGCCGCCAGCCGCGGGGTTTCAAAGTCAATGTCACAGATCACACTTCTTTAGAGCAACTGAAGAAGAGCTCCACGTCGTTGGGAAAACCAAGCAAAAGGTGGCAGCAGAGGCCTTAGCGTGAAACGCTCCGAGTCACTGGAGTGAATAAGACAGTGGTCACGAAAGCACGAGAAAGTGTACCACCAACAGCAAACACTTTGAGATCATAAAAGAAGATGGATTTAGAAATTGCAATTTGTTTGTCGTAAAGATAAGCGGTCAGCAATATTAAAGTACCGGGGGGCGTGGACTGCAGAGCTCTGTGATTGGTAAAATCCTTAATTGGGAAAAGAACTTTGTAATCCATTCATTGCCGACGTATTCCTCAAATTGAATTCAGTAATTACAAATGGATATGAGGAATTAATCTATTATTCTGTGTGTAAAATAAGAGGTGTGGATGATTGGGCCAAACTGCTTAAGTTAGAAAGTTGAAGAAAGTGCATAGGATATGTAACGTATTGTACCACTATGGAAGTTTTTTTTTTTTTTTTTTTTTTTTTTTTGAAATTGGACGGGGAAGGAGAAAGAGCAAATAGGGTAGTAGACCTTAATTATAATATGTTCATATCTTGAAATCTCTTGAAGTTAGAAACATAAAAATTTGTTGTTATTTTAATTAAAAATAATTAAACACATGTGTAACTTCGTAATCTTTCAAATATTTAAGTTTAACGTCCTACGATTATGCCTTTAGGCTAAGAAAGACGATGATTAAGGCAAGTGAATGATGGTATGGGAGAATTGGTAGAATGAAGGTGTGTGAGGAAAGTAAGTATCTCTTAAAAACCGACGAGCACGACGTTGTACACAACAAACTAACTTTGCCAAGTTCGAACCAGGGACTTCACACAACAGAGGTAAGCCTCTATCACTGAGTCACTGAGCTACCGTTAAGTTGAGTTGATTTTGAGTTTAACGTCCCGTTCAGGAGCGAGGCTATACGAGACGTGGATCTACTGATTAACGTGGAATCCGAACCACATGAGCTCCCGCCGGGAATCGAACCACGCCAAAGGGGCGTATACTAACCTCTTAGCCACGGAGGAGCTCACACTGAGACACCGTGCCCCCCCCCCTACTATATATGACTTGGAGTTCAGACGAGTTCAATTATATATAAAAGGTTCAGAAGAAAGAATGGCAACTATTGACCGCAGATATAAAGAGATGACGTTTTTGTCTAAGCAACTCATTTCATTCAAGTCTACCTGCGAATTAGTGGCGCTAGATAAGTGTTTGCATTGTGTCATATATTTCAGTGTCCATTGACTTTTCACTCAAACTATTATAACTTTTTCTTTGGCACAGTAGCGTAGCCAGGATGTGTGTTGGGAGGGAGCCCAAATGCTGTTATAGGTACATATAGAAAAATTACAAACAAAAAAATATAAACATAAAAATATATAAAAAATTATAAACGTCAAAGTACCAAAGTACATTGTCGGACCTCTTGGGGGGCGGCCCCTCTGCCCCCCTTCCCTACGCCACTGCTTTGGCACGAAAGGTTTCAAATAAAACAAGCAGTCGCCGTTCTACTCATAAATGAGGGTTTTCTAAACAAAAAAGTGCCTGTTGTCATTGTAAACATAACTTTACCCAGACACATGATAGGAGGTATCACGTTTTATTACGTTTATAATTAAAGCATTAAGTCCGAACGTTTGAATGATTAATTTATGAGGAGGTTTATGACCAAGGCAGCGAAAGTCAACAAATATTTGGGTCACTTATTAATATTTATGTTTACTTATTTTTAGCTGCTTAACAAAACACACTCCATTACAGAGACATATTCATCTGGGTCATTGTAAGAGCGTTCAGTTATGACTTTTAGTGATTTATTTATAATTGTGGCCAGCCGATCGAGACATCTGTGATTCATCTACCTGTTCAATACATAAAAAGCTTTTCTTGTCCGAAGTCTTAATAAACTTCACTAACGTCTACGATAAATAATCTCAGTTGAGCGCAGCTTCTCTCAGATTGAGGAACGTATTCTTTAAGAACTGACGCCACAGGGGGTTGAGGTGCTAAAATGGGGTTGAGGTGCTAATGAAGGAACCATCCACAGGGGTCAATGTGATGCGTACATTGAAAGAACTTCTGCCTCCACGGTTACCATTTAACGATAGAGTGGATGATTATTAATTAGAACTATCCAGAGGTTGCGTTTCCCCGAAAGTATTTGGTTGCAATTTGCAATCTACTATTTTCTTCCCTCCTTCCAAAAAGAAGTAGTAAAGGAGACAGAAGTTGATTCTGACAAACCCAAGATCATTTGCTTTGTAGACCAAATATTATTCAATCTCAGCGGTTGCTTCCTTCTTTTAAAAGCCCGTGTGCGTGGATTTCCTCAGGGCTCTCCCGCTTCATCCCAGTTTCTTCATTCCACCATTTCACTCATCTCTCATCATCACCGTCTCCTTTAGAATTACCGGCGTAATCGTGGGACGTAAAACTCAAAGATTTCATTTCAATTTTTCCTTCTTAAAAGCATAATTAAAGTTCAAACATGACATTTCCAATCAAAAATTATGGCTCCAAAATTTTATGGACGCAACTGCCGCCCTAAACACCTGCTCTGGAACTATGAAACTATCCAAAAGAATACTAGCTGATCTCCTAGCATTTAGAGGGCAGTACTTAAACATCTTATCATAAGAAATAGGAATAGAAATTAGATTTCTGGTCTTTTTGCATCTATAGCTATGTTAGACCATCACATATGAGGAATGTCGTTCTCGGCAATCACACTATGCGAAGAAAGAAAAACAAGGAAGTGGTCTAGGACCTTTAGGTTAGGTACCATCCCGGCATTTGCCTAGTGTGAATGAGGAAATCTCACTCAGAATGACTGGACTGAAAAAGCGTTTCTCTTCGACAGAGTGTCCCCACCAGGACTTACCATAATAAAAGGATACCCATTCGTGACAGATCAATGTCTGCCTTCTAGTCATACCTACTGGTAGAGGAAACTCCCCAAGCGAGTAGGATTCTATTGGTCGAGAGGAGCTCATAATCATCCAATGACAGCAGGATGCCTCCATATGGAATCACATACCGAATCCCAAGATATGAAAATAACCGTCAAGAGTCTAACAACCCATTTCTGTCTAACATGGAAATGAGAGGGCTTACAATTGCAACACTGCCTCCCTTAGATTACGGCCAAGGTACCACGTTCACTAACGGACTGAAAGGCTTGTGCAGCCACCCATTCGGAAGTGGGGCGATGTCTCTTCACTCATACGTCTATCTCTATAAAAGAGATTGCCATAGGCTAAAGAGAGTCCATTAAAATCGCCTTTCCATCATTAATCAGTAAAGATGCAAGGGTTTGAAGAAAAATCACTTTTTTGCCAGGGAAATATTGGGCTACTTTCCACATTTAAACTCAACACTATTTTCTATATTTCTTTCTCCATTATTACTAATTCCCTAGAGGAATGTTTTACAACAAAAAATTAGAGTAAAAATTTCACAAAGTTATTAATTTGAAAATGTAATAGTTAGACTTACGGAAATACTATTATTATATAGAGTTTGTGCATAAATTAAAAGTTCAGTTCTTTTCTAGCTAAAGACATCTTTATCGTGTAGGAGGTTAGGATCAAGTGTATCTATTTACGTATATATATTACGTCTCACTGGCAACAGTCACTACTAGCAAAAACTTTTTCAAATATACAGTAGAGCGTCGATTATCCGAAGTAATTGGGGGACATGGGTGTTCGGAAAACTGGTTTGTTCGGATAATCGAACTGTACTGTACTGTACTGCACTGTACTGGACTGTACTTCTACAGCCAGTGCCAAACCGACAGAAGTGTGCTGATTGTTGAAACACAGCGACTGGCGGCTTGGCCGGTCCGCAGCGCCTTATGAAGGCCCCATTAGAAGCAATGTTCCGCCAGCGGTGGCTCAGTGCGGTGACTACTGTGGGAAACTTGGTTTGGGAGTGAGGGGGATGATGGACGGTAGGGTCGGAGAGTAACAGGTGCGAGCGAGTACACAGTTCTGTTAAGCGGTCGTTCGGTTGACCGACGTTCGGATAATCGACGCTCTACTGTAGTTGTTTATAATGCTGTTTCTAACTTCAGTATTTTCTCTGTTAGAATGCAATACTGGAAAACAATAGTTTGGATATTGTGTGTCCATATGAAACTAGCTGAAAGGTCCGCTCTTCACAAAGAAAGAATGGGTTTATGAAAGATATTCAAAGGTTTAAACCCCGTTTTCCTCCAATTAGCATACGTATTCGAATAGAAGTGAAATTATTACTACTCACCTGAACCACATACTATGTTTTTAAAAAATCATTTCAAAGGGTGCAGCTATTATTCTTTGCTAAACATTTCAACTTTCACCCTTAAAATACGCATTTCAATAAAAGTATTATGACAGAAATCCAGATAAGCTGTCTTTTACACATAGTCATCGTAAAAACCAAGGATCTTATAAAATAGAGGATCTGCCCTTACAACAAAATCCTGAAACCATACGTCACAGTTTCACCACCCGTACTCTGCCCACTCCGCCCAATTGGATCGCAATGTTTTGAGCCAACAATCATGGTGGAAACGAAAGTAGCGAATCAGACGATGGCAAAAACGAGAGTAGCCAATCAGACTTACGGATGCTCAGTTGTTTTTTGGCTTCATCGATTTAATAGGATGAAGATACATATGGGTAGATCCTTTATTTATAACATCCTTGGTAAAAACTGTATTTTATATCGTCATCCTTATCTTCTGTTGGGGCATGTGCACTTAAAACAGTAACATCACACCACCGACCCTTAAGAGTAATAAAAGAAAGTCTTATCATTAACAAATTCAATCTTATTCGTTTGTGAACTATAAATGTATAGGGGCACGCTGGTAGAGCGCTTATCTACAGTGCATGGGGTCCCTCATTCGATCTCCGGCAAGCTTCGTCTTACTGAATCTTGTAACAAAACATTCAAAATACTGCCTCATGCAAATCCAAATATCCTGATAAAATTTATATTTTAGGCTGTATTCTTGAGCATATTTTCACAATTTTTTATCCATAGAAGAAAACAAGGAGGACCAATCAAATTTACAGAGGAATGTATTTACGTTCTAGAGAACATTAACTAATTCTTGTATATACATACTAATTCTAATTCTTGTATATATATATATATATATATATATATATATATATATATATATATATATATATATATGCAATTTTCAAATTTAAGGGTGGACTGAATTTTGTGCATAAGACAATATGTGTATAACCGTTGCCTTTATACATCGCTATTATTAAACAGCCCATAGGAGGATGAGACGATAAAATTCTAATGGAATATAATTTCTGAGAACTCTAGAAGACATATATATATGGACTAAAGGGGCTATAAGGACTATAGGGAATAAACCATAGTTTGCAGCTTTATCCAGTGTAAAGCAGAATTGAAACCTATTTTATTTTTATACAATGTATACCTGAACGTCAAGTGGGCGCTATAGCCCCCCTTGGATTCGCGCCTGTATACAAGATGGCCACAAAGTCCCTGTTACCCATTTATAAATGTTAATGTAAGGTTTTTCATTGCTTCAGATTGTCTGAACGATGGCTGATGCTTCCAGTTACAGTATTGAAGAACATGTTATTGCAAGTTGTTAGGCACATGAGAGAAACCACCTGTGATAATGCGCTATGGGGGTTCATAAAGGGCATCATACATACCTCTCCCAGAACATAAGAGGAATGTATCAAAGTACCAAAGTCTTGTGAAAGATAATGAACCCTTGTGGTTAACTAACGGTATATAATTATATGTCGTAATAAAGCTTCATCAAGGAAAATAAATTAGGTCTAGGGATGCGCACGAGACGAGTCGAGACAGAATTTTACTGACAAAATTCGAGTCGAGACACAGCTCTTCCAATAGAGAAGAATACATTTTTCGAGTCGAGACATCACTTTTACAGGACATTTTCGAGACGAGACAGCCTCAAATCTTGTCTCGTGCGCATCCCTAATTAGGTCAATAACCGACCGAACACATGCTATATTTTTTTAAATCAATTTTTTACCCATAAAATTGAACAAGCAGGATCATCCAAACTGACAGAAGCATGTATTTGGGTCATAGAGAACATTTACCAATTATGTTTTTAGACAGTTCGTAAATTTAAGGACTAAACTTATGTACCAGCCCTAAACCTTAAGATGTGAGCATCAGTGTACCCACTCCCTATGAAAGAAAATGAATCCCTGTACTCAACTATATAACCGTTTACAGTCTTACCAAAAAGGATAAATTAAGTAAATAACCCAACACATGGGGAGAACATGATAATTTAATAACTGTTATTTTTGTTACTTTTAAGGGAATAAGGTGAACCAATTAAATTCACAGAAATGTATGTACCTATTTGGGTTCTACAGAACAATAACCAATTTTTACTTTTTGGAAAATTTCCAAACTTAAGGATATCCCTATGTATTTTTAACAAATTTAGAAAGAGATCCGTCGAAGTAAGGGAATGGATACATTTACTCAAGTATTGAGGAATGGATGCTCAATACTAGGAACCATACCTCCCGGTAAAGCACTGGAGGAGATTTTCTTACTTTAAAATACATATACTTTACATTCTTACTTTAAAATAAAATACCTTAAAATACTTAAACAAAAAAATAGAATGTATATATTGTTATACATTTTTCGAATTATCTAATTTTGAGTTAAATAACAGAATTGAAATTTTGTAAACCTCATTAGTCATAAAATGTGTTAAAATCAACCTGTATAAAAATACCTTGTAAACTTCATTACTGCATGTAAAACCAAGTGTTGATAAATGTACTTTATACACGATTAATGTAAAACAATGTTTGATGTTAACAATAAAAAGAATATCATACATATGTGTACTCAAGTATATTCTCATAAAACGTAATGAAGCCTTATCAGAGACGATAAGATGGGTCAAAAACGTCCGAAATTTACGTTTTTGGCAATTTTTTTACTCATAAAAGAGAAGAAGATTTACTCACCAATCTTACATAGATACATACCCCGTACTATACTACTATTCCACACTTTATGTTATGGCAAATTTTCGAATTATAAGGGGGATAGTCCTACGTAACCGTTCCATAAATTACGGATGGCTAGGGTATACCTACTAAAATCAAGAGAATTTTAATCTCTATGACGTTATACGACGTGATCAAGTCACGTGAAATTCCAGTCAACCAGAATCGAGTAAGCCCAGCTGCTTTCTCTTGGAAGAGTTCTGTCTCGTCTCGAATCTCGACAGAAGAATTCAGTCTCGTCTCGTTTGTGGCAACACTGGTGCTATGTTTTCTGCAGTGTACAGATAACACCCTATTTCCCAGCGTTATTAAATGCAATTGCTGACCAGCGGTCTTGAATAATCCAGAATAGCAGCGGATTCCACGTAAAATTGGAATCCTAATATCACATCTTTATTTAATCCTTCTACAATGATGCCAACTGTACAATAAGTTTTCCCCTATACAATAACCTCAAGAAGAGTTTAACCTTTGACCGTGGCTATTTTCTTACCGAAGGCACAAAAGGTATTTATAGCTAATAAAACGCTAACCAAGGTTTTCTGCCTACTGTTTCTTGTTTTTTGTTTATCTTTTACTTCCCATTTTTTTTCTCTTCACATTAACTTTCTAGAAAAAAGTTCAGAAATACAAACGGGTCGTGACCATGCAGTTGCTTCATGCATCCATTGTTGTAAATACGTGGTTTGCATTTCACGCAGGGAGTACACTCCTTCTTTGGACTCAAGATTAACAATACTTTCTCAGAAGAAAGAGAAAAATGCAATGTTTGCTCACGATTTAAGGCGGAGAAGACGTGAACTAACACCTTTTCATTTCTGCTGAAAATTCTCAAGCAATTCATTTCAACTGCACCGTGAACATGTAGGTAAGACGTGAACATTTGAGGACATTTTAGTTTCAAATGTCTTATTACAAATGCAGAAGAATGGCGCTAACTTCAGTTGGTTGACCGAAGCAGAGTCGCAACTAGGAGGTAGCAAGGCGGCACATGCCTACAAAGGGATACATATAGATTGATAGATAAAAATAGAGGATAATATTTATAATTTTACGAAGTTTATACATTATTGTATACTAGCAGGAGTGTCTGGCTTTGCATGGAAATAGTAATGTTTATACATTTGAATATAAAGAATTGAGTAGACCCAGGGGTAAAAGTGAGGGAGAATGCCGTTCCCCCACTACCAGAAAATATCTATGGCGTCCACCAACTTTCTAGAAAATTTGCAATGGGTAAAATAGGCACGGAGGACGGAGTAACGTCATGCGTCCACCTACCTTTTCAGATCTACTTTTACCCCTGAGTAGAAGAAGTACCGAAAAGCGACACCTTGCCTCTGTCCATTCCCGGACCAGCTGACATGCATGTTCTTGACTAAATTTGGACTAGAGTCTTTTACCAATCAACTTAACGACCCTAGAGACTATGGATTCAACACTAATCTTGGTCATTTTTGATATTTCCTTTCCACCCGTTCTCATCTCTATCCCTATGCCGATGGCGGCAGAACTTGCAGTTAAACGGAATTATAAATGTCACTATTCATCTCAGAACCCTTAAAACGATCGACTCGACAGTAATATACATCGTTTAGGATTATGTTTACATGTCAACCTTCTCCTCTAGGGATGCCTTACCCCAGAATATTTTATTCTAGATCATGTATATCCAATTGGTTTTTGAAAAGGAATTTACAATTCCATGTATCATCTTCCTTATCTGAATAATTCGTGATTTACACTGTGTTTGGATGCTGACATAAATTTTAAACTACCTCTTACCCGTTGAACTCTCTCCTGCTACCTTAAGACATGCATAAAGATTATAAATACCTACTGTCTCTTGGATACGGTTATTTAGAAGTATGTCATACGAACAGTGTGAAATTCTGTACCTTACAAATAAACATACATTTATTTTCATATACAGGGTGTTCCGAGAATGAACCGACAAGCTTCGCGTACGTGTTCAGGACTTCACTTTAATACGAGAAAAAAGACTTTATTGGAGACATTTGTCGGAAATGCCTAATTATGGAGATAGAGTCAATTTAAGATAGTGTACTTAGTCGTAGGGTGGCTACATTGAATAAAATATTAGACAAGGTTCGTATAGAGTCAATTTAAGATAGTGTTCTTAGGTGTAGGGTGGCTACATTGAATAAAATATTAGACAAGGTTCGTATAGAGTCAATTTAAGATAGTATACTTAGTTGTAGGGTGGCTACACTGAATAAAATATTAGACAAAGTTCGTATAGAGTCAATTTAAGATAGTGTACTTATTCGTAGGGTGGCTACACTGAATAAAATATTAGACAAAGTTCAAATACGTATTCATTATTTCAATACAAGTAACGTTCAAAGATTTATCTGTGTCTTTGGAAACCCCTAATTACAGAAGTGGGTCAATTTAAGATAATTAGGTTGTAGGGTGTGTTACCTTAAATTATTCCCACTATTTCAATTAAGCGTTTCCGACAAAAGCAAAACAAACTTTTTTTCTTGTAATAAGGTGATAAGTACGTATGTGAAGTTTGACGGTTGTTTTATTCAGTGTAACCACTCTACGACCAAGTAAACTAATTAACTTGGACCTGTCAATGGCTATAATTAGGCGTTTCCCTTGGAGGATGGATCGTCGTGGGACGTCAGCCCCATAGGTGACGTGCTAACATGGCCATAGCTACAGAAAAGCTAGAGTATGCATCTTATTGTACCTCCACAAAGAACACCATTTGTTGTAGTGATTTATGAATATACGGGGTGGTCCAAAAGTAGGTATACACCCCCGCATTGATCAAGTGTAGTGTAGGGTTTATTTGCTTCAACTGTTCCGAAATTAAGGTATAAGTAAAAGGCTTTAAGAACAAATAATAAAGAAACTAAGCAATAACATTAAGAAATGATATAAAATGCAATGAGCTAATCAGTACGGTACTGTGTGTATGCCTACTTTTGGGTCAATCTGTATATATTTTAGAAACAAACTGTAGCCCATCTGGATGGTCTAGTAGCTAAAGCGTACATCTTTGGTGCATGTGGTCCCGAGTTCAGTTCTCTGTGAAGGAGCACTAAAAATTAATTTCACAATCATTCACTCTCATTAATGATTTATCTCATGTAGGCTAATGGATGTTACTGTGGAACGTTGAACTAAAATGAATAATTTCATACTCAATCCATATTCTTTCAACAAATGATCTGATAAAACTGCAATATATTTAAGTGCATATTTGTCAATTGTTACTATAATTACTTCATGGAGCAAAAAAATCGAATTCTATTATGAAAGACGAAGCAGGCTGATTTCTGGACAGTATTTTCGTTGTTTGTCGTGTCACAAGTTAAGTAGGCATTGAAAATTATCGATTACTAGTTTATAGGTCTACTTACAACAATCCCACTTTCCTCCCAGGACTTACCGGTCGATCAGTAGACTGCGGACACATGTTGGTCATCGTAGGTTCAGTTTCTACTTAAATACAATTTATTAACTTGTAAAACAGGAAGAAGATTTTCATGAAACATTGAAATTCAAGTCTATATTCGATTTCGTTTTTTTTCTCAAGTGCAAGAGATTTCATTCGACCATTTATTTTTAGCATCCAGACGTAGAGCCACTGTTTAACGTAGAATCTGAATCACTTCTTGGGAATCGAATTGTGATATTATGTTGCGGAAGACGTGTTTGCTAACCGTATACACAGCAGCAAGCTCCAAAATATGCATACAATTCTACAAGTTTATAGAGAGGAAAGAATTCAATAACTAATTTGTTCTTATTAGCTTTACAATCTTAGATAACTTGAACTAGAGAAACAAATAACTGAATAAAGCAATGTTTATTTTAAAATAATAACTGCGTGACAATTTTGCCAACTAACTGAATATATTGGCTTCATCAGATATTGTAAAAAAAAGAGATCAGCCAATCAGCGTTCAGAACCATTTCCCGGGATCCTATTAGGGGAGACCGGCCCAAAATGGCATACCTGGGTAAAATGGCACAGTGGCTGTTTTCGAAAACTGATTAAAAACAGGCAGTAAATAAGAGTTTGATCTAGCAACACTAGTGAGTAAAAGTGGCGTCTGTGTAGGTAAAACGCAGTAGGTGTTATCGGCGAAAAAGTTATTTTGGTAGGTAAAACTTATTTTCTTATGTTTTTGATGTTGAATTATTTTAGAGCACGAAGAACTACAGACATTTAAACATATCAATTGTAAAGTACGTTCTATTAAAGGTAGGTTAAGCGTATAAACTTCAAGATTAAGCTTTCACATACTGTGCAGCTATAGTGCTGCCAAAATGTCTTGAGCCATGGCAGAAATGCGAACTAAAGCTCACACCATCACACACCCAAGCGTTGAGCCAATGAGGGTTCAGCTGTTGCTAAGCGAGAAAGCGGATGATGAAAGAGAGTGGAATTACTTCAGCCGATATAGCAGCGCTTGGAATGGAAGCCTAGGTGTCAAGTCAATGTTGTATATCTTTAATTGTTTTTGTTTTCCCTGTGCATCAGGGCAAGGTGGCACAGTAAATACTGTACTATGCCATTTTGTCCTGGTTTAATCTGCCGAAGTTCTGAAGCGTTTAAAGCAGTTTTCTTCAAATACATTTGATACATATTACAGTCAAGAGGTGGAAAAGTGGTTGAAAACACAACTCTAAAACCTTTATTGAGCACATTTCTCCAGTACCACGAGCTACAAAGAAAACGCGAACATACAAAAGAAAGAGGTCTACGCGTAAAGAAAGTCGTTAACATGTTCGTAATTTTTACGTTGTTTTGCAAATAAAGTTTCGGCCTACATTGATATGTTTAAATGTATTTGTTCGAAAATGTTCCTTCAGCCATTCTGTATGTTTTGTCTATTAATCAGTATTCACTTTCCTACACTTCTGTTTATATGCATGTTTCATAGAAGCAAGGTAGTGTGCCATTTTGCTCTGCCTACCCGAGCAAAATGGACTTTCGGAACTTTTTTAAAAAAAAATCTAAAAATAAGAACTTTAACAATAAATAATCTTACTGTTCTCCACGTCAATATTCAAAAAAAAAACATTCCAAAGAAGCATTCATAATAAAACGAGAAAGTTTTTAACCTATTCTGAGGAGATATTTAAACGTAAAGTCGATGTATGCCATTTTGGGCCGGTCTCCCCTATATTTAGATGCAACTCTCTCTTATTTTTACAGGGTCTGATGAAGCTAATTTGTTCAGTTAGTTGGCCAAACTGTTAGACAATTATTATTTTATAAATAAACGTTGCTTTTGTTCAGCGATTTGTTTTTCTAGTTCCAGAGGAAAGAATTTACTCAACACCCGCGTGAGCTTTCTCCGTCTTACGTGACTTGACAACTTATTACTTTGTAATTATTGATTAGTATTTCATAATTATTTATTTGTTTACAAGTGTAACAATTACATAGTTGTTTGTGGTTTTGGGTGCTTACTTTCACAATAACATTTTAGAGGTAAATCAATTTACTACAATGTAATTCAAGAATTCCCTAAATGCTTGCAAAAGAAGAAAGTTAATATGCATAACATGTTATTACATTCTGAAATTGTAAAGTGCATTAATAAACTATTTCATTTCTTTCTTAATAATTTGTACATGAGTATTGCAAAGAATGCATCGAAAAAGTACTGCGAAGTCCCCTCGTCCTTGAAACAATATGAGTCAGTCTTTTTCCTCCACACAGTCACGTAGCCAGGATTTCGTGAAGGGGGGAGAGTCCATGACATGAAATATTGTGATCATCACACCAGGGGCTCGATCATTCTAAACTATTTTACTGGAACATATATTGTTCGTTTAGCGAGGATTTCGGAAGGGGGGGGGGGCGTGACATGAAATTCTGAAAGCCCAGAAGCTCAATCAATCTAAACTACTTTACTATCAACATATATTGGTTTGTTAGAACAATCAAATGAGGATATGTTGGTAAGTATTCTAATAACAAACTATAAAGAAATCTCAAGTAAAATAATAAAAAAAAGTATTGAAAAAGATTTTACAATATTTACGTCCTTCCTCTGTTCATTCAAATATAACAATTTTTCTTTCATTATGACTCCAACCATTATAAAAATACATATTCACTATTATGAAAAGTACATACTCAATAATGTGTTGTCAAATATTTTACAGCATCTGCGTTCCTTTTTCTGTTGAATCAAATGTTAACAGTACTTTCTTTCCACATATATATATATTTTTTTTTTTTATTCCGTCAACTACTGTCTGTTCCAAATGACAGGTTAAAGGAACAGCAGAAAATTGTTTTGGAAATAACATGTTTGATACTGCAAGGATGTGATGACGAAAAATTAAGATAAAAAATGTCCACGCTGTTACACAACGGCACTATGCTTTCGGAAGCTTGAAATCTCCTTGACTAGTAGCAGAAATTCTGAGAATTACGTAACTTTTCTAGAAATTTCAAGTTCCCTGATTCTTCCAGGATATCTCATTCACCTCGCCACCATGTATTGCAAGTAATACAAATCTGCTCATAAGAAAGAGTAATCAAAAGCTTCCTGTACATTATTTTTTTTTTTTTTATTGTTAACGCTGATCCTTCTTTTTCTCATTTCGGTTTGTTTCATCCTTCCTTAATTTTTTTCATTTTTGGTCTCGAAGGGGGGTCCGGGGGTCAGGACCCCCCCTTGGCTATGTGCGTGAGTCCACAGACAAGTATTTCCTTTCATATGTTTATCTAGTAGAGCGCCCAATACCAGCATAGCTGAAAGACCACCTACAATCTCACTTCCTCTCTATTCGTGCTGGTTGCATAGAGGTAAGTAGGGGCTATATCTTCACTCATGATATCCGGTCTATACACTTCGCACAACTGCCAGTGGCTCTCTAGTACCGACAGGTTCTTAGCGTGGAAAAACCTAATTATCTTCGCACTCCACAGGATACAGTATGCACTCAGGCACGTTTACTGCAGCAGATTAATCTCCCCACTGACTGCACACAACTAGGATCGGATCGGAAAATATAGTTTAATCCCGAAGAGTGCTAAGGATACTTTAATCAAATGTATATCGGAAATGATGTTTTGATAGTTAATGAATATCATTGGAGATAAAAACATGTAAATTCCCATATATTCTAATTGTCAAAGATAATTCTTTGTGATTCTGATAGAGCAAGGAAATCATCATCCGAAGCACAAAGAGATCGTCCGCGCACGCCTTCATTGAAGTGTTCTATTTAGGTGAACTTGTGATAGTAAGTCTGGGAGAAACTATGTTGGAGTTGCCAGGATGTGTTATTCCTCAGCTGTTGTGGTGAGGAAGTAAAGATGTTTCCCCGTTGTTGGTCTTCCTGTCTGCATGAAAACTCATTTTAACTATGGTAGAGAATCTCTTTTGGACAAACATAGGATTTAAGATTTAGATTTCTGGGCTTTCAGCATCTAAGGTCTTTGAGCCCGTTACGTTTTGAGGGATGACGTCCCTTGGCGAGCACACTATGCGGGGAAAGGAAAGGAAGAAAGGATTGGGGAAGGAAGGAAACGGTATGGGACCTGGTGTGAATGAGGAAAACCTTATTCAGGATGTCTGGCCTGAAAAAGCGTTTTACACTTTTTCGACCGAGTGCCCCTACCGGGAAACGAATCCAGGACCACTCGCACCGAAGCCACTGGAAGCCACTACGCGGGGCCACTTGGACAAACATAGTAAAACTGATTAAATCCATTCAACAAGTAGAGTCTTTGCACTTTTTAAAAGCAGAAGTTATAACTTATTTTATATCTTTTGTGGAGAAAGATGCTTGTTTTGAGGTTGGTTGAAATGTAAACAGATTTGGATGCTGCAATTGGTTGTGGAAATTCGTGAATTCCACCTTCTTGATTGGATAGACCAGGCCTGCTGTCAGGATCAACTTGCGAGCGGCAAAGACCGTTTTGGGCAATTTCCACTTCCGGTGTGGTGTGGAAATTGCCGCACTTTCATAAATCAAAGAAACACAAAAAAGAAAGAAAAAAGAAAAGAAAGAAAGAAAGAAAACGGTACGGAAGCTTGAAAGGAGAAATGTTAAAGCTAAACTTAAATAAAACCAATCGCTTGCTTCTATAGTTCATGCGATCACTGGCGTCTCTGACATGTAAAATTTGGGGGAGGACATCAAAGAAATTGATTTAAATGATACGACCTAGTACAACCTGTTTATTGTCTTCGATTCCATTTGCTTTTCTGTTTACCTTCACGGGCTCCCTAAGGTATATCAAGAATTCTGTTATAATCGTTTCACAGCCTGAGTAGTATACTCCAATAAATATTATTATTATTATTATTTATATGTTAATCTGTCGGTAGTAAATAATTTAAACTACAATAAAATATTGAATATTTTTTAATTCAAAATATTGGGGGACGCGTCCCCCTCGTCCCACCCGCCAGAGACACCTATGCATGCGATTAATTATAAACTGATCCTTTGGGTAGAGATTCTTCTAATCATCCTCTGTTGCTGCTTGACATGGAAGTAGGCATTTAATTACCTTCTGCAAATACACATTCATTAAAAAGCAAGAATAGGTTATGAAAGTTTTTTAACCAACTTTTTTTATGCCCTTATGCTAAAGAAACGGATGACTGATGAAAGTGACTGATAATAAAATAATAATCAATGGGGTGAGAATGTGGGAGAAAACGGGAGAATCTGGGGAAAAATAACTCACACGATCTTGTTCATCACAAATGTCATGGCCTAGGATCGAAACAGAGACCATTCTTCCCAGTGGCGAACATTTTCACATTGAGTCACCTGCCCCCCGATTCAACTGGAAGAGTGGGCAGAAATACTAATCTCTGTCCATGTGCGGAGTCGTCATTAGACCTACCTGAGTAGGTTAATTTCTTTCCACAACACAGTTCTGTTTCTCTGCTTAATAATCAGCTCCAGTCAGTGACCGTGAAGATTAATTAACACGTGATTTCGTTACGCTTATAACAAAGACCGACCTCCACTTCCATAAGTCAAAAAGAATGGGTTAAATCATTTCCGAGCAGGGCAGCGCTACCATGAGTGTAACACGTGCATTTGCATGGGGCGGTAAGTTTTGAGGAGTCTATTACAGGCCGGTAGCCAGCCCAAAAATGTAGGGGGGGCGGCTGAAGTTAGGAGGGGCGATCCAACCATATTATAGTTCATCACCATATTATACTTCGTTTGCAAGCCTACACGAAAATTTAAGGGGGGGCTGCAAAAATTTAGCATCCCCTATATCCCCCTTAATACGTTCCTGGACTATTATTCTATAATTTATTCTATACTGCTTTTATCGCCTTGCGTAGGAGATGATTGGGAGTGTGACATACACCTATTTTTCATTCTTAAAATTGAGGGAGGATCACTTCTTTATTCTTGGCAGGTTTTAACCCCAAGCTGTGGGGATATTTAGAATGTCATAAAGAAAATAACAATAAGTTTTGTCATAGTCAAATAATTTTTACGTGGTTTATAATGGAAAATTGTCTTCCATGTACATGTATAAACTTGCAACCTTGGGGATCCCGTTTTATCTTCTTATATTTGATGGATTGGAAACCCCCCCAAAAAAAAGGGTTATTTCTGCAAGTGGAAAGAAGGTTCATCAAAATCGGGTAAGTTTTACGGAACAGATGTTGTAGAGAGACAAACACACAAATGTCAGTTGAGTCGAATAGTAGAAGCTTTGTTAACGCTCCCGTGAATTAATTGAAATCGCATGTGAGTGTTTCTGCATTACACATTATGGGCCTTATGCAGAGTCGTTCTGACGCGTGATTAGTAATATACTAAAGAGTTCGACTAACATTTGTTTCCTACAGTAGTCAGACCTTTAGTATGATGCTAATCATACGTCAAAACGACTCTGCATAAGGCGGTATACAGTATGTTTTCCCTTTCCGAGTGATCCAGCTGTACTGAGCTATAAATAGGCTTTGTATAGCCCGACTGAGTACCAGTTTATTGTCTTCGACGATTTACTCGTAATTTACAACAAAGTTTAAAAGTTCGATGTACAAATGAACTTTTCTTTATGTATTGAAATCTAGAACTGGCAACACTAACATGACCTTCAAATTCTTCAGGTAAAAATATATTTGAAATCACTTTCGAAAGGGGAAAACCCGGTCCTGGAGAACGATGAGCTGAGATATCCTCAAATATTGATATCTGGAAACACAAGCACACATAAATAATGCTATAGTGTAAAATGAAAATACTGTATATCATATTTTGTTCAAGTGCATCTAATGAGGCGATTGAATAGGAATAGCTCTAGTAAAGAGAAAATCCATACTCCACATGCAGCGTAGTATTAATTCAGTGTTATTTTCCGCTTTAATCAAACAGCATCCTCGGTGGCCAACATAACAAACATAAAATTATTTCTTATCATTAAAATTAAACTTAACGTCAGCAGTTCTCGAAGAAATCATTGCTCACAAAGGAATTCCAAAGATACAAGACACATTTTCCCTCGGATATATTGTGGACAATAATGACAGACAGCAAGTGTGCTATTTAATAAGGATGATTATTGGTTTAAGTTCCAATTTTTGTAAACTGTCATTGGACTCTCTTTCCGCCGATGTATTCAGCTATTTATGCCATCGCCTTTGAGCTCACCGTTCAGAGGTGTGATAAAAGTGGCATTGAAAATAGGAAGTCACTTCTCATACACTCTATTCTTAAATGTCTTTTCGAATTGTATTAAAATGTAAGTGTATGACTTGAAGAAGGTCTGAGCCAGGGGCGAATCCACGACCGACTTCTGGGGGGGCGGTGGGTTGTCATACTGCTACTTTTAAGGGCTCCAAACTTTGGGATGGGTTTTATTTATATATGTAAAAATAAGAAAGCTTCCTCTTCTGGGGGGCGATCGCCCCTATCGCACCCCCTGGATCCGCCCCCTGGTCTGAGCTTCGTTTGTTAACCTTCAAAACATCTGTTATACAGTACAAAGGTAGAAGAAATAATAAGAAACACGAACACAAGTTAACAAATTTATTGCATAACAACATTCAACAACACAATGCACAAGATACGAATACTTTGGTACTAGCCTAGGGATAACTATAATATAAAGATACTCGGATGTGGTTTATTACCCAATTCCTTTATCAATATAAAAAATACTATGTATGTTCACTCCTAATTTGGTATGATGTAGGCGTCTACTACGTATGAATCACACACAGAGCCCGAAACGACTCAAAAAACAGAAAAATGCATGTCTTCAAATTTGGACATACTTTAATGTGTACAAATGAATTGCCTTCTGATGGTGGACATAAGGAAATATGTCGATTTTTTGACATTACGGATGTCTGCCATGAACATAAAAAAAAGTGAGCAACTATAGCATGTCAAAATGATCTACTGCCTTGTTTTCATTAGTTTTGACTGATTAGTATGTTCTGTTTTGATCATTGGGGCAATTATATCATTGTTTGAGATGATATAATTGTACGTCAAAAATTTATACACATGCGCGGAAACGTGAGGCGGTTATCGTTTGTCTCTTGTTATCTGTGTTACCAATGTCGCTTGATCTAGAAATTTTAAGGATATATTTTTTTAATCAAAAACAATTGGTTCATTTATCATTTTTAGAATAGAAATTTAGCACCTTTTAAATGTTGTCTAGTGACTAAACTAGCACTATTTCCACTAAAATTAATATTTCTAGCGTTTTCTTGCTGTGTTTTTAGTGACAGTATTATTCTCGTTGTTGGCAGTGTGTTTAGTATCATTACGACATGTGTGTGTGCCCTATTACGGACAGGTTTGACATATATTTTTATGCCATATCAACATACTTTGGGTTCTGTGTGCATGGCTTGAGCAACCTTTAGAAAGGATAGTTGGATCCCAACTCTCGTAATTTTAATTTATAGTAATTGAACCAGTCTTCAACTTCTAACAGTATATACACAGTTATTATTCTACTTTCAAAATTTAGGCTCAACATTCATTCCAGATTTACTTACTAACAGTTTTCGAAATGAGTCAAAAGAATTGGGAAAACGTGACGCGGTTTTTAAGTACACTACTATCAAAAATTGATAAGACACAGGTTATCGTTTTAAAAACTAGAAGAATGAGTGCCATATCCACTTCGAAAAATGGTTAACACAATAGTATATTCTCAATACTTCATGAAAACTTCTGCAAATATTGATAAAACCACGAACTGTGCACTCACCAAAGGCGTAGCGTATGGCTGCTAAGTTCTCCTATTGAGATAGCATTCTTCCCAAAGAAGATTATCACTTTTAAACTTAAAAAGTCTGATTTCCAAGCAACCCCCCACCTTTCCCAATCAAACCCTTCGATAAAATTAGTTCTCCTTCTACAGATTATAAGTTTTTATACACATTGTTACGACTAGTACTTTAAATATTTCAACAATAATTTTCTAACTCTTCTACCTGCTTTCACTGATATGATTTCCATTATGACCACTATCGCCTTCTTCTGGGCTGCCCTGGCTCGAACTAATGTCCCGTTATTACATTTTTCTATCACAGTAGAGTTAATGAAGTATTTTTTGATGAACTGCCAGGCATAAGTAGGTGAGACGTTCAGAATATGAGATTCTTGTTTAAAGACTTATTTGATGGTATCGTCAATGATTTGTATAATAATAACAGGTAAAATCGAAGTCTTGTCTCTGAAATCATGGGATTGTAGAACAGATTCTTGGATCATCTTCTTTTAATTCCACGATCTGTTCACAGAGTTCCCAGAATTTTCTCGCTGAAGCCATATCAGAAGCGCCTTTAGATAAATGGGATTCCTAAAAAACAAATAAATTAATTTATGCATTCAGTCTTTAAATAATCTATATATTAAAATGCTAGGTTTTTATGTTTGTGGTCAAGAAAAGTTAATATGTCTGTCGCCAATCCTTTTGACAACGAAATCTTGAAAACTACAAGTGCTAGAAACGTGCCATTTTCGCTGGTCGATTATAAATTTTGTGTAGAATTGTCAGTTCTCATTCAAATTTTCAAACAACTTGTCTTCATTTTTCTATTCCACATTTTAGGTGTCGTTTTGTCCCCATTAGTTTAATATTGCCATTAGAACGTCAAGGTTGATACCCTTGTGACAGGCAACCAGTAGAGGAGCTACGTATAGCGGGTTGATGGACATTTCAGGCGCTTTGCTTTAATCTTAATGAGAAAACCTATTGGAAACTTGCAACTTCGAACGCTTGTGAATCCACAATAAGGCGTACTCGGATATGGAATTATAAGAAAAGTATATTTGCATTTGGTATCATCTATTACTTGTCCGAGTTCGCCACAAACTCCCCTCCAACATCCTATATATTAAAATACTACATTTATACGTTTGTCTATAGCAATTCACTCCATTTGAGAGTCTTCCTGTCTTTTACTTGTATTCGTAAAAGAACTTGCACAGATATAGTGAGAAGTGAGAAGGAGATTCACACTCATATTAGAACTGTGCGCTGTGCAAATAGCACAGGTTCAGCTACTTGCATTTAACCGTTTAAAATACCACAAAACTAAACTTTACGAAGTTAGATAAGCTAAATATGTTTACTGACCTCCAGGGGTTTCAACTAAAAGAAACAAGATGTTCCAACGAAGGGCAAATACTAGAATACATGGAACATAGAAAGTTCACAAATGTTTCTGTACCAATGTTAAATTAAAAGGTCCTATATTCAATCACTGCTGATCACAACACCAGGAGAGAGAAAAGTAGCAACGAAGATTTGATGCACATGTATATTCTGGTGCGCTACAATATAAAATTACTACACTCACCACTTTGTGCGACGACGTATGTTGCCTTCTCTGCAGCTTAGCATATCATACATAAGGTTAGTATTGCATACATAAACATCAGTAACAGCTATAAAGAAGAATTGACTCGAGTCCCAGAGGACAGTTACGAATTTGTTTTCTTTTTCTGACAATTCCAAAATTTAAGGGTGAGCCAAATGTAATACTTCCAAAATTTAAGAAGAATTTAACAAAAGTTAGTCATGTTTAATGAAAGATAATGAGACCATATACTTATTCATATATGTTACATGTTATGTTACAATTCTAGATTGCGTGAGAGAAACAGTAAAAGTAAAAAAACAGGTTTTCAGGAGGCGATTTTTTATTTTACCAAGCATAAGTATGAATCACATACTAACAGTACCAAGACGCGATTATTCAACTCATGTTAAGAATTGACTTATACCAAGTTAACCGGAGGTGGACTATTACACATAGATCTCCAATTTTGACTTATCTTATATTGGCTAATTTATGACGTATACTGTTTCTGCTAGGCAGTCTAGAATTTATCTTAGTGAACATTAAGCATAACATTCAAAATTCATACCTCATGCTAATTCAATTTTTTCGTTGAAATTTAAAATTACCACCAAATATAAAGTTTTACTTTGATAGCATATTATTGATAATTCTATACTCATGAAAGTGAAATGGTTTGAACAATAAAATTATGCAGGGATAGACTTGACTGTATCTCTCTTCCTTTTTGCTAAAATATATTAATCTTTTGTAAACTACATAGCATTCGAAAGGGGGACATCCATAACAGATTCGACTGAGAATACATTAAATCATTAAATAGATGCTTATTCTAGAAACCTATAAGATGCTGAATTTTGAAATGTTTTGAAAGGAAACTGTGAACAGAACTACAAATGTCAGGTGTTAATGAAGTATACTGACAAGCTGTATTCCTCACATCAAAATAAGAATATGTTCATATGAACCTGTGGGAAAAAAGTCTATAGTTTCAGAGTTAGGGCTTTCTAAAAGGGTGGAAAAACCACATTGTAATACGCGTAATTTCGAACGCGAGTAGCCGTGGAGTCATTATACTCCAAACTACGGTCGTCACATTATGTGTTCCCTGTTTCCAAAGTTTACCTTTTACTGCTTTGGAGTAATCTTTTAATGCAGAGGATTTCTGAAAATTCTGTTGGGTGCCTGGTCTTTGAATTATGCCCTGTAGGCAACCCCTTGCGCAACATTGCACATTGCGGAAATGTGCATTTTTGAGTGGTGTATGTGTGACTTCTTTCACGATAATGTAGACAGCTACTTCACGGTGTCTCACATTCGAAATAACCATTGTTGCAAGGTACGTGCATTCGAATCGCCCTAGCTCTGAAACTATGCACTTCTCCCTGTGATGTTAATATGAACTTCCTTCCCTATTTTGGTGCTAGGGATCACCCCTTACGGCTTCTCGGTATACTTTATTAACACCCTGAATATGTTGTTGATCAGCGACGATGAATGAACATAAAGAGTACTCACTTTGCAGTCAACGAAATACTTCCCACTGACGCCCTCCAACTCCTTTGCAACAGAAGCATAAATCGTCGTTTGGGCTCCTTGGACGGGGTTCTGCAAAACATAAAAATCACTTCTTACTTTGCGGAAATACTCTCTTTTATTATTTCATTAATTGGATCATTCCAACACAAAGACACTCACACAAGAACATCGTGAAAGAAAATGGTATTGACTGCAACTGGCATAATTCAAAATCGGAAAACTTTATACTTGCGATAAAATAAGCAAAATATTTTTTTTTTTTTTTTAAAAAAAAACGTTATTAAATATGGTGTTTGCTTCAGACTTACTGTTATCTCAAAGTATAGGAAAATGAAGAGTTACTTATTACATACAGTATTGTCCAGGAAAAGAGAAATTTCTCCACTCTTGGGAGCAACACTAGTTCACTCAAGTCTTCGATTTCAAACACTGCTTTAGTATTTTATGGATCATAATATAAAATCTATAAATAGATAAAGTGAACGTACGAACACAAGGAAGAGCATTTATCAACATTTAAACATATATTCAATAGTAAATAAAATTCGGATGTTCCCATAACACACCCTTCATGGGCCTCTCGTAACGCAGAAGATTCTCATAGCTTCTAGATGAAATAGACAAATCATAGCATAACTTTTGTACATAAATTTACATAACAAAAAGAGATGAAAGAATTCGAGACTGGACAGGAAACAAGATTCCTACTTAAATCTATGAGACGGGACGAGGAAACGTTATTTGTCGTGTCGTGGGCAATAATACGAGTACGCAATAAGCTACTGTTATGTTATAAGGTCGAGACATTACTGTATATCAGGCTTTCTCAACCTGACGCTGTTTTTATCCTCTTGGTATTGAGAATTTGGACGCCGAATTGAGAATTATATTGTGATTTCAAAATAATATTATGAAACCGCATGTGCACCATTTTGTTCCATGATCCTCTGTCATTTGTCCAGTAACACCTCAATCCCGTCGCTACACAACGCCTATAGTTTCTGGTCAAAACACTGTGGTACATGGTTTTCACAGGCCTCTTCTGAAGTCAATTTGACACCGTTCAGGTAGTTCTCTAGAGACCGAAACAAATTATAGTGTCACGGTCCAGGTCAGTGCTATAAAGTGGATGTATTAAAACCTCCTATAGTGCTGCCAAAATGTCTTGAGCCGTGGCAAAAATGCGAACTAAAGCTCACCGTCGACAAACTCACGTGTTGAGCCGATAAAGGTTCAGCTGTCGCTAAGCGAGAGAAAAGGAGTGGAATTCCTTCAGGCGACAGCAGCGATAAGAACGGAAGACTACGTGTCAAGTCAATGTGGGTTATCTATAGCGAAGTTCCTTAATTTTTCACAGGCTGTTAAAAATGTATGCGGTCTGCTATTGTCAGTGTGGTATACAATACTCTTTCAGTTGACCAGTTCCGGCCGGTTTTGTTTAATTTCTACGTAGACACGTGCTACTTGTCAGCAATACAGATCTCAGTCTATAATTCTGTCCTGCGGCAGAAGCTCTTGAGTCTGATGTCCTTCCAATGCCACGAAACGCAAACCTAATCCTTCTGTTCGTCACTGTGAACTTTACCACAAACCGTGGAGTTTCTCCTCACTTCGACCACGAACTTTTTCGCACAACATTGTCGTACTTCTGAGATGAACTGCTTGAGAAATGGTTTCGTTAAGTTTCAGCACAGATTCCACAGATTACATGTTTTTTTTTTGTCAGATCACGTGACACCAAAATGTCAAGCTTCTTTTTGTAGCCAGCTTTCACCAAATGGTTTAACACTGGTGATGGCTGTTAATGTCATGGCTCGTTGCATGCCAGGTCTCTTCGACTTTTGCCAGAATATCTTTCACTTTTGCTGTGATTGGTCGCTCACTTGCGAGCAGAAACTAGAACATTGAAATTCCAGACTGGTCCAAAATAAAACCGACTGAACTTTTCCTTGCGGTTTTGATAGGATAAACTGTACAAATTTCTTCACGGATCTGCACAACATGTGAGTCTTTATCGAAATAAAATTGTAAAATGTAGTGCAGTTCTATGGAAAATTAAGTCACGTTCACGGTGAAATACCTTCCGTCTGATTATAATAATATTAACATTTTTGCATATCTACTACCTTCAATTCTCACCTGTCAAATGACGTTAAGCTCGACTCGCTGCGACTCGTCATCCTCAGATTTGGGACACTAACACCATCACGTGAACAAAAGGTCCAATATTTTTTGACAATTTGATATTACTCTATTGACATCCCTAGGAGTCCCGATATCGCCACGTTGAGATATTTTAGATGCATAGAATCGTTGATCTCTTCATTTCAATACTTGAACAAGGTTTAAAAAATATTAATATGAATAGGCATCAATAACAATTATACCTTATATTGAAAGGATAGCTTCGTTTCATGCCGTGAATCCACGACAAACCTCCAAAAAAAGAAATCCAGTGCTGAAGTCGCAGATGGTTAAATGTACCCCTCCTGTTTCAATAGCGGAATAATGGTGGAGATTAGTGGTGGCACAAAACCGGTTTTTTGGTTTTTAGAAAAACCGAAACGGATTTTGAAAATTAAAAAAACGGTTTCCCACCGAAACCGGTTTTTCACCGCTGACCAGAATAATGTTTCGTTGTTCTCAGGAAACCAATTCTGTTTCCACAGAAATAGTTTTATGTTTTTTCCAAAAGTTTTCACCGAAACCAGTTTTGGTGAAAACCGAACCGGTTTCGGTGAAAAACCGAACCGGTTTTTGGAGAAAACCGAAACGCCAGTTTTTCGGATCTCAGTTTTTCTAGAAACCGGTTTCCGGTTTTTATAAAAATCGGTTTCGCCCATCCCTGGTGGAGATAAACCCTATTCATGGATTGCTGAATCAGTAAGGAAAAACATTTCTCACGGTCTCTTACCGGTTCCGCTCTGTTATCTGTCGACAGAGTAAAAGGCAGACGAAAAGGTTCTAGAAGACTTTCCATGGGTATGAACAGCATAGTTGGGAAATATGAAATTAATTAAACAAAATTAATTATTTATGGCATAATCAAAATTCAATTATTTTAACGTAAATCTTCAGTTGCAAGAGTAGAAGAAAGACCTTTGGAAGTCTATTGCTAGAAAAATGTCCCACGATTGATATTTGCGTACACTGGCAGCCATCAAAATTGTGTTAATAGTAGTTGTCGACAAAGATCACATGATATCCTCCGCAGGAGTCAATTGTAGAACAGCCATTTTAAATTTCAAGGGTGTTGTATCTTTTGGAGGCAGCAGTCGACACAATTGCCAAGGTCAGAAAAAATGTGTAGTACCCTAAGTGCAGGTCTGGTAGACCTATTAATGTTTCAGTTCGATAACATTCCCAAATCCCTCAAATTAATTATTTTCGATTTTGATAACTGTAAAAAGAGCTGACTTAAGATGCCTCTTTAGTAAAGCTTATTTTGAGTTGTCTTTCGGCTTTGAACAATATTTCTGGGTTAGTTGGCAATACACTGTGTGTGGCATACCTCTTTCCTTCCCAAAACTTACTTAACCCTTTCAGGATTTCCACTTTTTGAGGTAAATTTTAGACTTTTCCACTCAAACAGCTACTGCTTCCTTCATATTTATCGTAGGATCACGGTTCATACCTAATTTTTCTTTCAGGATAGAGCATACTTTCCAACGGTACCACTCGCTTGTCCGTATTATACACCAGAAATGGGAAAATCGGGCAAAATCTGGAGATTTTTCGAAAAATAATTCTTTTTGAAATTTTTACGCCCCTCTGGCCCGGGCTTCGGTTCACATAGGGATCTGATTTTAAAAAATACGTTGTTATGTACATAATACGTGTGTAAAATTTCAATCTTATATCTTGAAAAAAAAAAGGCAGAAAATTGTTGAAAGTTTGAATTTAGTCCCTGCACGTCTATATACACACATACTTATATATATTACATATTATAAAAATTTACTGTGTCATTACTATTTTTCCTAGAGTCATGGTTCAAACGCCATTTTCTTTAGTATAATGAGTCCTTTCCAACGGTACTACTGATTTGTCCATGTCATACACCTGAATCGGAAAAATCGGGAAAAAACATATTTTTTTCTGAAAAAAATCACCCCCTCGGAAAACTTGCGCCCCTCGGTTCCGTCTCCGGTTTTACGTAGGGATCTCGAAAAATTTTGTAAATACCCAAAAGTACACACAATACGTATACAAAATTTCAATCTGATATCTTGAAAACTAAAGCCGTGAACAATTTTTGAAATTTGCCTTAAGAAAAAAAAAAAAAACAAAAGTCAGGCCCCTCCGTCCTCACTTGGCGCCGCCAAGTTGACCATCCGATTCCAAAACGCATCTAGAGTGTTCTTTGGTCCATCCTTTACTTGACCAATAAAATATCCCGGCTTAAAAACCTTTTATAGAACCTAAATAAGCGGTCATAGACGATAGTGCGCCATGGTATAAAAATATGCCATAAATCCTAAAAGTATTAAATTTAAGAATGAAATCTGCTGATGCAGTGCACTGAGTATTTTGTATTATAATACATTGTAGACTGACTGAATAATTTACCTTAAAGTACGCCTTCATAATCATCCAGAGCGGAATGTTGAGGGGGAACGGGGCGTTTCTCCAGATCCCTGTGTCTACCATCCCAGGATGAAGGCAGTTTGCAGTGACCCCTGTAAAACGTAAAAAAAAAAAAAAAAAAAAAAAAAAAAAAAAACACGTTAGTCACATTAGATATTCTTTACTTCGAAATGGTCACAGTATATTACTTCCATTTTAAACATTTTCTAGTTGCACAGGAGGGAACGCCATCAGCACAAAATACATTTCAAATATTTAATTTTTCACGCATTACACGAGTGTGGACTGTTATGGTCACATCATGAGAAGAAACCAGATTAAGTCGGCAAAACGTAGGAAGAAATTGTAGTGGCATGCATAAAAAGAAGAAGGGGAGCAAACAGATAATGTTAAATTATGTAAATATAGAATTGAACATATGATGATGGGACCAAGCGAAGGGAAGGGATAATCAAAGATATCGCCTAAGTATAAGAAGGAAAACACAATATAAAATTTTAAAAAAATCAATATATAGAGAGGAAAGCTGGAAAACACAAAAAGTCATAGTTAGATTGGGTAAGACCTCAACGCCATCTCTCCTTACTTTATTATTTCAATACTTCTAATTTATCATTTCAACCACTATAACAAACTTTAGTTTTCTGCGTTGTTTATTCTCCCCTGGCCTCAACTAACCGGACAGCCGTTTACCATCTCTCAGTAAAGGTTTTCAATTTACATTTCTTCACAATTGTCAAGAATTAAGCATTCGTTTATAACTTTTTATAAAAATGTTCTGAGTACTTCAATTCATAATAAATGAGTACAGATAATACAGTGAAACCTCCCTTAACGGACACCTCTCAATAACGGACACCTCTATAATACGGACAGATATTTTTGTCCTGGCAAAAATATATGTTCTCTTACGGAACAAAACCTCCCTTTTACGGACACTCTCAGATACGGACGCGGACAATCCTTTTTTTTATTCCCAAACGTTTCAATAACCTCTTCATAACGGACAGGAATTATTCTTGGTTCTGCGATATTTAACAGTAGACAGAAAAGTCTTTCCCCCACAAGTGTATTTATCATCAAACAGAACAACTTCAAGCTGAACTTGAAATGCTTCTTTTTTTCTGCCCGCAATAAACTGCTTTCTGGTGGAAATCCTAGAAAATCTTGAATAAGCACTAACACTCATGCTGGATTAGTCGTATGGTCAAGAATTCTATGCGGATCTATTCCCTAACAAATTTAGTGCTTTTTCCTCTGGGCCTTGCATCTTTCCTGACAATTTCGTAGATAACAAAAGAAACATTGTTTATTTTGCGATAACATTTTTCAACGAGCAATGTTTCCTCCCTTACTTTTTTGGAAAAGCAAAATTTTTCTTTTCTGCAATTTGGTGTGTCAAACAGTTGAACAATTAAATTTGCCATTAATCGCGGTGAAATAGAAGTTCTTTAATTGATCCAACAGTTGCAAGCAAATTTCGAACAGAAACTAGTGTCCGTAGGATGTACGTACACGGCAGACAACTACTGCAGACTTTTCCTCAAGAAATTTGATGAGTTTCTTCTCCACATTTTCAGTATTTAATAATAATATTGCATACTTTTAAAAGCTATTTTTACTTTTAATATAGGCGGTATGTGAATTAATAGATTTTTTACAGGGTGATGACATGTCCTTAAGAAAATTACCATACACGCATTATCATTTGCAGTATACGAACATATTAACGCATTCCCCAACAATAATATTATTTAACATATTAACACATTCTCCTTCATCCGTCCCAGTAATTCAAATACGTACTAAATAGAGTATTTTCATATTGAATTTTACGTATTTACGCTCATACATAATGTATTTACTGTATATTACTGCATACAATTACCGATGAGAAAATTAAATTTTTGTAACCTCTCTGTAACGGACACCTTTCAGTAACGGACAAAAATTTCCGTCCCATTGGTGTCCGTTATTCAGAGGTTTCACTGTATTAGTTAAATCTTTAATGCTGAATGTTTCCAATCAGACTGTTTTTTTTTAATGGAGTGGTTTCGGTGTAGGAAACACGAGATTTTTTTAAAAAATAATGCAAATATTATGGGGTCTATGGGACATTTTTTGGTGTTTGTATATAGGATCTATGCAAAGTTGCGCATTGGCATGTGCAAAGTCAACTAAAAACTGATTAAACCAATAAAACACGACGAATTGTCAGCAAACTTGTACTTTTAACTCATTACATTTCTGTCTAACACAGAAAAAAAAAACAGTTCAAAATCTGTCCACCTCAACGAGCAAAGAAAGCTGTAAGATGATAATATGACGTGACTCCGAATGCAGCAAGTAAAACAAAGAATCCAAGGCTGGCTTACTATGACATCTAGCGGGAAATCCAGAACTTCATTAGCGAAAGAGCATCTTAGCTGATACGCAAAGCTAAGCTACTTTTCTATGTCCGAACTAGAAACTGCATGCTGTAATACAATTTCGAAGTAAACTTTGCATATATGCAAACCAGGGTACTAAAGAGTTAAACTTTGTTGTAGGAACATGGCTGGGTTTCCTCGCTATGCCAATGAACCCGAGGTGATAAATCAGAAACGAAGATCGAAGCAATGTAGAGAAAGGACATCAAATGTAAGTTCCTATGAGTGGCGAGAAATCTGATGACTTCACTAAGGTGTATGGCCCCCTCGTGGCTATATGGTTAGCGTACGCGCTTTTTGCGTAGGAGACAGGGGATCGATTTCCGGTGGGACCTCATGTGGTTCGGATCCCACGTTAAGTTGTAGGTCCACGTCTCATATAGCTTCGCTGCTGAACGGAACACTAAACTCAAATCAAACAAAACAAAGAACAACACAGCATCCTCCACACCTTATTGAATCCTGTGAGTGTAAGGCACTCCAAGAGGTAGGAGTTGGCAGGAGTAACATGTAAAAATAATGCGAAATTACTGATAGTAGTGTGCAATCCATAGTTTTTGGCATCGATGATGAGAATAATGGCGCTCGCAATGGTGTTTAAGTAGAAGTTCATCCCCATCGGCAGTGAATGGGAGGAGGTGAAAAATAAAATGTCAAAAATTTCTGAAATTTGTGTCGAATTCATAGTTTTTCGGGATCGGGAAAACGTCTTCTGACCCTTTTAAAATGACTTTTAGAAGGTAGTTAGTATCCACTTCAAGTTGGTCTTTTTAATCAATTTGATTAAAGCGTACTTGGTAAGTGTAGGGTTTTCAATATTTATGCCAAAAGTAGAGTATCTTTTGTATTTTTTTCATTAAACTTTCATTGAAATAAATATTCTATGTGGAAAAGGAATTTAAATATTTCCTACAAACCTATTCTCTCTTTGCGACAAACGGGCATTTCAGCTAGTAAGTAATAAATGTTAGTAAATAATAATAAAATAATAATGCATTAGAAGCAATTTTGGATGGAAAACTGCATAAAAAATTATGTTTATTCTTAATGGTCATATATATACAAACGTGATGAGATAAGGACTTTCTTCTCTATTTTTGAAGTTGGTTAAAATTCGAATATAAAAACAAAGAAATTTTTAAGTAGGTTTATAACACCTACTGTCTATAGTTTACCATTACATAACATATATTACAGCATGTCTGCATGAGTTGTCGTACACCTTGCGGCTCAAAACGTGTTTCAGCTATATACAACTCGTATGAATGGTTTAGAATTCTTCCGCTCTTCCTCTATCAAAAATAACCCTGAGCAGTGGATTGCCTTGAACACATTGGCAAAAACTGTCCCGTTAATTGAGGTCAACAGTCAAGTTATGCAACATGCGTTCGATGTTCTAGTTCCGTCCTGTGATTCATTGTTTTATGTAGGCAACCTCAGTTTTAGACGATTTTTTTTTTATTTTACAGGAACTACAAACATTTTAGGAATCATTTCACTTATTCTCCCATTACTATGTACTTTGACAGACCAATTTCAAGATATTTACTGAGCAGAGCCCCATTCAAATATTTATTTTATAACTGTGAAGAGTAAAAGTTTAAGAACTGTTTTTGCTTTACAATTTTGTTTTTAATAGTTACTGACGTCACTCAATTCGGTTGTTTCGGGCTAGAAGAAATGGATGGAATAAATGGACTATCCCTTATTACTTGCTATAACTTAAGCATTAAATGCAACTTACTTTATACCTGATGCTAAAGTTGTTGCAGATAATTAAGGAATTGAAAATACTATTTGAATTTACACTCACGCCAGTTCAGCATTGAAAAATGTTCGAAACAGTAAACATCCAATTTTGAATGGTTATCCGATTCAAATCAACCTCTGGGGGGCGCGGTGGCTCAGTGGTAGAGCGTTCACCCCTGGTGCTTGGGGTCCCGGGTTCGATCCCAGCCCCCGCCAAGTGAACTTTGTGGTGGGCAAACACGGTGCTCGTGGGTTTTCTCGGGGTTTCCCGTTTCCTCCCACTTTCTTCATTCCACCATTTCACTCATTTCTCATCATCACCGTCTCCTTTAGCCTAACTGGCATATCCGTGGGACGTAAAACTTAAAAGATTTCATTTTTCAAATCAACCTCTGACCAAGTTAGCTCTTCACAGAACTTCCTCTCTGGACTCTTTATGAAGCAAGAAAAAATTTACTCAAAGCAGCATATGAAAAAATATTGAAAAGATCCTACTATAATAAACTATTGTTTAAAACAAAATTCCGAAGAAAATTAGTAATTTCATATTTTTGTCGTTAATCACATAGTTACCTGTAAAATTGAAATAACATTGATGTAACTGTGTCCGAGGAAATCCTACGTGTAAAACGCATTGTTCACGATTTTACTCACAATGGTCTTTTATAATCATTGCTCAAGTTCGGTCAAAAATTGTTAGTGATGTTTCTGAGATTTTTTTCATCATTAAAGTAGAGTAGAACTGTAAAATCCCTTCAGGATAGGAACTTTTAAATGGTTGCATTTAAATTCTGTTTGTGATTTAATACACCGGAGAGTTCGTTCCAATTCCGTAATATCTTCAAATACGAACAGAAGAACGGATGATGGCCTCCAGAAATAAAGGGATTCTCGCTTATGCATCCGTTGAAATCTCTATCTTGAAGGTGTTCACGACTACACACTTTCTCCATGGAAAATAAAACTTAATATTGCTGACTTACCTGTTCCTTGCAGCCTCCTTGCGAGCTCAATGGTGAACCAGTTGTTGGCGTACTTGGAAACGAAGTATAAGTATGCAGGGAAATAATTCTTTGGGTTTACGTTGTTAAGATCAACTGAAGCAATGCGGTACCACGAGGACGACACAACAACGATGCGGCTCGGAGCTGATTTCTTCAGCAAATCTGGAAAACAAGTGCAGAATTGCTTACTTCCTCTTAGGCTAACGCCAATGGCATACCCAGGAACTCATCAGGAGTCTCTTACGTATAACCACACACACACACACACACACACACACACATATATATATATATATATATATATATATATATTTGGTCTAGGAATTAATTCGTGCGGGTGGACAAGAGATGGCGCAACGAACGGAGCGTCCCACAGTTCCGTGTATCCACACATGTGTTGCAAACCCCTGTCATCGCGTATCGTTCGTAGTATAGGGCAGTGGATTAAAGCGTCAACAACACCAGTTTGTAGTTAAGTGAACATGGCGCAATTTGTGCCTGATAAAGTGTTTTTGCGGGGTGTCCTGCTGCATTACTTTAACATGCAGAAAAGTGCCACTGAAAGTCATCGTATTTTGGTGGAAGTGTATGGTGACCATGCTCTAGCTGAGCGAACGTGTCAGAAGTGGTTTGCACGGTTTAGAAGTGGTGATTTTGGCTTGGCAGACCAAGAGCGAGCTGGAGAGCCAAAAAAAATTCAAGACGAAGAATTGACAGCATTGCTCGAGCAGGATTCGTGTCAAACGCAGGAACAACTTGCAGCAGCATTAGGCGTTGATCAAACAACAGTCTCCAAACGCTTGAAAGCCATGGGAATGATTCAAAACGTGTCACATTGGGTTCCACATGAATTGAAAGACAGAGACGATGAAAGACGAAAAACCATTTGCGAATTGGTGCTTCAACGACAGAGCAGAAAGGGGTTTCTGCATCGAATTATTACGGGTGATGAGAAGTGGATCCATTACGAGAACCCTAAACGAAAAAAGGCCTGGGAGAAACCCGGTGAACCAGGTCCATCACAACCAAAACGAGATATTCACTGTGCAAAGGTTATGCTGTGCATATGGTGGGATATGAAAGGTGTGGTGTACTATGAGCTGCTGCATGAAACTATGAATGGAGAACGTTATCGACGACAATTAATGCGTTTGAAGCAAGCTCTGGCCAGAACACGACCAGAATGGGAGAACAGACATGATAAACTTATTGTTCAACATGATAACGCTCGCCCACATGTCGCAAAACCGGTCAAAACCTATTTAGAAAATGTCGGATGGGAAGTTTTACCCACCCGCCGTATTCACCAGACGTTGCTCCTTCGGACTACTACTTGTTCGATTGCATGAACAACGATTTGATTGGACAGCGGTTTACTTCTTCAGAAGATATCGAAACATGGGTCTCTGACTGGATCGCTTCCAAGGATGAGGACTTCTTTCGCCACGGAATCCGTACATTGCCTGACAGATGGGCGAAAGTGGTGGCTAGCGATGGACAATATTTTTCTTAAGGTATTTATGTATTTTGTGTTTGTACTACAGCTTCAATGTGTGCGTACCAACCGCACGAATTAATTCCTAGACCAAATATATATATATATATATATATATATATATATATATATATATATATATATATATATATATATATATATATATATATATATATACCAGGTGGTTAATTTGCGCCGTACAATTAGTGAAGTTGGACAACCAACCATACAGTAAAGTAAGCTGGGTTGCCTAAATCAAAGGGGTAACATGCTTACAAAAGCACTTTGTCTTCGTATATAAAAAGTAAACCATATATTTAAGAATTATGTTCGAGGTATCATGAAGGTCACTTTCGCCGATTCTAAGGGTAATAAACTATATTCGTAGAGCAAAAGAGATATGGAAGTTGTTTAGAAATTTTTACTGCCCTAAGAAACATATAGATTTAAAACAATCTATATTCGCGGTAAATGAGGTAAAAGAAAGAAAGATAAAAAAGAAAAATAATTCAAACGTCCGAGTCAAGAAAACTGCTAAGTCAGGTTATGTATTTCAGCAATTACTTTATTATAGGAGCTCCATGACGAAAGATCTTGCATCAATCGTGAGTTATTGTTTATAATTAAGTCTAGCCAAACTACTGAATAGTAAATTAGTAATTAGCAATCAACGCACTGATCTAATCTGTTCAGCAACTAACCGAAAGATAATAACATTATTTTAGACAATCTAAACAAGATCTAGAGTTTCCAATTAGCATAAATCAGTGGGTTTCCAGAGGATCATTTAATAAGACATCTTCCATTTAAAATAAATAACCTCTTGCTATATCTACATCTAAATCTTTGATTCCAACTTAATCATAAAAATCTCCTCATTCATTTAAGTGACTTAATCCACATATGCCAGATAATAGCATCAAATACATCAGTATGAACATTAGGAATGCAATTAAGTCATATAGAAACCATCTTATATCTATTTAAAAACAATAAGATTACACGATCGTCGTTTGCTGAACGGTCTAAAGTAGCATGCACACCGAAGCGAACGATAGAGAATATCAGTATACAAGCATTTGGAGAACATTCGTAGGTGTTCACTTCCATTCCTTACTGCGAATTCCGTGCGTAATTTATACCACCACCACCAACTTAATTTGAACCAGTGTTATCATAGGCAGATGCCGAAATATCATACACAAGTGTCTAAAATTGTACGTAGTTTCATAGGTTGAATTTTAAATAATCTCTACTACACTATATTGAACACCTATGTTCATCCCATTTACGAATAGTAATTATATTAGTGTGTGCTTAGAATATAGGATCGTAGACGATTTGTATTAATACAACGCAGGAAGACGATAAGTTAAGCTAAATTACATAAATGCGAATAATTTGGAATTATGTAATTATAGCTACATACACGCACAAAAATGTCAGACACATCTACGTTTCGCCGATGTTATAATTTTCGTTTTTAACAACAAGATCTAATAGAAGAGATAAATCTAAAAACAAGGAAGTCAGGTGAAAAAAAGAATATGAAGAAAACGAAGGAGATGTTGAACAAGTTGGCAATGAAGTCAAAGATAGAAGTGGAAGACAAGAAGTTAGAAAAAGTTAACATGTAAGTTTACCTGAGACAGAAGATCTCTCTGGATGGAAACATTAAAGAAAACAGACGCATCAAACGAGATTGGAGTGTATTCGAAAGAAACAACTTTACACTGAAATGTAAAATGCAGATGTGCCTAGAAGAAAAATGTTTAACGAATGTATTCAACGTGTTTTGAGGTATGAATCGGGAACTGGCATACTTATAAAATCAGCCATGCACCGTCTTCAGAATATACAAAGAAGCATGCAAAGATGTATTCTCGGTGTAACCCGAAGAAAGAGCAAAAGAAGTACATGGATCAGAAAGATGACAATAGTGAAGGATATAATCTCGAAAATAAAGAGCCTAAAACGGCAGTGTGTGGGACACATTGTAAAAATAACGTATGGTAAGTAAATAAGAACAATCCTTGACTGTATACCAAGAAACAAGAAAGATTAAGAAAACTTTCAAATATGAGGTGATGTGTCGAAATTAAGAAGCTCTGTAGGTTAACATGGAAACGGATTGCCCAAGATAGATGGTCGTGGAGAAATATCGGAGAGACCTTCATCCAGTAGTGGATTAACAACAGTTCATATTAGATACTGGTCGCGACAATAACAAATAGACCTACTAGAAATCAACTAAATTGCTGGTAATTATCAAGACAAATCATTATTCGTGCAATTATGTTCGAATAAGCAGAGAAATACTGAAAGCTGAACTGGCGGGAATCGAAGCCAGTGTCCTGCATTTTAGATAACTGCTTTAGTAAGGCACTTTGATCAATTTATGTTTTTCATGCGTGCGTGCGCTTCCCATATTTGTCTATGTAGTCTCCAATATCTCACTATTTGTGGGTTCTTCTTAGTAGGAGGTTACCAAATGTTCGTATATAAAATACACCAGCTAGACATATTTTCATATGTTTGGTCTTTTGGTATGTTTATTTGTTTTCAAGTGCATACACATTTTTCTATCTTTCCAGCTGGAAAGATTAATTGCTCAAGATCCATGACAGGAAAGTTGTTGGCGTGTGAATCTAACAATTCATTTGAAACTAAGTTTACGAAAATTGTTTTCCAGGTTAATCGACATCTGTAATTTCGAAGACCGTTTTCAGTTTTACATGGTATCACATGGAATAAGATAGGAATCTAGTCGTGCTGGGCAACATCTTCAGAAAAAAATGCATATGCAATTTACATTAACAGCGTTTTAAGTGAGGACTCGATAGAAAAAACACTTTCTCGAAGACACCTGCAAGACTGAGTTCGTTTTGCTTTAGAATAGCGAGAAAGAGAGAAATTAGGACGCGAATGAATATCCTAAATTATAAGGCTTCTTATCTGTGTTTGTCTAAAACCGTCATGTCCGTTCTCGCACTACTCATAGAAAGGAGCAAACACTACCCATGGTGAGGTTATTGCGTGAAGACACGAGCTGTTGTTTAATGTAATATAATACGGCATTTTAAATGAAATTTGACAAACCCCTACAATGCCCACATTGGGCCCTCACTCCTCTTGGAGCTCCGACGCACAGTGTGACATTCATGAATTAGTCAAGCAAACTGTCAATTCGCAATAGTTTATTATACTTTAAGTTCGATGCCTCAAACACCAAGAAATATAACAAACCTGACAAAATAAATACCATTACATACTATGTGTCAGATGTTCCTGAAAATAACCAACCACTCTTTCTACAGTATCGCCATTGTCACGTACAGGTCTGTGTCTTCTTGCTTGCATTATATATGAGCTGTGTGATCTAAGTTTTACTTCTGTACGTCTAAATACACGTACTAATGGTAATCGTCGCATTGAGAATCGTTCCCGATATAACCTCCGAGCTTCGGACCCATTTCGCCGTGTTTCACCATAGATAAGAATTATGTCCGTGGTAAAAAAAAAAAAAATAAATAAAAATAAAAAAATAAAAAAAAACTACAACACCAGCTATTTCCTCGTAAATGAAGTTAATACTGATTACCAGTACTAGTGCAGTCTATGACCAACATACACAAGTAAAGACTGAAAAGGAACAGGTTTAAACAATATTCATGTAGCGATCATACATAGTTTTAATTATTTTCGTTATTTTCGTAACCAGGTGCGCCTTAGATGTAGGCAACTACTTTTTCAAATAAGTATGGTTGGTCATCTACTTGCGTATCGTACGGCGCAAGTGAACCACCTGATATATATATATATATATATATATATATATATATATATATATATATATATATGTATATATATATATATAGAGAGAGAGAGATAGGTAGATAGATAGAAAGAAAAATGGAGATCAGACCTGGAATTTAGTGCTCTGTGCGATAAGAAGCTAACCAGGACCTTAAGGATATTTTTAAGAACTTAAAACATCCGCTTTTCTTTTAATGCTTTCTATTTGCATCTGCACACAGTAAATCTTGACGCATATGCTAGAAAAAAAGAATTGAAAAAAGATTAAGAATACAACACATAACTAGTTTGCTGAACTCTTATGAAGGGTTAAACATAGAGCTTCTGGAAGTAAGTTTTTTTTAACATGATCGTACAATACTTGTTTGTTTTTAATATAACTAATACAAAATAAAGTCGTAACATCGAAATAAAAAAAAAAGAACATGGTGCATATAAACAGAATCAATTTTCAATATCACTGGACTAAAGGGAAGGGTCTTAATCCGAATCAGCCTCCCATGGCTACGCCACTGGCTGACGCAACAATAAAATTAATCGTGATGCATATAAAGCATTGCGTCTTTTACACGTTAAAACAATTTTCCCTTTGCCCATTGCGGAACTGGTGAGGTTTTTAATTTTCTTCCTCGAGTTCTCAAAATTAAAAATAACGTTTAATTCCGAGGTTTTAAGTTACGTACATTATATATTGAGCGTTGTGAGAACTATCAATTGTGCCTAACGTAGCGCAGTTTCGATAAAAGTTTGTGTGTGTGTGTGTGTGTGTGTAATTCAATAGAATTCGTGGAGAAGTCTACGTACCAAGATCTTTTCCGTTTGCTATAATGCATTTAGCGTAATCTGTTAGTTCCCGGGCAGGAGATTTTATATGAGTCGTTCAGTAAAATCAGGCCGCGTGGCTCAGTGCTAGAGAGTCACCTCTGGTGCATGGAGTCCTTGGTTCGATCTTAGCTCCCGCCAAGTGAATTTTGTGGTGGACAAACACCGTGTTCGTGGGTTTTCTCAGAGTTCTACCGTTTCCTCTCACTTTCTTCATTCTACCACTTCATTCATTTCTCATCATCACTGCCTCCTTTAGTCTATCCGGTATAACCATGGGACGTAAAATTCAAAGATTTCATTTCGTTCAGTGAATTTCTGAACTAAAGTTCATCATTTGCTGACTTGTTACAGATAACCTGGTTACACGAAATGTTACAAGGTTATTGTCATTTTCGATTTACTACGATTGAAGCGTCCTCAGTCAATGTTTTGAACTGTGAGAATGTGTTTGTAGCGAGATGAATTTTCTATTTGACTCTGTATGTATTACCAACAATAAGACATCTAGATTTCTGCCCCTAATGCTCACCCTTCAGCTGGTATTCGCAGTATCACGAGTACTAATTGGTACAATCTAAATGTTAGATGATGTTCCCAGATTGCTTGGTTTTATACATCTACATCCTTCTAAGTTAACTAACTAACTAACTAACTCTATGGCCTATGGAACCCGGAGGTTCAATGCCGCGTTCACAAAAGCTCTCCACTGACTTCTATCCTTAGCTAACTGCATCCAGTTTCTACTCTGTATTCCAATCTCTGCGAGATCCATCTTAATATTGTCCTCCCATCTGCGCCTAGGTCTTCCTAATGGTCGTTTTCCGATTGGTCTTCCAATCAAAACTTTGAAAGCGTCTCTACTTTCTTCCATTCTAGCTACATGACCCGCCCATCTAAGCCTCCTAGACTTGACGACCCTAACAATGTTGGGTAAACCATATAAATTATGTAGTTCCTCGTTATGAAGTTTCCGCCATTCCCAATTCCCGTTCCTCTTGGGTCCGAATATTCGTCTCAGGATCTTGTTCTCAAATACTTTCAGTCTATGTTCTTCCCTCAGAGTAAGTGACCATGTTTCGCAGCCATACAGAACAACAGGCATGATTATCGTTTTGTATATTTTAAGTTTCAAATTCCTCGACAGAATTTGCGACAAGAGATTTTGAACCGAATAGTAACACGAATTCCCTGCTTTTAGTCGACATTTAATTTCTCCGTGAATATGATTTTCCTCTGTTAATATTGATCCTAGATATTTGAAAGTATTCACTTTATCAAAAGTATTATTTAGTATTTTAACGCGTCCATAATTTGCTGTATTCCGGTCCCGACGCACTTCCATGTATTTAGTTTTCTCTGCATTTACTTCTAAACCCATGTCCCTGCAAGCGTTTAATAAGATCTCTGCATTTCTTTCTATTGTTCTCCTATCATCTCCTATTAAATTTACATCATCAGCATATGCCATAACCTGGTGAATACCGTTCAACTGTAAGCCCTGGTTGCTATCTTTGATTTTCCTTATAGTGTATTCCAGAACGAAGTTAAATAATAATGGCGACAACGCATCTCCTTGTTTCAGGCCATTTTCGACGTGAAAGCTTGTGGACAAAAATTTTCCTACCCGAACTTTACTTTGGATTTCATTTAAACATATCTTAATTAATCTAATTAGCTTTCTCGGTATTCCAAGTTTTGTAAGAACGTTGTATAATGTTTCTATCCTAACCGAGTCGTACGCCTTTCTAAAATCAATAAATAGTTGATGTACCGGGGTATTGTATTCCCACTTTTTTTCGAGTATTTGGCGAATGGTAAATATTTGGTCGATAGTTGATCGATTTCGTCTAAATCCGCACTGATAATCTCCAATAATTTCATCTGCATATGGGGTCAGTCTTGCTAACAGAATATTTGAAAGGATTTTATAGGATGTTGACAGAAGAGAAATGCCTCGATAATTATTACAGTCAGTTTTGTCGCCTTTCTTGTGAATTGGAACAATGATTGACTCTTTCCACTCTTGTGGCAATTCTTCCTTGTTCCAGATAAGGAGAATGAGTTTGTGTATCTTGTTCCACAATTTTTCGCCTCCAGCTAAAATTAACTCAGCCGGAATTTCATCTACACCCGGAGATTTGTGTTTCTTTAATTTCTTTATAGCGGTTTCTACTTCTATTCGGTTGGGTTCTGGAATATACGGTTCTGCGGTGTGTATCTCCTTTTCTCCACGAACACTAGTTTTTGGTTGCGTGTTAAGCAAATCGTCAAAGAAATCTTTCCATCTATTTAAGATGCTATCCGTGTCAGTGAGAACTGTACCGTCAGATTTCTTTAATATATAAGCACGAGGTTGATAGCCTTTCTTAAATTCGTTGATTCCCTTATACATGTCCCGTATGTTTTTATTTTTACTATTATCTTCAAGTTCCTTAATTTTAGCTTTCAGAAAATCGCGTTTCTTTGTTCTAAAAGTTTTGGAAGTTTCCCGCCTGATATCTGCGAAATTTCGTGTGGTCATTTCATTCGGATTTTGTAGCCAGCGTAATTTTGCCTGTTTTCTCTTCTCTGCTAGTTTTATGTATTCCTGGTCGAACCATGGTTTGTTCCTACGTATTTCCGCGTGTCCCAATTTTTCTTTTGCTGAAATTTTAATGCTATCTCTAATTTCAATCCAGTTATCCTCAACACTAGTGCACTCTGAATCCTCTAAAGCCGAAAATCTATTCGAAACTTCAATCTGGTATTCCTCTCTTACCTGGCTCTCTTCTGATTTCTTTAAATCGAATCTCTCCGTTTTCGGACAATGAATATTCAACGATAACCTCTCTCGTATTATCGCTGCTACCAGGTAGTGGTCAGTGTCACGATCAGCCCCTCTAAACGGCCGGACATCAATTATGCTAGATTGCCTTCTTCTATCTACTAAAACGTGATCAATTTGATTATGTGTTTTTCCGTCTGGTGATGTCCAAGTGTATTTATGAACGTCGCGATGTGGGAATTTTGTACTCTTCACGATTAGGTTTTTTGGATGTTGCAAAGTTCACGAGCCTAACACCGTTGTCATTACTTTCCTTATGCAGACTTTCGTTCCCTATAATCGGTTTGAAAATATGCTCTCGCCCTACCTTCGCATTGAAATCCCCTAATAGAATTTTCATATGGTATCGCGGGAGTTGGTCAAATATCCGTTCCACTTCTTCGTAAAAACTGTCTTTTATATCGTCATCCTTATCTTCTGTTGGGGTAGTCACCATTCTTCATCTTTTGATTTTGACCCTAATAAATAGTCTCTCGCTACTGGCCAGAGCAGGGAATCCTGACAATTATGCATGATGCAATAACTGGAGGCGTATCTGGTGCTAGATTAAGGTCTGTGCCCTGGTGCCTTGGAGCGGGTGCTGCAAGATTTGCAGAGTAATTCCCAAACACGCTTTTTTTTCTTTTTTTTACAGCAGGAGCGTCATTTCAGTTTTTTTTTCTTAAGAGCACCACTGACATAAGACTTTCACGTTTTGCATTAGTATATTAGTAGACAATCGATTGAAGTATATGTATTCCTCAAACTCTTAGAGAGGGCAATTGCCCCCTCCTACCCACCCCTTAAATGATGCCTCTGTTTTAAAGTATTAGTGAAATGAAACGTTGCTATTGTCCGCATCACAAGCATGAGCGGAATCAGCGGAATAATAAGCCAAACTCATAACAGGTGTATTCTAATCCACGATAGATGCTTAGTTTTGCTGTCACCACTTGTTTCACGCAATTATCGACAAGCATTGAATCCCTGTTGAAACGTACGATCTACACTCTAATTTATACGTACGACAATCCTGTGGAAAGAATTATCTTCGTATATATATATATATATATATATATATATATATATATATATATATATATATATATATATATGTGTGTGTGTGTGTGTGTGTGTGTGTTTTCCACAGACATTATCCACAGTAGAATCTTTGAAATATTGTTCAGCGACTTGGGTAACACTCTAATGACTCAATATATCTTAACTACCATGATAAAAGAATGTATTCTGTTCTACCTATGAGCAGATGTGTAAGAAGGAACGGTCCATACTGATTGGTTGCCATTGTGTTCTCAATTCCTTTCTCATTGGTCATCTTTTGAGCGAACTGTGCTGTTCCTGCGTTATGAATTAGAACATCCAGCCTTTGCTCTGTTTGTAAAAACTCTGCTGCAAATTCTCGAACAGACTGGAAACAACTCAGGTCCAGTTTCTTCACTAACAAGTTGGTGTTTCCTGTGCATCTTATTATTTCATCTGCAAAGAAAATTAAAAGCAAATAAAACATTTCTGAATAAATTTTAAGGACATTCAACCTATTGTTATACGAGACTGAAAATTTTACAAGCAAGAAGCAACTTTAGCTTTTTATCTTTCACTCGACAACAAAATAATAATAACCGTAGTCGAGGTAGGGAGACCTTAGATTATGGGAGGAAAGGGATTCACACATTGGCTGATAGTAGGACGTTTAGAGGTCAGTTTGGAATAACCACTAAGTAATCCCCAAATACAGCTCCAATGCTAGAATGTGACATGGGACTGGGACTCGAAACAAAATCAAACAAAAACTGGTAGCCTCAGTTTTCTCGCAATTCTGGCATTTTCCTTTCACATGATCATTCCACCAAATATTTTACAATCGTTAACTTTCATTAATTGTCCGTATCTCTTACTCTTCGGGGTATAAACGTGGGACGTGACACTAGAAATTTCATTCAGTAATGAGCGAATTGGAACTAGTTTGTTGTCATTGTTGTACTATCGTATGTTTATTTTAAAATGGTAACTCAAAACTCTTCATTCGACCTGTATATTTTAATATGGACTACCACTTACGTAAAATTTATGAATTATAAACATTATATACATTTCAGGGACTAATATAATCAATTTTCCAGTATGTTCTATTAACCAAAGAAAATGATGGTGATTGTTAATGTTTAAAGTAGTTCGATAATAGTACTGTAAAATGAAATCTTTGAGTTTAACGTCCCACGATTATGCCCTTGAGGCTAAGGGAAACGGGTGATTAAGACAAGTGAATCATGATGGAAAGATCGGTACAATGAGAATGTGGAGGCAATGGGAGTACCCGAGGAAAAGAACGTTGTTATCCTCCACAAGCTTACTAGGCCGGGGATCGAACCAGAAGCCGGCACACCAGAGATAAAAGCTCTACCACTGAGCCACCACGCCTCCCCATAATAATAGCACTGAAGAATTCCTAGCAAGCTCATAAACATAATTATCCTCTGAAATTTTTTGTGTGCTAATAAGAATTCAGTAGATAATTTAGATTACTTTTACTTGGGGAAATGATTTCTCCGGGGTAAATTTCCTGGTGCTCCTCCCAAAATGTATTCCTTATCGAATCTACGAGCAGACACTATCAATTCACCGTGCTTGTGTATCATTGATTTTTTTAAAAGTATGAATAAGATTTTTGCTTCGTAAGGTCAGTTGTTGACCCAAACATGAGGACTATAATTAGTGTACTAATTCAGGCTTGAAACAGTATCCATTTGCTTAAAGGTACTATTAAAAATTACTATCACAACAGCCTTCGTGTTCACGTACGTGTAGGTTAGGTTACAGCTTTTAAAACAATTGCATGAGTACGTATGTTGATAGGCACTTATTGTGCTGTACAGACAAGGAAAGTAACGCTAATTACTTATTTAAGTGGTTTAGTAGAGTGAATGCTTACATACTCACTTTATTACTGAGGAATAATATATCTAAGATGCTTAAAAGTATACTATTGCAACTTACTAAAATTTTTACTCTGAATCGACTGGTGACGTACAAACATAGCGATCATTGTTTTAAGCGCATTAGTAACAGACTGAAATTGAATCGCAAATTTCGACTAGTTAGAATTAACTCACGAGCGAAAGGAAATGTTTCTCGTAATCAGCTAGCTCTGGAGTGTTTTATAGCGTGATAAAAAAAAAATGAGTGGAAATGTCCATTGAGTCGGTAAATGGAAAAAGAAGAATATTCCACAATACTTTATTTTTGGAAAACGAAATACAAAGCCACTTACAGGAAATTCCTTATTTACACAAAAATATGTATGGGACATTTGTAGCGTGTGTTCCTTTCATTTCCAAAAATACGAAAAACGTAATGAGATTGGATATTTTGTTATAAAGAAATTGACACCGCGGAATGTTCTCTATTATTTTTGGAATATTTTCCTTTTTCCAGTCACTGATTTAAGTGTTAAACTACCTTATTATTTCATCGGAGAATCGTTTCCACTCCTTCTCAACGGACGCAGCAACCAGCTTGTTAAATGCAATTGAACTTACATGAAGTGAGAAATCTTTGAGTTTTTACGTCCCACACTTATGTTGGTTAAGCTAAAGGAGACGGTGATGATGAGAAATGAATGGAGTACTGGAATGAAGTAAGTGGGAGGAAACCCACGCACACGGTGTTTGTCCACCAGAAAGTTTACTTGGATGAAGCCAGGATCGAACCCGGAATCCCATACACCAGAGGTGAACGCTCTACCATTGAGGCACTGCGTCCCCTAACATGAAGTGAAACTCACACTTGAATTTATTAGCGCCTGACCTTTAGGTGTTTCACTACTAAGTGACTCGAATTATAATTTTATATTTTCTCGATCGGTTGATTTGGAATTTAGTGTCCCGTTCTGCAAAGTAGCTATATGAGACGTGGACCTTCAGCTTAATATGGAATATGAATCACATGAATTTCAATCGGGAATCGAATCCACGTCTCCTACGTCAAGGAGCGTACATAACCATATAGCCACGAGAGAATTAGTTGAGACACAAATACACGACATTGCCGTAGCTAAAACCTAAGACAAAGAGGTGAGATCATGTTATGGGAGGGCTATTTGATTTCATTTTACATTCTTGATTGCTTACCTTTTGAATATATATTTATCTAAACGGACAACTGAAAATGGCTGAAGGTGGTCGCTGGGGTAGAGGAATGAGCCACCCTGACTTCGCCCTAGCAAGGAGCCTGGTACTCGATGCTATGGAGCTTTCTCTTTGTCCCTCAGGAAGTAAAATCTTCCAGGAAATATCAAACACCATATAGTTATAAGACTGCATTAATATAATTTACGAATTGAATTTTGGTTCGAAATTCCAGTTTATTCATGATACTTCTTCAGAACAAACAGAAAACGATGGCCAATGGCTCTTTTACAAGTGTTTCCCGGTAAGGTCTCTGGTAAGAGCCCAAACAGCACAATGCACGTACAGTATCCGTATAGTACATGTACAATTGCACGGATGCAACATGTTAATCATCTGTATAAATGCACGCCTGTACATGTGTTGCACATATACATGCCAGGTCCTATTCAACATCTTCACGTGCACAGAACATGTGCAACGTACACGTCCTGCACAAGTGATTACACCTACCGCGCAGGTGATTTACAGGTAGCACGTATTCGATTTACATGTAGTTCACAGGTGATTTACATGTAGGACAGCGGTGATTTACACGTAGCACATAGGTGATTTACATGTAGCACACAGGTGATTTACACGCAGTAACCAGGTGATTTACATGTAGGACAGAGATGATTTACACGTAACACACAGGTGATTTACACGCAGTTCCCAGGTGATTTACATGTAGGACAGAGATGATTTACACGTAACACACAGGTGATTTACACGCAATACCCAGGTATTTACAGGTAGGACAGAGGTGATTTACACGTAGCACACAGGTGATTTACTCGCAGTACCCAGATGATTTACATGTAGGACAGAGATGATTTACACGTAACACACAGGTGATTTACACGCAGTACCCAGGTATTTACAGGTAGGACAGAGGTGATTTACACGTAGCACACAGGTGATTTACTCGCAGTACCCAGATGATTTACATGTAGGACAGAGATGATTTACACGTAACACACAGGTGATTTACACGCAGTACCCAGATGGTTTACATGTACGATAGAGGTGATTTGAAAAAGTACCCAGATGACTTACATGTAGTGCACAGGTGATTTCCTCGTAGTACAGAGGTGATGTAAAAGCAAATTCGAGATGCAACGAAAAAAAGAAGTTTATATATTTGGTGTTTTACGCAGTAACACAATCTATAACTGCAAAATTTTTTTTTTTTTTTGCTAGCCTCGGCTAGCTACCCGTGCGAGGGTTACGCCCTCTATGGGAAAGTAGACGTAGGAGAACTGATAGGAAGAACAGTGGGAGTTGGTCTATGTGATATTTGAATACTGATATGTGGATGGATAAGGATAAAGAGAAAGGAAATGGTGAAACAACGAAGGAAGATTGTGAATTGCTATTTTATTTATTTATTTATATATTTATTATTCTCACTTTTGGAAGGGACATTGTGATCTTTGGATCACAATCATGAAGTGATGATGGAGGTGATGAACATGATGTGATGAAGTGCGATACACAGCAAACAAAATACAGGGTTATGTTAGTGGACAGATGCATGTTATTCTTCTCGCTTGGGGGCTGCTCCAAGCATTGATGAATAGACAACGGGAGCCCAGATTAGTTACAAAGGTGTTACTGTGCGAATGATGGACATATGAAGGGTGGGATGACGTCGGACTTCAATTCTGCGGCTAAGAGGAGATGGTGGTGATTTGGAGGAAGAGTGTAGCGATAGAGTGTAAAAAGCAGCGCCAATGGTGTATGGACAATATGAGCACGAAGTGGAAAGTCGATGTGTGCTGTCATCGTATCGATGAGGAGTGGGTGGTGATCCTCAAGACGAGTAGTGATGTACTTAAGACGGAGAGACTCAAGATGGAAAAGTATATGTGGAAAGGTCATGCGTTGATAAAGTTCGTATGTCGGACTGGGTAGTTTGATTCTGTAAGCAATGCGGAGTGCATGTCGTTCCAATATCTTCAGTTTATTGTAAAATGAGAGGGGTGCGGCAATCCAGGCTAGATGAGCATATGTGATGACCGGACGTAGAAAGACTTTATAGGTATTGAGTACAGTAGTTGGATTGAGCCCCCAAGTAGTGCCTGTAAGACGTTTCAGTAAATTAAGGCGATTGTAAGCTTTGGTGGTGATGTGCTGCAAATGAGCCTTCCAGGTGAGATGTGTGTCTAAAACAAGTCCCAAATATGTTACTGTTTTGCTGAGTGGAAGACGTGTATCGCTGACTGTGAGATGAAGGAGTTTGGGATTCCTCCGTACTTTTGTGCGTTGTTTAGGGTGTAGGAAAACTATAGTTTGTGTCTTGAGAGCGTTGATCTTTAGGCGCCACACTTTACACCATTGGACAAATGAATCTATGGCGGATTGCATAGAAGTATTTAGTTGATGGATGGTTTTGCCCAGAGCTAAAAATGCGGTGTCATCTGCGTATTGGAAAACATGGATATTATCGGGCAGAGTTGGAAAGTCAGCTACATATAGAAGGTACAATAGTGGAGAAAGAGACGATCCTTGCGGTACACCGGAGTGAAGAAATATTGGATGAGAGAAGGTATGATTAATGGTAACGTATGCTATGCGACAGAACAGGAAATTATATATGAATCTGATGTAAGTAAGAGGAAGACGAAAGTTGAGAAGTTTATATACAAGGCCATGGTGCCAAACCTTGTCAAAAGCTTTTTCAAGATCAAAGAGAGTTAAACAAGATGGCCAGGAAGTATTATAGTGATTTGTGATGTAGTTAAGAAGGCGAAATAACTTATCATTAATACTGAAATTTGGACGAAAGCCTGCTTGATGTGATGGTAATAAATTATATCTGGAAAGATGTGTATGAAGACGGTGTACTAAAATCTTTTCTAAGATTTTGCTGAATACTGGAGTTAATTGTATAGGTCGATATGAGGAGACACAGTCGGCGGGTTTGTTGGGTTTGAGAAACATCAGTACCTTGGAAGTCTTCCACTGTATTGGTATATAGCCAGTGCGGAGGATGAATGTAAAGATGAGAGAAAGAATGTATAATACTGCGTATGGACTTTCCTTGATATGTCTATAGGAGATGTTATCAGTGCCAGGTGCAGTGTTTCGTTTTCGTGCAATAGTTGTGCTGATATCTTCTGGAGTGATGGGCTCTGTAAGAGGACGTGATGTATTAAGCGGATGAGTACTGTTTGGCTGAAGATGAGGTGAAGAAAAGTCGAAGTGATCCACTGGGTGATTGCGAACTGGATGTTCGGGAGTGAGCGGTGTAAAGATATCTTGGAGGTAAGTGGCGAATGCGTTTGCTTTGTCCAGATCAGAGTCTAAAGGTGAGTCATTGATGATGAGCGGGTATGAAGTTTTGGTATATTTGCCAGAGAGAGCGTTTAGCCGTTTCCAATATCGTGTAGGATGAGAGGTTTCTGAGAGAGAATTGCAGGTTTTGATCCATTGCCTTAACTTAAAGGCTTTAACATAATTGTGAACAGTGCGCTGGAGTGCTCGGTGATGTCTAAGTGCCTCACGATTTCCTGTGTGCGTATATTCACGGAAGAACTGCCGGGATCGTTTTACCATGGCAAGATATTGTGGTGGAAGTTTAGGTTTGTGTGGTGCATATTGGGATTGTGGTATATATTGTGCAGATGCTTGATTGATATGATTGGTGATAGTCTCTAATGATTGATATAACTCTGACTCTGTTGTAGGAGGATTTAGACCTTCAAGATGTTCAGTGAGGTATGTTCGATATTTCTCCCAGTCCGCTTTGTCATATCGAGGAATCATGCGAGGTGGGGGTGCGTCGAGGTGTCGAGGGGTACGGCTTTGGATACTGAGTTTTATGGGTACATGATCGCTTCCGAAAGGATCGAGGACATCTATAGTGGAGCGTGGCGTTACAGAGGCAGACGTGATAGCTATATCGGGCGTGGTATTTGATTCAGGTCTGGTTGGTTTAGGAAGGTGATGAAAAGTGCCCGTCGTATTGGTGAGAATGAAATTCAAAAAATGAGTTTGGTCTCTATTGGAACGACTATGGAAATTTATATCAGCTAGAATGATGTAGCGCTGAAAAGTGTTTGATATGTATTGAAAAAATGACAGAGGAATTGGATGCCCTGGGCGGACGTAGATAGTGGCCACTGTAATATAATCTGATTTATAGTAAAGAGTGATTACTAGATTTTCTGGGAGGTTCTGAATTGCTGGAGTGTGGATACGATATGGAATGTGAGGTGAAAACCCAACAGCTACCCCGCCATTTGCCCGACGTGCTGGTAAAGTATTGTCTTTGCGAATGATCGTATACCCTGTTATTTTGCATTTCATTTTAGGAGTCAGATGCGTTTCATTAAGGAGAAAAGCATTGACTTTCTCCTCGAGTAACAGTTGTTCAAATAGAACTTTGTGGGTGCAGAGAGAGCGTATGTTAACAAACAGAAAAATAATACCCATAATGTCCATACTGTGATGATCTTTAGAAGGTTTGTGAAGATGGGAATGTATGAAAGTAGGCAGTTGGACCATTGTAAGTCGCCTGGAACTGAAGATGGAAGACTGATTGAGCAGCATACTGGACGTGTTGTAGAACTAAGGGACGTGCAAACGGATGGATATTTTGTAGAGTGAGAGTAATGAAAGCAAGAAGCTGTTTAACAGTTATTGGTTGATCGGATGTGCTGGGTTCGGAAGTTTGATTCTGTGCGTCATGCATTCTAAGTGGAACTACCAGTTCAGGTTTTGCTTCTTCTGGAGTAGGTTTGGCTTTGCATTTATAGCTATAGGCTGGATGACGTTCATGACAGGTTGAGCACTCAGGTGGCCGTTGCATATTTGGACAAGAGCGGGTAGGATGAGGGCCACCGCAGTAGCCACATTTAAACGGATTTACGCATTTTGGTGTAGGATGAGTGTATTCTTGGCATCGATCGCATCGTATGGGAAGAGGAGGCGATGTTTTGGATGGTTCCACTCTATGTCTTTGCTTGTATATGAATGCTCCGTGTTCAAGCAGGTCATCAATAGTTTCCTGCGACTCTGTCAGTACCCTGACCATGTAAGTAGCTCCTTGATTATTCCTAATTCGAATGCATTTTTTGAAGGTGTATCCCTCGTGGTGTAGTTCCTCTTCGACTTCTTCGTCACTGTAAGACGGATCAACACCACGGATAACTACGGACAGAATAGGAGTTCGTCGAGGTGGTGGCATTTGCTTCTTACGTTGGTCGTTCAGTTTTGTGAGTTTTGCTGTTTTTCCGAATATCTCAAAACTATGTTTGTCTCTAACTGTTGTTGCGAAGTTAGGTAATGGCGATTTAATGATATAGCCGTTTTGAGTTTGTATGATCTGGGTGATTTCAGACCGTGGTCTATATTTGAGAAGTTGCTGGAGTAGGAGTTTGGTGTTCCGGAATTTCGGATCATAGTCCTGGAGTAGAAAGTTATGAGTTTCTATCTGTTGTTTCTGAGGAAATTGTTGAATGCCATCAACAATCATAAGGCGAGAGCTGTCGTCTGAACTGGCGATGCTGATATTGTCATCGTGATGTTTTTTATGAGGAGGAGATTTTGAATGAGATGCTGGGTCGCCGTCAATAGGATTACCCACTAATCCTTGATCGTGATCTGAAGTTACAAAAGCGTCCTTGTAACTCTTGCGCTTCTCCACCTTAGTAGTGACAATAGAAGCTGTAGGAACTGCAGCCGGAAGACCAGGATGTTGTCCACTGGCCATAGTAGCCGGACAAGATGATTTCTAGAACGCTGTGTATGTGAGTAGCAGGTGTATGTTGCAGTATAGATGATGTGATGTGATGAGATGAGATGAGATGATGAATGATGGAGCAAAAGCTCCCAAAAATTAGTACACTAATGTGCACGGTAGTGCAGCCTCCACTCGGGTGAAACCCTTGATCTCTCTCACTCTCTCGCCCAAAAACTGAGAACTGCCACGCTTGCGTCCACAAACGCGTAATATTCTCAGCCTAGACTTGACACTACAGGAATGCCTCTAGTGAGAAAGCTGGAAACCAGCTAAGTATTTTTGAACTGCAAAAGACATCACCTTCAAAGTGTATAAGAAGTAACTAATAATTGTCAGTGAGAATTTTAGTTTTGGAGTTTATTATTTGCAACGAGCAAAGCTTTAGGTAGTATCTTTGACATGTTTGCCAAGTAACAAATAACGCAACATATTCTACTGTAATCGGTCACGAAAATAATTTTGTAAACCTACAAACTGTCTGACAGTAGTTACATCAGTACAATGCTGCCACCTGTTGAAATTGTATCCTAGCTCAGTGGACGTTATGGAGTTTTTACAATCATTCAGCTGTTATTCGTCGAAAAGTCTCTATAACACCGCCTGGAGGAAAAACGACACCTACCAAAAATGGAGGTTACTTTCTGTTGATGAAAATGAGAGTAATAGAATGAAAGTAAAAGTATACACTTGCACGGTATTATGGACGTCTCATACACACGTGCAGTAGCCGTGCAAATACCCATGTGCACACAACGGCTTAAGCACCGGTAATTTAAATGTGCTTCATCCACGCAAATGCACATGTGCACATCCACTGCTCAAGCATGGGTTATGCACATGCGCTGCATCCACACAAAGGCACATGTGTACATAAGGGCTACAGCACGGGTTATATAAATGTGTGCTTCATCCATGCAAATGCACATGTGCACATAACGGCTTAAGCACGGGTTACGTACGTGCGCTGCATCCATGCAAATGCACATGCGTACATAACGGCTTAAGCACGGGTTATATAAATATGTGCTTCATCCATGCAAATGCACATATGCACATAACGGCTTAAGTACGGGTTCCGTACGTGCGCTGCATCCACGCAAATGCACATGTGTACATAACGGCTTAAGCACGGGTTACGTGCGTGCGCTGCATCCACACAAATGCACATGTGTATATAACGCTACAGCACGGGTTATATAAATATGTACTTCATCCATGCAAATGCACATGTGCACATAGCGGCTTTAAGCACGGGTTCTGTACTTGTGCTTCATCCACGCAAATGCACATGTGTATATAACGGCTTAGGCACGGGTTATGTAAATGTGTACTTTATCCATGCAAATGCACATGTGCACATGCACGACTTAATCACTGGTTATGTACGTGTGCATAACCCACGTAAATGCACATGTGCACATACACGGGTTATGTATGTGTGCTTCATCCAGGCAAATTCACGTGTACGGCTTAAGCACGGGTTATGTATGTGTTCATCATCCACACAAATGCACATGTGCAAATGTACGGCTTATGCATGGAGAGTGCACATGTGTCGTACACGTACGTGTTGTCTGGGAGAAGTCTTCAGTATTTTACAAGATATAAACGAAAGTCAAGAGTATGTTTTCTTGATTTACATGGACATTTATCTTTCTGACGGCAAGGCAAGCAACGACTCTTTAATCACTGCCCATGCAAAGATCATGGATTTTCTTGATTTAGAATCATTCTATTATAAGTAATTGATTTGATAAAAATTATTATGGAAGCTTACTTAAAGTGCAAATGTATTTTTAATTATTACACAAGGAGCAATCAATATGACAATCTTACTGTTATCTATAAATGGGTCAAAGAACCTATTTGTACCACTTTGACCCCTGTGCGTATTTAATTTACTATTCTAATAGAAATAGTGCTTCTTTGTTAGCTTTTTCCAAAACTGGATCAGCTGGTGCACTTATTTTTTAGTAAGTAAAAGATAGAAATCATAGGTTTTGTCTTGAAAATTTCACGATTTCACCATTTTGTTTTTTTGTAGTGAAGACACAAAGTCCAAAAGTTGCTGAAATGCTAGTCGTTAGCACAGAATTCCATTCTAAAAAGAATGATGACCGCAGCTAGACAGTAATAATGGTTTGTTGTATTTTGCGAACTGTTATCAAACACAGCATGCAAACTACTTCAAAGAAAATTTGACGAATCATGTAGTTTATAATTATCATTATTTGCATGGGAAAATAGTCGAACTTTCATTTCTAAAGCACAATGTTGAGTATATTGGCCAAACCGAAAGTGTTTTCTGCTCTCGTACAAAAGCAACGATATCTAAATGGCCTTTGTCTCTGAATATATTTTTACCTTTCACTTGTTCAGCAGCTTTTGTGTTCCTGCAGGCGAGGATAAGCCTGGCTCCTCTTCGGGCCAAATCACGAGCCGTTTCCTTTCCAATGCCTACAGAAATAAGACATCATTAGAAAGCAATATCAAGGACAAAATTAGTCGATAATGTGTTCTAGTTGTTTATGAAGCAAAAGATTCTTTTAAGGTGGATCACTAGGTGTTCTCGGTGCTATGCTAAACGCTGCTTGAATACTGCGGCACTGCCAGATAGTGTCGAGTGTTTACTGATGCCAGATAATAAAAGGAGTAATCATGGAATTCTGCTTAGATACTTACTGGAGAAATTATTTTTCGACCTTTACCGCGATTCCTCTTCTGTAACTGCAACACTAGAATCCAGGAATTTTCCTATTTTGAATGCTACAGTAAACGTACAAATTTGGCAACAACGCATTATGGCGTTCTGCGTAAGTTTCGTCTCAGAATCTATTTCCTTAAATGTAAATTAATATTTAAATAAAATATGAAACATAACACGAAAAACGGTCAAACAATATATCTATTTCGTGATAAGGTTGTTACTTTAACATACTTTACGCACACAAATAAACATTTCATAAAACGGAGCACTTCTAGTAATATTTACCAGCAAGTGCCGTCTTGTGCGCTCATTGCAAAACGAATCAAATATTTTCTTTTATTTGTTACATTTTTCGATATTAGGAGAGACAACCAAATGAATCAGTGTCTTGTGCTGTAGCTGAAACAACACTCTATCTTATAGTACAATATTTATAATATGTAACGTTTCATTGCGCAGTAGTTAAGACAATGAGCAAAAATATGTACTGACTTGTGGGTGGTGATCCACCTTAAACTTGAAGTTTTATTGAGCTACAATACATTGAAGTCATATGAACATTTTGTTCGTTACTATATTGAGAAAGTATCAAAATAGAACGATATACAATACTAATTATTATCATTATATACAATACTACACCATACTATACAATGCTATACAATAATATACTATACTATACTAATTAATTAATAATTTTTATCTAATTTTAGATCATCATGAAGTGACATAACATGCAGTTATAATATAAATAAATGTTTTAACCTGAAGTGGCTCCAGTGATGAGGATTGTTTTGCCGTCCATTGGCAAATTGCTTCTGAATTCGCCCATCGTCAGCGAGGCGTAAATTCTGACAAGCAACAAAATTATTCCTATGATTATCAGTTCCAGCATCATGATTGGATTTTAATTTGTCAATCCAATCTTTCAATAGTTTCACTTGACCTGGGAAAAGAAGAACAATTATGTTTTTAGTCGCGTCTATCTCTACGGAGCTTACTCATTAAAATAAAAATCCTTTTATAATAAATATGGTAAATAAAGTATATTACACTATTATCAAATCTACCGGTTAGTGCGATTGAGATTTAGGAAGAAGAAAGTCATCTTCTGAGGCGCGAAAAAGTGAAAACTACAATTCCTGGTTGGTCAGTGTGGTCTTCGACGTAGTCAGACACTCTTGCCATCAAACGATTGGATTTCATGACGAAAGAGGTGATTCGAAGAAGTCCTCAACTGCACGTTGCAGCATCCAATCGTCATGGAAGTTTTTCTTTTCCACCAATTGGTCGAGATGCCGGAAGAAGTTGTAATCGATTGAGGGGACCTCAGAAGAATGGTTTCATATTGTAACTCGTGCAGGTTACGTACGGTTCTTCGAGCTATATGTAAGCGTGCATTTCTATGCAGCATAAGGATACTATATCTGTTGAACATTGCCAGCAGCTTGCACTGGGCTCCACTAGGGCTAGTAACACTAGGCTCCATCCGCAGCCAAAACTATTTCTCTCTGCCTCCAGCGCAAATGAAGGAAAACGAACAGCGAAAACATTCAATGCTTTTAATACGTACATCAAAACGTGGAACCTACGAAAAATGGGTATTATCTTTACACGGTAGTTCAGTGGCTAGCACGCCCGCATTTGGTGTATGTTGTCCCGGGTTCAATTCCTGGTGAGAGAACATTAAATGCATACGATGGGTTGGTTTCAATGCTAAAATGAAGGTCCACGTGACGTGTAGCCTCTGTGCTAAAAAAGAAAGTTAAATTTTAACCAACAAACAAGCAACAACAATAAAAAATATTAGTACCGCAGGTGTATCAGTAGGGCATATTTTGTGTTGTCTCTACTGCACCGTTCATATACAATTTGTCTAAACTCAAAGTCCTGCACGAAAGTCTAACGTCTCGTCTAAGCATTTTAAGGAAGCACTTCCTATAACTTTTCTCTTTGATTTTAGGTCAACCATTTAAAAACAATGCAAGACGTGTTTAATCATTTTAAATGATACTCCTAACACTAAATTCCATGTCCATAACCTTAAGGAATTCCGAGATATTCACATCTTATTATCATAATTACATCTTGATCCATTTTTCTTTTCGCCTCTTCTCTTCTCTTTTAGAAAGATGTCAAAGAACGAATCAACATGTGCGTAATTACCAAATGTAATGTCTGTAACTTTCACAGATTCCGAGTTATGGACACTTACTATAATAATTATAATTCTCTCCTCTTCTTCTTCCCATCCTGTTTCCTTCCTTCTTTCCTAGATGAAATATGAAATAACGCTGAAGCACCTACGTAATTATTTTATATGAGAAGTCCAAATACTAAATCTCATGTCTCGAACCTTGAGATATTCCAAGAAATGTACATTTTAATATAATATTTGCTCTTTCCACGCCGAACTCCCAACAAATCCTTTCTTCGTGGTGCTTTATGTCAGAAATCCTGCATACTGTCCAAACTCCAAATCTTTTACTTCAGGGGTTTAGCCTGAGTGTTGATCAGTCAGTCAGTCACTGAAAACATCTTTTGTGTAGAGAGATTTCCAGACTTCTTTCAAGTTCATGTTACGATTTCATGGCTGCTTTATAACACCACGATATTTCAATAAAGATAGTAACCACGAGGACGAATGAGGCTTCACACCAGACCTCAACCTCATATACATATAGCATAGTTTTTACGGTCTTTGTTAAGGAATGAAAGATGATATATTATAAAGAAATAACATTTTGACATTTCAGTCTTCATAGCCAATATGATTGACAACCTTCCTCTGGTTGAAAAGTAGCACGTTCATTTCCAATTAGGCTTTTTACTGAGTACAGCAGTGGCGTATACAAAAGTTGCCAAGAAGGGTGTTTAAGCTCCCAAGTTCATATAATTGCAGGTGTCATCTTAGATTAGTAAATGTTTATTATTGCATAATATCTTGTTTAAGGGGAGGGGTGGTTAGAACGCGGAAACTCCTCTCTTGGGTATACCACTGCTGTACACTCATGTCCAAAAAGATTGTCGCATATCTATAACTGTCTTCTTGTAAGAATATAATTTGATAATGATTTTGCAGGGTACTTTTAATACTAATACTATGTGTATAATCAGGAAATGTATATTTGTGATAAATTTCATAGGAAAAAAAATCATAAATACGAAAATTAGAATGAGTAAAACAAAATGTAGCTAAATGGACAAGAAAGTTTTATTTTCGTTTTATTGATTTTATTTACTGCTCTTTTGACATGAAATTTTCCACACACATGTATTTGCCAATTATACACATATTAACATTGTAAGAAATAATGGACGAATTCATTGTCAAATTATATTCCTAAAACAACATATTTATAGACATGCGACAATAATTTTGGACATGAGTATACATCATATTGATATGTGCAGTGGTGTATATAGAATTACGATACACACCGTCTTCATGCTCCGATGTTCCCTTGGTTTACATTTTGCTCCTTTTGTCCCCTGTCTCTTCATTCCTTTTTGTGTACACTGTCTTCATTTATATCTTCTAAATATTACTTTTGGTATTACATTCCTTTACAGTAGAAGACCCTTATTTGTAAGTATGCTTGAATATTGGTAGAGTGCGCCACTTCACGGCATCATTCTAATCTTTGAATGGCCCTTTCCTAGCCATAATAGCTGATGCGTTCAATAGCTATGAAATAGAAACAACTTTCCCGCTGTTTAGCTATTTTCTGTGGATAGAACGAGAGAAAATGCATCTCTTGCCAAAGTATTCCAGTTTCGAATAGCGAAGATGTCGTTACCCTATGCATGAAATACGGATGTTATCAATACAACAAAAACACCTCAAGATACAACATCTCTAATGTCTCGGTTGGCAACTGTCAGGCGCTGCGCCCGGCTGTTGATGGAAATGTGTTAGGGAAACTCCGTGCTATGTGAAGAGTGGTAGAACGCCATGTGCAGTGAATCGAGTATACAGTGATAGACGATCTGTATGATTTCCGAAAAGAGAAAATTGTTAGCGCTCGGTTATGTGGTGTGAGCGTTGAGTGTGTCACAAACGACAGTATCCAAAACATTGACTCTCTACAAAACTCACGGTAAAACCACATTGATGAAAAACAGTGTTTAAAAAAAAAAAACAATCTCCCACCAACCATTAAAGAGAATATTGTTATTCAGAATTGTCGTGCGAAGGAGGAACTCAAGCAATACTTCCCATAGCTTGTGCTGACAATCATAGCCTTCCGGTCACATGACTTGGACATACGGGGAAAACTGCTGTTTAGGGACATCACGCTTCAGCACGATGTCTATTTTGTCGCAAACATGCAACATGGATCACTGATTACTGGAAACGTGTGATGCTGTCAGATGAGGCATCATTCAGCACAAACCACGGGCTACGTTTATGTATGGTGGATACCCAGAGGAGTTTATGATCCGGCAATCACACCCTATACCAGGATGATAATGTACTTCCTCACTTAGCTCGCGCTGTTGCGACGTAGTTTGAATGAAAATCATTGTGACATTGAACCTCCTGGCCAGCCCAATCCTCGGACTTTAACATAATTAAACACCTGGGGTCAATTTTGGAGATACGACCCCGGCGCAGATTTGTACTTCCAGCCTCTCTTATGGAACTGAGTGATGCGCTGCACGCTAAATAATATAATATTCAACTTGTCAGTGGCGTATAGGCATCATTAGGGGGCGCGGGCGCTTTTCCCCACAAGGGCCACTAGCATCTCAATGTCACAAATCAAGTTACGCAGTTTTCTTCTACAGTAACTCAACAGAGTTAATAATTAACAATTAAACCGTTATGTTCTTTTATCAGTATATCATTCTGAATTGTTCAAAGTATTACACAAAGCTCAAGGAATATGCATACTATATTACAAAATTAACAATATTTTAGTATACTACTTTTTGATGCTATGAGGTCGATCAGCTTTTCATTTGATACATTCTCCAAGTCCTTTTCAATAGACATAAACATAAATTTTTCCAAACATTTCTGAGACATGGCGCTCCTTAACCTATATATTAATATATTTCAGTTTTGAAAATTTCTTTCACATGTTACCTGGCTTACGGGCAAACTCAGCAGAAATTTGTGTGTTAGCAGAAAACCTGGATAACCATTACTGTACAAATTATAATTCTGCAAAATTAAAAAACAGCCCGTTGGACAATTTTTGCAACAGGTTTTGCACTCGCATTCCTAGTAAAGATTTTTTTTTTTAAATCTGAATCACTTGCGCTATCAGCATAATCAGTCGTTTCTTCTCGGTTGTACTCGACAGTAAGACTGTGTTTCAAGGATTTCCAATTCCTTGACAAGTTGAATAGTTATTCTTTAGAGCTATATAGAATCTTTGTTGAAGTTACCTGGTTGAAGTTTTTAGGGACCAAACACGACAAATCAGCCATAAAGTATATTGCTTCTTTAATCTTGAAGATATACTCGAAATTATCGTATCCAATATGGTGTTGAATGCTTCAATGCAGTACTTGATCATTTGATCAGAAGCAGCTTTATCTTCACATTCATAGGGAAACATCCTTTTCTACCTGTGAAGAAGAGTTGTCGCAGATCAGTAGAAACAAAGAAATCACGTTCTAATTCTTCAAATTTCTTATTGGCCCATACTGTAAATCTTAATGCTGCATTTTTAACGGATTCAAAAATCAGCTCTCTGCTCCTTTAATTGGGACAGAGTAGTCTACACTGCAATACATCAACACCTTGTGTTTGGAGATAGTTTGGCAGAGGGGTCCTCACTGGAAATATTCTCAGGAACACTTGTGCTGTCAGGATTGTTTTGAACTAAAGAATATCTTCTATATATATCTTTCAATTTCCCACCTAACTTCTGGTTTGATATTTCCTGTTGAAGCAGTCTCCTTCATTGTTTGATCAACTTTATGTATAAAACATTGTAGAAATATTGAACTTCCTTCATATTATTAATATTCGGTATATAAACAAATCAAGATTTAATAACGATTTTATTTTATTTTATTTATTTTTACTTTTTTTCTCTTTATTTTCTGTGGATGATGAGAGACAGACACAACTTGGAATAATAAGACAGTCAGCAAACATTTCAAAATTCTCTTTAGTAGACGATTCCTCATTCTTCATTCTTGGTAAATTTATGTAACTTATGTAATATGATGTAACCAAAGTGTTCTGTCACTGTTGACAAATCATTAAATAAGCCGAGAATTCCATTTACCTTGCACTTTCCTGAATCTTTACACGTGCGTACTTTGGATGTTTTTCCGTAATTTCGACGGCCATCTTCCTACTTTGGTCGATATAAAGACGTCCCAGGACCCGGAAGAGGGGAGTAGCACTCGAGAAGCGGTGAAGTACACGAGGAGCGGTAAAGTTCATGAGGAGCGAGTGTGAGCAACTGAAGGAGAGATCTATACCAAATTCCACACCAATTCGACACAGAAACCGAGACATGGAGACCACCAGTCGACGACCAGGAACTGAGATACGGAATACACACCCAAGGTCCTAAACGCCCAAACAACCTTCCTTTTCTTTCTTCCTAAACATACTCTCGACTCTCACTTTTTAAAAATATTTGTTTTTATTTATTTCTACCCACATGCCCTATAAACTAAATACGCTCGTCGTCTTCTCAGATACCTCTCAATTCTACCAGTGAGCTATATTTCCCAAATTAACGATTATAGTTTCTTTTCTTTCTTCAAAACGACGACGAAAGCATTCCTACCGAATGCACAAGCGTAAGATGATGGAGATGCTGATCTTTTTCTCTCATAAGCGTAAGAAGGTGATCAATGCTAGTTTCCTTTCAAACTTCTAAACTGTTTCCTCTTCATTTTTAAGGCTTTTGAGAATCACCTCCAACTTCACCGCCACCAACCCTCTATGAAACTAGTTTTCTTCTCTTTTGTTTTTTATTTTTAAGCAATCTTCCTTATGCTATTCTATAATTACCTTTCTTTTTCTCTCCCTTTCGGAGAGTGGTGGAGCCCCAATACCTCTTGTGTATGTTGTATGTGTTGTATTTAGTTTTTAGGGTAGGTATAGCATATTTAAGGTCTTGACTTGCGCCCAATAGTTTTATTAGTTGTGTTATATGTTGCGAAGACTAGCGGACGAATTTTTGATACCTTTAGAGGATATTTTTAATTTAAGTGATACTGTCTATTTCGATCCCGCGGCCTGTTCGTCTCCTAAATCGACTAAATTCACACGTAATTATTTAGAGCAACTAAAAAAGAAGCTAGAATTTTCGGAATCATTTTCGGATATTTCTCCTGATTCTTTAGACGTAACTGTTCGTGGTTCTAGTTCTAGCAGTATGGCTACAGGAGGAAAGGATCCACCTCCGTCCATGCACGGCACGATTGTGAAACCGGAGCCTTTTTATGCCCGGTTGGGTGACGATGTAAACACGTACATCAGACAATATGAGACCATCGCTAGCATTAATTCATGGGATGGTATGAGACGAAAATTGGTGCTGGGGAGCCTACTCCGTGGCCCCGCTGAAAACTGGTTTGCTGGCATAGAAAGAAAGCCAGAATTTGCCCAAATGACTTATGACCAGTTCAAGCAAGCTTTTATAAACGCTTTTAAGGACAATTTGGTGCCACAATTATCTGAAGCTCAGATGCGGGCCCATGAACAAAATGAATCAGAATCCGTTCTAGAATATGTTTATGCGAAGCAGGATTTGATTTTACGCGCAGATCCGACTGCCGATGAAAAGAAACAATTACAATTAATTGTGGAGGGACTTTTACCCGATTACTTTAAAGTTGTAGTACGAAAGGAGTACAACACGGTCAGTGACCTTCTGAACGACCTAATTATCGAGGACAGGTCTAAATTGTTACTGAAGCGTAAGGAATTAGAGAAATTCTTGAAAAAGAATTCTGCTGTTTTGCAGTCGTCTTTATTTTCTCCGGCTAGCATAGACGCTAATACTCAGAATAATGCTGAAGTAAGAGTTCAAAGTCCGATTACTGTTCAACCGTATAATGCACAGTCAGCATACTTGCAAAACCAGCAGACTCAACACAACCAACCGGTAATCGACCCGTTGACTGACATACAGCAACGACTGTCAAAGTTGACGCTGCAGATTTCAGCCTTAGCTCCTTCAACAAATTGTGAAAGAAGCGATGATTCTCAATATAGGAAAAAGCAGTTTAATCAGCCGAAAAATGTAGGTCAGGATTACCAAGGAAAACGAAACGGTAATCAAAACAACAGAAGTCAGAATAATAATGCTAATACTAATAAAAAGTCTAGCAGTGACTTTGCGTCCTCAAGTAATAGTAATTCTTCGCCAGGTCAGGGTTTGACTCCGGATAGAGGCCAAATTATTTGTTACAAATGCAAATTACCCAATCATATTGCGAGATATTGTCGTATGCCGTCTTTAAACCCGCAGACAGAGTAGATGGTCGGGACGAATTTACTCAAGGTCGCGTTATAGTCCCTATAGTGTCCTTTAACGAATTGCCTCATGTGTCAGCTTTTATGAACGGGAAAGACGTAGAACTGATGATTGACAGCGGCAGCCAAATCGGTTGTCTGGGGGAAAATTTGGTCCCGGAAAATGCTAAACGTTTCCGTATTAACACTAGATTTCGGGAAGTAACAGGGAAGTCTATACAAGTTTCTGAGATAGCTTTATTAAAATTTAGGATTGGTAAAAAATGGTTTACTCGTGTATTCAAAGTTATTCCAAATTTTGATTATGGGCCTCCGATTGGCGCCGATTTTTTGGAAAAGCACAGGGCTGTTTTAGATTACAATAGGCAAAATTTAACTTTCTTTCGATTCGGACGCCCCTCCTTCGAAAACGTTGCCTCGGAGGAATTTAGAAGTCAATTTGTCAAAAGTCTTAACATCCAGGCTTGCGCATGGATCTCGGGCTATTTTTAGAGTATTGGAAAACACGATTTTACCACCTCGCTCGCATACTTTGGTGAAACTACACAGTTGTTGGGATATTTCGGGGAAGAAGTTATTATTGTCACCCTCTCGCCGGATAGAAGAAATACTGGACATTTTTATTCGATGTGCGATAGTGAACGGCGAATGCCACGTGGTGTATGTTACGAATCCCACCATTAAGGAGATCAAACTGCGACAAGGTACACATCTTGGGGATGCTGAAGATTTTGAGAAGGTCCCAGAAGAGCCTGAGGAGAGGAGTTTTTCGTCGGCAGAATAAAGCCTACCGTACCCGGAGAAGATGGAGTTGTCCAGGCGACTTTGTGATCCTAGTCGTGTCGACGTCAATCCCGAGCTATCTCCAGAAGACAAAGAAAGATTTTACAGTCTCATACGAGAATTTCCTGATGTTTGGAGTTGGTCTGAGGAGGACATAGGACTCGCACGAGGCTACCTTTCATGAAATTCGTGTATCCGATCCTACACCCGTCAATAAGACGCCCTACTCAGTGCCTTATCATCTCCGTGGAATACTCAAGCAGAAGTTAGACACGATGCTTCGTCAAGGGAATCTGAGGGAAAAAATCTCGCCCTGGAACCACCCCGTCTTGCTGATTAGGAAGCGTAATAATCAATTTCCATTCGTAAGAGATCTGAGGGGTCTAAATCAGAAATCATATCCTTCGAACTTTGCGACACCGTCGGTGGATGACATAATCAATCGTATTGCAGGACATCTCCTTTATACCTCGAGCGATTTGACCAAAGCGTTCTTCCAAATTCCGATTACAGAGGAGTCGAAAGAGTGTACAGGCTTCTCGATACCAGGCATGTCAAGTTATCAATATTGTGTCCTACCTATGGGACATATTTCTTCCGCAGCAGCGCTTAATAGACTGGTCAATTTGATTAGCAGGCGTTTCAAGTACAAATATTATGCATTATGTGGACGAATTGTACATTATCGCGTCATCTGTAGACGAGATGGTGAATTGGTGCAAGGTCCTTTTTGAAAAACTTAGAGAACGGAGACTAAAATTGTCTCCCGAGAAGACAAAGATCGCACATTATTCTTTGATAGTGTTGGGACATCGTTTATCAAAATTTGGAGTGCAAGTGTCGGATCGAATGTTAGCCACGATTTAGAATTTCCAACGTCCACGCACGAAGAAGAATTTAAAAAGTTTTTTAGGGGTGTGCTCCTTTTTGCGAAGGTATGTTAAGGATTTCTCGGAAATCGCTTATCCTCTTCAAACTGCTTCGAAAAGACCAAGATTTTAAGTGGGGAACCCAGCAACAAGAATCTTTTGAAGCTCTGAAAAAAGCAATTTTGGAAGTCCCAACAGTGATGGCATACAAACCAGAGAGGGATCTACGTATCTACACCGATGCCTGCAAGAAGGGCCTCGCAGCTGTAGCGAAACAACCTATTTCAGACGATCCTGAAGCTGAACTAGTGCCGATCGCATATGCTAGTCGAGCAGTTGGACCTTCAGAAAAAAATTGTCTGTGTAAAACTTGGAACTCTTGGCTCTGCTGTATGCACTGCGATCTTTCAGAAATTTCGTGGTGGGTCGACATTTCTATCTCCATACGGACTCCAAAGCTATTACGTTCCTTCGCCACAGTAAGAAAATGACAGGTAAATTAGCACGCTGGATGTCTGAGATTGATTGTTACGATTTTACCATCACCCAGGTGAAAGGTACCGACAACATAGAAGCCGACAGTTTGAGTCGCTTTGTTAAAGGACAAGGAAGATGAAGAAGAGAGTGCCTCTGACCCGAGAATTTTCCTAATCGAAGACATGGACCTCATTGATATCGCAAAAGAACAGCGAGAAGATGCAGTACTGAAAATTATTGATCACTTGGAGGATCGAGCAGAAAAGAATCCAGCCTATGAAAGACAGGCATCGTATTTTGTTTTGAAGAATAATGTAGCATACAAAGTGAATAAGACACCATTCGGTAAAGTTTATTTGTTAGCAGTACCATCGAAATTGCGAGACATTGTATTTGAGAAACTGCATTGCGGGAAACTGGGTGCGTATCATGGTGGATTTTCGAAAACATACAACCTCTTAGTAAAGTCTGTCTATTTCCCTAACATGAAAAAATTTGTGTATGATAAGTGCCAAACTTGTGTGACTTGTCAGTTGTTAAAAAAGAGGAGTGGAAAACAGTTCGGTAGTCTTCAGACACATCCTAGCGTCCATCCTTTCTTTAGAATTTATGTTGATCTCGGTGGGACCTACCCTAGTAATAATATCTTACGCCACAAATTTCTAATTATAGTCATAGATGAAGGAACTCGTTTTTGTATTACTGGTTCTCTACCAGATGCTTCTGCAGCTTCTGTCAGTGCTTTCATATATGACAACGTCATATTGAAGTATGGGATACCAACTCAAATTTGTTGTGATAGAGGTGTTGCATTTACCAGTCAATTATTTAAGGGGTTATGTAAAATACTGGGGACTCAAATACATTTCGCTGACGTTCAAGGGCATTTTTCTATTGGGAGCGTAGAAATAGCAGTGAGAAATATAGAACAGCAATTGAAGATCGCCTTAGAGAAAACTGACCAATCACGTTGGATTGAACTTTTACCAAAAGTGACCTTTGCCTATAACGTCACGTGCAATTTCAGCATGAAATATTCTCCTTTCGAACTCTCCCACGGCTTTTCTCCTCGGTTTTTGCATTCCACCATGTTGGGGACGGAATGTCAATTTTCAGAAAACCAAGACAGATTGGAACGACTGAAGTATATACGCGAAAAAGCTCAGGAAAATTTGTACAACCGACACCTGACGTCCAAGAAGTCTTACGACAAGAGGCGGATACAACAAGAATTCAAGCAGGGTGAAGCGGTTTGGATTTTTGATCAGTCTAGAAAACGAGGACAATGTGCTGCTTTTTCGGGAAAGTATTTTGGACCTGGTCAAATTGTGTCCAAAAAACATGACAACAGCTATTATGTTAAGTTTCGAACATCTAGAGGACAGATTAAGATAGACTCATTTTCTATAGATCGGCTTAAGAAGTATTATCCACCTAAGGACTTGCAAAAGATAGAGAATCAGGACGCACTAATATTGGGTGAAGCACGGAGTCCAGAAAAAGGATTTTCAGCAGCAGGAGGAGTCCACTTCCTTTTTGATGGAGTATCAGGAAGAGGAAAGCACGGGTGAAGCAGATTCATTGTTCATTCGAGATGTGAAATTGATGTCCGAAATTCCGTCGTGGGACGAGACCGGACCCGACACCAAATCGATGGCTGATGTTGAAAAACCGAAGTTTGCCGTCAACGAGGAAATTAACCGGAAAGTGGCTTTGTATTATGGGTCTGTTACGTTACTGGCAGGACAGGCGATCGTAAATTCATTCGACACCCAGTTGCAACCAAGAGGAGGTGTAGACTTGATGGTACAGTCTTTGGCGGGAAGTGAAATGAGGCAGGAGTGCAAGAAAATTGGTCACTTGAACCCAGGTAACGCCGTAATAACCTCAGGATATAATCTACCTGTAGATTATGTTATACATGTATCTGCACTCGATGATGAAAATGCTAAGCGCTTAAGGATGTGTTATGAGAAATCCCTACAGTTGACTATGGACAATGACATAACGACCATTGCCTTTCCAAATATAGCTACAGGAGTATTTAACTACCCGAAATTGGAGGGTGCAAGAATTGCTTTGAACGTAGTACGGGAGTATCTTGAGGAGTACCTCGATTATTTTGAGAAAATAATTTTTGTTCAATTCGATAAACAAAATCAAATTATTTACGAAAAAGTGATGCACGAATATTTCCCGAAATAAGTTTTTTGTCCTTTATAAGAGCATAAAATATATACAGTGTACTTAACCTAGAGATTAGTTTATTACTGGCCTAACAGGGAGTTATTTCTATGTTAATTTGCAGTATGTTAGTACAACCTTTTACCACCACCAAAAAAATCCTGTGTCCATTATTCTGTTAAAATGCAGGTCCAGAGGAAGTATTAAACCATCTCCCAAAAATAGTTTCAGCTATTACTTTTCTACCTTCATTGTTGAAAATAAAATTAGGTGAAGTACTGAGATGTACTAGTAGGCATTCCACTTACCTAGAAAAAAGGAAACATTGAAATTAGTAACGCAATTTAACAAGAACATATATACTTAGGCTAGCAGAGATAATAATCAATAGAACATGTGAAAATTCTAATTTCTCATTATATTTAATTTGTGTTTCAGATAACCTATTTTGTTTTAAGCTGCATTATCCTATCTTTCTCTTTCTCTTTTCTCTAATAACACCGAGTTCCAAATAACATCTGGTTCATTTTTCCGTAAACTCCCAAATGTTATTTTGTACCAACACTCATTACCGATATTTTCAATTTGACATTTTCCTTTCCGCATGATGTTAAGATTTCTTCTCTTTTTGAATCTCTGCTTTGCAAAGAAAATGACACTGGCTCCAGATGTCTGCAAAGCTGCAAAAGACTTACATGATCTGCAAGTCCATATTACGATTATTTTTAAAGCCTCCAAATCCACGATTTCATCGATTATCAACCAGATCTCCGCGTGAACTGCTAGGATTCATTGGGAAAGCGTTGAATTGGTGTTGTGACGTAGCTGACAGTTCTTCTATTGATTCGATAAATAAGAAGGAATTTCATTTGGAACAAACAGTACTGGGTTTACAAAAACAATTGTTGAAAAACAATTTATATATTCAGAACACAACTTCAGAATTTTTAAGTTTTCAAGATCAGATACAATTTACTTTTCATAAAATTAGAAACTTTTCGGCAAAAATATTGGATCAAGAACATGATCTGGGAGATCCTCTTAATAAGCTTGCAAATCGAGTCCATAAAGAGGTCATTTCGTTCATTCAAGAATTTTATTCGATTTCAACGCAGTTTGTACAGTTTCTACAAATTTTTAAACATGATATGACAATTCAGATGTGTACAGATGCTAGGCTGAACCCTAATATAATTCCTTATAAAGTGTTGCACGCACATTTATCTGAATTTGAGAATATCATTTTGAAAAATGGATATAAGTTAACCATAGATAAGTCGTTATTGGAGATGTATTATTCAATTAATGTTTTGACTTGTTCAATCACCGACACGTACATTTACCTACAGATGAAAATTCCGATCGTTGAAATACAGCCTTCGTTTGAGTTATATGATGTGCAGCCACTTCCGTTTGCTGTATACAACCAAACTTGTACCGTTGATATTCAGCCTTTAGTTATGGTAGTTCAAGATAAAAAAGATCTTATACCAATAACAGGAACAAGCCTTCTTGCTTGTCATTATAGCCAATCAGAGTTATGTAAGATACCTACACACACTGTGACACGATCTCGTTTAATAAATTGTGCTCACGCAGCTTTCGTTGCCAGTACAGTCAGGGAAATATTACACAATTGTGACCATACGTGCTATGATTCGAAAGAGGCACAGATTATAGACATTGGATCGCATGAGTTTGTTTTAACAAACCCGCCAGATTTTCTAACTTTGAAGACTAGAGAAAATGTGTCTACTATTCGAGTTCCAGAAGAAGCCAGATTATACGATGCCCTTAAAATTCGAATACCATGCAATACTAAATTAATTGTGGAGAGAAATCTTTTCGTCAGATCGGATTTTCCGTGTCTCGACAATGATCTTACAGAACCTGTATTTTTACATCTTTTTCCGAGCAAGCTAGTCTCTAATAATCTGATGCTATTCTGATCTACGTATAAAGGGAATGAATTTTTTAATGTTTCATCTTTACTTAACGATGTTTGGAGTTCTTCGATCCGACGTATGAATATATTAGTATTAACGATAATTGACCAGACGCCCATTAAGATGCCTATCTATAAGCATGAATATTTTATACCAGGAATTATTATTATTTGGAATATCATCATCACTCTTCTACTTATTTATTTGCTAAGAGAACATGGAATTTTCAATTTTATATGGTTTTGTAGAAAATGTAGTGCGTCTACGGAATTTTCCTTGCAAGAATTGAGCTACTTTTTAAGAAGAATTGATAGTTAGTGACGGAAGAATTGATAGTTAGTGACGGAAGTTTCGGTACAGAGATTATAGTGCCGCATTCTACCGTCTCAGAATTAAGGAATTCTAACGTAAAATCTTCGTACATTTCCAACTATATAGTGTATTCTTAAAAGCGGATACGGAAACTGAGATGTCGAGCAATTCACGCATTTTGTGAAACAGCATCTAGAAGAAGGTATTAGAACGTATATACGCACGACCATATAAAATTGAGAATCATTACCGGACATACCTATTTTGATGAATTTAAAGACCTTCTTTTTCTCTCCCCCCCCCACTATTTTTATTTCCAACATAATTTTACTAACACAATCGAGTATTGGGCGATAAAACCAAATCCAACCTCTAGTTACCTTAAATTCCCAACCTAATCAGGAAATAGGTTAGGTTTATGTTGGAAATAATGAGCCCGCCGGCCCCTTTAGGTTATGATATTAAGGAAATTGTATTTAAGATATTAATAGGAAATTGTTTAGATATTTTGGGCATTTGGTCAGATCATGAATATGAAGTACTTATACTAATACTAATTCTTTCTTTTTCTTCTTTTTTGTTTTTCTTTTGTCCCAATTTTACTGATGCCTCCTACCTACCTCTACTGAAATACTATGATCACTCTCAGACTTTGATAAAAACCACCCACCCAGTCCTCAAATAACTACACTTCCTTTATTTATCTTCCCTGAATTTTTTTTTACGATACCTTGATATTCTTACCTGAGTTGCCAACCCTGTTTCTCATCGGAAGTAAGTCTTCGGATAATAACTTTACCGCATTTCACACTAATTTTCCTTATTTTCAAATGTTCTCCACAAGTCCACTATTTTGTAAAACCAACCCCCCGAGACGCCACTGGATTCACGCTTAGGTACCTTGACTTTGAAATCGCCTTTCAAAAGCCTAATAATAGTTATTTTAATCAAATGTTACTTTCCCAATATCATTATCCTTGTTTTTGAACTCTTGTGCCCCCCCCCAAATAAAAACAACTATTATAACTTGTCATTCGTTTTGTTCCTATCCTTCTGTTTATAGACAAACATCGGCCATTACTATACCGATAGCCTTTGCGAAAACTCCCATCCCTCCCTCATAGCGTCATGGCAGCCATCTTGGAAATTTTCATGTTTACATTTTCCCACGGCTTAGAAACTGTGTTCCTTTGCCAAATTTTCGCTACAATTCCTATTTCTTTATACTATAACATCTATATTTTTCACTTTTTGCCCCTTCTAATACACACCCTTTGTTAATCTTCATCCTAGATACACATATACGGAGTCACATGTTTCTGATAACTTCAATCACTATTCCTTTTTTCCCTTTATTATTTTTTTTTTAAATTTATCTCCCCACAACCCCTTTCCGTACCTCAATGCAGCATAACACCACTAAGAAGAAGAGGATCTATTGGATATCAAGATATATCAGCGGTCAGATTTGAACCTCACAATTTGTCCATCAACCGACGCAAAGAATGATACGTTGTTGAACGTTTTTTTCCTTTTCTCACTTTTTGTTTACACACTTTTTTCTTTTGATGCATGGAATACTCACCTTATCACACGTCAAATAAGTTCTTGCTTCACGGACATAAATATTGTAACTATAAATATACTATACGCATACATTTTCAAGCAGAGCTCCTCCGTGGCTAAGCGGTTAGCGTACGCCCCTTTGGCGTGGGAGACCCGGGTTCGATTCCCGGCGGGAGCTCATGTGGTTCGGATTCCACGTTAATCAGTAGGTCCACGTCTCATATAGCCTCGCTGCTGAACGGGACGTTAAAGTCAACTCAACAACAACAACATTTTCAAGCAGCTCACAGTCATATCCCGTCACGCCCAGCGTCATCCATCCAGCCTTAGCCGATAACATCTGCCATCTGGTGACAGCTATTTCAACTTCACTGCGTCCTTTGCATATGGTCAACGACCAAGCTGGCCTAGATTATCTTGCAGCTGAGACTCTGCCGATTCAGCATTCTACAGTTTCAAGTTCAATGTTATAAACAAGACCATGTGCTTCAGTATCTTAACGATTACGTCAACTATTTATACGGGAGAAAAGACAGGAACTATCCAAGACATTGAAAGATGATGCTTCCAAGATACATATACTTACATATTGACAAATTACTCTTTCTTGTGTGTTTATTCTTCTTCTATTGGTGAAATATTGATTGATTGATTGGTATAGTGCTACATTTTATTATCTGTTTACGCTAGTGATTCAAGTATTTTTTTTAGTGATGTGTGATTAATTATTACTTTTATATATATATATATATATATATATATATATATATATATATATATATATATATATATATATATAACATACATAAAGTTGATATAGCACAAAGTATATATATAGTGCGTTCAATAAGTAATTGGACCTGAAACGACAGCGTTTCTCTTTTCGTCGTTCAGTAAGATCTAGTGGCGGGAATGTAGAGATATTGAACTTCCCTCATATTATTAATATTCGGTATATAAACAAATCAAGATTTAATAACGATTTTATTTTTTATTTTTTTTTTACTCTTTTTCTCTTCATTTTCTGTGGATGATGAGAGACAGACACAACTTGGAATAATAAGACAGTCAGCAAACATTTCAAAATTCTCTTTAGTAGACGATTCCTCATTCTTCATTTTTGGTAAATTTATGTAACTTATGTAATATGATGTAACCAAAGTGTTCTGTAACTGTTGACAAATTATTAAATAAGCCGAGAATTCCATTTACCTTGCACTTTCCTGAATCTTTACACGTGCGTACTTTGGATGTTTTTCCGTAATTTCGACGGCCATCTTCCTACTTTGGTCGATATAAAAACGTCCCAGGACCCGGAAGAGGGGAGTAGCACTCGAGAAGAGGTGAATTACACGAGGAGCGGTAAAGTTCACGAGGAGCGAGTGTGAGCAACGGCAGGAGAGATCTATACCAAATTCCACGCCAATTCGACACAGAAACCGAGACATGGAGACCACCAGTCGACGACCAGGAACTGAGATACGGAATACACATCCAAGGTCCTAAACGCCCAAACAACCTTCCTTTTCTTTCTTCCTAAACATACTCTCGACTCTCACTTTTTAAAAATATTTGTTCTTATTTATTTCTACCCACATGCCCTACAAACTAAATACGCTCGTCGTCTTCTCAGATACCTCTCAATTCTACCAGTGAGCTATATTTTCCAAATTAACGATTATAGTTTCTTTTCTTTCTTCAAAACGACGACGAAAGCATTCCTACCGAATGTACAAGCGTAAGAACATTTTCTGGGTTCGAAAAATGACCAAACACTTTCTGCAAAGCAGAGTGTTTGGGTCACCATTTTGTTTCCGCAATAACTATAAGATGCCTTTGTTGACATTTGATTTTCCAAATGTCCGTTCGCAGATAAGACTTACGTTTAAATACCTCACAGCAGAGGCATTCAGAAGAACAATGACACAGAATCAATGCAACTATTTTTTACATCACATATGACAAGATTTAGTATGTGAACGTAACACCACGCGTGTAACTGATCAGGGTACACGGTATTCGAGTGTTTTGAGAAACCCGAATATTGCCCTTGAATGTTACATGCGCCATCGGTTGAATTTCCAATACACTTCTTAATGTCAAGGTTCAACTTCTGCAGAATTTCCAGCAGTAAATCGCAGAGATACAAGCCTGTGATAGATATGTATTTTACAATGGCAACAACTGTAAAACAAAGAGTACTGGTCTGAAACTGTCATATCTTGACTAGTGTCTAATAGAACAGAAATCATCCCAGCCTGAGAGACTTCTTTCGAAATATCTTCTCGGATAATGGGCTGATAGCATTCGAAACGTACTTCACCGTGATTTTTGAAAAGAAAGTTATGTGACTACCACCCTACTTACTTCTTCGTGAATGACTTTCATTCTTCTCAGTGATCTGATTTAAATAACTTTTAAGCGAAAGATCAAAATTGATTAACAAAAGAATAATATCTTTATAAAATGTTTTCATGATCTGTAGCTGTGTCTTCCAGTCTATAAGCTGCTTCATTCCTTTTCTTCTGTAACTGAGTCCTCTTTTACCAATGAGTTTCATCAATTCGACAATTCCTTGCATTACATGTCTGTTCTTCTCAACTTGATATTGCTCTTGTGTTAGCTGTTCATGAAAGCGGTCATGGAGAAGGACAGTAGCCTAACATGTGACGAACTTGCAGAAAGGATCCATGTTTCAACTGAAAAAGCAGTGGCGAAGCGTACTATGAGGCTCTGAGGCCAGGCCTACCCTGTTTTCTACCGTATATTTTCCTATCTTTGGTTTCTTATAAAATAAAGTAACTTCAAAATTTCGTTTTTTTTTTTGGTAACAAAATAGTAGGTTTGAAACACTCGGAGTCCCTTCCATCTGCGCCTCACCAGCTCGCTAGGCAGGTGTACGGGCTATTCTGCTCAGAGAGCGAACTCATTATAGCTGGGAATTGCATGTATTGTTGGGAAGTGGCGAAGGCTCGCCTCTGGGGGGTTAGTTTTAACGTTGAAAGCATCTTGCAATGGTAATATGTTATAAAATGATTTCCTTAACACAGAGTGAGAAGTGTCTGTGTAGAATTATGTATTTCTATTAGTGATAGCTTGCTTAATTTAGGTATGTACTCTCAGGAGTTATTCAGAGTAGCTGTTTCTTTTCCTACATGGGGCCTGGTCTATAATAGCATGTAGAATATAAGTCTGATTCATTAAACATAGTATAAATTTACCAAACGCTACCGTACAGGATAAAATAATTATCAATATTTGTGTTTAATTTTAGTTGAATTTTCAATTTCATAGAATCAGTGGGGTATTTACGAATTTGTTTCGGTGGGGAGGTTTGCTTGTTTCGAGAGGAGCTTTCATAACTTTATTCTTGGAAATGTAAAAATTCTGCAAGGTTTTTCATTTACTTCAATATAGTAAATAAATTTTCGGGGGGCTTAAGCCCGGAAGCCACCTCGAAATACGCCACTGGATGCAAGTAACAAACGCTTATCTAAGAAATTTGACAGCTAACTGTAAGAATGTGCTTTCTTTTTCTACCCCTCAAATATGTAGGAAATGAAAACAGCAATTGAGGAGGAAGTTCCCCTCATCTCCCCCTGCAAATACGAGACGGGAGAAATTATGAACTGCACTTCAAAATATTTGTAATGGAGCTAAATGGAAATACTCCATTAATACATATTACGTGTTGTCCTCATGGAAAAATTTGTTAATAATAATAATAATAATAATAATAATAATAATAATAATAATAATAATAATAATAATAATAATAATAATAATAATAATAATAATAATAATAATAATAAAGTACTTTCAGTCTACTTTTGCTTATCTTTCTTGTTAAATTAAAGAACAACAATAGAAACCTACTACCTATACATGTACATAAAGTCAGCACTGAACAGTGTCAGAAATACAGCTAAGAAAATTCTTTAAAATGTATAGATTTGGTAGGTCTTTTTTGTTTAACTCAATAAGGAAAATAGAAAACGAAATGAAATGAAATCTTTGAGTTGTACGTCCCACGCTTGTGCCGGTTAGGCTAAAGGAGACGGTGATTATGAATAATGAATGAAATGGTGGAATGAAGAAAGTGGGAGGAAACGGGAGAACCCCGAGAAAGCCCACGCACACGGTGTTTGTCCACCACAAAGTTCACTTGGCGGGGGCTGGGATCGAACCTGGGACCCCAAGCGCCAGAGGTGAACGCTCTACCACTGAGTCACCGCGGCCTCAAGGAAAATAAAATTCTGACTGTAATTTTAAATATTTTATGATACATTAAATGTTATTTGTGTTATTAGTTTGTCGGGCCTACCCTACTTGTGAGATTACGCTTCGCCACTGTGAAACAGTCAGACTACATCTGCACGGGATAGGAAAGTCATTCAAGTTAAGCAAGTGGGTACCCTAAACATTGTAGGCAGTAGGGTGGGCCGAAAACGGCCGAAAAAATTTTTTCTTAGAAAATTGAGTATCGTGTAAAATGTTATATTGTTTCCTCACCAAAACAGAGCCGGATTAAAATATATTTAACCGGGCCCCGGAGGCCCCAAAGAACGTTAATTTTGAAAACAATAGTTGGGAGTAGTGAAAATATTATTGATTTTTTTTTTTTTTTTTGGAAAGTTAAGTTTGAGTACCATGCAAAAGTTGTATAATATTATGTTATGTAGGGATGCGCACGAGACGAGTCGAGACAGGATTTTCCTGACAAAATTCGAGTCGAGACACGGCTCTTCCAATAGAAAAATATACATTTTTCGAGTCGAGACATCACTTTTACAGTACATTTTCGAGACGAGACACCCACAAATCTTGTCTCGAGCCCATCCCTAAGGTTATGTTTCTTCACCTAAATAGAGCCGGATAAAAAGATATTAACCGGGCCCCGGGGGCCCGAAAGAACGCTAATTTTGAAAAAAAAAGTAGCGAGCAATGAAAATATTATTAAAATATATTTTCAGATTTTTAAGTTTCAGTACTGTGCAAAAATTGTATAATGTTACGTTTCTTCACAGAAACAGAGCAGGAATAAAAGTTATTTAACCGGGCCCCGGGGGCCCCAAAGAACGTTAATTTTGAAAAAAATAGTTGCGAGTAGTGAAAATATTGAAATTAGCGCAACAAAAGAAGACCTAAACAGGATAAAGGATAAAGAACAAATAAAAAGAGATTTCAAGTTTGAGGAAAGTAGGAAACGAAACCCATTGATGATAGTGTATGGCGTACCGACTGAAATAAAAGACAACGACCTCATAGAAGCTATCATCCAACAGAACTTTGAGGAGGAAGAATTAGCAGAAGCCCAAAACATAAAGGCAAGATTTAGAGCTGGTAAGAGAGGGCAAAAGAAATGCCACCTGGTTATAGAGGTCACACCAAACATAAGGAAAATGTTGATTAATAAAGATCGCATATATATCGATTATGAATCACATAAAGATTTCATTGTGGTACCACAATGTTACACGTACCAAGAATTTGGCTACATCACGGAATATTGCGAAAGCAAGGACAAAGTACGATGCAGATATTGCGGATCTCTTCGCCACAAAAGTGAAGAATGTGAAGATAAAGGCAAAAAGGTATGCATTCCATGTAAACTGAGACACAAAATATGCCAAACTCCAAATACGGAAGAATGTGTTTCATATCGAGTAGCGCGTGAAAGGATAATCAGCAAAATAAATTATGGATAAAGGACACAAAGAAGTACGCAAGAAAAAGAAAAACAAATCACCAAGCAAAGCCAAAAGGGACAAAAAACGTTTGGAGGAATTTTTGGATAGAAAAAGAAGAGCTATGGCATCTACAAAGGATAAATGTATACAAACTGAAACAGAAAAAGATAATAATACTATTAAGAAACCACCTGACATATATTAGAAGAAAAAAGACAAACGAACTACTTCAGATCCAGCAGCAGAAGAAGAAAAAACAACACTTAAGATAAATTTTGTGAATGGCGAGCAGAAATATCTATTTCCAATCAAAGAAGAACCAATTCAAGATAACAAAATTACATCAACTCAATCTCCGAATAAAGCAGAAAATACGAAACCAATTTTGATGGAACCGAGACAATTATATGATAATATGAGCCATCAATATAGATTAGCCAAATTGGAGGACAAGAACATTCTTAGTGTGGCATTTCGACAAGTAATTAGAGATCTACATGACAAGGGACGGACGATAACGTACCCTATGCTGGAAGAAATCGATAGAATAGAACTGAGAGCATACGATCTTCCCGCTAATGGATGGGAGTTAGTAGATTTAATAAATGAAGTATATGAGAGAAGAGGTATACACTGGGCATTAGAAAATGTATACAAACAGATGGTGAACGCCCACGGCAGAATTTGTTTCGACTACAGCAAAACTGGTATGAACGCCTTTGTATATACCAAACATGCTTAACAGCTTACTAACATTAAAAATTGCACAAAACAACTCGCACAGGTCGAAACTCGCGACAATGGAAGCAAGAAGATTTGTGGAAACAAAAAATATCGATTTAATAGCTCTACAAGAACCATATACGTATAATAACAGATTAGTAGCTTTCCCAGCATCAGCGAGAATAATTTATGGTGGTGAGGCCTCCCTAGCAGTGATTGTGGTCATGAACAAAAATCTAGAAGTATTAAAAATCTCACAATATTGTGATAATTGGACTGTATGTGTTGAAATTACACAAGGAACTGATTCAATCTGGCTAATAAATTCTTATTTTCAATATAGTAAGGAAATTAAACCATTTCTAAATAAACTACAGCAAATAATCAGACAAACCCTGGAAAAAAGATCATAATAATGTTAGATTCAAACGCCAAGAACACAGCGTGGGGTTCACCATACACCGATCAAAGAGGAGAGGAATTGGGAGATTTTATCATGCAAAACGGTCTTGCGATTATAAATACTGGAAACAAGCCAACCTTCGTAGGATCAAGAGGCGAATCATTTATAGACATAACAATCAGTACAATAAACATTATGGACAAAATAGAAAATTGGATGGTTCACGATAAACAAACTACTAGTGACCACGAAGTCATAACCTTCGACGTAAAAATGGATAAAGGAAGGAATAAAGAAAGATTAAATATAAAGAAAATAGATTGGGAAGTTTTTAAAGACAAGCTAGACCTCCCCCAATTAGAACAAACAGAAGATGTTAACAATATGGTAATAAAGGTAGAAGAAGCCACAATAACCGCGATAAGAGAATCCACTCCGAAATTAGTGCAAAAAAGTAGGATACGGTGACTTTTGGAAACCAAAATTAGAAAGATTTAAAAAAAATGGTAAAAGCAAGAAGAAAAAGTTATCAGGCAACCATAGAACCGAGGCTCAAAAATATTAGGCTCCAAAATTATAGAAAGGTAAAGGACGAATATGAACAGGCGGTATTACTGGAGAAAAAACGAAGTTGGGAATTGTTTCTGGCGAAAAACATAGAAATGGATCCTTGGGGTTTTCCATATAAATTAATTATGCAAAAGATTAATCCTACAACATTATGCACAATTAAAAATGCAGATGGAACGTATACAAAAACAAGAGAAGAAACACTAGACAAATTAATGCAGAAATTTTTCCCTAAGGATATGATGGAAGATGATACAATAGGACAGATGCAGCTAAGAAGAAATCATGCAAGAGAAGCAACAGTAGTAGATGTGGACGACTCCGAATTGGTAACAAATGATGAAGTAGAAAAAAATTATAAAGAAACTTAAAACAGGTAAGGCCCCAGGTCTTGATGAAATAACAAATGAAATATATAAAAGGAATAAAGATATATGGATCCCTTACTTAACAAGACTTTACAACACATTGTTAAAGAAACAAACATTCCCAAATGAATGGAAAATTTCGAAGTTAATTATACTACTTAAGAGCCTGGACAGAGACCCCTTAGAAATTGGTGCCTACAGACCAATATGTTTACTAAAGAACATAAGCAAAATTTATGAGAGAGTTATAGCTAATAGGATAAACAAGTATAGAAATAGACAGAATGACACCCTACAATATGGTTTTAGAGCGGGAAGATCGACCGAGGATGCACTGAATGTTTTTAAAGAACAAATATAAAATAGTAGCTACCAAAAGAAATATGCTCTAGCGTTGTTTGTTGACATCGAGGGAGCATTCGATAATTTATGGATACCAGCGTTATTAGAGAATTTGAAGAAACTAAGGCTTCCACAATATCTGCAAAACGTAATAAAAGACTATTTCCAACACAGAAAAATTGTTATACAAACAGAAATGGGAGATAAAGAAATACAAAATGAAAAGGGCTGTCCACAAGGTTCAATCTTGGGACCCCTGATGTGGGATATACAACTACAGCCTTGCCTGGAGAAAATGGCAAAGAATGAGTCAATAGATAGAATCATAGCCTTTGCTGATGATATTGTAATAATAACCTCGGCAAATTCCAGAAGAGAAATAGAAACAAAAACTAACCAAGTAGTGGAAAGTCTATATAACTGGTGCTCTGAAAATAAATTAAAGCTATCAGCGAAAAAAAAAACTAAGTTTATGCTTTTTGGAACCAAATTAACTAGGGAACCACAAATAAAAATATTAAATCAAAAAAATAAAAAGAGTAACAGAATTTAAATACTTAGGCGTAACAATAGATGAAAATTTAAACTTTGAGAAACATGTATAGTATATAGTTGAAAAAAGTAATTAAATTGCCAACAAACTAATGACAATTGGCAAAAATACATACAAGTTACCAAATAAAATATTAAAGCTATACCATGATACAATACTATGTGCGACTATGGCATACGCTTCAAGTCTATGGGTACATCGAATTTTCGAGAACAAAAAAAATTAGAGATTCCATAAATAGGCCTCAAAGAAATTTACTTATAAGACTAAGTGGAGCCTTTAACACAGTGCCAAATGAAGCATTATGTATACTACTACATATAAAACCACTACATCTGGTAATACTACAAAGAGCAGCATTCTACTGGCTAAAAAAGAAAGAAAACGAAAAGCTAATAGATCTTCTTGGCAAGGCAGTAACAACAAAGAAGGAGATCGAAGAAACTATAGAAGAAATATGGAACTTAGAATGGACAAACTCAAACAAATCAAGAAGATTATGGGATATTATTCCAACAATTAATAAAAGGAAAAAGTTAAAACATCTAGATCCAAGTCCAGGTATCATTCACTTTCTAAGTGGGCACGGCCCCTATGAAACTTACCTGTATAGAATAAAGGCCAAAGAGAATATAATCTGTGAATGCGGCGAAATCGGAACAGCAGAGCACCAACATCTTTTGGTGCCCTCTGACAGAAGATGTAATACCAGAGAGGGAAAATATCAGACTTAAAAATCTAATACAAATAATCGAAAACGAAAATGATTTTAACATCTTAAAGCGAATAGCAAACAGCTATTCAGAAATAAGAAGAAGAACTTATTACAATGAAAACGAATAAGCATTGCATAAATGTAAATAGAGTTAGAGTGGATGTGTCTTTGAGTGTTTTTGAATGAATAAAATCTTCCGGACCGAAGAAAATCTTCAGGATGGCACTGGTATTCCGTGCCCCCCGGGGGAGAGGAGCGAGTGGATCATCGCATCCCCGGTTTACACCGGATGGAACTCCGGTTGCGTATGGTCTTATGTGTGTGCGTCGCATGTGTGTTTTTGTATTCGTGGTTTCCGGGTTTTCGGTTTTCGGGTTTTTGGGTGTACCTCATTGCGTTATGGACGATAAGTGAAGAGGAGTGTCTCAGAGATAGTGACCGCTTCAGTCGATCTCGGCCGAAATGACGGTCCCAGCCTGGGTGTGCGGGCGGAAGGACACAACGGACCAGGATCCACACTAAGTGCTCTGAGTGGGTCCTGGACCTCAAGTCAGCACATACAGGACTGTGATATGGCATGGACACGAAACTGAGAAACTCACAGAATACTTCATGAATAACCATTAAATTTAGGTCATATAAGAGTGGAAGTTATTAGTGAAGTGAAATGTTAGTGTAAATGTGTTCCGTGACCACAGGAGAGAACCAATCATACAGTGAAAAACCATAGTGATCTGTTTTGTTGTGAAAAGTGAAGAGGAGTGCAGTTTGATAAATAACCATACAGCATACGGGAGAGGAACCATTGTCATACGGTGAAAACCGAAGAAAGAAGATGAAGCAACACATTATTAAATAAAACTTAACTAAATAATATAACAATTCAAATAATTAATAAAGAAATATAAAATTAATTAAACAATATTATTAAACACTCATGTGGAATAACAAGAGGGAAAAAAGGATAAATTGTAGTCTAACTAATAAATGTATTAATACATGATAATAAATAATATAATAAACCATTAAACAAGAATAGGAAACCATAATTGCAATTTAAAAAAAAATAAAAATTAGAAACTAGGTAACTAAAAAACACAATAAGACTATAATCTTTTAAAAAAATCTTAATAATTAAGAAAAGAAATCAATCAGTAGGAATTAAATGGTTAAGAACTACAGGGAAATAAAATATAAAAATAAACAAATAACAGCAAAATAGAAGAGTAGATTAGTTAGATAATATAGATAGATAAGTAAATAAGAATTAATAACAATAGAATGTATTATTTAAGTATCTTGTATCGTATTCCATACTATTACAGTTGTTGGATCAGAAATTGAAATACTAAGTAGTATAGTTCAGGATAGGTGCGGATAGATTTAAGCTGAGTAGCACTTTGCAAGAAAATTGTTGATATTTTTTTCATAGTTTATTCTTATTTGTTTCTTTGTTTTTTTGTTTGTTTTGTTCTTGTGCTGTGGTTCTTTTGTTCTTTCCTTTTTCCCTTTTCCTTTTCACCTTTTTTCTTTCAAACATGGATATCCAATAAAGATAAGAAAACAAATAAATGGCAATGATGATAACCCGTTCCGGTCAAAATTTTCAGATGCCGGATCTGAAAGACGGGCCTGAGCAAGATATATATATATATATATATATATATATATATATATATATATATATATATATATATATATATATATATATATATATATATATATATATATATATAGTTTAGAAAGTTAAGTTTGAGTACCATGCGAAAGTTGTATACAAGGTAATATTATGTTATGTTTCTTCACCTAAATAGAGCCGGATAAAAATATATTAACCGGGCCCCGTGGGCCCGAAAGAACGCTAATTTTGAAAAAAACAAGTAGCGAGCAATGAAAATATTAATAAAACATATTTTCAGAAAGTTAAGTTTCAGTACCGTGCAAAAATTGTATAATGTTACGTTTCTTCACAGAAACAGAGCCGGAATAAAAGTTATTTAACCGGGTCCCGGGGGCCCTAAAGAACGTATATCTTTTTTTTAAAAAAAAAAAAGAGGATAGTTGTGAATAGTGAAAATATTATTTAAATATATATATATTTTTTTAGAAAGTTAAGTTTGAGTACCGTGCAAAATTTATGTCATGTTTCCTAGCCAAAACAGAGCCGGATAAAAAGATATTTAACCGGTCCCCGGGAGCCCGAAAGAACGTTAATGCTGAAAAATATGGTTGTGAGTAGTGAAAATATTATTGAAATATTTGTTTTCAGAAAATTAAGTTTGAGTACCGTGCAAAAGTTCTATAATGCTATGTTTCTTCCCCAAAACAGAGGCAGATAAAAATATTTCACTAGGCCCTGCGGGTCCGAAAAGTGATATTTTGTTTTTTTCTTTTTTAAATATATAGCATTATTTTAAGTATGTTTAGAAAATTTGTTAAGATTCGTAATACTTTAACTTGACCCCAGGATTTTAAATGTTTTGATCTGATGTGCAGCTCTTCGTCTGATTGGTGTTTACTAGATATAATAGTACAGACACAAATACATACGGTAAGGTTGAAAAATGGACCAACAAACACCAAACCAGCCCAGAGCTCACCACGTGGAGGTGGCTACACAGCGAGTCCCTCAAACCCACCCTCCTCTTACCTAAAGCTCCTTAGTTGAATCTTGGAACAAAATATTGAGATTTATGTCCGAAGCTTGGTAGATACTTTCGTGCTCCCAGTTTTGCGCGAATATAACCGTCTCGTTCAACACTACCGCATACTTCTGAAGAAGATTCTGTTACTACCTTTATACACCTCCCCAAAGCCTGTGTGTGGAAGGGGAACGTGACAAACTGTGGAACCCCCTCTTTTCCACAATCATTTTGGTTAGTTCTTCTGTTGATACGTTAGCCGAAATTGGAGGTTTCGTTACTATTACTTCTGACCAATCGATCAAATCGATATAATCCGCATATTCGTCAGTGCTTTGCTACTACAATTGCGAACTATAGTTTGGTATTTTAGGCCATCAAAATAGAGACCCTTAAAATTAATAGCTTTACACTGTAGCGGTTTCTTTTTTTCTTTTTCTTCTTTTGCTAGTTTCCTACGGATTTTGTTTTTATCTACTACCTTGTCTTAGTTAGTTTTGTTCAGTAAATTCATATCCTTTAAAACAGCGGATGCAATTTTAGCAGCCGACCTATTCGAGTCACCTGTTAAATCTTTTGCGGTACTCATTTGTTTAGGGCTCACTATTGCTTATTTAGGTTTACTTTAAATTTTATTCTCTAAACGATAGCTCCATGCGAACTCTGCATCGTCTGAATTCGGGGTGGAAGCGCTTAATGTACGTTCGAAGTGCGGGATTGAGGCTAATGATTATAACCCTCTTGTAATTGGTACCGCAGCATCATAATCGATCTGTGTGTCATGCTTTCTTTTGAGCTTATGGGTTTCTGCTTTATCTACATTGCAAATCGTCATTTGTCTCTGATTTCTCTTATCTAATATGAACTCCCACTCAAAAAGCGGTATTTAATTTGATTTATCACACTTACAGGTTAATCTATCGCAGCATTTGCAAGAGAAAATATCAAATAACTTCTGAGCACCGTTCTTAAATTTCTTTAATTTGGCTCTTAACAGGGGGTATCTCGTTTCTTAATGGGGTTAATGATCGTTTTGCATTTTGAGTTATAATTCAAAATCATATCCTTAATTCGAAGGCAAGACAATACAGGGAGAGAAAAAATGAAATGAAATCTTAAAGTTTTACGTCCCACGGTTATGCCGGTTAGGCTAAAGGAGGCGGTGATTATGAGAGAAATGGTGGAATGAAGAAAGTGGGAGGAAACGGGAGAACCCCGAGAAAACCCACGAGCACGGTGTTTGTCCACCACAAAGTCCAGGGAGCTGGGATCGAACCAGGGACCCAAAGCACCGTAGGTGAACGCTCTACCACTTTTTTTTAAATACTTTATTGTACTGTTATCGATCGATTACATCAGAATCAATAAACAAACAAAAGTTGTACTCTTAGCAGCCAATTACATCAGAAAGCATAAACAAACATACAATGGACACATTAATAAATTGCTGCAAGAAAATTAGCAAACTTTTGTTTACGAATTGGAAATGCAATAGTGTGCATGCGTAACAAAAGTTGGTGGACGTACAAAGTCACATTACCATTAAAATCATTACATAAAAGAATATCTATAGTATGGGACGTGATCCACAGAATTGCATTATGTTTAGTACAGGGATAAAAGTAATAATCAGGAAATAACATTAGTGACGGACAAGTGATAGTAGAAGGAGTTGTTCGGGATATACGGGCAATGATTTTTTGATAGTGAGACCAAATTGTAACGTTCTTTGAACAACTATCGAGCCGGTGTTGTAAAATATCGAGAGCATGACAGGTGCCGCAAAAAGAGAGGCTGCGGATACCCAATTCATGGAGTCTCCCGTTTGTAGGGTATATATTATGAACAACACTGTACCACAGAGACTGCAGGGCAGGGGACAATATCGGTGCATTAATGTTCGCCCAGATTTGCGTCCAGTTTTTCATTGGGTAATGTTCTGCTATACGGGAACAGAAACTGTGATAGCGTGAAATTGATTATATAATTGCTTTACGGAAAGGTCTTCAAGGTGACTCCGTGCGATAAGCGAGTAGCTAATATCAATAAATACGTCCTTGAGGTATGGCACAATGCTATCCCATGGTTGTGTATGCAGGGGAGCTTGTAGCTCAATATGACGTAATGTTACACACAAAGCCTTGCTGGAAAGGGAGTCGGAATATAAACATAATGTTTGACACACGCGATTCAGTCGCTTAATGCTAACAGCGAGTAGCTCTGAAGTTGAATATTTTTAAGCCCGAGGCCGCCAGCACCTTTTGATAAACACACAGTCTCGTGACTTACTCGTAGGCAGTGATTATGCCACAGCAGTTGCCCTGTGTGTTTTCGTATCACACTGAGGTATTTCTTCGGCAAGGAAAATAATTGTGTCAAAAACCAAAGACGACTAAAAATAAAAACATTTAACAGGTAAACTCGGCCTGCAAGACTTACATGCCGGGCTTTACTTTGGTGAATGAGTGCAACCAAAGTACATGTTGTGGTATGAAAATTGTATTCTATAGTGTCTGCTATGCGGCGTTGCCAAGTTACACCTAAGAGTTTGATGCGATCAGTACAAGAAATCGTAGAAAAATACACGTGTTGGTCAGCCGGATTTATACACATCAGGCGTGACTTTTGTTTATTCAGAACAGCACCTGAAATGCGCTCATAGTTCGATATGAGATTTTCAACACGTGACAGTTCTTGTGGACTGTTAAGAAAACAATGTATATCATCGACGAATGCTTGTAATTTTAAGGTTGTTGCACCAATCTGTATACCTTGAATGTGTTGTTCCAGTTTTAAAAGAAAGGGCACGAGAACCAAGCTATACAGAATGGAAGACAGGGGGCAGCCTTGTGCAATGCCTCGACGTACATTGATGGGATTTGTAAGTGCACCATTAACTTTTAATTTTACATATCGTTGAGTATAAAGAAATTTAATCAAATTAAGAAAACTGTCTCCGAAACCAAATTTTGCAAGTACTGTAAACATGTAATCATGTGACAACCTATCAAATGCCTTATGGAAATCAAGAGCTAATATAGCTGCCTGTGGAGAACTAGTTTTCTGACACCAATGAATACCTTCTCGTATATTACTTAATGCTAAGTACATAGGTTTGGTATGCTTTAAGCCATACTGATCATTATGTAAGACCTGATTTAAAAACGGTTCTAAACGAGAGGCAAGACAACGTGACAAAATTTTCTGATCAACACTAAGGAGGGTAATCGGTCTAAAATTATCAAAATCATGCGCACCTGCATGTTTAGGTACAAGGACCATAATGCCAGCCGTAAAAGAAGAGCTCCACGTGGGTGTGACTCGGAGTTCGTTATACATTTCTGTGAGAAAAGGCGTGAGAATGCCATGAAATTGGCGGTAAAATTCTAGTGTAAGACCATCAGGTCCCGGAGATTTGTTTAACTTCCCCGCAAAAATAGCTTGGCGAACTTCGCGTTCTGTAAAGGGCTCATTGAGGATGTTACGAGCCTCCGGGGTGATAGAACCGATCGGATGTTCGAAGCAAGGTTCAGAGGATTGGGTTGGAGCGGGGGAATATAGGTTCTGGTATGCATCATACAGAGCTGAGAGTACGTGATCATGCTCGTGAACGTCACCGTTAGGAAAGGTGACCTTGGAAATAAGGTTTTGTTTACCTCTTCGCCTTTCACGGCTAACTGTGTGTAAAGAGGCAACTTCATGCTGAAGCATTGTCGTTTTGCCTCTCGTGAAAAAACCTTGATTTTTTTTACGATGTAAAGTTAGTAGGAGTGCCTTAATTTCCTTAATACGAGGAAGTACGTCTACTCCTTGAGCAAGTTCTTTATAATATTCACATAATAAGTTATAGTAGTAATTATATTGCTCTTTAAGAAGAGAGGACCTGTCTTTACTGTGCTGTTTACAGATAGATTGAAAAGAAGGCTTAAGTTGATATAACCACCATGAAAACAAACTTTTCTTGTGAGGTTTAAATTGCATTAAATAATTCCATCTATTGGTAATGAGCAACTGAAGATCCTCGTCAGTTAAAATGCTGTTATTGAGTGACCAAACGAAGGAGGACTTTAAGTACTTATGGATGGGTAAATCAATGGTGCAAACCACAGCACAGTGATCAGAAAAGCATACTGGTTGAACGTTTATGGAGCGCACAAAATTAATTAAGGTGGTACTGACATAGATCCTATCCAAACGTGAGGATCCATTTTGTCGAAAGAAAGTGTGCCCTGGGGTGTTACCTTTATAATGACGCCATACGTCAACTAACTTAAAGTCTTGAACCAATTTACGCAGTGTAAGAGAAGTATTGTAACCAAAACTTGAGTCTATAGGATCTAACACTGCGTTGTAGTCTCCTACACAGATCAAATCTCGTGTACCAGAATGTAACTCCGTGGGAACGTCAGTGAGATAGAAAGAGTTGCGCTCGGAACGATTATTATTGCCTGAAGGTGAATATAAGTTACAAAAATGTATATTTTCATAATTGGCTGTAATAATGCGACCTGACGGAAATTTAGAAAAGTCGGTTAAAGAAATATCTTTACGATATAAAATAGCTGTGCCAGAACCAGTTTCGGCAGGATTGATTTCCCACATGTGATTAAAGAGATAGGAGAAATGATCAATATTGCACTCTTGAAGGAAAATTATGTCCAGATCTGATTTGGTGATGTAATCGGCTAATGCTTTTTGCTTAGTAAGACTAGAAATACCGTTGATATTAATGGTGGCTATACGCGTTGCAAACATAGTTAATGGCCACAAAAGAAGAAAAATACACCAAATAAACACTGCACCAAGAAATGGCATAATGCACTTGACACAACAAAGACGGGTAATATCTGTCGCACATATTCCCATCCTAAAGTGGGAGGTGCTATGATCACTTGTCTGGAGGGGCAACAACGTCGTTTACCTTAGTGCTTAGTTCACTTTGATGGGGATCTGCTCGTGACCTCGTGAAACCAGACACACAATTATGGTTCACAGGGAGAACACTTTTAGTTTTCTGATGTTTATTGGCTCGATCGGGTTTATCACGAGGTGAGGACTGAGATCGGCCTTTTCTACGCCTCTTTTCGGGTAGAGCGGAAAACTGGGAAGCTTCTATAGTTGGAGAATCCATCTCACATGAAACACTCATTTCCTGGCGGGAGTCATCCGTGATCGCTGACAACGGAGTATTTACGGCGGTTTCAGGTAACTGATCCTCTTCCGATTTTGGAAATGCTGGAGCAGGAGGAGTTTGTTGTGGACGATCCGGAGAAGTCGTCACAATGGTACTGGAGGTTGATGAGTCACTCTGAGATGTTGTATTGGATTCAAGGTTTCTCTGGGAGACAGTAGCAGGAGTACTAGTGATAGGTGCATTGGTAAAACTCTTGGGGACATCGAGTTGACAAGTAGGTTCATTTATAGTGAGTGCACTTGGAAGAGTAGGATCACAAGTCATAGTTGGCGATGGAAGGTTTTCCTGTAAAGTCGGAGGACGTTTCTCACTTAATACGGGAAAGCTGGTAAATGAATGAACATCCGGTAAAGTATCCACTTTGTTCAAAGAACCGGGCATGGGCGGTGATCTGGATGTTGGAGCACTGGTGAGGGAAGCCGATACGGCTGGAGGGAGACGGCGCTTCGCACATTCCATCAAAAAATGATTCGGGGAGTCACAAATAGCGCAGGTTTTAACTTGGCCTCCATACGTTAACCACAATCGTAAACCACATATAGTCACATAAGAAGGTATAGGGCGCTTAATACACATACGTATTATCTTTCTACCAGTTCGGACTTCGTAGATATGGCCAGTAGAATACATTTCATCTGTAATGGATTTGATATCACCATACTGAGATAGGACACGGGTAATATGTTGATCTTCTAATTCGGTGGGTACCAAATGTAAACGAACTGTCACTACATTGGAACTTGCGGAATCTATTAAAATATTGTATGTACCAAGCTCATCTGAATAAGTGACTTTTCCATTCATACGAAAGAGAATTTGTTCACAAATCACTTGCGATATTAACTTTAGATATAACTGTTTACGACTATAATCGAACTCAATACTGACAACTTGATCTGGAAGTAAATTGAAAGTATTACGAATCCATTCATGTAACACTAATGTATTAGGCTTATTTACTACATCTTGGAATGATAAACGTAAGGTATTCACTCGAATAACTGACATGGTTCACTGAGAATGGAAAACAGTACTTCGCACTAGACTATATGATGAAATTAGCAAATGGCAAACACTAAGTACTTGATAGCAGAAAATACTCCACTTGACAATGCGGCGTGAGTTGAAAAAAAACCACTCAACACTGCCACTCGCACACCTACAGAGACAGCGGTGTGAACAGCACGGCGTCTGCCGAGCAACTGCAACCACTGAGCCACTGCGCCCCCACAATACAGGAAGAGAGGCTCACAGCCATATCGTTTCTAGTTTATTTGAATTCAGCAATGTAAGCGCCGCCTTCGGAAAGCCAGTGTTGTGTATTTTGCATCCAGATGCGAAAAAGTTATATTCTCTTAAAGTTTGAGAGTTCTGAGCTGGGCTCAACACGAAGGTTTTTCGTGTGTTAATATCGTAGTTATGAAAGTTAGTTAAGCTCTTAATAGTTATTTGCGTATATTGAAACCATGTATTTCATGTTTTATGTATTAATAGTATTGTCTGGTATGTTCTTATTACCTAAAATAATTTTATTTGAACAAAAAAATTAGGCACTTTAGAGCCACGGGGGCCCGGTTAAATATTGTTTTCAAATCAACATATTTGACATGGCTTCATTTCGTACCAATGCACAACTTTTCATAACTACTCAATCCTGGATATCTGAAAAAAAAAATTCAGCCCACCCTAGTAGGCAGCCAACAAGGAACCTGTGACAGCCTGTCTTTGCTCACTCGGCACCTGAACACGCTCATCTTTGATCGCTTGCTCACTGGGGACGAAGAGTGGGTCTTCTATGACACTCTCAAACGCACCAGACATTGGTTGTCATCACGTGACCCTGTTCTTCATACCTGGAGACCACCCCTGGGCCTACGAAAGGTTATACTCTTTGTATGTTGGAATTGTCGGCAAGTAGTGCATTATGAGTTCATTCCAAGTGTCATAGCATCACTGCTGATTTCTACTCTCAGCAGTTGCAAACGGTGCACCGTCCATTGAGGCACAAGTAGCCAGCATTGGTGAACCACAAGGATATTCTATTTCTGCACAACAATGTCAAGCCATATTTGGCAAAGAGGACCCGGGAAACCCTTCAGCAACTTGGTTGGAAGGCATTGCGACATGTACCATATTCACCGGACATTGCGCCAGCATATCATCTGTTTTATTTCTTCGACAACCACATCCGTGGAAGATCAATCACAAATAAGGTAGACCTGCGGAACGCACTCAGGAACCTTGCATGCACGACCGCCGAGTTTTATCATCGGGATATTGTTCAACTGCAGGAACATTGACAAAAGCTGCTGGATGCTGATGAAGATTATTTCGAAACCTAAAGGTTCGTACCGACCACTGTATTGCGCTTTGTTTATCACTGCTCTAGAACAGCAAATACTTTGGTTACCCTGTTTAGTTACCTTGTATTATACACATGGTCGATTGAGTAGTTTTTAGACAGTACACACCAGACTCGTAATCAGTTTAGAGCCTCTGATGGGAGGAGGCCAAGTTTAAGGAAAAGTAGGCAAGCCTTCCTCAAAATATATATTGCAAGAAAGTCGAAGTAAAGTCGGAAGAAATGCTTCACAGTACACGACATCACATAAGATTATGAACGAGAATGTACAACAGCATGCAGAAAAAAAAACTCAATTCATGAGATACATAAGTAGGAAGGAACTTACGGGTCACCCTATAAAAACGATAAAGACATTGGTTCACTATCTGGTATGAAAAAATTAAGATTCCCGGAATAATTTTCAAAATAACCTAACCTAATTTCAAATGCAAAATAATATATAACAAGTTACGCTTATACAGAGACATCAGAAGTGTTTGTGTTTATGGTTGAAATGGAGGAAGCTGATTAAACCTTCAGAAAACCGGAAATTCAACCGGTTTTGTACGTATGCGCCTGAATTGAAACAAAATATGTTTCTTGTTTTCAACTGCACCGAGTTTCTGGATTTAAAGCTTGTTCCATTCAGTTCGAAATTTTCTTCTATATGCTGCATCTAGGGGGCGCTTGGGAAAAGAGGCACACCGGGCTTTGCCCGGTAGCCCTATCCGCCCCTGTAACTTGCCACCATTCACGACTCCATTCCAGAGCCGATAAGAGGCGTTCTGAGGGCGAAAGGTGTCCAACGCCATATCAAGCTTGTAAGTGTAGTTTTACGTGTTTTATTTTGATAATCATGTGTATATATGATATTGAAACAGAGCTGTAGCGGCCATATCCAATGGCCCAGTAATATTTATGTTACCATGCACCATGCAATGTCCATAAAACATCATACCTTCTGTTATTCACAAAACAGTGGGTCAATTTCTTTTTCAATAATAATAATAATAATAATTTTTTGATTATCATAATAGATTTGTACTCGGATTAAGGTTTGGATGCAACCAAAAATCTGAATATATATCATACATATGTATTTCGGTACCGACATGCAGTCTCTTAAAAAAAGTTCCAAGTATGAAACATACAAACACACAGACTTTATAACTTAAATATTCAGTTTGAGATCCCATCTTCGTGCGGCTGGGTTTCCTTCCGCTAATGTGAAGAGCTATTGAAGCAAAGAAGGGGTACGTACCTGCTGACCGACCTCCAAGTGAACTCTACGGACACTGGATGAGTTAAGAATAGTCAACAGCTAGGGAGGCTCATATTTACGAGAAGTTTAATCCTACTGTAAGCCTTTTCAGGGTCATTTAGTATTTTAAAGTGACAAGGTTACGCTGGAGGAAGCTGCAGACCAACCCCAGGTTAAATACACTTACTCTCCCATGCGTTTAGTTTAGATTTGTTTTGTTTAAAGTCAAGGATATGTTAAAAGAGCAGTTGTATTTTTTAGCAAGATTTTCCTCGAATGACATTTAGTTGCGTAAATCCCTGGAGGCAAGGAACTATCGGTTATGGAACAGAAGAGGCTGAGTCAAAAGGTTATCCCCGTCCACATCTCAAACATAAAACACACATTGCGTATGAACTGGCTCCGAGATTATGATCACTTTACAAACAATCAAAGCCCATATGAAAGAGATTGTTTCTTGGCTTTTCTCTATATAACGTGGGGATACATTATTAACTTATACATTGATGAGGCGCTGCTTTGATTGCAATACTGTAACGTGCAGAGGAACTTCGATTATATATACAGTATATATATATATATATATACATGTACAGTGGCGGATCCAAGGGGGGCTATAGAGGCTATAGCCCCCTCTTGACGCTCAGGTATACACTGTATAAAATGGGTTTCAATGCTGCTTTACACTGGATAAAACGGTAAAATATGGTTTAGCCCCTCCCTTTATCATATCCTGGATCCGGTTTGGGTACAAAACCTCGCGGCCAGAACCTCGCGGCGACAACCTCGCGGACCAAAACCTCGCGGCCCAAAATCTCGCCTGGCCAAAACCTCGCCGCCCAAAACGTCGCGGGCCAAAATCTCGCGGGGCCAAAACCTCGCCTGGCCAAAACCTCGCGGGCCAAAATCTCGCCGGGCCAAAACCTCGCCTTGCCAAAACCTCGCCTTGCCAAAACCTCGTCTTCCAAAACTTCGCGCCCCAAAATATCGCCATACCCAAAATCTTGCCTGACCAAAATGTAAATGTTCCAACAGATGATAAGGATGACGGTATAAAAGACGCTGTTTCAGAAGATGTATCACGGGTATTTGACCAAGTCCCGCGATACCATGTGAAAATTATATTTCTGTATTAGAGGATTTCAATGTGAAGGTAGGGCGACAGGATGTTTTTAAACTGGTTATAGGGAAAGAAAATCTGCATAAGGAAAGTAATGACAACTAACGGGGTTAGTTTCGTGAACTTTGGAACATCAAAAACTTAAAATTTTAACAATTTTAACAAGTATTTATGAAAGTATGAAATAATATATGAGTTTTTACAACGTCCCTTGATTATGTCCTGTAGGTTAAAGGAGACGTAGATGACCAGGATGAAGGAAATGGTCGAATAAAAAAAGTGGGAGGAAACGGTAATAACTCGAGAAAGCCCACGCACACGATGTTTTGTATCTTCTTCTTCTTCTTCTTCTTCTTCTTCTTATTATTATTATTATTATTATTATTATTATTATTATTATTATTATTATTATTATTTGTAATGTGGAATTGCATATTAAGAAACTCATTGGGTAATTTTAAAGAAAATTTTCATTCGCGGTGAGGTTTTCGCCAAGCGATGTTTTGGGTGGCGAGGTTTTGGCCCGGCAAGATTTTGGGTTGCGAGGTTTTGGCAACGCGAGGTTTTGGCCCGGCGAGATTTTGTCCCGCGAGGTTTTGGTCGGCGAGGTTTTGGCCCAGCGAGATTTTGTCCCGCGAGGTTTTGGGCGGCGAGGTTTTGGCCCCGCGAGGTTTTGGCCCGGCGAGATTTTGTCCCGCGAGGTTCTGGCCGGCGAGATTTTGGGCGGCGATGTTTCGGCCGCGAGATTTTGTCCGTATCCCCCTGGATCCGCCCCTGTATATATATATATATATATATATATATATATATATATATATATATATATATATATATAACATAGTTTACTAAACCAGAAGTTCAATGAGAAATAGGCCAGCCTGCATCGACGGGGAGACTAAGCAGGCATGCTTACCTCTAAATTTTCGTTGGCCCTCCAGATCACAATGTGACATTATGCGCTATATACAAATAACACAATTTAGATATATGTAAGAGTGCTTTATTTTGAATTGATTTCCTTTCGGAAAGTAGGAGATGAAGAAGTATAGGAAACAGCTAGGAAGAACTACACATTTTTTTTTTTTCAGCGAAATTTTTACACAAATTTCTTAGTAATTCCTCTTTAATATCATGAATGAAATGTAGGGAGTGGAATTCAGTGACGGTAATCGTAGAAATTGGAAGGAGCGTGAAACACATACGGATTCAGACAGGGCCGATATCACGAAGGATTCAAAACATGTGTCGAAAGATTCGAATTACGACTAAAGTTGAAATGTTGTTTGTTTATCTGGATAGACACCTAAGAGCTAGTAGAAGGAAAAGCAACTGAATGAGAAACACCAGGGGATATATATATAGACAATTTTCTCAGTTGACAGTCGGTTTTATCCAAATATTATAACCCATTTTAACAATCCTACAGCATTCGCCTGAAGGTACTTCTGAAAAAGCCCACAAGGGATGTTCTACCGGCGTTGTGGTGACTTTTCTCAGACGCTTTTGTTAAAATTTGATAAGCTAATTCTGTTAGGGATGCGCAAGAGACGAGTCGAGACAGGATTTTCCTGACAAAATTCGAGTCGAGACACGGCTCTTCCAATAGAGAAATATACATTTTTCGAGTCGAGACACTACTTTTACAGCACATTTTCGAGACGAGACAGCCCACACATCTTGTATCGTGCGCATCCCTAAACTCTGTTCACATTTCTTAAATAAATATTTTATTAACAAGCCTATAATGAGGTTTATCCTGTTTCTTCTCAAGATATCCATAAGAAGTAGTTTATTATTGGGCGTGGGTTCTTTTTTTTTTCGGGTGGTTTTCTCAAAAGCTGATCAGCGAATATTGTTCATAAACTTCATTTAAAAACTTTATAATGTGGCGTAATTTTTCATCTGCTCCGTTAACAGTCTATTAGAATCGGAAGTGGTAGAAATCAACTGTATTCGGGGTTAGCATTAATCACCCTAAAGCTAAAACGGTAATAGATCGCGACAAGCGGATTTCAGCAATTAAATTGAGCACCTCACGAGAACACCATCATCATCATTCGCAATACTTTCCCAAAACCGGAAATGGTTGGAAATCACTAGTACTTCCGGTTTCAATACTTATTTCAATAGAGCAAAAACGGTAAAAGATATCAGAAAACTTCTTTCAAGACTAATTCAGTGCTCCAAGAACAGAGTTTTGCTTTGGCCTTAATCTGTCTGTTGAAATCGGAAGAGGTATGAAAATCTACCTTTATTCGATCACAACATTGATCGTATAATGGATAAAATGGGAATAGTTAGTGACAAGCATATATATATATATATATATATATATATATATATATATATATATATATATATATATATATATATATATATATATATATATATATATATATATATATATATATATATATATATTTTTATATATGATTCAGTGCCAAGAACTGTTTCATCTGTGATTGTATTATTTTTATTGCAACCAGACAGAAGTAATAAAGATCAATTTCTACTTCCGGTTTCAGTTTTAGTTCTGAAAGAAATCAAATAATTCAGTTTAACGTCCCACGATTATACCCCTTTAGGATAAGGGAGACAGATGATTAAAGCAAGTGAATGATTATGGAAGAATTGGTGGAATGAGAAAGAGGGAGAAAACGGAAGTACCGTACTTCGAGAAAACCCACGGGGCAGAGCAAAAACAGTAAGGGATAATGGCTTTTTGATATGGATTAAGAGTCCGAGGAACAGATTCTATCATCGATCTTATTAATCTATTGCAACCAGTAGTTACAGATGTACTGCTTTAAGTTTGAGTATTCGATAATTTGGAAGTCTTCCGTTGTGTTCACTGTGAAAAGAAACTCACCGGTAGATGTCAACGTTGTCCGTTACCAAACAGTGTCCAGCGGGAGCTCTCTTACGTTATTTTTTGCTCTCCCCCACTCAAAATCGGACAAAATTTTCTGCAAGAAAGCGTGGACATGTGCTATGTACCTTTTGAAGTCAAGTGCATTATTTGAAATCTAGAAGGGAACCTCGTGGTAGACAAACACCGTGTTTTCTTTATCTCAATCGTTTACATAAGTTTAAGCCATCTTCCTTTATTTTCACTCAAATTAAGCTGCTTTCAGACCAAGTTTAAGCTTCGTTCCATTTGAGGTTCAAGTTTCGTACGTATGCCATTGAGGTCCGTAGCCAGCCCAAAAATGTAAGGGGAGGGCCGGTAGAAGTTAGGGTGAGCCCGATCCAACCATATTATAGTTCATCACATATTGTACGGTAGTTAATTTGCAAGCATACCGTGAAAATTTTAGGGGGGCCAGTAAAACTTTAGGGGGCCTACCCCCTCCTCCCTTCTTGGACACGGTGCCTGGTGCTATTTATCTTGCGATGAAAATTGTGTGGAACAGCATTTGGGAAGACAGCCAAATGTAAACCAGTAGGTTTTAACTAACCATAATTTTAAACTATACGGATGCCGAATGCTCGGGTAGAACTATTTTCTTTTCTTTTCTTGATTTTAACCAACTCAAGCGATACTAAACGCAATGTTGGCGCGCGAACCTTTTCACAGGGAAGCCTTTGTATGTGTATGTGTGTGTTTTGGTTGGGTTCTCATTCGCCAGGGTTTCAACTGGCGCTGCTCTGGGTCTCAGCTGATACGCGCGGAGCGGTGATTTCTCGTTCTTTTCCTGCTGCAACGAAAAATGTTTCTTGGTTTATTTGTTTTTAATAATTCATGAAGACACGACAATGGTAATAAATGTATTGGAAATTTGCACGTGATGTATTTGCAATCTTCACAATTAAAACTCGAGAGCATGAAAACTATTTTGATTATTCATTTCAATTGATAAGGTAAGAAAGGATAAGAAATGAAGTTACTCTCATATATCTACCTGGAAAAGGTCAATCATAAACAAAACACACAAGCAGCCACCCTCCCACATAATAAATTAAAAATACGACTTTTTTCCTCAAAGCACAGCAACTCTACGTTAGCAATAAGTAAACCAGCTGCGAACCGGCAACAATCATATCAACAATTTCTTCAACAGTTTTGTCTGCATATTTTTCTCTTAGTCGAGAGTACACATTGTTGACAATTTACTTTGCTTGACTTTAAAGAGTTTTCCCTTCCTCATGTTTGCGATAATACTGAGAAGATAATTCGGATTTATTCATGATTTCAATTTTGTGCTTAACACTCTCCATGGTTTCAGTTTCACTACGCCTACGTACCCACACTAACACACGCGCGAAGACGATATTTGGCAGAGCAGTGTTACTCTCTGCATAAAAATTGCAGAAGTTACATGTGAGTCCCGTTCTCTCTTTTGTTTCATTTATCAGCAGGCATAGAAGTTTCTTACGGGGTAGCAACTCTATTTAATTTATATATCATATAAAAATATTAAGCCATTTCCTATCCATTGTGGACGATTTCTAACATTGATCAATTAACTAATTTTACTGGTTTTATGATTTTGATATAAGATTTTTCAAGTTTATAATCTTGCAACACTTGCAAGAGACTCGCATCTTATGGGGCGCTTACAGTTAGTCGATTTGCGTTCGATTCAGTTGAATTGACGTCACTTTCAACTTAATCGACCGTGTAAACGGGACTTCAACTTAATCACTTGTTGATCGAAGGCGACTAATCGACTGGCAACTGAATTAAAAGACGTTCTATTTTCTGTGGTTGAAATAATTGAACACATCCATCAATCTCATTCGGCCTAGTTGCTTCGATTTAGTGGCAAATGCAGCGAGTCGATTTAGTCGTGCGACTAAATCGACTAAGTGTAAACGCCCCATTAGCTACCGGCTTTTCACTCTTTTCTTTCCTTCTCTCTTTCCGATTCTGAGTCGTGACGTCATTTTCATAACCCGTTACTAATAAATCTAGTACCTTTTATTTTAAATATTGTTTCTGTATTAACATTTTTATATACTTGAACTCAATTAGCTCTTTGAATTGATCTCCTAAGTAATGTTTTACGTGTGTAACGTGAAGAACTATGTAACATGCGCGGAGTCGCCCGAATTGAAGTTGCGTATCTCGGCTATCAGGATAAGGTCGCGGTGAGTATACATGAACAGGATTGTGCAGCAATAAATCTTTCCGTTCGCAAGTTCATTGTCTAGTATTTGTAATTGTTTATTCATTTGTTATTTAGCTAATCTGAAGGTCACAAGATAACATATGACGAAAAAGTTGCCAGAGGGTTCTTCACGGATCACTTCCGTGTTTATGACAACAATTGGAATGACGACAGAACGGAATTATATATTTATGTAGAAGCAACAGGAAAGAAAACAATCTTTTAAATGATTTAATATTTCCTCCTAATGAATATTTTCTTTTTTATCCTTTATAGCTGTAAAAGCCATTACCTGTTAACCCACTCCAAAATCCAATCTGATCTTAGCTGCCAGCAATGAAGAGTTAATGGTTGCTTTTTATTAGTAGTTTCTATTGTCTCAAGGACATATGAATCTGACAATGAGGAATCAGGAAGTGTGATGAGAAACACATCAGAATTAGATCTGGATATTCTTATATCTATAGCTAACTGCATTTCATAAGAAATCGGTGCAAAAACAGAAGAAAGCTAAGGGTTCATATTTTATGGCAATCGAATGCTCTGAAGATGTTGAAATGAAATAAAATCTTTAAGTGTTACGTCCCATGGTTATGCCGGTTAGACTAAAGGAGACGGGTGATGATGAGAGATGAGTGAAATGGTGGAATGAAGAAAGTGGGAGGAAACGGGAGAACCCCGAGAAAACCCACGAGCACGGTGTTCGTCCACCACAAAGTCCACACGGCGCGAGCTGGGATCGAACCAGTGACCCCGAGCACTGGAGGTGAACGCTCTACCACTGAGCCACTGCGCCACTGCGCCCCCACTCTGAAGATATTGTACCTCATATTATTATTCATTCTTTTTCTCTGTGTTAATATAACAGTTCGTCTTAGTGTCAAATTAACTAAGCACACTTATATTCACACACATATATTCTGAAATAGCGTCAGAAGCTTTGAAAATATTTATCCGTCTTTTGTAGTGATTATTTATCTAAAAATTATTATTTATTCAACCTGAGAGGAATTCCACAAAGTATGGAACTTTCCTTGCACAGATGTGGAGTTAGTTACCATAATAAAATACAGGGCCGTAGCTATGGGAAGGTGAACGGGGCCGTGGACCCGTGCGCGGATAGCAAGAGGGCGCCGAACGAGCAAGCAGAAAGAAAAAGTGTTCGGAAAGAGTAAACAACGCGCTGTCAAGTAAAAGTATTGGTGCCATATTAAATCAATGTTGTTGTCAGTTTGCAAAGAAATACACTCGTTAAAAATTTTCTTGCCCGCCCCACTCGCGATTCAAATGCTTCAATAAGAGTTACTTACTACTTAAAAGAATTATTATGTATAATTTCTTAATGACGATGTGATATACAAAGTGTCGACTGCCTTACGGTGTAGGTAGGAGCGTTTTCAAAGCCAGAAACGGTCAAAGACTGGAAAATGAGTTCTACGTTTTGATGGTGATCAGTTTGGTTACTCGGTTTTCTAGCCAATCGGATTAATCACAACGATGAGAATAAAGGTATGAAAATGACAGGGATTAAGAGACACACGCAAGTTGTTGTTTACGCAGGAATATTAAAAATGAAGATAAACAAGGTAAACAAAGGTTCTCTTATATGTATTAAAGAGAAAAGAGAAGCTTGGTAATATGAGTATGGGTGGCACTGAATTCTACTTCGCCCTGGGCGCCGAAATCTCTAGCTACGGTTCTGATAAGATATCAACCTCCATATTACAAGAAGATTTTCATTTTACTTTTTTTGCCAAGATAATACTGAACGTATCGAGGCCCGCTGCATACTATACGCTAAAATTGTACCTAATACCTGTAATACTGTATCTAATAATTGGTAACATTTAGCATATTTATTTTATTTTCATCTATATATTGTTTCTCACTAAGCAGTCCAAAATCCATGCCATATTTATGCAGTTACTCGAAAACTTTGTCACACATAATATTATGATTATGTAAATCACTTGATGGACAACACATTTTAATATTGTCTCGAGAATTAACTCGAGATAATGCAGCACAAATGATTAAATTGAAACAAAAGGGTTAATTTAAAGTTGCAGTTAACTCATTACAATACTTTTAAATCGGCAAACTGCCTGCATAGTTTAACTAGGGATGCATTCGAGTCGAGTCGAGTCGAGATTTAAGCCTGTCTCGACTCGTCTCGAGAAAATGTTGTCTCGACTCGTGTCTCGACTCGAAAATATGTTTCTGTCTCGACTCGTGTCTCGACTCGACAGTCTCTGTCTCGACTCGACTCGAATTCGAGTCGAGACGTCTCGAAATTCGAGTCGAGACAAAATGTACGAGTTAAAATATACGCACACATCAGCCAGACCATCATGACTACCTACCTAATTGTCAGTATGCCGACTTTTGGCATGGATAAAAACGGCGATACGTCTTGGCATACACGCAATGATCCTTGATAGGTCGCTGGAGAGAGCTTGCACCACATGTGCTCACTCAGGTCACCTAATTCCCGTAAATTCCGGGAAGGGGGGCGATGTGTTCTGACGTCACGTTCAATCACATCCCACAAGGGACATCACTCAAATGTCCGGCTCCAATTTCAATGAAACTTTTTTTGCTGATAGAAGGCATGTATGCATCATTACTTGTGATGACAAATTTTTGCCATGGTGCATGTTTTCTATTTTTTTTTTAAATAACTTTTAAGAGTTGTGATGTGGTTATTAGAGATTACTACAGAAGTCCCCTACTACCCTTTGTAAACGGAGCGTTAATGAAGAAAAGTGAAGAAAAACCATGTGGATACATATAAGTCCTGGGGGGAAGTCGTATGGTAGATATGACCTTGATGGCAGCCATCTTGAAATCCGCCATTTTGAATTAAGGTCAAGTTTTCAAAATGGGAATAGGGTAATATGATACATAATTTCAGGCTAGAATTTAATTAGAAAAATAATGGTGAGGTTAGTTTTAAGATACACACATTTGGGGGAAAGTTACAGGCATATTAATTGTTTTTACTTACTGTGTGCGTAAGTCCCTTCTTACTTTCGTCTCAAGACCTGTAAATCGATCGCAACGGCAGAACCCGGTTTCGCACTAGTGTTTAGAAATATTTAAACTCACTTGAGGCAATATTTGTGGATTATTGTATTGTATTTTGCCTTTAATTAAATTTGAACGCACTTCATGATCTTGTGTAAAGTATCACTAAAAGAGAATTTCTGTTTTTAGGGAGAACGTAAGCATAGCAATTATAAAAGGTGAGTAAGGTGCGTATGTTTTTATAAGAAAGTTTATTTTACGAGTCTTTTGTGGTTCCGCCAACCTATTCTTTAGTTTTTTTTTTTTTTTTTTTTTTTGAAAATACTCATATCTCCTTAATAAAAGAGCTATTATAAAATCTCTTACCACTATTCTTTAATACTTATAAAATTTTATTTATTGTAAAAGCACTGGCGAGATATTTCTTATCGCCCACTAAAATAATGGTGGAGCTCCTTCGTGGCTAACGGTTAGTATACTTGCCTTTGGCGTGGGAAACCTGGGCTTGACTCCCGGTGGGAGTTCATGTGGTTCGGATTCCACGTTAATCAGTAGGTCCACGTCACACATAGCCTCGCTGCTGAACGGGACGTTAAACTCAGAATCAATTCAACTCAAAATTATGGTTTTGACTTTATTATGATGTCATTAGTTTAAACGCCCAACTGCCCAGTAATTATAAACATTGACTAGATTATAAAATTGTAATTTGTGACGACTAAAATATCAGAAATTAAAGATTATTCTTTGGGTTTTGGAACATTTTGAAAAAGGTGAAAAACTTGTACTGCACCGATACAACACACCTTTTAGATTTGTCATTGTGTAAAGTGATACAAACTAAAGAAGAATTACAACTTTATGAAATTGTATTAGGACTTATTATTTAGAAATAAACACCAAATAAGTGTAATAGTTCATATCCGTATCAAATACCAAGTTTATGATGAACCAACTACACAAAGTAGGATCCAAAAACGCTCATTGCAATTTGTTCCATCCTTCAGTCGAACCAGGAACTGAAACATAAAGAGTGACATTTTCTTTTTAAAGATACTTTGTCCAGCTAAGTATTGTGAAGGTTTATGTCAGTAGAAGGAATTGCATTCCATTATACAAGCGCAATTTCACAACTTTATGTACACATTACTAAATATCGAACACCCTTGTCCATATGATTAGCGTACGCGTCTTTGGTGCGGGAGACCTAGGTTCGATTACCGATGGGAACTCCTGTGGTTCTGAACCCACGTTAATTTGTAAGTTCACGTCTCATATAGCTTTGATGCTGAAAGGGACACTAAACTCTAATCTAATACTAAATACAAATATTTAAAGAAAAATGATGACGCACCAAGATGACGTGAATTTGGCTATCAAATCCATTTTGTGTTTTCAGTTATTTTCTAGTAGTATTTTTTCTAGGCATCCTTTCAAAAGACAGTGATGCAAATTTCGTAACTGCGAATTCCTGTTAGAAGCCATGAAATTATCCGATTAGATGCAAAATTTCCCGTCCACTAAAATAGATACCGTAAATTTACAATATCTAACAATAAATAATTTTGAAAGATATCGCTTTCGAGGGAAAAAATGAAGTGAAATCTTTGAGTTTTACGTCCCACGGTTATGCCGGTTAGGCTAAAGGAGAGGGGTGATGATGAGAAATTAGTGAAATCGTGGGATGAAGAAAGTGAGAGGAACGGAAGAACCCCGAGGAAACCCACGCACACGGTGTTTGTCCACCACAAAGTTCACTTGGTGCGAGCTGGGATCGAACCAGGGTCCCCAAGCACCAGAGGTGAACGATCTACCACTGAGCCACCGCGGCCCCGCTTTGGAGGGGCCATGACGTATAGTTGAACTCATTCTCGTAGTATAAAAGGCATTATTTATAATTATGCATGATAGGATCACAAACAAAATTTAAAAATATTATGTGCACTTTCTTTTAACAAACATTATATTGTCTTTTATGGTGTGGAAGGGAATGTTATGTTCGAAAAAAAAGTCCTTAACACGATTCTTGTTGCTACACACTGCATGTTCCTAGCCACAGAAAAGATGCAGCGATAGGTAGGCTATTTTTCAATTGCTTTACATTAGCTTGATGTTTCAAGTCTTTTGTGTGTTTCTGAAGTTCACTCTTACCACAAAAGAGCTCAATATTAACATGCTTTACATAGCTTTGGTTCGATTCTCAACACGGACTGCAACTACCCGTTAAATTGTGCATCCGAAAGGCACTCTTTGTTAAACCTCGCTTATCACCGCTCATCTTAATAATATATATAACTTCACCGCGAAGCAAATGTTGCATTTCTCTCTTTCATCCTAACACAAAACAAAACTAACCACAGCTGTGACACGAAGGAGCTATTTCGAAAAGAAACAAGCTGTGCTTCATAGAGATGTGTACCAAATGATAGAAGTATAAAGTATTGTTTTCTTTCCTGTTTATTGATATCAGTTGGTGTTCTTAATGAGTTTACTCATTAGTTTAGAAAGAGTATATATGGAATTTGGACATATGTTGTACATATTCTCCTGAGAAACTGATGAGACCAGAAAAATTATAAGGACAGATGGAATAGGTTTAAGCGCATTTACGTGACTTTATCAAATATTTATTCTCCATAATGGTACCACGCGGAAAACTTGGTATAGGCCTACTTTTATCTTTGCCTCCCTCTGTTAGCTGTTTTGTATCATATATATCGGATGGTTTTGATATTTCTTCTGATCATTAAAACAGTAATGGTACCTGTGTGCGTGCAGAAATGCAAAAGCACAAGGTAACTTCCTATTTGTTTTGGAAACAACAAACCCATTTCACGTGTGCGAGAGAAATTGAGCACAGCGAGATCGGGTGTTTACTCACGGTCAGTTCGCAGCAGGAGTCCATGGTAAAATATTTGGCTATCTCGAAAACACTCGCAAAACCTTACAAATACAAAAGACTGCGCTTCAAAGAAAGTTTAGACACAGATGTTTCAATTTTCTTTTAGCATCTTTCTTCAGCAAAAGAGTCGGTTCATTGTATTCGAAAAAGGGAAGGGAGAAAGGGTGAATTTATATTTTATGTGGGGGGTAACGTTGTAAGTAGTATAAACAATACATACCGCTTCCGACTCTGTACTGAAGCACTTCCTTTAGCGGTATATCACTAGATCTATCCTGACCCTCATCCCACCTCAAGATGTAAAGTAGAAAGGGACAGAAGTATTCAACATGATTGCGCACTTGAGTTTCAGTTCACAATACTAAAACCAGTGAGCAAGTAAACAGTCTTTTGTAGAATCGTGTTTTACTTCTTGAATTTATTTTTGAACATTTCTGTGAATTCAACAACAGAACACAGTAGAAATACGGACTAGTTTTTACTCCAACCATTACTTTCGCTCCAACCCAGGGATGCCACATTTATGATTTCGTACTAGATTTAGTGATTTTACTATTGAACTAGTGATCTAGTACGTACTTTGGGTAAATAGGCAAATTCTAGTGATTTTTTTTTGCATTTTTTTCTGATGCAGACAAATGAGAAGGAAATTGTTCTTAAAATAAAAGGAAGAAATATTGCAGTTCAAAACAAATGTAGAAACCTTAAATTATTTTTTCTTTTCCCTCTGACTGAATGAAACCTCTGCTGTGTAACGACCTTAGGTAAACAACGGCTATCTTTGGTCCGCTACCTCCTTTTGTTAGCCGACATGAGATGGGTTACTTTTTTTTTCTGGAAGAAAGTGAAGAAATAATTATCCAGTACATTTACGTTTTGTCAGGCACACAGGCGCAGGCTGTACTTGTTTCCTAACGAATTTTAGCAACATAACATAAATGAAACATATGTACCAGAAAATAGAGGCAGTACAAACGGAAATTTTCATCTGTGACACATTTGATGAGAAATATAGTTAGATGTCACGTGCAAGCACTCTAAACATGTCCTATCCTGTAATTCTATTCGTATGTTTATGTAGGTGAGACTGAGAAATCAAGAAACAATAATAACTGGTTTTCTTCCAGGGGAAAAATCTAAATGTGAAGGGGTGTTACACTGGGACTTTAATTGCGTCCTTTGTACAAGATTAACAAGTAATAGCAATTTTTTAAATTTATTTTAGTTCTTGGGGAGAGCAAGATGGAAGCGAACCCTCGTAAGGACCTCTGCAAGGAAACATGAATACTATCCGCCACTGTTTGTTACATTACACAAAATAGTTTTATATATATATATATTGAGTTTTAGTCAGGGTTTTCATTCTGCAGGAGAGGGGGGAGGATAGTAATACCTGACGAACATTTTCTATTCTCAGTGTGTTGTAATGATAGCATTTCCTCCATTATAACTTGGCCAAGCTAGTTGCATTATATGTAAGGATTAAGTTAGCCTAAAAAGCTTAAATTTCTATGGCTGTTTTACTCTGTAGCCATGTTTCTCATTTTCGGTCTACGGGACTCTGTGTCCGGAAATTTTCGATGGCTTCCAAGTCGGAAAATAAGTGTATCAAAGGCATATATATTATATATATGGTTATATGAGGTATGGATCTACAGTTTAAAGTGGGATACCGGTAACAACTTCATGAGCTTCCACCGTAAATCAAACCAGAGTCTCCCGCGATCAAGGCGTATGTGTTAACCATACAGCCACAAGGAAATTCACATAAGCACACACACATATATTGTTGAGTTGATTTTGACTTTACCGTCTCTTTCAGCAGCGAGGATATATGAAATGTAGACCTACTGATTAACGTGGAATCCGAACTACATGAGCTCGCGCCGGGAATTGAACCCGAGTCTTCCATGGCAAAGACGCATACACTAGCCGCGGAGTTCACACACACGGAATATGCCAAGTGGCCTAACTCCAAAATTGAAATTTTCCAGGAGTGAAAGTTGAAGTTCAATATCTCATGAACAATCTATATTTCTTTTATGTTGGGAACCATTACAAAAATCCTTTTAAAAAATACCTATTCAGAGTCCTCACACACAGAATCAGAGTCCTTACACACCAAGGGTGAGAGCTGTGCCACTGAGTCACAGCGGCCACGGGGCTAGGTCGAGTCCACTTTACGTTCATAGTTTCTTAGTACATAAATATTACGATTATGAAATAGATTTTCCTTAATGAGCTGCATAAAAACAAAAGCTTTCGAAATGCATTAAACAATTAGCTCGATTTGAATGTGAACTTAAAGTTATATCAGAGTGTAAATACGGATACGCACCAAAGTTCGAAAACTTAATACACTATTTCTCCTATATAGTCAGCATGTATCAAGCAATCGTTCAGCTTTCATTTGAGAGGATGGAAATCGAAGGCCCCTGAACAACTATGTTACTAATGTGCGGAATGTATTTATCTTCCAGTGAACTGCTTCGATGCCTAGTGGCCTAACTCCAAAATTGAAATTTTCCAGGAGTGAAAGTTGAAGTTCAATATCTCATGAACAATCCATATTTCTTTTATGTTGGAAACCATTACAAAAATCCTTTTAAAAATACATATTCATAGAAGTGAATGGTACTTATCTGTACTAGTTCTTGGCATTCAAGCAGTCCATTTATTGTAATACTAGCTTAATATACCCATTCTTCGCATGGGGGCTGTATTTGGAAGTCAATACCTGTGGAAGTATCACCATTCATTTCAGTGACCGCGAAAACTATGGATTTGACACTGGTATCAATCAATATGGGCTATTTATACATGTCTCGCTATTCCTCACCCGCTGACACCCGGCCCACATACAGTAGTAGCTGAATTTGCAAATCATCGCTGATGGAAGTGTCACCATTGATCTCAGCGACCGTGAAAACTATGGATTTGACACTAATGTCGATCAATTTGGATTACTTTTAGTACATGTCTCGCTAAACGCCCCCCTGAGACCCCCTGGTTCCAATTTTGACAAAAACGCTTCGCCTTAGACTGTGACCTGGACCAAGGTATCCGTGACCAAAATTTGGTAACTCTCGGTCAACTTGTCTGGTCCCCAGGTCGGTCCCAGTAAACGTCCCCCCCGAGACCCCCCTGGTTCGAAATTTAAAAAAACGCTTCGTCTTGATCTGGGGCCTGGACTAAGGTACCCGTGACCAAATTTTGGGAACTCTCGGTCCACTCGTCTGGTCCCCAGGTCGCACAAACAGACAAACAAACACACAAACAAACTCTTTATTTTATTTATGTTAGATAAGATATACTATGTAAAATAGTCTCGTATCATAATATGTGATGTACAACAAATGTTACATTATATATTATCCGTAGCTCGTGATATGCTGCAACATATTAAAGCCTCAGAATAGTTGGGCAAGCGAATAATACAAAAGTTACGTAACCCTATTGCGTTCATGGGAACGAAAACACAATAATTATAACTATGCTAAATTACTATAGACTACCAACTGCTCATTCAGAGAATTTATGAAGTTCACTTTATCGCAATAGTTTTATACAAACTAGATTTAGACTACGGATAATAGTTTTATACAAACTAGATAATCAATTATTATTATTATTATCATTATATTTGCAGTACAACCAAATACAACGACATTAACTATTAGTTCTAATTAACTGAATTGAGCTGAAAATTAAATCTTTATCTTTAAAGATTAACTATTAATTTTATGCGTTCTGTACCTTTCTGAAGGAATAAAAGCTGGAATTTGTTTCAAGGCTGTTTCTGAGTGAATACTTTCTTCAAAATAATATTAAAAATTATAGAAAGATTTTCGAGACATTCGAGTCGAGTCGAGATTTTTAAGAGCCGTCTCGACTCGACTCGTGTCTCGACTCGAAAATTCGAGTCGAGAAATACGTTTGTCTCGACTCGTCTCGAATTTTACAAAGTGTGTCTCGACTCGAATCTCGACTCGAATTCGAGTCGAGTCGAGTCGAGATTCGAGACATGTCTCGACTCGAGCGCATCCCTGAGTTAACACTCAATAGCGCAGGCAGCCACATATATTAGAGTCAGGCAGGAAGCGATAGCACAGGTAGCGACATCTACTAGTGCAACTGTTTTTTATTAGGGATAGCTTGGTGCGCTCTCTCAAACATTTCCTTTTTTTATTAGGATCTACACAGTTAATTATAGAAGCGCACTACTGCATTTGCGATTTCTTTTGGTAATTAATCTGTGAGGTGATCTTAACTTGAAAGTAAGTGTACACATCCTTGTAGTAGTGGAACAGAAATTTGAAGGAAAAATCAGTGGCACCAATGTTTCTGTATCATGAGACGAAATACATCCATCGGATCTTCAATATCTATTAAAAAAAAAAAAGCGCTTTGCAATCTATTACAGTGAAACCTCTCTAAAGCGGACAGCCGTGGGGAATCAATAATTGTCCGCTATAGAGAGGTGTCCGCCTTAGAGAGATTTTGATATTTTCTTACGTAAATTAGTAAAGAAGGTAATATGCAATTAGTAACAATATTTTTGGATGAATCATGTATTCACGAATATTACCAAAATGTTACTGTACGTGTGTTGTCCCTCTGCTGTCCAATACTCTATGTTCGAGGCACAAGATGAAAATAAGATGTTATAGTTCTCTGCACTTTACACTTACGTTTTCAGTATATCGCTTTAATTTGTGGGTTAATTGCAGTCCAGTAGTGTCGTTTTTGTGACAATATGCGTACCCGTGGGCAAAAACTACTGAACTTGTCTTCTGCTTGGTTAGAGGTTAAAGCAGGACAGTAGAATAACGTTTTATTCCAAACGGCGGGCAACTGTCAATCACTTTTGTGTCTAAAACAGCTTGGGTGGGAGTGGAATGCAAGCAAAGGACATGCGAGTGTTGTTAAACAGAGACTCTTCGTCTGGATTGCTGAGTAGACAGTTGAGGAGACAAAATGTCTTAATGCTTTCTTGGTGACACATGCATGAATTACTAAAAATGTATTTTTACAATACTTTTCAACTTATTTATAGAGAAAGTGTCCGTAATACGGAGGTAAATAATACCTATAAAGGACAGAAAAGACTGTCCGTGTCCGTATTAGAGAGTGTCCGCTTTAGAGAGGTTTGCCAATACGTTTTATCCTATTACAGTGTTTGGGAATTACAAAATATGTCCGTTACGGGAGGTGTCCGCTTTATAGAGGTGTCCGTTAGTAGAGGTTTCACTGTATTACCATTTGACCTCTGAAAAGACAAACACTGAAATCAGGAGTTCTAGTAGATTTGTACCATTTCTGTTTTCAGTAGACAATAAAGATGTAGATGAAAAACACTTTTTGAAACGCTGAATTCACATCTTTATTTTATTTTTTATTTTTTACTCTATAACTCTTTGATCATTAATATAAAACCGAAAATAAGTGTCTTTCCACCATTTCTGACTGCAATACAGAGAACCTATTCTTCAGTCGCTGAGCCCACATGGAAAGGCCATTTTGCGCTATTCTTAGCCGCTTTTGCTCAGACACGTTAGCAACTGGCGGACGGATATAGCTGTTGTGTGGAACTTATATCGATGGGTAACATTATTTGAAAATGGGGATGTAAGGACTCGGAGATTCTTTTAAGGAAAGTGGTGATGTAAGGAATTAAGGATGGATAATTTTAATTTTATATTGAACAAATTACTGGATATTCTACATTTATTTTTATAACACACATAATAATAATAATAATAATAATAATAATAATAATAATAATAATAATAATAATAATAATAATAATAATAATAACTAATATACAGGGTGTCTACTAAAATTCCAAAATGAAATTTCGTGACTTTTTCGTGACCTTTTCTTTACCAAATCATAAAATTTCCTAAAATTTTCAAAAGCAAATTTGCGTGAAAATTAGGCCGAATTTTCATCCATGCGATAGAAACGTACTTTTCTTGCGATTTGGTAGCGTCTAAACCCGACCACAGACATTTTTGGTGGTGAATGTTGACGTTTTTTTAGAACAAAGTTTTCCAATCTGTACTTACATTTGTACAGTTAAAAAAAATCGTGACCCCAAAGCTAAATTTCGTGACTTTTTCTTGACTTTCATGACTGTTTTCTGATTTCGTGACTTTTTCGTGACATTCGTGACTTTCGTGACCAATAGACACCCTGATATATTTCGAAGAGAAAAACTTCTCCTGATTAAAACTCAACAATCAAAGAAAATCGATCATTCGGTAGAAAGGAAATAGGGTATATCAGTTGACGCTAGTATTGATTGGTGTTTCCCCTTAATATCTCCAAATAATTTCTGTCGTCGCACTTACGTTTCCATTTTCCTTTTACTCTATAAAATTCTAAGAAACCTGAGATATTCGGATATTTATTGGCCCACTGATTGCGGAAAATGAAAAAAAGGGGGAATAATTACTAGACATTAACTATTTTTCTTCTGGAAGATTTCGTGAAAAAGAAATACTCTGTGGAAATAATTTATCTTACGACAGTGCAACCGAGTTTTCTTGTTATGATGCTACTAGCAATGTAAGAGAACCCGAGGAGAACGGGAGCGCAAAATTTTCTTGAACTCAGGGCTGTAAAATATTAAATACAGGCCTGGCTACATTAATCGGGGTATGTTTAGTACAAGGGGTCCAGAAGCACGTAAAAACACAAAATTTACAGGAGAAATGAGTGATGTAAGTACTTAGACGCAACATAACGTAACCAAATCTAACCTAACCTAACATAAACTAACGTAAGCTAACCTGAACTAACCTAAACTAACGTAATATTGGTAGAAATAAGCGAAATTCTGTCATTTTTTGGAAAATTATGCGGAACTCCTACACTAATATAACATAAACTAAACTAACCTAACGTAACCTAAACTAGCCTAATCTAACTCAAACTAACCAACCCTACCCTAAACTAACAGAATGTGAACAGAAATTTCCAAAATTGTAACATTTTTTAGAGAAAAGAGCTGGACCCCTTCTGCTAAACATAGGCCCATTAATCTGTTTCTGATTATTCTTAGAATTTTTTCTCCGTTGATTCTCAGGACTGTTAGCACTACAATTGGGCCTACCTCACTTGCTCCAACTCTATGTTCCTATTGGGGGTCGCGATGGCTCACTTATCAGTGTTAGAAGGGGGCCGCTGTGGCTCAGTGGTAGAGCGTTCACCTCTGGTGCATGAGGTCCCGGATTCAAACCCTGCTCCCGCCAAGTGAACTTTGTGGTGGACAAACACCGTGTGCGTGGGTTTTCTCGAGGTTCTTCCGCTTTCTTTATTCCACCATTTCATTCATTTCTCATAATCACCGTCTCCTTTAGCCTAACCGGCATAACTGTGGGACGTAAAACTCAAAGATTTCATTTCATTTCATTTTTTGTCAGTGTTAGAGTACTGATCTTAGTATATAAGATTCCGGGTTCGATTCCAGTTCAGGCTTTCTGGTGGTCAAACACAGTGTCCGCAAGTTATATCGGGATTCTTCCGTTTCTTTACACATTCTACATTCCACCATTTCAATTATTATTACCGCCTTTAGCCTCGGAGTATATTCGTAGGATTCTATTTCATTTAATCATGTTTGAATCAAATCTATGTTTAAAACATGGCCATCAAAGCATAAACGAAACTAGTGCCAGTCACTTGAAGTCATGTATCTAATTGAAGAAAGGGTAATAGTATACAACAGCTCCTCATCGTGTTCCGTACTCGAGGATAGTTCAAACTCTTGCACCACGTACAGAAATAGTGGTATGTCATGTACAAGTTTCAGTCGATAAGTAAATGAAAGTCGCTTTGTTACTCCATTTTCAAGTTCCTAGATCCTCAATGAATAATCCGTAAAAAGCTGAACTTCGTGAGTCCTCGGGAAATGATGAGGACCTGTTGTATACTATATCCGAAGAAAGAAATACGTTAAAAAAAATAAGGGAAGAGACAAAGAAAGCACGCTGTTAACTAAATTTAAAAATCTGTCTCAAGAATTCTAAAGTTTTAATTTGTATCTGGTGGATCAACAAAAAATTGCATAAAAAACTTCAGTAAAACATCTTACCTCGATAAGATATAAATGCAGCTGAAAAAATGTCACCAAAGAATCTGCCTGAGCACGTGCAACGAGAATCTATCGCTTACTTAATAAATTTCGAGCTGTTTCTATCCTAATACATCATACATTAACCTATGACCAATGTTTATTAGCTCCATTTTTTTCTTTTATCAATTTAATTTAACTATGTTTATACGCAATTCTTGATAAATACCCGTTGGCCTATTCATCTACAACAAAAGGCGAACGTGACCTTGGAGACTATGACCAAGCCAAAGTTCGTGTGCAAAAGGGAATCATTTGTTCCCTTCACACTTCTCCTCTCATTGTATTATCACACGAAAACTGAATATTTGCGAAACTGTGCTCAGAGAATAAATGAATGAATCACTGTTGCCAACAATATTTTGGGTAAGTCTCTACGATTAAGTTAAAATGCCCCTATTTATCACCGAAAAATCCCTACGGATAATTTTAACTGCTATAATAAATATATAATCATCAGTGGCGTATTTAGGGGGGTGGCTTCCGGGCTTAAGCCCCCTCCCCCGAAATCTTACTTAGTATAGTAAAGTAAATGAAATATCTTGCAGAATTTTCACATTTCCAGGCAAAGCCCCCCCGAAAGTTAGCAAAGCCCCTCCCGAAACAAATACGTAAATACGCCACTGATAATCATGCATGACAAATATCATTATACAATTACGTAATATGTATTTTTACATACCAGAGATCTTTATGCGTGCTAATGATTCGTTAATTCGAGTTTGTATTTCACACAGATAAGCTCTTTTATAGTACCACTACGTTCGTATCTCAGGAAGAACAAACGAACCTTTATAATACATTGGTTATGGAGAGAAATGTGCTGATTCGTTACGTGAAAAGTTTTACAATGTCTGTTTTGTGCCTTCAAGGAGTAGTTTATAACTAAAAGTGAATTAGGAAGATCTGGCTTCAATTTCGTTTCTCATCTTTGTTTTAGTGTCACTCAACATAGAGGGAATTCATCAGAATCACTCAAATCTTACGGCATTCTTCTTCCTTCTTTTTGAAAGTTAGAATCTGAGGTGACAAAAACCTTGGCTGATACCTCAAGTACAACTTTAATTTGTAAAGGTAGTGTAAAGTACGGTGACATTGACTAATTAATATTACCAACAATGGCGTAACTAAGGACTCGAAGGCTTCGTAGATAACGTGGAGTGGGGCCTTTTCTCCATATTTCTATTAAAAAGACAAGAAAAATCACAAGCCGATTATTGCAACTTTCAAGGATGACTTTCGGATGCTACAATGGTTTGTGAAATTCATCACCATAGATCGGAAACCAGAACTGTACAGTGTTTTGAAAACTCCTACCTACTGAATCGTTCAATTCTAAACCGGCTTTTGTTCTTTTACAGCAAATCCTGCAAAACCTGTAGGGTATGTATGTTTTGTAGAACAGGAAATACTTGAGTGTGTTCATGTAAGTCACTTGAACACTCTCGAATAATTCCAGTTTTACAAAACATATTGATCCTACAGTTTTTGTCATTTTTCCGATGTTTGCTCTAAATGGACAAGAGCCGATTTGGAAGTAGACGACTCAAACACAGAAAACATTTATTTTGGTCATGCAATTAGGAAGAATATAAACAGTCAATTTAAGAAAATCCCCATACGTGTTGGATATGAACACTTATGCTGTTAACAGTTCAGGCATGCGCACTTTTGCATAATTTCTGGTTATAATCTGTCCCTGAATACACAACCAAGAGAAGCATAGTACATACACACGTAGACCAGAATGTTAAATATACCAGAAGTATTAAAAATTTATAAACGATTTCTCGAAATTAACAAATGATTGTAAATTATTTTCCACTTAAGGAACTCGACTTTACTACTGCAGCTGAAAAAAAATGCCAATTCAGTAGGGAAACATTTTCCAAATCGCCTTTGATTCACGGTTGGAAACCTGTCCAACACACCGTCTAGGTTCAGTTTGTGATACCCTTCATTGTCAAGACCAAGCAATGCAAGTGGACTTAACCTGCACTGAGTCATGGTATTCCTTAAAAATGTTTTGATCTATTTTACAGTTGGAAAAGATCTCTCTGCAGTTGTTGATGTTATCGGTAAAGTTAAATGTACAGCTAAAGGGAAGTCAGACAGACTACCATCAATCTAACCTATAATGTCAGCAATATTAATAATATTTAGTATGTTACTTCAGGTGGTGCTGGCATTAAAAACTTATCAAACTCAATTCACTTTTTGAGATTTATGGGCCTGTAATGATTTGGGGCATCCTACATTGTGGAATCTGCGGGACCGTTATTTACGTCACTGATTACCAATATATCTAGTGGTCAATTGCGCTTTATTTTCATTCATCAAGTTTCCTTTTAAAAACTCCCTCCGTTTCCTATCAATTGATTAAATCCATCTCTATGTCTATACACTATAAAAACTAGTGGTGGACACAAAAACCGGTTTTTCGGTTTCCGTTTTTTCACCGAAACCGGTTATCGGTTTTCTCCAAAACCGGTTCGGTTTTTTACCTGGTCCGGTTTCGATTTTCTTCAAAACCGATTCCGTTTTTTTTTTCAAAATTTGTTCTATTTCTGACCAGAATGGTGTTTCGTTGTTCTCCGGAAACCGAATCCATTTCCACAGAAATAGTTTTGTGTTTTCGAAAAGTTTTCACCGAAACCAGTTTCGGTGAAAACCGAACCGGTTTTGGAGAAAACCGAAATGTCGGTTTTTCGGGTTTCGGTTTTTATAAAAACCGGTTTTCGGTTTTTATAAAAACCGGTTTTGCCCATCCTATTTATAATAAAAACTAAAACAGCATTTAAACACTTTCAGTACAGATATTGAGGGGAAATATCAAGTATGTGTTTATAAAATGTGCTTTGCTTGTCCAAAAGCGTTCATTTTCCGAAAACAGTATCTAGTATAAATATTTAAAACACTTCTTTTTGGTAAACAGTTCGAAAACAAAGTGATGACATACCTTTCACACATTTTGTACATACATCTGGAATATAAACTTGGACAACAAAGTATCTACAAGGGGTAAATATGTGGTATCTGGAGGTGTACAAATAGTATCGGTAATGTGTACAGTGTCCTAGTGTGTCTAAAAGTAGTTTCTGTATTTTTTTTTTTTTTTTTTTTTTGCAGTGTAGGGTTAGCAAAAATGTCTTACATGTCCTTCCGTTTAGGAACATGTTCCTACAATTGGCAACACTGGACTCACTTCTTCAGATTAGCTGTTAAAAATTCACTTTTTTTCTTCTGTGCTAGATTACAATTAGGTCGTGTAAACTGAAGGCCCACCCAACTAGTCCAAAGGTTGTGATACACTGCCACAGATTCTTCGATATTTATTTTCAGTAAATACTGTAATATCTGCAAATGTATTCTTCAGCCACTGGTAAATTTAAAGTGCAATATTGGCAGCAAATACTTTTAGACCGACTATGTCCGTCCGTTCATCTGTCCAAGCCATAGCGACAACGTTTATGGTCAATACATAAATACGACATCCCATGAAGAGGATCCATCTTGCAGTTATACCTATATTCAAAATGGAAGTAGTGGCAACTGTCACATTTCAATATTGATCGCCATAGAGCAGAGACGGTAATGGATAACGAGAAGTAGTTTTTGATGTGGGTTCACACATCATAGGTATTCTGCCATTATTGGCTGGTCACTTGCTGCAACTGAGAAGCTTCCATGCTCCACGGTCTTCCGCTAACCTATTCGTCTGTTCAAGTACGATTTTTCTGCTTTGATATCGTCCATTAATTGTAGTCTCCTTCTCTCCCTCCCTCCCTTTCCTGCCACCATACCTTCTAAGCCGTCCCTTATGATACAATTCCTTGTTAGTCAATGTCCCAACCTATTTCCTTCCTCTTCTTAGTAATATTTACAATTCTTCTTTCCTCTACCAAGATTTCTAATATCCTTTGGTTCGTTTTCTGCTCTACCTAGATAATTCTTTCCGTCTTCCTGCACAGCCCCATTTTGAAAGCTTCCAGTCGTTTTTCATAATTTTAAAGTAACGTCCATATTTCTCGCCCATAGAACCAATACGCCACACAAAGCATTTTATAAACCTTTTTCTCGACTATTTGTTCAAGGTCCTACTAAATACTTCTTTCGCTATTCCTATCCTTGCTTTTATTTCACCTTCGCATTTCATATAATCACTAATAATACTACCCAGGTGTCGAAAACTAGTCTACTTTCTCCCATCTCCTAGTAACAGAGACAATTTGCAAACTGCTTGCTGTAACCTTGAATTGCAAGTCGGCCAAGCTTGCATCCAGCTTGATTGGAAAACGTGCAAGTATGCCGCAAGCTGGATTCCAGTAACGAAATTACATGGGGGCAACTTTTCATTCAGTGTTCCATTCAAATTTGACGCAAACGTTTTATAAGTCAGGTCAATAGTCAATGAACGGACAGTGATGCTATGACCCTCTGCAAAAGGTCTAAAGCATCGCTTGCAAGTACAACAAAAGGCAGATTGTATGAAAGCATGCGTTTCAAGTGCAAGCGTATAGAAAGTCAAAAGCCAACCATGCGCCAACTGGACGAAAGCTTTCTTGCTACTAGGGTCCTTATTCTATATTTAACACCAACCTCTTCTTTTCAATCACCATGGTTTTTGTCTTTCTAACATTTATTTTCATCCTATATTCTTCACAGCCCTTCCTAAAGGTTTCTAACATCTTATTGATTTTCTCTTCAGATTCTGGCTCCTATTGAAATGCCATTCTACCTCCTATTGAAATGCCATCTTCATTTTGTAGACTTTTTTTTTTCACTTACCAGGAATAACTCCAAAGTTGAACCTTGAATCTGGGGATAACTTATATATTTCCTAAAAGGTATTGTCGAATAAATTCCAAACTAAGTTTCAATTCCTTGCCTGGAAGTGACCGCACCCCCTTCAGAGTTGGAAATATATACAATAAAACCTCTCTAAAGCGGACAGCCGTGGGGAATCAAAAATTGTCCGCTATAGAGAGGTGTCCGTCTTAAAGAGGTTTCAATATTTTCTTACGTAAATTAATAAACAAGGTAATATGCAATTAGAAAAAAAATATTTTTGCATGAATATTACCAAAATGTTACTCTATCTGCATTATCTTGCGCCATCCAATTCGAGGCACAACATGGGAATAAGATGTTATAGTTCTCTGCACTTTACACTTATTGCTACTTACTACGTTTTCGGTGTTGCTTTAATTTATGAGTTAATTGCAGTCCAGCAATGACTTAAAAAAAAAAAAAGACAATATGCGTACCCGTGGTCAAAAATACCAAACTTGTCTTCTGTTTAATTAGAGATTTGAGCGGGACAGTAGAGTGATGTGTCATTCCGAACAATGGGCAACTGTCAATCACTTTTGTTTCTGAAGCAGATTGGGTGGAAGTGGAATGCAAGCAAAGGATATAAGGATGTTGTGAAACAGAGACCCCTCCTCTGGGTTGCTGAATAGACAATTAAGGAGGCAAAATGTTGTCACACCCACATGTTCTTCCTTGGTGACATACGCATGAATTACTAAAAGTGTATTTTTACTGCACTTTCCAACTTGTTTCTAGAGAAAGTGTCCGTAATACGGAGGTAAATAATAGCTATAAAAGACAAGAAGGACTGTCCGTGTCCGTACTAGAGAGTGTCCGCTTTAGAGAGGTGTGCCAATATGTTTTTTCCTATTACAGTGTTTGGGGATTACAAAATATGTCCGTTATGGGAGGTGTCCGCTTTATAGAGGTGTCCGTTAGTAGAGGTTTCACTGTATATCAACTTCCCTATATGCCCTATATATTAAAATGATCTGCATGACTATTAGATTAAGAATATAAAATGTATTACTCCAGTGAGTTTCAATTCCTTGCCTTTCTCAAAGTGGGGTCCGCGACGCCTAAAAATTGAAATGTGTTGTAATAAAATGGAACTCACGGCTGTTATGCAAAAAAATACTCCTAAGATTAAGAAACTGCAGCTGTGGGCAGTAGGAGTACAAAACAATAACTATTCATTTCCACTTTGTGGTAGACAAACACTGTGTGCGTGGGTTTTCTCGGGGTTCTCCCGTTTCCTCCTACTTTCTTCATTTCACCATTTCATTCATCACTCATCATCACCGTCTCCTTTAGCCTAACCGGCATAAACGTGGGACGTAAAACTCAAAGATATTCATTTCCAGTGCTCAAGGATTTAATTGATTCTTCAGGTGAAAAACTCTCTGCTGAAATGCACAAAACACTTGTAGAACACTTGAAAGCATTAGCTACAAGGTTTCGAGAATATTTTCCTGTCCTACAATCTGGTAATGGTTGGATTCAAAATCCTTTCACTAATGTAGAAATCCATGACATACAAGGTATGAATTTCTCTAACACAGAACAAGAACAGCTATTGGAACTATCCTGCGATACTTCATGGAAAAACGTTTTCTTAAAAAAAAAAAAAAAAAAAAAAAATGTAGCTGTAGCTTTTGGTTGCGTGTGCATTGTATGAAGAGCTGTCTAAAAATGTGTTGCAACATTTGATGCATTTCCCTACCACTTACTTATGTGAGCAGACCTTTCTTGCTCTATGTGGAATTGGATCGAAGACTGATGGTGACAAAATTTATTCCAGATGTCAATACAATTATGGAAAAACACAAAAAATTTCATTCCTCACATTAGTGACCCTACATTTGAGAACATTGTTTATCAAGTGGTTTTCCTTTTTTAAAAATAGATTATTTTCAGTCTTGAAAGTTACTGTATTTTCGATTGAAAATTCGTTAATTAGGAAGCAATCATTTAACTTTAGAACAAATTACTTATTGCATTATTTTTATGATCTTTTTATTGTCAGTGGTAATTCTTATTAATATATTTTTAGTACCATGTCAAATTCTAGGATGGCATTGCAAGGAGGTCCACAGATCCCTTTCCGAATGAACAGGAGGTCCACGTTATCGTAAAGTTTAAGAACCACTGCACTATTTACTGTAATAATATCATATATCCTTTAATAGAATGTTTCAGACAACATAAAAATAATCATGCGATCTGAGTGAATAGGTTGTAAAGGCAATGTTTTTATATTTAACCCTCGTAGAAGGTAATTATTATTTTTTTCGCTCGCTACTACCTTAACCCGGAGAATAAGAACACTCCTATGAGTATCGTTTTCGCAACATCTTTTCTTGCATCTTTCTATTAGGAAACAATATGATTTTATTCGAATTACGAATTTACAATATTATATCTCAAAATAGAACATAAGTATTGTCGTTATTATCATCTGTAACAAAATCAAATAGTAAGTTTTTCTTAACAAATACAATATTTTATTTGTTTCCTGTTATAATTATATATTTCGAAACTGCATAATCATATTTTTGTGTAAATTAATGAAACAGTTATATAATAAGAATAACGTAAATATTCCCTCGTTTGTTATCGATTTCGGATGTGAGAACATGTTTCAGATTAAAACTCGAGTATTGTTTTGGATTGCATTGTAAACTAAGTCCCCTCTTCTTGCAAAGAGCTAATAAGCTCCAATTAATCAATCGATCTACCAACTTAACTCAGCGACAAATATATCACAAGGAGCCGCGGTGGCTCAGTGGTAGAGCGTTCACCTCTGGTGCATGGGGTCCCAAGTTCAAACCCTGCTCCGCCAAATGAACTTTGTGATGGAGAAACACCGTGTAAGAGGGTTTCCTCGGGCTTCTCCCGTTTCCTACCACTTTCTTCATTCCACCATTTCATTCATTTCTCATAATCACAGTCTCCTTTAGCCTAGCCGGCATAACTGTGGGACGTAAAACTCAAAAATTTCATTTCATTTTTTCGAATATATCACAAAAACTTAATAGCAATATCAAGTGTACGTAGCTATTATTTGTAATGTATTTACTGCTCATTGTTATATACATCTGACTTCTGTAGCCACAGTGATCTTTGGAATCAACCACTAATAACTCTCTTCTTTGTTTGCCTCAGACCACACAGCTCCGACCAGCAGCGAGCAATTCAATTAAACATTTGAGTAATATCTTTATCAAGGGCGCCGGTCCTGGGGGGCCGGGGAGCCCGGGACCACAAAGTTCATGTGGGCCCAGCTGTATTTTTATGAATATGTATTTTTTTATGAATGGGGCTCCCCAAAGTTACAGAGAAATCGGAGCCCTTGACCTTTACTACAGGATGAAGTGTTTTTTGTATTATTTTAAAATTTAATTCGCCTGTTGTAATAACTTGATTGCAAGTTTTGAATTCTATGTATTTAGTATAGGTATCTGATCTACTCCATACTTGTTCATCAATATTGTATAAATTGTTGGATCATTTAGGGTGTCTTATGGAAATTCACCGTTATTTAAGTGCATGTGCATTGGGAACATAAGAAGATCCACTTTTCACATGACAACTTACACGAGGCACAATTCGAATAATTCTTTACCTTAAAGGTTAAATTCATCCTCGAGCTGATCGAAAATATTTCTCTTCGAAAACTTCGAGAACATTTGCAAAATGTTTTTACATGAACTAACAATCGTTTTTCTACACTTGTTGTATATTGTTTAAATTTGGGTGCCAAACAATTGTGACGTCAGATAGTGGGTACCCAAAATTTTTGGATTATGAAAAAAGGTTTGACAACGGTTAATAATTCATCTAATAGCATTTTACACATACCATCTGGCTCACTATCTATAGTTTGGGTGTTCCTCGTTGTCTTTAGGTTATTTACAATTTTGAAAAGTTAGGATGAACTTAGGGAAAGAGCCTTAAAGAAATAAGTTCCTTGTAAGCAAGCACCAGTCCGGTAGATCTGTTTCCTCTTAATTTTCCTTGATAGACTTAACATTAAAATTTCTACCTGTTTATAGCTTCACCAAGTGTAAATTTAAAGTCATGCTTCCACTCCAGCTAACCTTGACATATAAACCTATGTAAACTGATGTCCAAAGTTCTTATCGCATGTATATAAATATGTTGTTGTAGAAATATATTTTGATAACAATTCGCCCGGTATTTATTATAATGTTAATATGTATACAGTCGGCAAAGCAATGGATATGGCAAATTTCATGTCAAAAGAGCAGTAAAGAAGGATAATAAAACGAAAATGAAACTTTATTGCCCATTTTGCAACATTTGTTTCACTCATTCTAATTTTCGTATTTATAATTCTTTTCCTATGAAATTTATTACAAATATACATTTCCCGATTATACACATAGTATCAGTATTAAAAGTACCCTGTAAAATCATCATCAAATTATATTCTTACAGGAAGACAGTTATAGATATGCGACAATCATTTTGGACATGAGTGTACAATTAGAACAGACGTAAAACTGAGAACTGCGCAAAAACGTTTGTGGGTTTGCCTTAGCTTTAGTGATTCTCTTTGTGTATGGCTTTACCATGTGTACATTTTAAGTTATGCTTGGCATGTGTGTCAATTTAAAGGAATCTTAAGGCTAGTCTTATATTACATATTTGGTTAGGCCTACAGCTGTGCAATGCAAACTTGTGCAGACCTACAAACTTAGCCTTGAAAGGTTGAGTAAGCCAATGAAAAGTCTGAAATATTAGGGATTGATGCAGTTTAATGGTATGAAGAGCTATGCTTCTTTAGTTTTGTCTTCAATACAAAGTCATTTATTCAACTGAATTTTCTAAGTTTATGTTCAGCTTTCCAGGTTCCTGTGACTAATTAGTTGATATTTTGGATAAGGTTGTTACTGATATGTGAATTGATGAATGCTACTTTGAAGAAAACTAACTTCACAATGTAGGATTTTCTATCGAACAACAAAATTTTACTTCAAATGAAATAGCATTCTTGTAATACATCCATCAAAAAAATGTATTTCGTCGAAAGATGAATTGATGCGATTGCTGACGAAATTTCCTCCTTACTCAAGAGACACTTGTAAAACCCTTTACTAAAATACAATAAAATAATTCTATTTAATTAACAACAGATGATTTTACTGATACCGTGTTCAAATTATTCCTATTATCATAGCTCAATCGGCAGATCAATCAGCGGAAGAAATTTCAATAAATTTATTAATTCTAACCAAGAAAATAAATAAAATAAAATAAAAATAATATTCCCATTTTCTCTGATGCACATATAAAATGTAAGATTTGCCCTTAAAATATAGAAATATAGAACCCTTGTTATGTAGCGAATTTTCTTAAAATTCCCCAGAATTGACAAAAAAATGTGGAAAAATAAAAAATTTATTTACAAAGAAACATTACAAGTCTTATAAAGTGACCTTTATCAAACAGTAAAAATCACGTAACTTTTCACTGGTAACACTCAAAATAAGGCCATAAATGGGATTACAGATGTACTGGCCAAATTATGTAAAACTAAAATAAAATGTTTTGAGAGTAGTTTTAACATTTCATTAACAATTTGGAGATTATAGCGATAGGTTACACTTAGACATTCCTTCTGCAATCCATCCTAAGAATCCAATTAATGTATTTTCCTTAGAAACCTGTCACTTTAAGAGTAACCAACTGTAGAAGAACTAATAAAAAAAATCCTAAATATACGAAGGATTCTCCACACCCAAGTACTTAGCCCACAGGCAATAGGAAGGACGTCCTTGAAGCCCACGACTCTCTCAAACGCTGTTCTCAGCATTCCTGTTCCATAAATAATTGAATGGCTCGGAATGTATTACGTCTGGAGTTGGAGGAAGACCACCGTTGACTTATATGTGAGGGTCTTCAGGCTGAAGCTCTACAATTTCCTCGCTCAACTCCCAAAACTTCTTCGCTGACGCCATATCCTCTGCTCCTCTATTCAGCTGCGCTTCCTGTCAACAAAATAAACAACTGCTTTTAGTCTGTTTCTAAACTTTTTGGCCGTTAATTACACAGTTCGAAAATATCGGTATCTCTATAGAAGATAACAGGTTTCCATTCACATTTAAAATGTCTTCTCTTTAGAATTAATAAGTTTATTTTATCTATATAAATAAGAGAAAATGGTTAAACACAACGAGAAAATTGATAAACTATTTAAAGTATATCTTTAAATATAATTATTATATATCACAAATTGCATTTTATCGTGTTATATTCATTAAAATATGTATCCTAAGGAAAGAGGAGAGAGTTTACCATTCTACAGGGTGTGATTGAAAAGTACCGGAACTTCAAGCGGAACTTGTCCCAGTGCACTGCGAGCAGCGGTTGAGAAAGCATCGCTGTCCGCGCGAACGTCGTTTTGGTCGTCGGTCACGTTTTTTGAGCGCCGAAAATGGAGTCAAAGATTGACCAACGCTACGCCATCAACTTCACCGAGGGCTCGTACTCGTAGCACCATGTTTCATCATCACTGATCACACTGTCTAATAACTCTTCGTCGGTTTCCACACAATCCAGCACTTCACGACTCATTTTCACTCGCAGTTCTTTTTGCTCCTCGGTCAACACCTTGTGGACCAGTTTGGCGCACACCTTTTGCATGTTCAATTCTTCAGTCACAATTTTTTGCACGGTCCAGGTTCAGGTATTCACGAACTCGGTCGACGTTTTCATCGGTTTTCGATGTCGACGGCCTCCCAGAGCATGGTTCGTCATCGCGTCCTCCCGGCCTTCCCTGAAGGCCTTGTGCCACTCAAAGATTCGAGTACGAGACATCACATCTTCCCCAAAGGCTTCCTTGAGCAGGTCCTGGGTCTCGGTGAACGTCTTTTTTAGTTTGACACAAAACTTGATGGCGTAGCGTTGGTCAATCTTTGACTCCATTTTCGGCGCTCAAAAAACGTGACCGACGACCAAAACGACGTTCGCGCGGACAGCGATGCTTTCTCAACCGCTGCTCGCAGCGCACTGGGCTAAGTTCCGCTTGAAAGAGGAAGGTCCCGCGCACATTTTCCCCCACCCCTCACATTTTTTGAACGCCAGGGAGCCGCGCGGCGGGAAAAGTTCCGGTACTTTTCAATCACACCCTGTATACCATCTTGCTTACATGATGACGAGATAATTTGTGTACTTATGGGGGAATTTATTCAGAGTGCTTCATTTACAGTCCGTGAATATCCTTATATTCTTAAATGTTTGCGCTTAACTTAAATTAGCTGATAATGGACTGTAATGTAACAGTGGAAACTTCGAATACCTGTTTTTGGTTTATTATTACAACTTACTAATCTCTGGTTTTCACACTTAAAATAAACCACACAGTATATATATATAATAACTGCACTAGTGTTCATTGTATTTAAATAAAAACTTAAGTTGAAGAAATTTTAGAAGACATTTTATTCTCCACGTGCCTTATGGACAGTCCTTCTTCAACACTCCTAATCTTGAATAACAAATGAAATCTAAATTCCGAGAAACAGTGTTTTCAGTTCTTAAGAAATATTACTATATAATACAAGACTTAACAATGGGGGAATTTTGTACTATTTTAAATAATCGTTAGTACTACAAATTTGTGAACTTATAAACATATATATATATTTTTTAAAAATCTTCATTATTTATTTATTTACCTCCATATTAGAGATCGGGTATATCAAAATCAATAATCTAATTTCTATATTGGTAGTTCCTGTTAACAATACTATTTTGTTATGAAAGCTACGAGGAATATATTTTGTAGATCGCGAGGGAGAAGGGTAAATTTACGCTCACTTTCAACTGATTTTAAATCCAAGCAGTGAGCATCATCGGAAAGTTTTAAAAAAATATATGTCATATTAAAAGAAATCGCATATTTTATTCAAGAAATTAAAGATTCTCAATAGTGACCTTCATGAGCGGTGCTTCGATATACTGGACGAGACACAACAGACTACGGTTACCTAGTAAGAGAACATGGAGCAGCATTTCTTTGCAAAGAGCATGGAGAATTTGCTGTTATGTTGGAAATTATACAGTTTCAGATATTTATCTCTGCATGTTTTTCAATAAATCGAAAACTCACCTTACTTTTTGATACACTTTTCTGTATTAACAAGTATTCAATGAACACATTTACATCTAGTTGTTTCTCCGTACCTCTCGCATTCAGTCAATAATGAAACCTTAATAACTTACCAACATATAATACATTTCTATTCACGAATATGTCATAAAGAGCTTTTGGTCTTATTGTTAGATCACTACTCAACAGTTATTCTTCCTATATTAACTATGAATATGTTGTATGGAAGGTCTCTTATTATTACGACTCAGAAAACTCACCCTGCAATCCATGAAGTATTTTCCTGTGACTTTGTCAAGGTCTTCGGAAACAGCTGCGTAGATGGTTGTTTGAGCTCCTTCAACAGGATTCTGAAATAATAATAATGTTCAAACAGTTTATTGGCAACAAAAGCTCGACAGCATAAATGCGCCAAGAATAATACAAAGACGAGTGAATACATCATAATTACAAAATAAAAGGTTTATAGCATAAAATCATAGTAATAAAGGAAACATACTAAATACATTATGATAAACAATATAACAATTAAAAATAAATATGCCGTATTTGTAAACTAAAATAAATGCATGCATAAACATAAAAGTCAAGATATATATATATATATATATATATATATATATATATATATATATATATATATATATATATATATATATATATATACTAATACAAAGACAAGTACTAATACAAATAAAAAAGGATAGGGCTATGCATATTAGAGGTACCCATCCGAACAAAACTAGTTTTAAATATCACAATAGCCTTTCCGCTTTTTCTCATAGTTAATAGCGCTCTTTCTCATAGCTTAAAGAATTCATGACGAATGGTTAGAAATTTAGATTGGAATGGATCTAAATTAGTATGGAATTTATTGGCAGTGTCAATACAGCTATAAATGGAAGATTTGGAAAACAGCCTAGTGCAAAAAAGGAGTAAATTTCCTGATTCTACTCTAAGGAACTCTTAACGAAATGAAACCATTTAAATAAAAACCTCCATGTAATAGATTATGTAAGAATTTTAGATCAAAAAGACTACGTCTATCATTAAAGGTTAATAAGCCCAAATCCTCGTGTATAGCACTTAAGCTCACAGTATTATATTGCTTAAATTTCCATTTTAACCACTCAAGAAAATTATTGTGAATATATTCAATAGAGTTTGCAAAATATTTAGGTTCACAAATAACAGGTGCATATTCTAAAGGAGACTGTACATTACATAAATAAAGAACCTTGCATGTATTAACTGAGTTAAAATTTCTACACAACCATTTAATCAGTGTTAAATTTCTCTTGGCTTTAGGTGTTTTAACTTGAAGATACTTATTAAACAATAATTTTGCATCCAAAGTAATTCCTAAATCATTAACATAATTTACAAATTGAATATTATGACTACCAATATTTTATCTATATTTGGGATTTGTTTTCCTGGGGTAAAATATCCCTTGAGTTTTAGACAAGTTCAAAGGTAGAAAATTTGTTTCTAAAAAATGTAGAATAGTATTAATATTGTTTTGTAAAATTACACGATCGTTCATTGTTAAAATGGGATGAAAAAGTTTGATATCGTCCGCTTACAACAAATAATTGTTAGTAATATTCTCATATATATCATTAATAAACAGCAAAAAAAGTAAGGGCCCCAAACTTGATCCCTGAGGCATTCCAGAAATAATATTACAAATCGAGGAAGTATTTCCTTTATATCTTACCAAAAATTTCCTGTTAGATAAGAACGAAACAAGCCAGTTAATTATACAACATGGTAGATCAAATTTCATTAATTTACTTAATAATATATGATGAGGCAGTTTGTCAAATGCTTTTGCGAAATCCAGATAAATTACATCCAAGTGATCATTATTATGAAGCACAGGAAGCACATTATGCATAAGAATTGATAAATTAGTAACAATAGATCTATCATTCAGAAAACTGTGTTGGTTAATCGGAAAAATTAGAGAGCGAAAAAAAAAGAAAAAATTAAAAACAAATTGGTGCAGAATACGTTATTTACGTTCCAGTTAAGTATCTGGTTACAAACAAATTAGATCTCGGCGGCTAATGTAAATGTGATACGTATAATTTTACTTTTGTTAATTGAAAATATAGATTTATGTTACTTGATAAATAAGATACTTAAGGACAGTTGTCTGAGGATAACTGGTGGTAAAAACGAACTATGTATTAACTATATTAATATTAGGAAAAATACGTGTTTTCTGCTATTAACAGACACAAGTCGAGACTGTGGGAATGATTGTGTGAGGAAAACTGAGATTGTGGAATGAGGGGGTGCTCTGGAAATAGTGGAGGTCGTAACAATTTGAAGTGCCTAAGGTGCCGAGAGGTTAAAAACGGCCCTGTTCATATTATGTTGTGTGGTAGTGAGTAATAGCGGAGGGAGTGTAGCTTGGATTCGTTTGCGAAATAGGGCAGACGTTCGTGATGCCAAATGAAAGACGTATTCGATTTTCTAAAAAGACAACTTGTCGATGCACAATTACTTAGAGAAAGTGTATCCAAGTTCGACAGTAATTAAGCTAACTTTTGTGTGCAGATTTGACAAGAAAACATAAATTAGAAAACTTCAGTTTTGAAAAATGAATGCAACAAAATTTCAGAATTGAAAGTACTCTACGAAGGTGATGGAACAGAATTATTTATCATGAGTGTACATGTCGTTTCTTGTTTTAGCTTAATTTGTCTGTGTTAATAATTTTGTTGCTGTTGGTTTTTGATGGTGGCTTCTCTTATCAGATAAAGAAACTTAGTCATTTTGGGCTTTGACTTTTGGAAGAGAGACATTTAGTATTACTCTGTAGAAAGACATTTTCAACAATACATCCTAAAATTAATCGTTGATAGACGACAAATCTACGGACTATCAGTGTAAAATAAAAGAACTAATGAACTGTTTGTGTACGTGTACTTCGTACTTAACTAACTTTTACTGCAACCATTTAGAATCTATAAGGAGCTTAATTAGTACTATATTGTCTTTAATAATCGGAACACAATAATTAAGTTAAACTATGATACAATTAACTTCTCTTAAACTACAAAACAATACGAACGTTCGGTTGTATGTGAAAAATTACTGTTACATGCTTAATGCTTGTGATAAAAAAAATTGAGGTTTTAAGTTTTAACAAAAGCTCTCCATTTATGATGAATTCTCGCTACTTCCACAAGTTTGGTTCATGCATGCTTATCAAAATGACTTCTTCCTCTAAGCTACCAAACGGCCTTTCCACTTAGTTTACACTTTAGAGAACAAATTATAGACTACTGTAGTTAGTAGTGTTGCCACGAGACGAGACGAGACGAGACTTCAGGCTGTCTCGTCTCGTCTCGTGCAAAGCATGTCTCGTCTCGTGTCCCGTCTCGAAAAAATGTGCTCGTCCCGTCTCGTGTCCCGTCTCGAGAGGTTCTGTCCCGTCTCGTCTCGTCTCGTCTCGTTTGTCTCGTTTTGTCTCGTCTTGTCTCGTAAAAAATATAGCAGCATACCATGGGAACGAAACTTAAATGTAGCAGGCTGCACCATGCTAATCAAGATCCAACTAAGTTACAAGTATTAACCAGAACACAAAGACAAGAAATGTCACGGTAACTACACCGTGAAGCCTTCACCTCTGGTGTATGTGGTAGTCGGTTCGATCTCGGTTAGTGCCATGTGAGCTTTGTGGTGGACAAACATCGAATGTGTGTGGGGGCCGCGGTAGCTCAGTGGTAGAGCGTTCATCTCTGGCGCTTGGGGTCTCGGGTTCGATCCCAGCCCCTGCCAAGTGAACTTTGTGGTGGACAAACACCGTGTGCGTGGGTTTTCTCGGGGTTCTCCCGTTTCATCCCACTTTCTTCATTCTACCATTTCATTCATTACTCATCATCACCGTCTCCTTTAGCCTAACCGGCATTACCATGGGACCTAAAACTCAAATATTTAATTTCATTTCATTTCATTTTTCGAATGTGTGTGTTTTCTCGAAGTTGTCTAGTATCCTACCACTTGCTTCATTCCACTAATTTTCCCATCATCATCCATTCGGGGTGAGCCAAAGTTGCCTAAAGGTCTTAAAAATAAATTCAAATAAGCTCACAAGGCAAGGACAAATAATTTACAAGATAATATATCTCTGCTGTTAGTTGTCTGAGGCTTCTCGACCCTGGTTTTTTTTTTTTTTTTTTTTTTTTTTTTTTTTTTTTTTTTTTTACATTCTGAAACATTGAAATTTGTTTCACCAGTTTCAATACACGAATATACAGTAAATTGCTCATAGGTACGTTGAAGATGAAGACACTAATGTCAAATAATGTTTACACGACAAGCAAAGTTCGATGTAAAGGTGTCACCATCCACGACACTATCGTATACTATCAGCCCACTTGCTTTATAGTGTCTGTAAAGATACATATATATATATATATATATATATATATATATAGATAGATAGATAGATAGATAGATAGATAGATAGATAGATAGATAGATAGATAGATAGATAGAGAGAGAGAGAGAGAGAGAGGGAGAGATGGAAAGATATATAGATAAATAGAGAGATAGATATGTGTGTACACTTTGATTTCATATATTCCAGCCTTTAGGTTTCCATACCAATCCAAAAACTACTTTTCATTTTAGCATGTTTAGATTTGTTGCAATTATTTTTTTTAAAAAAAGCTCGGAACCAAATAATTTTATTGAGTAATGGAAAGTATTTGATTGAAATTTTATATGTTACTGCACAGTAAGCTCTACTTAAAGTGCCATAGTAATGGGAGCTGAACGACACATCGGACCAAAGAATACTTGGGGCCAGTCTTCACCTCCATGGTACAAATCTGTTCCCATAACCGCGGGGTGTGTGGCACTATATGGTGGTTGCCCCGTTTGTGTAACAAACTCATGACAGTACACCTAGATTAGCTAGTGGTCTAAAGAAAGTTGATTTTTGGGTGGCCATTTTGGATTAAAGTTTCTTATATTGTCGTGATCTATTCGCAATCATACAACGTCGAAATGTTGACACATTGGGTACGGGGATTCGAACTTGTAACCGCAGATGATTGTATAATTTATCAATGAGGGATGTTGTGTTAATGCACGAATGATATCTTAATCAATCCATCTTAGTTTTTTCTTGCCATTCATTAGCATATTTACTTGGCCCTGTATAAAACTTTTTCATAATATATCCACCACCGGTTATTAACCACTTTATTGAAACGATCACAATATTATATTTTAGAACTGGCCTTTGAAATTAATTCTTTATTATATTTGCTTTCCAATTCTTTTAACTTCGTTTGGAAACATATTTATTTGGCTTTGTACATACTGTTAGACTTCAGTTTTTCGTTCTCTTTGCCAGGGACGGCGCCAGAAACGTTTGATGGGGTGGGCAGAAAGAGGCGGATCTAGTTTCTGGGTGGGCGGACAATGAAAATAAGAACTGGGCAATGTATATATATATATATATATATATATATATATATATATATATATATATATATATATATATATATATATATATATATATATTGGGCAATAATTAAGTTTCAATTTTTATACTGTTTAGTTAGCTAAGGCTCAGACCGAAATAGGGGAGGAACAAGGATGTGGAAAACAGCTGTCTTGCCCTTGTAGAAGGTATAATTCCGGCATCCGCCTGGTGGGACTGAAGAAATGCAGGACTTAGGATGGACTGCGTGAATTAATATAGAAGAACTGCCAGGGGTATTATAGGACAGATGATTCAGAATCTGACGTCAAAATTACAAAACTCAAAATGGCGGATCCAATATAGTGATTACAATTAGAAAATGTATTCTGGTTTGAAATTCTCTGTACTTAGCCAATCGAAATTATAGTTGGTAAGGGTTACTACGAGAAGGTTGCAGATCGATTTGAAATCCCTCTCTATTGATTTGAAACCCCTTTATCTTAACATAATGCTTGATTAAAATGAATCTCTCCACCTCTCCCTATTCGAGGTGCTTATGTATAGTGAGTCCCCTTGCCTCTCAGTATGTTAGAACTTCACATTGCCTCAATTGTTATAATTATTAATTTATTGAGAAAGCGCTTCACAGTAATATTTCGCAAAAAATAAATAAATAAATAAATAAATAAATAAATAAATATCATAAACATTGGAAAACGCTTGACAGTAATGACATTTCGTAAAAAAAAAAAAAAAAAAACCGCATAACGATGCATAAACATTGTTTACACCAAGCTCACCTTATTACAGAAATAACTGTGACAAATCGCAAAACACAACAAATCTTCTTTCAAATAAATGTTTTTGTATCACGCATATCTAATAAGATTTGCAAATCTGGGAGAAGAAAACTGATTATGAATCAGCTATTTGGATCTAAATTATATTATTACGGAGATGTAAATTTATGTTATAGTTGTTGCAGAGGACAGTAGCAGTAAAATATATCAAGAAGTTTTTCCACGACCTAAACACGAACGCATCAAGAAGCTGAATCCTATCAGTTGTTAGTGCTGAATGGTTTCTATTTTGAGGTACTCTTTTGTTCGTAAAATAGGTTGAAAAGTTGATTAATTTTGACCACTCCACGAATCTAATAACAAAATAAAAAAAAAGTTTTACGTCCCGTGATTATGCCGACTAGGTTAAAGGAGACGGTGATGATGAGAAATTAATGAAATGGTGGAATGAAGAAAGTGGGAGGAAACGGGAGAACCCAGAGGTAATCCATGCACAAAGTGTTTGTCGACTACAAGGTTCACATGGCGCGGGATGGGATCGAACCCAAATTTCATGCACCAGAGTTGAACTTTCTACTACTGAGCTACCGCGGCCCCCAATAACAAAATGGATTTTGCATTAGACGCTGGGAGAAAGACCCCTTGAAACCATGATCTCACAAGACCTGATCTTAATTTTCCCGAATTTGATGCTTTCACAAGGACATTTTCAGATTAAAAGAGGATGGTTTGGGCTATAGGGCCAAATGTTCTATTCTTTTCCTGGAAAATAATTACCAACGGTGATAACAGAACACAATTTTCAGAAGTTAAAAGCTGTATGGTGTAGCTGTGAGTCAGATTTATTGACTGTGAAGCACTTTCTACTGTGTGTGGCTGTAAACGCAATAGTGAGAGATGCAAAGACTCACTTTAATCAAACATCCTATTAAAATGAGTACAGAAGGGAGTTTCAAATTGGTCTGCTACCTCCTCGCAGTAATCTCTGCTAATTATTCTTAGCTAACTACAGAGAATTTCAAACCAGAAGACATTTTGTAATTGTAATTATAATTGTGTTGGATCCGCCATTTTGAATTTTGAAATTTTAGCGTCAGATTCTGAATCAGCTATCAAACCCGCCCACCCACCCCCCTCTCGCAGTATGTTTTCTTCTAAATTAAATGGTTGTTTCGGTCTGTACTTAGAGACCAGCCCTAAGGTTCAAAGGGTGGTTTCTACCCTTAAATCTTCATCATTGCTGAACCCCCCCCCCAAAAAAAAAAAACGTATCGATTACTTTTCGATGTTTTACAAGTATGCAAAGTTTCATTCAAATCGGTGAGGGACACTTCCGTAAGTGTCCTTGTGGGAAACGAAAGTAATTTTGCATTGCTTTTCTTCCTCATAACGTTTCAAAACTTTCGGGGGAAGTTTCAGTTCCACCTCTGCACTATCGACATCACATCCATTATGTGCAAGTGGTTCAATTTTCTGAAATGAGAGGAAGTGTTCACTTTTAGGATGAAGATTGCTTATCCCACTTATAATCATTGTTCATTGCAGAGTTAAACAGGGTTCTAGAACCTATTACATTACAATCGATACTAGCACCTATTGCTTTTGAAGTACAGGTACACCTTTATTATTCTACTTCTGTTGGGGTGGGCGGATGGGTGGGCGAGACCATCCATCGGGTGGGCGGTTGCCCACCCCCGCCCACCCTTAATGCCGTCCCTGCTCTTTGGGCAAAATGGAGAGCTCTTCCTTTGGTTTATGCCCCTCACTCTCCACAAAGCAAACGAAAAATAACATAAACAAAGAGTTTTTTTTTTATTTCAGTCACAATAGTTATTTCATCTGGCTGCACCCCAATGTCTGATTTGTTTTTTCTTTAAACACCTAACTTCCGTACATTTAATTCTTTCATTATTTACATCAACACGGTTCCGTATAGTAAAGGTAAGTTTAGTGAAGGCACGTCTTGTTTAAACTTTTTCTTGGGTAGAATATTTAGAAGCTCACATTTTAAATTATGTCCATAAGCTTCGGGAATAAAATGATCGGAATAGACGCTGGCGTTTTCAACTTTAAAGATATCTTTCCGACAGCATTTCTTTCGCCAAACTTTCCGCAAAGAACCGAGGGAAATACATGATAAAAACTTTGGAACCGGTAGTATTTCTACTATAATTGCGACAAATACTTAGTGTAGAATTCGACATGCTTATAGGCTAACACGAGCACTACAGTAATTAATGTTTTCTTAATACAGGAAAGCAAGAATCACTCACTTTCCTGCAAAAATCAAAGAAACAAACAAGGGTGACAAGAACCTGGGGCGAAAGCTGTTTCTGCTCCCGCCGTGACGTCACAATTTTACTGCATCTTCGGTTTTCAAAGAAGGGTAGTTATGCCGCGACCTTAAAAGAGGAAAGAAACAGTAGGGTCGGCGAACCTTGGAAGCAGAGGGCAATTTCGCACACTGGTCAGATCAAACATTTCCGCGTAACAAAACGAAGGTCCCCCTGTAAAACCTCTTCATTTAAAGTGTTATTGTTAGTATCATAAATTTGCTGAAAGCAAACAATTTGAAGGGTTCGTCGATAATATCTGCTTCTTTTTGTCCTGCGCCCGCCTTCCAAACGAAGAGGTGAATTTTACAACATGACTGCTGTATAATAAGCGAGCGATTGGTAAAATGGTAAAAGTGTATTTTTATGTGTATGTGTGTGTGTGTGTGTGTGAGAGAGAGAGAGAGAGAGGGAGAACGAGAGAGAAGACAAAATTTTATTTGCAAGATTCCAATTGCCGTTTTCAGTTAATTTCGGTTCATATAGCAAAAAGAATACCGCCACCAGAGAATCCGCCATCTCAACCAGAACTTTCAACTACAGCCTGTAATGAGTGTAGACCTTATCCAGTTTTCAAATTGAATAGATGGGGTGGTAGTTCGGTTTCTTGACCTTGTAAAAATCTTCCCTGTCTTTGATTTTGTTTGTCATCATTCCAGCCAGAAATGAAAAAAAAATGAGAATTCCTCAGTTTACAGCAAGGGGAATTGGGGACAAGACATTAAGGATGATATTCCTGGAAGCTCATGTATCTCGATTGATTCATTCAATAGACAGAGGACACTTTTCTATGAAGGCTTTTCAACATGTTTTCTCACAAAGGGGATTTTCCTTTTGCAATCTATACGACCACTGGCAATTTCAATCTTGGCCATTCCCGCCAGCGTTTGCATTTTCGAGACACGAGACGGGACGAGACATTTCACAAGGCGTCCCGTCTCGTCTCGTGTCTCGTCTCGTTTTCGAGACGGGACAAGCAGTCTGTCTCGTCTCGTGTCTCGTCTAAAAGGGTTCCGTCTCGTCTCGTGTCTCGTCTCGTTAACGAGACGAGACGAGACGGGACACGAGAAATGTCTCGTCTCGTGGCAACACTAGTAGTTAGATCTTTCTCACTCAGAAAAAATAGATTTTTGTTACATTTATTGATTTTGAATACTACTTTCTTTAGCTTTTAATTGAGCGAGCATGTGCACATGGTTATTATGGTATGATTAGGAGGACCTAGTATATAATCTGGCCCAAGCGTAGGTATACACCCCTGCATTGATCAAGTATAACATTCTAGTTTATCGGTTTACTTGATTCGGCTCTTCCGAGCTTCAGATGTAAGTAAAAATACATTGAGAGCATAAAAATAAAGAAACTAAGTCTACCTGATGGATAACAATAAGAAATTATATAAAATGCAATAAGCTGATCAATACGGTACTGTATACCTACTTTTGGGCCACTCTGTATACAAACTGAAGTGTAAGTAATGGCTATAAGAAGAAAGAATCCAGACGACAAATGGAGCAAATTGCGATTAACTGTACTTTTTCTTTGGAAACCAATACACGGTGCTAATGTCATAATGGTTTTATTCACCGGAACACTAATACTTGGGCACATTACATAGATCCCACTTCCAACCACTCTCACTTTCATAAACAATTAAAACTGCACACTGTAATCACACCTAGAGACTAACACCACAATAACACATACTAATGAGGAGTTGTTTGAACAATAAAAGTGTCATACTCAGCTCATTCGCATGTACACTCTTATGAAATTATTCAAGCACAAATTAACATCGAACTCCTCGATAATCCGCACAATAGCTATATCTCTGCGTTTCACCTCCAGAAAAGTGGAGCTTATGTATGGGACCTGGGTGGCTTAAACATAAGCAAAATAAGCATGTGCTCTTATGGCATAAAGGGAAGGAGGGACCTCAGAAATTTTCCATAATCTAATTTATTATTATCCATGGGTCATATGATGCAATACCCCAAATAGTGTCGATCAACCAGGATCCGCGTCCCACATTAAATTTTAAAAAATCATACAGACGCTATACACAATACTAACAAGAGCACTCAGAGTGCAGACCTCCTTCAAAGAGCCATGAAACCGATGAAAAATCATTGCTCCTACATAATTGAAAGGAAGAGAGGTGTGGTTCCAAATGTAGACATTAGCTTTGTTATATTTTAAACATTCATGGTCACAAATTCCTCAACTGAGCATTCATTTTCTCAGTTGAAGTATTCTGAAAATCTCATCATAAGAATTATGGAACAAAATAGGCTGGATCCTTATCTCTATTAAATACAGATGCAGATGTGTTATGAAAGATTGCTTTTGAGGATTTCATCAAATACTTTGCAATTAAAAAGATATGACTAAAGTTTTCAAATAGAAATAAAATGAAAATATGCAAAAATAAACATTATTTTCCATCTTAATGTAGGTTTGTTTTATTTCGATAAATAAAATTGTATTTTATGGTTAATCATTGTTTATATTTTGAATTACATATACAAAGTAATAATGAACTACGCCGACAAACTGAAAAACTATTCATCACATTAAATTAAGAAAAAAATACATATGGACCTGTAAGGAAAAAGTGCATAAATGCACAGAGATACGTGCATTTCTGGATGGCATATGAATGACTTCCTTTACGCCGATATGAAGCCCCACTCCAAAGTTTGTCATGTTTGAAATAATGCGTTTTGATGTTCATGTTTTAAACGGCTTAGGACAGCACAAAGACTATTCATTTTTCCCCACAGGTCTATATGATGTTTTCTTATTTTGATGAGAGGAGCAACCTCTTACAGTTTGTCGGCATGGTTCATTAACTATATATTCAGCATATATCTGAAGAATGCTGAAATTTTGTACCATGCAAACATAAACAGGGGTATATAGTTTAACATGCTCTTTAATACCACCAGATTAACAGTGTTCCCAATGCAACATTAAGTTGTATCTTTTTAAACAGCATTACATTAGGTTATTACATATTTCAAATCTACATATCAAACAAACACTTAGAATTTTCCATTTATTTTAAACTCTTCCATAATAAGGACACTACAATATCACAACCATAAAAAGCAACCAAAGGAGGGCTCTACAACAGTAATAACAAAGTGAGACAGACGGCATAACACGCACTCAAAGTACTTTAACGTCGAATATTGTAGTCATCACATGACGCATTTCCAACAAGAAGCAAGAAAGTCACAAGAAATTGATTTTTTTTTTAAAAAAAAAGAGCTTTATTTCGAAAATGATTTGTAATTCGAAAAACTGTTTCGAGAAGTTCATATCAAATTACGTAGATAGTTTTCAATACACATAAAGATCATAATGATTCCTCAAACCACCCCAAAGATATGGAAAAAGTGGTTATTTCTAGGAACTTTTTGATTTATTTTGCTTGTGTGACATTACAACAATGCTTTTGTTCGGTGTAATTTCAACAAATTCTTGAGATTACATAACTTTGAGCAGTGTTGCAAACTTTGCCATTATTTATCATATCTCCAGAACGGTTTTAGATAACAAGTTGCTGTAAACCATTATCATCTTCATATCGATTGAAAGCCACTTATGTAATTGAATGAGATACTTACCTAAGAAGTTTTTGGAAATAAGTGCTTTTTTTTTTAAAAAAAAGTAAAATTAGAGAATCCTTTGTATATTTGTTCCTATCCATTCAATATTTGGATGTGCATTGATCCATTTGTCTTGCTTCCATTTTACTAGTATAGAGATCACCAAAATTTCGATGTGTGTGTGATAATGTAGCGTCCTTAGTTTGCAACACTGAATAATAAATCTGATATTTTAAGTTTACGTTTCACAACATAAATTTGAAATATATAATAACCTGATGTAGTGCTATTTGAAAAATATTACTTTATGTTAGGTTGACAACACTATTAGACTGGTGGCATTACAGGATATGTGAAACAATGTCTCTCTGCCGATATTTGCACGGTATAAAATTTCAGTAGTTTTTTGTTTATTAGTTTAAAAGTTAAAAGACGTATCAAGATAATATATCTGTAAGTGCTTAGAGCCTCTAAGGATCTTAATCCGCCCTGCGTAGCACGACCACAAGACTAAAATTAAAACAGAAACACATTGACACTGGGAGGAAGTAGACATCTATTAGAGAGTAGGCATCTCATATAAGATAAATAATACATGAAAAGTATTTACCTTGAAGAAAGCCTTCATGATCAGTTTCAGAGGGAGATTCAAAGGAAATGGAACGTTTCTCCAAATACCAGTCTCCACCAGACCCGGATGCAAACAGTTCGCGGTCACACCTGAAACATAAAACACATCAATTGAAACAAACTAAACATATAGCCAATTAACTAAAATACGATTACAACCATTTTAATATCTTTCCTGAGTACGCTTATGTTCTTGTACGAAGTTAATTGTTGTGTGTATTGTAACAGTAAGATCCTGAAGGATTAGTGCATTAGGGTGACAATGTCTAACCCTAGGGAAGCGTGCACAGAAAGAAACTGTGTTAGTGAAAAGATTACTGAAATCCTCATGTTTGTACTGTTAGTTGAGGAAAACTGGTTTTGGAAGTTATAGACGTTACGCTGCTGGTGTAGAAGATGGAAAGATGTCTTTTGCATAAAGAGAAACTTAATACTGTTGGCATTGGCATTCACTGCTATAATATTGGATAAGTCGACCGATGGAAGCTTCGCCAGAAAGTTCTGGATTGATAGATCAGCAGGTTGTATAGATAGGGAATGTTGTAACTGCTCAATTCTAGTGTTGAAAAAGCGGCTAGAAATAATACTGGCTGCATAGCTTAATAATATCTTTAAGGTGGATCACTAGGTGTTCTCGATGCTATGCTAAACGCTGCTTGAATAGTAACGGCATTGCCAGATAGTGTCGAGGTTTACTGATGCCAGATAATAAAGGGAGTAATCATGGAATTCTGCTTAGATACATACTGCAGAAATTATTTTTCGACCTTTACCGCGATTCCTCTTCTCGAACTGCAACGCTAAAATCCAGGAATTTTCTTATTGTGACTACTACAGTAAACGTACAAATTTAGCAAAAACATATTAGGGCGTTCTGCGTAAGTTTCGTCTCAGAATCTATTTCCTTAAATGTAAATTAATATTTAAATAAAATATGAAACATAACACGAAAAATGGTCAAACAATAAATCTATTTCGTGATAAGGTTGTTACTTTAAAATACTTTACGCACACAAATAAACATTTCATGAAACTTCTAGTAAGATTTACCAGCAAGTGCCATCTTGTGCGCTCATTGTAAAAGGAATCAAATATTTTCTTTTATTTTTTACATGTTTCGATATCAGGAGACACAATCAAATGAATGAGTGTCTTGTGCTGTAGCTGAAACAACACTATCTTATAGTACAATATTTATAATATGTAACAGTTCATTGCGCAGTAGTTTAGACAATGAGCAAAAATATATACTGACTTCCGGGTGGTGATCCACCTTAAAGGTTGTTGGCAGGCAGGTGCCACATGCTTCTGCGCTGTACACAGATTTAGTTGTTGATGCTGATGGGAAGCTGCAGTTGACGAGAGATGACAGAACAATTCCTGAAGGGGGGAGGGGTGTAGCTGTTTCTTTCTTTCTTTCTTCTTTTAAAAAAAATTTTCGCAGACGATCTTAATATCTTATTCCTATCCAAGTAGATTCATTGCTAAAGGCAACAGCGGTTGAAGTCGAAGCCGACAGGCATGGAACATAATATGGAAGCCACATATCGCACCTTTTTCTACTGGTAACCTCATCGGCATGTTAATTGTCCATTTGGAAGCTTTGTTACCGATTGAATTGAACTGAGTAGCGTTAAGCGTCTTTTCAGCACCGACGCTATATGAGACAGGATCTACTCTGATGTAAGAAGAGGTAGCCCTGGATCCACAGCTGAGTAAACTAGCTATTTCTGTCTTGAGCAGTATCATTCTTCCATCTACGAGTGTGCTCGAAAGAGAATCAACATGCACGGCAGTGCATGGCAGCCAAGTTCCGCGGAGAAAATGAAAACTGGCCTGCACTGCCGTAAGCATATTATACACGAACAAGAGTTTTGGGTAAAATCGCCGATTTCGAGGCTTTGTAAAAACGATTCTATTAATGGTAGAAACATGAAATTTAGAATTTAAGGAGATATCGGAGAGATGTACTCATATGCCAAATCTCACATTCCCACCTTCAACCATGTTCGAGTACTGGACCCCCAAAATATGAACTTTTCAGGCTCACTGACTCACTCATCAAATTGATTAGGTACTTCCCAATGAGATAGAGACACGAAACTTTGCATAAAAGTATCCTAAAATATCTTGAGTATGGAAAAAGTCTGAAATCTGAGGAATGTGCTATGGGAAATTTTTTATGGGCAAAAAACTATCCTTAGCCAGGTAAAAAATCGTTTCACTCACTCACTCATAAAATTGCTTAGGTACTTCCCAATGAGACAGAGACGTGAAACTGAGCACAAAGGTACCTTATAATGACTTAAGTATGCAAAAAGTCCGAAATTTGAGGAATGTCCTATGGGAAAGTTTTTATAGGCAAAAAACTGTCCTTAGCCAGGAAAATAATCGTTTCACTCACTCACTCATCAAATTGATTAGGTACTTCCCAATAAGATAGAAACTTGAAACTTTGCATAAAGGTACCCTATAACGACTTGAGTATGGAAAAAGTCCGAAATCTGAGGAATGTGCTATGGGAAATTTTTATGGGGAAAAAACTGTCCTTAGCCAGGAAAAAAATCGTTTCAGTCACTCACTCATCAAATTGATTAGGTACTTCCCAATGAGACAGAGACGTGAAACTGAGCACAAAGGTACCTTATAATGACTTGAGTATGGAAAAAGTCCGAAATTTGAGGAATGTCCTACGGCAAAGTTTTTATAGGCAAACAACTGTCCTTAGCCAAGCAAGAAATGGATTCACTCACTCACTCATCAAATTGATTAGGTACTTTCCAATGAGGTAGAAAAGTGAAACTTTGCATAAAGGTACCCTATAACGACTTGAGTATGAAAAAAGTCCGAAATCTGAGGAATGTGCTATGGGAAATTTTTTATAGGCAAAAAAATTTCCTTAGCTAAGCAAGAAATTGATTCACTCACTCACTCATTAAATTGATTAGGTACTTCCCAATGAGATAGAAAAGTGAAACTTTGCATAAAGGTACCCTATAACGACTTGAGTATGGAAAAAGTCCGAAATCTGGGGAATGTGCTATGGGAAATTTTTATGGGGAAAAAACTGTCCTTAGCCAAGCAAGAAATCGATTCAATCACTCACGCCTCAAAATGATTAGGTACTTCCCAATGGAATAGACACGTGAAGCTTTGCATAAAAGTACCCTATTACGACTTGAGTATGGAAAAAGTCCGAAATCTGAGTAATGTGCTATGGGAAAATTTTTATGGGCAAAATTCTGTCCTTAGCCAAGCAAGAAATTGATTCACTCACTCACTCATCAAATTGATTAGGTACTTCCCAATGAGACAGAGACGTGAAACTCTGCACAAAGGTACCTTATAATGACTTGAGTATGCAAAAAGTCCGAAATCTGAGGAATGTGCTATGGGAAATTTTTATAGGTGAAAACTGTCCTTAGTCAAGCAGAAATCGGTTTACTCACTCGCTCATTCCATTGATTTCGCACTTCCGAATGAGATAAGACGTGAAACTCTGCATAAAGATATCTTATAATGACCTGAGTATGGAAAAAGTCCGAAATGTGACCGATGTGCTATGGGAAATTTTTTATAGGCGAAAAATTGTCCGTAGTCATTAGGTACTTCCCAATGAGATGAAGATGTGAATGTCTACACGAAGGTAGCTTATAATGGCTTGAATATGAAAAATATCCTAAATTTAAGGAATGTGCTATGGAATTTTCTATGGGCGAAAAACTGTCCTTACTCAAACAGAGATCGGTTCATTTACTCACTCATCATTGATTAGGTGCTTCCAAATGAGATAGAGAATTGAAACTCTGCTTAATGGTACCCACCTTACGTAATGACCTGTGTAAGTAAAGGTTCAAAATTTCAGGAATGTACTATGGGGATTTTTATGGGCGAAAAACTGTCCATAGTCATTAGGTACTTCTTAATGAGATAAAGATGCGAAACTCTCCATAAAGGTACCCTATAACGGCTTGAAAATGAAATTTGAGGAATTTGCTATGAAAAATTTTTCATTGGCAAAAAAACAGTCCTTACAATCAGAAATCGGGAACGATTCCGCTATTGAACACATCATGTGCATAGTAATAATGTTGACAATCATCTGAGTGGTCGAGTTGGTGCCCTCCTCGCTGGTCTATTGGCTACCACGTGCGCCTTTGGTGTATGGGGTCCTAAGTTCGATTCCCGGTGGAAGAGCCTTTGGAATCTTAACTCTCCTCGATGTTTCTGTGTTCGTGTCCCTGTCGTTCTAGGTTAATAGAAAATCGAGCTAAGGTCACTGAGAAAAATCCGTTATCCGGACAGCGGTATAGTGTACAAATATACGGGATCCTTATGTTTACTACATAAATCAATACTTAATATACGTTATTCATATGGTACATACGTACTGCCCTCTTTCCCGCTTAGATGTTACACAATGTCGCTGCAGGATGTCTGACATCTAACAGTCTTCCGTACATTACGTACGTCAGCTATGTTACATACGGCCATCTGTATGTGAGATCCTGGCCGCTTACATACAGGCTTTTCGTTCGTGCGGAAAGTACGTTTATTCGGAACACTTATAATTAAGTATGTTTAAAATATACTTTTTCAGTTACACGTTTAGTGTACGTTAAGTCCAAAAACTACAGGATTTACACATGTAACCAACGTTTTTACGTACGCTACATACAGTTTCTTCTCAGTGTGCGAGTAAAATAAGTGAAAGCTAGTAATAAGTAGTTAAGCAAGTTAATGAGTCACGTTCTGTGAATCAGTTAATTTTAAAAACGTGGGCTAAGACACGTACATACTGCCGTAAATTTCGTGGTTGGAAACCCAGAAAAGAAAAGCCAATATTTTGTCTTTTTTCGGTGAAGATATTTTCCTTTATTGCAGTCATTGGTATTAAATGGATATTGAAATTAATTTGATAAGTAAGATATTGTAGAGGTGAGAATATTTAAAATTAATGAAGTTTTCGAAGAAATGAGAAATTCAATTGTTCGAATTTATGTGAGACTAGCTACAAAATGTAACCGATTTCGTAAATATATTGGTACCACAAGTTATATTATAGTTACCACAGTCGTTATATAAAAATTGTCTTGATGCTTCGTGTCTCTATCTGTAACAGTGTGAGAATCTCTTACGTATCAGTATTTTCATCAACAGTGAATTTCGTGCCTTTGCTCTTCATATTTCCTGAATTTGCCTTCCTTGGGATTCGCCCCCACACCCTCGCCTTTACTCGGCCTACTTCCTCACACCTCTTAAGCTTCCCGAATTTCAAGTTTCTTTTCCTATTTCAACTAAAGATAAGATTTTGTATTCCAGGAAAACGCCTATTTAAATAACATGATGATTTCTTAATCTCTCTTTAGACTCCTTAAAAATTAAAAATATTCAATTTTAGCAATTTTTCTGTAGGTTAGTCCCGGGAGGCTACAATCGTGCCAAATTTATCATTCTAATCCAGCCGGAAGAGCCTAAACATTTTGGGGTTTAGGAGACGTCCAATATAAATAACATGGAAAAGGTTTTTCAGTTCCCCATAAAACACTCTGAAGTTGGAAATTTTCATTTTTACTGACTTACTTAGGTAATACTAACGAAAACGTTGAAGCGTACCGAATTTCACGTTTGTATTCCAATTTCAAATACCTAAAATATGAGATTATAAGTCCAAAAAAGGCCTATTTAAATAGCATGGGGAATTTCTTCCTCTCCCCTTTAGACTCCCTAAAAATTAAAAATATTCAATTTTGGCAATTTTTCTGTCAGTTAGTTCCGTAAAACTACAATCATGTCAAATTTAATCATTGTAGCCCTATAGGAAGTGCCCTATAATTTTGGGGTGTAAAAGGTGTCCCATATAAATACGTACCATAGGAAAGATTTTTCAGTTCCCCATAAAACCACTCTAAAGTTGGAATTGTTAGTTTTACTGATTTACTTAGGTAATACTAATGAAAACGTACAAGCATAGCGAATTTCAATTTTTTATTCCAATTCCTAAAACATGAGATTATATGTCAAAAAAGAACCATTTAAATAACATGGGAAAATTCTTCATTATTTCAACTTTCCACGTCAACCGGAAGCACCTCTTTTATTTATGCCAGTTCATGTAGCTTTATATACAGTTAGGATGTTGGTGGCAAATATTATTAAGTTTACAAGTTATTTGAAAGGTGTATATCATTGGAAGGAAAACTCGAGGCAGTATGAACTCCGTAATTTCGCAATGTGGAATGGTAGAGAACAACTAAGTATATTGAAACACCAGCCATGTCTAGTGATGTAGCAGCGAGGATTCAGCATCAAGGGTTTTGGGCCCTGTTGATACTCTTCGTATTTAGGTAATGAAAAATGAGATATTAGCGACCGTGATTTTGTAGTTCGGGTAAATGATATAGAATCTCGTTTGGACATAACTCTCTGACAGATATTTAATAGAATAAATCCTCCCTGCTGTTCTAGTGGCTAGCATGTGCGCCTTTCTTGTACAGGGTCTTGGGTTCGATTCCCGGTGGGAGAGCCCTTGGGAACTAATGTTGCATGTGACACATTATGACTCCTTTAAAATTGTACAATTTTAAATTTAAATCCAGCAATATGCCACAATTGAGAATCCCAATATATGATATTGACATAGTGAACTACAAAAAGAAGTGAAATATGAACAAAAACACCAGAGGTGCAAAAAGTGCAGCCAAGTTCGGCAGCCTCAAAAAGTGTTGAGATGAGGATGGATGAGCAAAGTTCCTTGGCCACTGCATTTGAAACAAACACTGGAACTTGGCGCGAGGTGTCAAGGAAAATTATTTTAAGGAACCTTAGGGATAGTGGTGGTGGGTTTAGGACCACCACCAACTTAGGAATATCAACTATGCTACGGCGCTAAGGCACATATACATTATACTGCAGTAAGATTTGATGGTTCGAAACCCAGACAAGGAAACCTTATATTCCTCCACGAAGTGTTAAGGTAAATGAAGTTAACGAGCCTTAAGGATGGTGTTTGCGAGCGTGGTGAATTTGGGGGTCATCACTAGCCTTAGGGCTGAAATGTCCCGGCCGTAAAACTAGGAACAGACATCTTAATGTATTCGAATATGTTAGACACCTCGCGCCAAGTTCCAGTATCCCTTTCAGATGCAGTGGTCAAGGAACTTGGCTCATCCATCCTCATCTCAACACTTTTTGAAGCTGACGAACTTGGCTGCACTTTTGCACCTCTGGTGTTTTTGTTCATATAGATATTACTGGTACACTAGTGCCAACAGGTGTCTTCAGAGAATACCTAAATGACACACAGAATCTAGCTAAAAATGGCTAAACTACTTTATAATTATAGCTAAAAGAATTTAGCAATAAAACACAAAATATCCCGTAGTTTTATTGTACAGCTACAATAAACTGTATTCTTCTTCCTGGTATTTATTTATTTACAAACATGATATTAAGTACAGCTGAGCGCCAGTTTACACTGCAATATCTTACAAATCTAAGAGATGATAATAATAATAATAATAATAATAATAATAATAATAATAATAATAATAATAATAATAATAATAATAATATCAACAACAAAATAACAATATGTAAGTTATAACAAGAAGGTTGACAATAGCTGACTAAAGTTTATCCACCAAAATGACGTCGTAGTGCAGAGTTATATGCAGCTTCAGAATGAAATAAATCTATGGGTGTATGTGACAATTCGTTGTATAGTTTAGGAAGCCTGTAGAACAGAGAACGTTGAACTATTGAAAGTCTAGGTCGTACTGTATGAAAAAAAAAAGTATGTGTTACGCAAGGGTAAAAGTGAGGGGCAACGTTAGGGAACGCCGTCCGCCCACTTCCAGAAAATATCTGTGGCGTCCCCCCACTTACTAAAAGATATTACAATGGGCAAAGATAGACACGGGGTACGGCGTGACGTCATGTGTTCCGTTACATTTTCAAATCCACTTTTACCCCTGGACGTGTTTGTCTGAAGGGAATTGTGAGAGTACCGTTTCAGACCTGAGTTGACCACGTGTGAGTTTATACATATATTTGAGGTCACTGATTTTATGACAAGTGTCAGGTAGTTGAATATTCAGTGTTTGTAATAATTCGTGTTTTGTCATCGCACGTGTGCGAGGTACTCTAAAGCGTACTATAATTACAAAAAAGAAATTTAAAATTGAGTTTAGCCGGGATAGCTTTGTAGGAGCTGTCATGGTCCAGATACGTGAACAATATTCCACTTTAGTAGAAATTATTATCTTGTAGAAAGTTGTTAAGGAACAGATGTTCCGTATTTCTGTCAATCTGTACAGATGTCCTAGAAGACGCACAGAATGCTTTGTGATAGTGTTTATATGTTCTGTGAAAGTTAGTTTCGTGTCAATACCCGATACGTGAATTTTTTACATCATGCGTCCCTTGCTTTATTTATAAAGTGCTATACACCCCTTGAAATCTTTTCTTCGTCCTCAATCGTTGTAGTAAGTTGATTGCATGTCGGTAGTACTATTATTCTAGCACAACATTAAAAGAACAGCGTTCACGTTTTTGGGGGTGTTCCCGTGGTCCGATTTTGTCGGATTTTGAATATGTTATTCAGTAGTAATTCCTGAATCGAAAACTGTTTAAAAAGCTTGTGTTGCAATTTTGCCCAGGTTGAGGGTAAAATTGCTCTAGATTTCCTGGACTAAAACATATATTTAAAATTCTCATTTGCAAATGAAGTCCTCGAATAAGTTAGCTGTAGGAAAGCGGTATCTGCAGAATTACCATTTGCCATATCACCGAGCTAATAAGCGAGATTGATAAATAAGATACGTAAAACATATCGTGGTTCTCTTTTAATACATAATATTAGAGAAGTTTGAATTGGAGAAGGTAAGCTCTACGACTAAGCACTATTGGCTAGAAATAGGCAACTTCGAATGTAACATTTTAAAAAAAACTATAGCTAATAGCTAATTACCTATTTATTGGTTACAAATCGTGTGAAAATTGTTAATTTAGCTATAAAATGGCTAATTTGTCAATACTGTATATATAGAGGAACAGAGAGATACAAGGTCTCTAAGGGAGCCAAGCAGCAGAGATGCCAGAAGTGATCTTCACACGGAATTTTCTCTCCTGCAGAAAGCATTGTGCCAGTCTAGTGAACGTATGAGAATCTTAGTGATACCGTACATTTTGTAGGTGAAACAATGACATATATGTCGAAAGGTTTTTAGAACTTCGAAAGGACACCCAAAGTATGAGGTTTGTCGTTGAAATTGAATGTAATTTGTTCTACAACTTTTGTGTTTTCAACAGTATACAAGTCAGGCAAGGCGAGGTTCACATTAAGTTAATATATTGGGAGAAGCACAATTAATTTTCTTGGAATCGAACAATAATAGCAAAGAATAGTAATTCATATTATGTATATTTAGATAATCATCTCGGTGCGCCTACATATATTTAATTATACGTAATGATCTTGGTTACTGCTTTTGAGAACCCATGTGAAACTATGATAGTACGACATTATTGGATGAACGGACAATTTTTATTAATAAGATAGCAGAATCGAACGAATAGCAAAATGGAATCAATAACTAAACAACTTTTATTAATAAGGTAGCAGAATCGAACGAATAACAAAATCGAATTAATAACGAAACAACTTTTATTAATAAGGTAACAGAATCGAACGAATAACAAAATCGAATCAATAACGAAACAACTTTTATTAATAAGGCATTAGAAGACCAGGTAGAAAAAGAAAAAGGATAACTTCATCAAACGGTTTATCCAAATTCAGCTTTGGTAACCTACTTGCCAATGCATGTACTTGTAGTTAGCAAGCTTATTCTTAGGGAAGAATGCTTTATCTAGGGAAAGTATGTGACGGACTCATATATGGGACGCTCAGTGCACAAAGAATTCGAGTCCACTCTTAGTCATTTTCGACGTACACTACAGTACCTTTTAACCGAATCCAAATCAACCGAATTTCCGCGATAGCCAAATTGCTAGGGAAGCTTTTCCTTTTTAAAGAACAAAAAGTATATTGCAAGCGATGATAATAATTAGAAATAATGTAAGTAAAGGCTAATAGTCGCCGCAAGAAACAAACCCCTTCACTAGAACATCTCTTCACTTTCAGCCTAGATATACTTCGAAAAGGATTTAAACCATAGCAAAGAAATTATGCATAGCTGAAAATGCTTAAAAAGTATTTTAAAAATATGCGAAGTAAAAATGTTCTTATCACTAGAAATAGACATATGTTAATAGTAATTCATTTGTCACTGTTCACTGTTGTTTACTGTTTTTCATTTTTCATTACCTTCCAGACGGCGAAAATGAGTAGTAAAAACACTGTTCCAAATAGCATTTATGTCATCTTTATCTGAATTGAGTGCCGGTTTCTCCTTAAGAATATATTAAGCTTCTTTAATTTTCCGTTCAGTTGCTGTTTTTTGCTTTTTTGATCAAACATGAATTAGCAATGTTGTGGTTATTTTCTTTGAAATGTGATGCCAATCCAGATAACTATTGTAAGCTACGAGCAGTGTTTCTTCCAGACATATTTTTTGGGGGTGCACTTCCCCCCCTTTGGAGCCCTGAGAGTGCCCTCCCGGAGGAGACCAAAACAATAGGTCTATAATGTAATAATAAATAGAATAGTACCAGCAGTGCCCCCCGGAACATTTTTTTCTGAAAGAACGACTGGCTTCGAGATTTGGATGTAAGAATGTGCTCAACGATTCTGGTACAAACATTCCTTTTTGTTTGGCCTATATATATTTGGTCACATTGCCATTTAACTCGATAAATTCCACTAATTTGTTGGGGATCAGTAAAAAAATATTTAAAATTTATAATAATTATTTCTATAGATTTAGGAGGAACTTAGAAGACTTTGATGTTATATTTATGCAATGCCTTCTTAATTTTTGCAGAAATACGTGGCATCAGAGGGACACCAATCCATTTTTGTCTTCTTCGGCATTTGCTGTTGGCTGATGGTGGGTGCCGTCGATCTCTGTTGTACCTGTTTGTACCACTTCAGTAATGAAGACTTTTGAAATGGAACAGAAGAAAATCGGACGGTGCAGTGTCCGAGGAGTATGACAAATGCAATAGTGTTTCCCATCCAAGGCGTAGAATTGTTTCCTGGGTCATCTTAGCCACGTGGTGTTTAACGTTGTCCTGTAACAGGAGGGCCGCTTCGCGATTCAGAATTGCTGGCTCCACTGTTTTGAGTTTTTCTTGAACACAGCTCAACTGCCATCTATGACAGTACACAGTTGCATTGATGCTCTGACCATCTAGTAGCAGTTCCCGATGCACGATGCCGCGAGCAGTCCACCAACACATAGGAGGGCCTTCTAAAGCAGTGCTGCTTTCGGCTATTTTGGAACCAATTCATGGGATGCTAACCAATGATGACGGCGCCGTGGAGCTTCGTACAGGATCCACTTCTCATCACATGCCAACATCCTGTCCAGAAATGGCTCCTCCTTCAGACGAGACGGAAAAGAAACACAGGTGTCTGCTCGCGTTGCCTTCTGGCCCGGAGTCAAATCATGTGGGACCCGTCGACCCAACTTATAGTGCTTCCCAAGTTGATGGAAGTGCTGCCGAATGGTTTCTCCACTCACATCCCAGTTCCGCACATGTCTGACCACTGTTCGCCTCAATTGCTGGCTGAAGGTCTTTATTTTGTACATGTGTTGGTCTTCCGACACGTGGTGTGTCTTCGAGTGTTTCGTCACCGTCCTTAAACTTGTTAAACCACCGCTGAACTGTCCTCGTATTCACGACACCCTCACCAAAGGCCTGGCATATCTTCCACCCGCTGCAGCGGCATTTGACCCCAGTTTGAACCCGTACAGCATACACCCCCTTAGGACGCTCTTTGGAGGTCCCATGTTCACACTGTCCTTATGCAGGTTCACGGTGTAACTGAATTGCCACAACCAGGTAGTATGTTCGATATTCCCACACCAACAACTGACCTTCGCCTTATCTCCATTCGCATTCAACTCACGGTGTGAGGGCCAATTGAACACAGACCTCCACAAAATAGTGACATAACTTTCTTGGTTACCTTTATATAATAAAGAACTAACTTTATGACTTAATCAGCCAGAAGGTCATGGCTGGAGAAACTAATAGACTTTGCTGTTACGCAAAAATATATTTCATTAATATTTTTATTTCAATAATACATGTTATGAATCATTATGTTTTCATAATGTCATTCATACTTCAGACGTAGTCCGGGGATATTCTACGTATTTTACCTTCGGAATGTTTTATTAGAGATGCTAATTTTTCTGGAGCAAGATTCTAAATAATTTACCCGATCTCGAATTTATACGAAAGGACGAGCTGTAGTCAGTGCGTCGGACAGACGTACCGAAGAAAACTGGTTTTCAGATCCACCGAAGATCTCTATTGTTTCACGCCTGGAACACTCCATTAGGCAGAGACAAACCTAATCGAGCGAACTATCAAAACCTAAATTTATATCTTACGTTATATACCAAATTTTCTATTTTCGACCTCTCTTTCAGTTTTCTTTTTCAGTTTTACTTGTGCCTTCGTTCATTACATTTGATCTTTATAATTGGAAGAGCCATACAAATTGCACTATATTCATATGCGTACATAGATTACAGGTGCTAGAAACTCTAAGACCACTAAACCCCTTTATGTTGCACCCTTGGGTTACTTGGATGTTTGTGTCTCTGGATCGATAACATCGATAACAATGCGTCGGTCCAATACCAAAACCGCGAATGTGCAAATTTTGCTATTTTCATCTAAGTGCAGTTTCATGTTACTTTTGGCACACAGATTCCAATACCAAAGTCCCATTTGTGAAATATGAGTATATTAGAAGTTATCGTCAATTACTAAAACATGTACCTAAGTCTATATACTGATTTTTCAGGGTAAGTTGAATATTAAAATGCTTATAGCTCAAAGTCAAATTTAGCACATTCGCGGTTTTGGCATTGGATAGACGAATGCAGCCATAAACTGGCATTAATCCTTAATTCTAAGGTACAAATTCCTAGCAATCACGAAAGTCGGGAAAACTCAATTTCTTCTTTTCATGGCAGACAAATAAACATAAAAGTCAATTCGTTACGAGATGAAGAAGTTGTGGAATAGATCTATAGACAACAATGTACTACTTCATAAAATTTGACAGAGTCCCTCACGAATTAATCCTCTTGTATGATCATATACAGATGCCAGTACTTCTATACTATTTTGGAGAGCTCCATAGAAGTCCGTAGAAGTATTTAATTGTTCTATAGACCTAAATAAATCTTCGTGTTTTTTTTTTTTTTTTTAAGTTGGTAATTTTGAGCTTCAGATTTATTTTCACGAAAAGGACGAGTTGAAAGAGGCCAATTTGAAGTAACAGAATGGTAAAGAAAGTTTCTCATGATGTAAGCCAAAACCTAATTTGCAATCGAGTACGTTTCGTGATGAAGCACCCAATTGTTGTAGCTCGATAGGTCATAGCTTTTCAGCTAAAATTCCACCTTATAGGTCCGTATCCAGAGGGGGTCTAGGGGGCCGCGCCCTAAATTTTTACTGGCTCCCCTAAAATTTTCACGGTAGGCTTGCAAATGAACTATAATATGGTTGGATCGCCTCCCCCCCCCAAAAAAAAACTTCTACCGGCTCCCCTACATTTGTAGACTGGCTACGGGCATGCCTCCTTAGACGCATTAAAGCAATAGAAGTGGGCATTAACAACCTGGCCCTCTGGAATATACTTAGGATGAGCAAATTCCAATCATCGAAGAAAACAAAAGTAAGTATCCGTTTGGTTGCTCTTCTAACCCGCTTCTCTTTCATCGGCTTTGGAATTGCTAAGTTGTGCTCCAGAGTTATAAAGATTATTGTTTGATTTCCTAATCGTAGTTGTAGACCCAGCTTTTGCCGTCAATGATGACCCGTGACATGAAGATTAGGGTATACAACATGTTCTGAAGAAGATTCTGCCTGAATTCGACACAATATTCCTTTTGGTTTGGAGCTAGAATCCTGAATACAAATTTTTACCAATGCTGGGCGTCTTGACCACAATCCATATTGAAGCTGTAAACGTTGGTACTAAAACTCATGTAGCATAAAACTCAATATTTACAAAATAACCTTAATTGGCATATAACCGTCGAAGGTCATTGTTTTTGCAAACTGGAAGTGGATCCGTTAATTTCCCTCTTTTCTCATGTCACTTAGTCTTGGAACGTTGAGTTGCCATTTCTTATTTCAAAGTTGAATAAATCAACACAAAATGTCTAATAAAGTACCTTACAAACTGACAATATAGATTAATTTCTTTTTATTGTAAAACTTAAGTAATTTCCTTTTTCTCCTTTATCAGGAGCAGAGGGAAGGATTAAATAACGGACGCGAGACGACAGCAGAAAAGCTCTTTAGTTGTATATTCAGTTCTTCAGTACATACACAGCAGGACCAATGAGAGAGGCATGGCGTCTGCAGAATTATGAAGAGATGTTGGAGAGGTAAGGACCAGAGTTTGCTTTATTTAAGGGCTTGAACCAAGTTTCCTGTTTAAGGATTTTTGGTTTCGTTTGTCTTGTTTCCACCCTACAAATCAAAAAATGTGTTACATTGAAGAAAATAAGTTAAGAATAAATGACACTTTCTGGAAATTAACCTAACATTTTCATTAAGTTTCATAAATGGTAAGCCATTAGAGATCCTACGATACGCCATTGCTACTTTGCTTGGAACATTCACAGAGAGTAGTATACTGATCAGTGTAGTGTTCTTTTTTCTATGGAGCTGTTCCAACGTCTTTGTCATTCTGTCATGTAAGGCTATTAAACAAAGAGGCCTATATGTTATTCTAGTTTCTCGTTATAACTTATAAGAAGCGTTACCTGTTCCTTCGAGGCGCCTGGCCAGCTCTCTGGTGAACCAAATGTTTGCGTACTTGGAGACGTAGTAGAGGTAGGCAGGAAATGTGGTAGTTGGGTTGATATTATCCAGGTTCACCCTTGCCAATCTGTAGAGTTCGGAGGCCACGACCACGATTCTGCTGGGCGCAGATTTCTTCAGCAGCTCTGCAAAAAACAAACAACATTACTCAATAGATATAAAGAAACTAACTACTTAAATGGATCTCCTTATTTTATATATATATATATATATATATATATATATATATATATATATATATATATATATATACCTTACATAGCATGGTTTCAAACAGGCAAGTAATGTTTGATAATCATAATTTTGTTATTGTTATTGGTGGGAATTGGGGTTCCTTTTCAGCATTAAGGCTATAGAAAACGTGCACCTACACCTTAATATGCTATCCATATCATTTCAGCATCTACCTGGAATCGAACCCGGATCACTGTTGGGGACATCTGATTAGCTGAATGGTTTGTTGACATGTTCGTAGGTTGCTCCGCATTTGTTCTTCACTGACCACTCGTAAACCCTGTAAGTCCAATACCTAAGTCTCTTGCCTACTGACGTTAGAGGAAATGCAGAAAATTATTTCATCCTTGCAATAAAGAATTGCACCCGCCTGCTCTAAGGTGTAAGACCACTTTTCCACCACTGACCATGTTCAATACGACAGCCCTGGCGATAAACAATCGCACGACATTGAACTTCCATTGAAAAAGACTTCAATTCAAATCAATGTTATCTAGTTTAGCCCTCTCGCCCTTCCATACTTTCCAGAGTGCCTCAAATCATCTGCTCGACTTTTAGTGATGTTCCGTTTTAATAAGCCAAAGCACAAACCTCCATCAGTATCTGCCGATTTAACCAGGATAGTCTTGATATTTGTTTCCTGTTACACACGAGCTTGTAGACTACGGTTGTCTTGGCGGTGTGGCTGCTGTCTTTGTTTTGGTGACTGTGGACTTTAAGTCTCATTGTCATACAAAGAAGCGGAATGTTGGCGGTAAGTGCGTATATATTAAGCAGCATTTTTCTTCATATTAAATATTGTACCACTTTGTGTATAGGAATCTTCTTAGTACAGAAACTTGCCATACCATAAACACTTCGGAGAAACTTTCCTTACACGTGGGAAACTATTGTCTGCGATTTTGCGTCGATAGAACGATAGTCAATCGCAAGCACCTGCTTCTGATCTGGTCAAATAAACCCATCAAATGCATAATGACATAACACAATTTATGACCCCCTAGGTAGCGCTTATACAGACCTGTCTGCATAGATTTTCGCCTAACAAAACAGAACATCACAAAACGTCGAGCCGCAACGCTTGAGAATTTCTGGAAATTATACAAGGACGAGTGGGCTAAACTGGTTAGGCTCTCCTCAATATAGAAGCCTCTTCCAAGTAAGTGCGTTTGCACACGACAACGATAATATCGGTGGTCCCACCGATAATGTCGGCGGTGAAATCGACTTCAATGTATCGACGACAAGTCTCGATGTCGTGCAACTGTTCATCTCCAGGGCCTCATATTAAACATGATCGGTAGTGAAAAGGGTTTTACAACCTAGGGCAGGAAAATACAGTTCACTTCTATAAGGATTCGCTACACCGTGACCCTCTGTTCTCATTTAAGAACCCCTAAATCTTTTTGGAAGGAGAGAACTCCTTCGTGGGTAAGCAGCTAGCGTACGTGCCTTTGGTGTGGGAGACCCGGGTTCGATTCCCGGTGGGAGCTCAAATGGTCCGGATTCCACGTTAATCAGTAGGTCCACATCTCATATAGCCTCGCTGCTGAACGGGACGTTAAACTCAAAATGAACTCCATCCACTCTTTGGATGGATATTCAATAGAACGAGAAAGAATTTCCTCCTTCAGCGGGGATAGAGCCCGGACCATCCGCCTGATAGGTAGAAAGCTTAGTAAAAACTTTATCAAGGCTCTGATGAACTGCAGAAAAATACGAAAGTAAATAATATTCTACTAAAAGTTTTTGTTTTGACTTTGAAAAGAAAAACTAATATTCCCTTCAGCATATTCTTCAATAAGATAATAGAATTGTACATTTTACAATATAATAATAATAATAATAATAATAATAATAATAATAATAATAATAATAATAATAATAATAATAATAATAATAATAATAATATCATCGAAGGAAACCGTTCTACTTGCTAACCAATATTCAATATGGTTATAAGTTATGATTATGAATAACAAATATACTACGTGTAATAACTTTCTTTCCTCTTTGGGCAAAAAATCTAAACAACTTCAAGTCTACAGCCTGACCCCCTGAAGGTATAATCATGAGTTGTGCTTTTAATCTTTGTTAGCAAATTATCTGATTGTGAGTTATTCTTTAATGTTAATTTATTAATAACAAACTTCTTAATTTTACTCTGTTACTGCTCCTGTTCTAATAAAAAAATGAAACGCTACAACAGCGCCACCTGAAGAGTGCAGATTTGAACTAAATGTGCCAAGTACTTAGTGTTGCCTAAGAAATAAGGTTTTCTCGTCTCCTCCTAGAGTTTTGTTGAAGTCTCATCTCGTCTCGATTCTCGAAGAGTTCTTTATCGTTTCGATTCTAGACATGCTTCTCGTCTCGCTTTGAAACTTTCACATGTCATCTGGTCTCGTCTCATAAATACATATAAATATATATAGTAGAGTCACGATAGTGCGGCCTAATGTGTTGGATGAATTCCGGATACGCCTGAGTTTATAATTACTCACTCCTTGCCCCACTTCTTATATCAAATCCCGCGAGCTTGAGAAAACATTATGTACATTGTACACATGAAACGTTAAAACAAAATATTCGATAAACAATTCCGCAAATGTAAAAATGTATGCCTAAAAGAGTTCCAACTGCCAGTTTTTAGTTTTTGAAAAAGTCCTTGATAGATTACTTCCCCTTTGCATCTGCGTTATTAAGAAAGCGTTACAAATCGAACAGATCGAATTTTAAAAATTACTAATTTTATTACGGACTTTCTCTCCCTTTTATTACATATATCAGGGCCGGATCCAGGATTCTCTGGGGGGGGGGGGCACCAATAACTACCAGTACATTTGAATTGAATTTGAGTTTTTAAAATGCCTTTAGGCATCTGTGATGTGAATGAGGAATTCCTTTGGAAATGCTGTGTCTGCTCTCAATGAATTCTTTTCCTTCAACCTTCAGAAAACTGACTTAAACTATTAATTTTGTAAAACTCACTGCTAGCTTCTCACTTTATGTAGTATATATTTATAACAAAGGGGGGTTGCATGTGCACCTTTGCACCCCACTAAATCCGGACCTGTATATATTTTTCTTGCCGGATAGTCGAGAGTCTTTGAATTTTGGAAACAGTGCCAACAGTAGAGTTGGTAGATTAATTTAGCATTTAGCAAGAATACCTTACCATTTCTCTCAACGTTTCTAAGTATCTCGTATTTCGATGTACTTCAGAATATTCTCGTGTCTTATAGGTTCGGATTATGCAAAATTACTGTAGAAATTCTGCTATTTTGACCATACCAGTGGCCACAAAACATGCTGACTCTATACCCTATAATTATCATTTGAAAGTTTATGTTTAGCACTTTGTAGATATGTACGTCATACGAGATATATTTGTGCATTCTTATATTTTCATGCCTGGGTGGATAAGAAGCGAGTACACGATGTTTCCAAAATCTACTTGACCGTTCCTATTTAAATTCGATCGCAGAGAACCGAGCCAATTCGAAATATTAATGAAAGTGAGGCTAAATTAAGGGACTGTCAGCGAACATACATACAATGGAAGATTGGTTATGAAAATTCTGTCGTGACACCTTACACTTCGAGAATAATAATATCACTAATAGTCATTTGGTTATTGGAGACTATGAATTGGAGCTGATCCCGAAGTAGACCTACGGAAAACAACACGAGAGGTTGCAGGGGAACTAAGTGTTGATCATTCGACAGTAGGATGGACAAATTGACCGAGAATCAGAGTAGTCGAAACTTTGAATCTGCTCTACACTGCAACTACTTCTACACTGCAAAAACGATCCATTTTTCGAACATATTGACAACAGGAAAAGAAAACTAAATCTTATATGACAACTGACACTCATACATGCCCAATCGACCTTCATGAAGGATTACCAAAAATCATTTGTTCAAAAACGAAAAACGGGAGAATTTTCAACAAATGCTATTTGTAACATATTTTCCACAACCTTAAACTTTCTTTTCTATCTTATTACATATAATGTGTATATGTTTATGTATTTCAAGTTACATGAATTATTTATATTAATTTTACAAGGTTAGGATTCAAGTTATTCTCTCGTCTGTCTACTAAACATTTAACCTAATTTTATAAGTATTTAAAACCGATTATTTTTTTTCAAAAAAAAAGGCAGGTTCTCAGTTTGATCTATACTATGTTTATATGGTCACTATTATATCGAGAACAGTTGGTCATATTTCGATTATGTTTTCACTAATGGAATAAGTTATTCGCAAGGAAGATTCTTAATAACATATTTTTTTAAAAAATTATAATTAATTAAAATTCAAATCCTTCAATGTCTGATTTAAAAAGCTTATCTTAAAATTGCGGCAACCAAATGTTTAACAAAGTATGGTGGGTTGCATATAGCAAAGGGGTTATGAACATTTTTGTGGCGAGTTTTCTTCAAATGGTTTAAACACTGTTTAGATCATTGGCGTTGTCAGGACTGCTTACATGCTTGTCTTCTCAGTTTTGCCAGAATATTATGAATTATTTCTGTGATTGGTCGCCTACTGCGAGGAAAATCATGAACATCAAAATTTCCAAAGCGAATGAATCATCTATTGGCTGTTTCTTTTGATAACGTATCTTAAAGACAAACAGTACATATTTTTTTCATGGGCCACACAGCACTTACGTCTTTATCTAAAATGTAGCGCAGTTTTGCGAAAAGTTCAATTATCTTCGCTGAATTTCAATCCTTTTTGCATCTGTCAGCTGTCAATCCTGCTGCGACTATTATACCTAGCGATTTAGGATACTAGCAATACCTTGTACGCAAAAGCCTGACTACCGTTTAGGCTACGTTAGATTTTAATGAGGTTTTTACTAATGTAAGAAACTCTTAAATAGGAATGTTTTACCTAAAGTTAAACAAAAGCTCAATAATTTTGATAATTAATTATTATCCACTTGTGCATGCATGTTTCGTAGCTAGGCTCATTTTATAGCAAGTTAGTATAGTACCTTTAGTTACTTATCTTTAGTTATTTTTCGGTATCTTTAAAGTGAGTTGAGTTGATTTTGAGTTTAACGTCCTTTTCAGCAGCGAGGCTATATAAGACGTGCCCCTACTGATTAACGTGGAATCCGAACCACATTAGCTCCCGCCGGGAATCCAACCCAGGTCTCCCACGCAACAGGTGCGTACGCTAACCGCTTAGCCTCGGTATATTTAAATATCTAACTAAACTACCTAGCTAGTAAGGTAACGACAAAGTAGAAAATTAAAAGAAAAATAACTTAGTTTTAAAAGGCATTGCAAAGCAGAAAATAAAAACTTATTGAAAAGTAAAATAACAGACTTGAAAAACACATTAAAAACAGAAAGTAAAAACGTCTTTAAACGAAAACATGAACCGACTTTTAAAAAGCACTAATTTAAAAGGCAAAAAACAAAATGCTAGAAAGCAGAAAATAATAGTAATAATAATACAGCGTCTAAAAGAAGAAATCGTGCCCAGCCAAACATGATGCCTCGTAAAATCACTATCGAAATAATTTTATATTAGATAGCCTATTAACTTATTCGGCTCGGCATGACTTCAAAAATGTTTTATAGTTAATTGTACTAAATTATTAATTGCTTTATTGTTATTTTCTTGTGTTTAGAGGCTTTTAATTTTCTATCTTTCAGTGTTTCATTTTTTTTTTTTTTTTTTAGTCAGTGCGTGTTATTTTAATAAGAGGTTTTATTGAATCAGCATTTACAATTCAGGTATAGCAGGGGCGTAAATAAGGGCCGCGCAGACCCCGCATTGCGGGGGGGAGGGGCTCAAGCCATAAGGGAACCCCCAAATCGTGAAGTGGAACGTAGAGAAGGGGCTCCGCTCAACGCTGTCTGCGGGGAGCCCCCCAAGCCTTTAGTTACGCTGAGATATAGTTATAGCCAATGTTGCAAAAATTTTCTTTTGATGTAGGCGCCAGTTGTTAAAACCAAGTATCATGATTATACAAATCTAATTTGATGCGTTCGCCTACATGCTTTGGCCGTAAATTAGCCAGATGCCAGACTCCTATTACCGGTTCCATGGCGGCCTGGCAGTCCTGAGTTTTCGACCTCTGGTTATAACCTTAATATTCCAATAAAAACACTAAGAACATTGTGTTAATACAGAAGCGACTAAGTATCATTTTACCCTTGCAAAAATCTCATACTCGTGGTACATGCAAGTGCAATGTAGTACACGGAAAGACTACAGTCGTATTGTAGAACTGAAGAAACTACTACTTTTATCAGGCAGGAAATACGTAGCAGATCAAGAAACTGTTGATAGAACTACGTACACAACAAACAAAACAATTATTTTTTTAAAAAATATGTTTCTTTGATATTCGATCAGTTTCGAAATAAAAGTACCATTTTTGTGTTTTTCTACACAGCAAGTTTTCATTTTAAAATATGTAAAAATTTTCGAGAATCGAGACGAGATTTGTCATGTTTCTCGCCTCGCTTCGAATTTGAAAATTTACTTCTAGCCTCATGAGCAACACTAATTTTGGTTGCATATCCTGTATATGAATTACATCTCATGGCCGCAATAATTCGAATTTGGAGCATAATACTTGGAATTTTGTTTTCAAACTATAAACCGAGGTAACCAACTAATTCGCATATTACACGAGGTATTTTATTGATTAAAATCCTTGAACAAGCATGCATGATGTTATTCCTTATGTAGCACTTAATAAATGTGTAACTGTATGCAATGCTTGGTCATCGAATACTATGCGTAACCAGGGCTTCCAGACGTCCTGTATTTAATCATCTGTCCTCCCAGAAATTGCTAAAACTCCAAATGTTTCAGTGTTTGTCGTAAGCATACGTTAATATCATTGGTGTCGTATTAAAACAACGCTTTTATTAATCACTGATACTCAGGTAATAGGAATAATGTATTCTCTGTCACTCACTTTGGCTGAAGGTAGACCCATTTTTTAGTTTAGGTAATTCAAGAAATCACAAGTGCATAACTAATAATATACTGTATATTTTGAAAGAACGTCCAAGATTTTACTGTAAGTTTTCACAGGATATCACGGATTTTTAGGCTCAATATCTTGGAGGCCCCCGAGAAAACATTTTTGATATTTCCTGTTAGTTTCTGATGATACCTTAGCGATATAAACAAATTTGCTCACTCTCTTGAATATACACGTAAGAACTTTGCATCCTTTAAAAAAAAAAGAAGAAAAAAGCTTACCTATAAGAAGATGTGTGAGCAGGAAAGGTCCGTAATGATTGGTGGCCATCGTCATTTCGATCCCTTTGTCGTTCTTCATTTTGCGGAAGGTCTGTGCCGTCCCTGCGTTATGAATCAAGACATCCAGTCGAGGCTCCGTTTTCGAAATGTCAGCTGCGAACTCACGAACTGATTCAAAATTGCTTAAGTCCAGCTTCTTTACCACAATGTTCTCGTTCCCTGTTTCTTTCGCTATTTCATCTGAAATGAAACGTTCAGCACTGTTAAGCAACGTTCAGCACCGTTACACAGTTAATACAGGAAGTAAGAGCAGTTTCATTGTTAGTATCAATCAAATTATATAAAATTGTAAACAACATCTTATGTTAATTTTGAAGAGGAATGGAAAGGAAAGGTGGCGTACCTCTGGTTGCCTTGGCTGCGTCGACATTTCTGCAGGCGAGGATCAGTCGAGCTCCTCTTCTAGCTAAATCCCTGGCAGTCTCCTTCCCGATGCCTGAAACGTTACAAACATAGCATATATTTATCCTTACATTAAAATGTGAAGAGGCACTTTATTTATCTTAGCACTAACTAAAGACTTCAATGATTCAGTTAAGCATGAGGTATTTCCGTCAGTCCTTCCGGCACAATTTGTTTTCGGTGGGTTCCAATGCCATGAGCTACATATGAAACTTATAATGGTTATTGTTTTTTTGACTGATTAATATTATAATGATAATGAGAATTGCAATTTTTGTTACATTTCTGAAAGAAGCTGATTTAAACAGTAAATACAGCAAACATACGGAATATAAGGAAACGTATTTACAAGAAAATAATTTGAAAAAGACTGTTCTGTGCTTTGTTTGCCTAGCAGACGTTTTGTTTGGAACCGAAAATGTCTTTTGGAAGCTCGGACTTAGGTTGACAGCGGAAGTCACGAAACTACTTGGCTCATCTACTCATATTCTCTCTCACCGGAAAAACAAGAAGAAAACAGTCCTCGATTTCAGAATCAAAGACAAATTTATCCTTTGGTAAATAAAATAGTATCAAACAATGCTTTGGGCTATAGAAGGAGGGTTTTGGGGTTTATCGCTTCCTTGAGCAAGATATCGTGGAAAAGTGAACATTTGGTATATTAAGATATTATGCTATGTATATACAAAAATCGCGCTTGTCCCCCCTTGATCAAATTTTGCGTACGCCAGTGAAACCAAGCAGAAGCAATTGCCAAACACTGAGTCATCCTTTAATTCTTCTTCTTTAATCTCATCAAAGAATTAGCTTTGCAGCTTTTATTATAAACCATTTCGTAGTATTTTCAAATAACCAAGTTGTTATTTGCCGAAGTAAAAAAAATAAATAAATAAAAGTTTTTTCTCTTCCTTCTTCTTTTTAAAGAAACTCCAAGTAACGCTTCATATTTCATTTAGGAATCTTCACAGGTAGTGTTTCTTTGCAGCATACTTTCAAGAGTGCTTTTCGCCCAGGAATATGCTAATTGCCTCTCCTCCGCTTCCCCGAGCGAAAATTAATTAATTAATTCACTTCTTTAGCAAATAGTATCTCAGTATAGCTTCTTCACGTATTGGTTCTCTCCCTCCCCCTCCCGAAGGAAACTTTCTGGATGAAATCCTCTTTATCAGGTCTCATCTTAAATTCTGTTGCAAATTTGGAAAGTCTCAGAGAGGAGAGGACTTTACTAACTGCCGGTTACAAAATACAATACAAGTTAAACGGCCAGTAGCGTATCTGACTCTATTTGAGGCAAGATGTTGTGGTGAGGAACGCCCTATACTGTCAGAGTTTATTTTGAATGATGGCCTGCAGTGAATTCAAGCCCTCATTGATGTAGGTCCTTCATTTGTGACTTCGGCGTTGCATAAGGACATAGAACATAACACTCGAAAATCGGAAATTGGGATATAATGCAATAGAATGGGAAAATGGAATCTGTGCTTAAGCGGAGGAGGGATTTCAAGAGAGATATTTTGGGACACTACATATGCCAAAATTAAGTAATTGTGGTTTCAGAATATGCTCTCTTACTTCAATATAAGACCTTGATACTTCACATGATACGAAGTAACCAAATTCTTTTAGAAATGCAAGTATACAGTGGCGTATTTACGATTTTGTCTTGGGGAGAGCTTTGCTAACTTTGGGGGGGGCTTTACTTGAAAATGTGAAAACTCTGCAAGATACTATAGTAAGTAAACTTTCGGGGGGGCTTAAGCCCGGAAGCCTCCCTAAATACGCCACTGCAAGTATATAACTAGCACGTAATAACTATAACAATAATAACTAGCTCAACGTGAAACTCTGGAAACTCTTTAAGATTAGAAGTGGGGAATGTGCAGGTCGTAGAGGTGAAACGCGATGTCAATGACGAAGAACATTGGTTGACATTGGTTATTTTTTGTCATTGACGTTCCATTTCACCTCTATAACGGAAGACTACGTACGATATAGTTAAATCTTATTTGATTGATTTTCACTGTTCTGGAGAAATTTGTGAGCTTTCTGATAACGTGTTTAACTAAAATGAATATATATATAATGATTCAAAAAAAAGAAAAAGAAAAAGAAAAAAGAAAAAAGCTGAGTAGATCTGGGAATCAAGCCTACATCTTGAGAAACGTTGTTCGGCCTTTCTTCACATATTTTTTATATTTATCTTCCTGCTTGATTCTGTCTTTTTCAATTGCTTTTTTTTAAATTATTATTTTCTCCTCTATATAGTATCTAATATAGGCAGTTGCAATCAGATCATTCCAAAATTGACTGTGTGATTTCAGTCGTTATTGAAGAAATAACAATTAACGAATACGTGAAGTCAAACTCCATATACTCTTCATAATAATATTCGAAGACCTTCTTCAACCATTTTCTTCTTTATTTTTCGCCACATTACTTTGACGTCTACTTTCAACTGACAGAACTATTCCTCTGCAATAAATCAATCTTCGTAAGCGATGTTCAATTTTCCAGAAATTACTATATCACCTAAAACATGTTATCGAAATGCTTGGATTGCTAGAGGAACACACAATTCATTATGCATACAATTGTGAAGGCACAGCAGAAAATGTTGACACATGAACAATGTATATTAAAGTGCACACACACAATATGCTATTAAAATTTTAAGGAAGTATGGGGCACTTAAATCAGCAGCTAGAAACATATAATTTACACAACACTTTTAACCAAGACAATAATATATAAACCACAGGGTAGAGGTCTGCATGGGCCTGAGTTTTTAGCTCGGCCCGTGAATTTACAGTGTGAGGTCCGACCCGAGTCCGAAATGTTTTAGCATTTAGGCCCGAGCCCGGCCCGAGCTCGTGTAATAATCAAATGAGCTCGAAATAAGCCCGAATTACAGAAACTTTAATAATTAACGCAAAATTGTATTTTGCAGTTGTGCTTTAAAAGTTCTCCAGAAAGAATAGTGCAATATATATCGTTGTACAGTATATTTACAAAGTTCGGTCCGAAAAGGCCCGAGGAATATGGTTCTATATTTGAAAGTTCACGGCCCGTGCCCGGCCCGGGTCTGACGTGATATATGTTTTGTAGGCCCACAGGCTCGGCCTCAGCCCGAACAGACCTCTATCACAAGGGAGGGAGCTCTAGGAGATCACAACTATTCAGAAAGTTTACATGTAACTAGATACTGCTTAGATACTGAACTACTGATGATATCAGAGGCGTCATTTAGGGAGGACACGGGCCCGCAATTACTCTGCTGAGTCACGTGTCCAAGTAGTTCCAGCTATCATATACAAAGGAATGCGTCATTCGCCACGTAAAGTGAGTGTCACCTCACGTCTACATACATTGGTTATATTTAGCCATTGACATTGACATCGTTTCAATATACATCTACATACGTTGGTTATATTTAGCCATTGACATTGACATCGTTTCAATATACGTCTACATACATTGGTTATATTTAGCCATTGACATTGACATCGTTTCAATATACATCTACATACGTTGGTTATATTTAGCCATTGACATTGACATCGTTTCAATATACGTCTACATACGTTGGTTATATTTAGCCATTGACATTGACATCGTTTCAATATACATCTACATACGTTGGTTATATTTAGCCATTGACATTGACATCGTTTCAATATACGTCTACATACGTTGGTTATATTTAGCCATTGACATTGACATCTTTTCAATATACGTCTACATACATTGGTTATATTTAGCCATTGACATTGACATCGTTTCAATATACATCTACATACGTTGGTTATATTTAGCCATTGACATTGACATCGTTTCAATACACATCTACATACGTTGGTTATATTTAGCCATTGACATTGACATCGTTTCAATATACGTCTACATACATTGGTTATATTTAGCCATTGACATTGACATCGTTTCAATATACGTCTACATACATTGGTTATATTTAGCCATTGACATTGACATCGTTTCAATATACGTCTACATACGTTGGTTATATTTAACCATTGACATTGACATCGTTTCAATATACGTCTACATACGTTGGTTATATTTAGCCATTGAAATTGACATCGTTTCAATATACGTCTACATACGTTGGTTATATTTAGCCATTGACATTGACATCGTTTCAATATACATCTACATACGTTGGTTATATTTAGCCATTGACATTGACATCGTTTCAATATACGTTTACATACGTTGGTTATATTTAGCCATTGACATTGACATCGTCTTGTAATTCACAAAAATAATGTTGAAAAATTCCTTGGCCTACTGCACTTAAAATATCTGTTGTTCAATAATATAAAAATTGCCATGAGTTATCCAACAGTTTTCACTTAGCGTTTCCAAAGGCAATTTTCCTTCTTTCGAGAGAGTTTCATTGGTTAATAACTTGGTTTGTAAATTGGTGGTTGGCTAACGTTGTGGTTCCGAACATCTTTTGATTGACGACATACGTGTACTTTAACGAACACCCACGACTTCACGACACACTTACTTAATGTTTTATTAACAGTAATACAAAACTATGTTTCAATGAATTAATGACTGAATAAGGTAAATTAAAACTCTTTTTGCCCTTATTATTGTGAGTGAGTACCATTATCTTAATTCGTAATTCCTTCAATACCTGAACAAGAACGTAGAACAAGCAGTAGAAACCGTTAAGAGTCTTCATCCCGGCGAAATTAAAATACCGCTAATTTTACAGTAATTATGTGATATCTTCAAATAGATAAAAGTTAATCGAAATGTGAAACAAGAGCGCCCTAGACAATATTATTTTACATGAGAAACCGTTATCACGACTCACTTATCTGCTTTCGATTTCGAGCCATTTTGAAAATCGGCATTTATTTTCGCGTTTCTAAACAGCTGAAAACGGAAAGCCACTAGGTGACTTGTGATAACGGCAAATCACGCAAAATAATATTGTCTAGGGCGCTCTTGTTCCATATTTCAATTATCTTTCATCTATTTGAAGATATCACATAATTAATGTAAAATTAGCGGTATTTTAATTTCGCCGGGATGAAAACTCTTAAGTGGATTTTAGTAACTGGAACACAAGTACGCTTTCAAATATTCTAATCAGTTACATTCTTTGTTTTTGATATGCATGATCATTATTAATTGCAGCAAGTGCTAGCATTCTCAGTATTCATGCTACAACACGAAGACATTTAAGGTTATTGAAGAGAGGGGTAAAAATGGATCTGAAAAGGTAGGGGGACGTATGACGTCACGTGGTCCCCCTGCCTATCTATGCCCATTGTATTTTTTTTAGAAACTGTGGGTACGCCACAGATATTTCCTGGAGGTGAGGGGACGACGTTCCCCGGGTTCCCTTACACTTTTACCCCTGATTGAAGATTAATCTAAATCAGGAAAATCCTGAAGAACTTGGTAGCCCATTGAGAGCTTCTATGTTGATCACTAACCTGAGGTGGCTCCTGTCACAAGCACCGTCTTTCCTTCCATCCTGGCTTTGGAGTCGCACATCCCGAGAGTCAAACGAGCGTAGATCCTGAGGGCTACAAGGAAAGCGACAACTCCACCTCCGACCACCACAGCAGCAGCAACGATCACAAACAGCGTCACGTAGACAATGTTCTCATCTGCAAACAATCAATTGATTATTTATTACTTCATTAACAAATAATTGACTTTCATCTCGAAGATAAGCTTGTGTTCTTTTCAACTTAAAACAAAACAACGCCATGAATGCAAATTGTCTCCAATGACATCAAGCAAATCGTTTTATAAACTGTTCCGTTATCTCACGGGTCTACGAAGTTCTTGAATAAATTAACGAGTTTGCTGTTATCCTTCGCCGAGTCAAAGGTCTTTCTTTCAATATCAGTATCTTATTGACATATGAAAGTGAAAGACCATTGTTTGTTACAGTTAACTCAACATTTCTTAGATCTGCTTAGTTGATTGTAATAAAGAGGAAACGAAATTTCTGTCAATTGGTGAAAATGATATCTTAACGCAAAACATTTTCTGATTCAAAATAACATTCCCCTAAGAAAATTCTTTAAAGATACGAAGTAATGAAAGAGGTCACATCGGCTCAGTGGTAGAGTGCTTACCTCTGGTGTATGGAGTCTCTGCTTCGACCCCCGGCCAAGTAAGTTGGTGATGGACAACATCGTGTCCGTGGGTTTTCTCAGGGTACTCCCGTTTCCTCCCACATTCTCACTCTAATTCTACCATCATCATTCACTTGCCTTAAAATCATTGTCTTACTTAGTCTAATGGTAGGGTTGCCATAATTTTTGGGCCCAAAATACGGACAAGCCTTATAATGACGACCATCAAAAATACGATGGCCAAACGCAGAATAAATATTTTGAAAATTCTTACGTAAAAATCACAATTTTAGATTGTCACACAATTGTTTACTATAGTACCTAAAACACTATTGGAAACTAACATGTTTTATATATTTTTTTTCATTAACACAAATATAATAAATCATGTCATTAGATTATGGATATTAACCAAAAGAACCCTGGAATGAAAAATGAGACATTTTTTTTAAAGAAAAAAGATAGAATAGAATAGAATAGAATAGAATAGAATATTTTATTGTCATTAAGCTTTACAAGCAATAGACAACGTCCGAATGAAATATACATATATATATATATATATATATATATATATATATATATATATATATATATATATATATATATATATATATATATATATATATATACAGGGTGACCGCGTGACTATGTTACAAAATTTAAGGGATGATTCAAATAAACTTTTGTCCAACGTACATAATTTCGGAGCTACAAGGTGCCGAAAGCGTGGGAAACTGACATTCAAAGCTCTATAGCTCGACTATGGTGAATGATAGAGCCAATGCGGCATGGTCACGTCAAAGACACCGAAGCTGCTGTATTCAAAAATGCTTAGGTCGAGATCGTGCAATTCGTGCACAAGGGATTCCCCAAAGGAGCGTAGGGATTCCCGGACAATCTGTCAAGAAAGATGGGTCGAAAAGGATACGGATGAATAGCTGTCCCAACTGCTAGCAATAATGCGTCTGTACTAAGTCGATATCTCGCACAAGCACAAAATGGCGAATAGTTTTATACGTGCCATGTGTGGTTGCATAACGCGCACTAAATAAGAATGGGAAACATGAAAGGAAAATGTGAATAATTTACTACAAATGTTAAATACATGATATTACGCTGCCCTATCATTGAACATACGCATTTAATAAAAGGCAATAGTCATGAAACGTTCTAAAATGTTGTAAAAGGATCACACTATTAGTCTTTCTTCCATGTATTGTTGCCATTGAAAACAAATAAACAAAACTGAGCGAAACAACCATAATGCAAAAGAGGTTGTTTCCTAAAAACAAAAGTCACAAGAATGGGAATAATGTCTTCAATCAATATTTTACAGCAGGATTGAATGCAGCCAAGAACATCATCAATTACCTGTAAACGAGACAAATCTCCCAATTATCCTACAATAGGTGATGGACATGGCGTCCCTCTACTTCAACACAGGCGTTACAGCGTCGCAGTAAGATCTGACGCATCCGCTGTAACAACTCAGGATCTGTTCTTATAGTATCACAGACAGCGAGTATTCGTGCTAAGTTCTTCTGCGTTGTCTATAGACGTTTCATAGACAAGTGTTTTGACATGACCCCACAAGAAAAAATTAAGTGGATGCAAATCTGGGGAACGTGCATGCCAATTACAAGGACCGCCTCTTCCAATCCATCTGTCACGAAACGTTTGATTCAAATACTCTCGAGCACTAGCTGAAAAGTGGGCTGGGGCGCCATCATGTTGAAACCACATCCGTTGACGAACACCGAGAGGGACATCCTCTAATAACTCTGGAAGTATGTCTCGCAGGAATCTCGTATACACTGGTGCAGTTAATCGTGGTGGTAGTAAATATGGACCTATTATCTGATCACTGATAATACCCGCCCACATATTTATGGCGAATCGGTCTTGGTGGCCCCTTTCCACAATTGCATAAGGATTTTCGTCTGCCCATACATGACTGTTGTGACTATTAAATATCCCGTCTTTCCCCAAGATTTTAGCGATTCCCAACTCGGGAATTTTCGGGTAGCTCCAAAAACTGTCAAATACGGACATTTTCCTATTTCATGCTTTGTACGATACGGACACGGACACGGACCTAAAAATACAAACATTCCGTACAAAATACGTACATATGGCAACCCTATCTAGAGGGCATAATCGTGGAACGCGTAACTAAAATATGTCATTTCATTTCATTTTCATATACTAAGTCATGAAGGAAGGAACGGTAGCAATGCTATCGTACGAGAAATCATGGAAACGCTATTTAATCATCTCCTTGACCACAAAGCTCATCAGAGTACGCAACCAGGATTCGAACACAGGAACTGAATCACTGGGTTTGATATATATAAAAAAATCCGAGGCCATAGTCTATATGAGAAAAGACAGAAAGGAAGGAAACTAGTTGAAAATAGCTTATTTTGAATCTAAAATGGTGGATTTTTTTTTTTCAAGATGCATCAAGATTTTTTTTCAATCAAAAATCTACACCAGCCATTATCATCTTAGCTCTAAAAATTGTGGTTCATTGTCCTATCAAGTCGCTACGCTATATGTGTAGTGATGTAGTACAATATGATAATAATAATAATAATAATAATAATAATAATAATAATAATAATAATAATAATAATAATAATAATAATAATACAAAAGATAACGTAAAATAATCTAATCAAAAATGTAAAAAGTTACAGTAAGATCAATCATTACCTCCGCTACAGTTACCATCCTTAAAAACACTGTGATACAATTGAATCGGTGAGTAGAAAAAGGAGAACATTCCAAAAATAAAGGATGACATTCCACAATAACAATTTCTCTATAACTAAATATCCAATTTCATTACGTTTTTGCAATTTTGGGAAATGAAAGGTCTTAACATACGCTACAAATCTCCCATACAGATATTTTTACGTAAGCAATGATATTTCTGGTAAACAGTTTTACTTTTCGTTTTTCAAAAGTAACGTGTTGGGGAATATTCTCCTTTTTCTACTCACCGATTCAATTTATATTTGCCCTGAAGCCAGAAATGGGTTACCCTAAATTTTCTTTGCCCCAAACCACAATGCAATGCATCGTTATGTACTACATTAATACTAGCAATAAAATTTAATTATCTGTAACGGATGCTTCATTTTAAATTTATTTAAATCTCTTGAACAACATACGAAGCGAAGAAATGTAGAAAATAAGAACGAATGATACATAAGGAAAACAATTTCAGGGGGATTTTTACATCAGTTTCTTGAGAACTCCTCAATGATGGACGAACTGTAGTGAGTAGAACTGAATGACCATAATCGTAGGAAGCGAAATGCCACGAATACCTGGTATGGCGTGTTTACTGCACCAATGGTTGTTTTGGCAATATTTCGCCTTTAAGATCCCTCTCTGAAACCCCTTTAAGAACTTAGAAGATTCATGTCCAACGTTACAAAAGAAAAAAAAAATGTTAACTTCCCGTATGTCCTTAAGGATACTGTATAAAGGATCTCTCTTTTTCGTACAGCTTCGGTAATTGAACTTGGTTCCCTGTGCTCTGAATACCTCATATGCCCGTAGGAAGGTCAAAACCAGGAAGGATAGGAGAGTCTTTGTGGGTTTCCTTAAGAAAATTTCCCTCGACTGATACAAAATTTTCCCTTTTCTTATCAAAGTTTCCCTAGTTTGTCGAGTGTCCAATTCCTACGACAGAAGTTATATAAGATTAATTTATTTACATTAAAGGGAGTTCCAGCCACATTTGTTTTGTTCATTTGCTTTTTCCTTCTTTTTCTTCATTTTGTTTTTACAAACAATACACACAAATACACTCAACCAACAATAGGTGCAAATTATGCTACTTTGAACATACATGCACACAGTGGCGTATTTAGGGGGGGCCTTCCGGGCTTAAGCCTCCCCCCGAAATCTTACTTACTATAGTAAAGTATATGAAATATCTTGCAGAATTTTCACATTTTCAGGCAAATCCCCCTCCCCCCCGAAAGTTAGCAAAGCCCCTCCCGAAACAAAATCGTAAATACGCCACTGCATGCACATAAACTATTGCTATTTGTATCGGTTTATTTCTGAAGAACAAAGAAAAATTTAAGCATTTATATTAGTCAATTAGTCTGTATTTTCACGTTTTATCTAAAAAAAAAAAAATACCTTTTCCCTTTTTGCGAAATTTATGTACAAAATTTCCCGATTAGGGAAATTTCCCTCAAACTACGAATAGTGGGATAGGAATAGAGTGAAAAATCCATGAATTCCGAATGAAGCTGAAAACGTTCTTTGTGTTAGGATAGACATCTAATAGCACGCGAGTTAAAATGAAATTGAAAACTCAATGACAAACAACAGACAAGATGTACAATACGTATCAAAAAGTTTAAGACTATTGTCCAACTTCGTTATGAGTAAAGATACAAAATAATGAAATGGGAAGAAATTTGTTTGAACTAGGTGGTTTTCGATCTAAAATGGTTAATTTTTTCCTATCACACCAGCTGTTTGGGCCCCACGCTGGTAAGGAGACCTCGTTGAGTTCTTACAATACCAACAATACAGCATTCGTGGGAAACGGATTCCAGGTGTTCTGTTTTCTCTCACGGGGGCCATAGACACACACACAAAGATTTGCTTCATCATGCATGTTGGAAGAATTTTTTTGCCCACACATGAATTGCTGTCCAACTTACTGAAAGTAGTGGGACTATATACAACTTTGACATTACGGAGGAAAGAGTCACGTGATTTCTTCCGCTGTCGTAATTGGCGAATCTAACTATGAAACAATCAACTCGTATGAAGGAACAGATACACGATAAACATGCATGAAAAAACTGAAAAAAAAAACATCCTGCATGTTTACAGAAGATTTTGAAAAACTTTAAACATGATCAACTTGCCTGTGGTTTTATTTTTTGTCATGCATGTTGGAAGGTTTCTTCATGTAGGCCTATGTGTCTGCGTGTATATTGCGGCCCATACACGTAAACACATGCCTGAAGAAACAGCCCGACTTGCATGAAAAATGATAAAACCACAGGCAAGTTGATCGTGTATGGCCTCGTTCATTCATGTTGAAAGTTTTCAAAATCTTCTGAAAACATGCTTGATGTTTTTGCCGTTCTGCATGCATGTTTACCGTGTATGGGCTCGTTCATGCAAGGTGGCTGTTTTATATTTAGGTCCGCCAATCACGACAGCGGAAGAAATCACGTGACTCTCTCCTCCGTCGCATGCCAAGGTCGTTCAAGATGGGTGATCTTCGTTATTTCTGGAGCATCAAAACATAAAGAGAGAGAGAGAGATGCGTTACATGACAAGCGATTCTGTGCATGCATTTATTCAGGTATACAAAGAAGTACCATGTTTTTGGAAGGTAAAATAAAAATTAAAAAAACTACTGTGTGGGGAATGACGTAAAGAATTCTACATTTGAAAAGCTGAGAGAATTTCAACCTCACTCCACACTTGACAGTTGTTAAAAGGAGGATAAATACGTTGCGCTCCAACTACAGAAGAGAGCACATCAAAGTGAGAAAAAGGAAATTAAATGGTTCTGCCGCTCATGAAGTTTACACGCCAAAGTTATAGTACTACAGGGGTGTAGCCAGCAGGTTTATCTAGGGGGGTCGTTTTTGAGGAGAGACAGCTACAATGTACAAAACCCCAAAAAATGTGTTACAGCTAGAGATTTTGAGGGTTGAAAAAACGGATTTTTTTTTGTTTCCGTCCGAAAATCTAAACACACTGTTTTTTTAAGCTTTTTTCTTCAAAAATGTTATATACCAGGTAGTTTTTATTATACTTAACCCTTAATTAGTCGCATGCGGAATTTTGTTCCGCACTTTCACATTTCTCTTTTTGTTTTACTTACTTTCGATCGTATGCTTTTGAACTTTTGTCTAGCTGTCTTTTAAAGTTTCATGATTAAACAACAATACATATTTGAATTGTTGCCCAAGCCACTAGTGAATATTTTGTTATTTATTTTGGAGTGATACAGTTTGCGGAGCAAGGTTCCGCGCGGGACAAAATAAGTTACCCTTTTTTCTCCTACAAATTCTACGCTTTCTTTCAGTTTATAGTTTTTAGCCGACAACAATTAAGCGATTCGGTGACTACGAAACATATCACAAGCAAGCGCCACCACCACTATTTTTTAAAATTTATTTTACAAAAAATATATTTTCAGGTACAGTTTATTTGTAAGCAACTGTAGTTATAAGCGGTTTATATGTGCATTGTGCGCTCTGAAAATAAATACATAGAGAAGAGAGTTAGTCTTTTCTTTCAAAATGGATCATCATGAACGTGATGTGGACAGAATTAGAAACATGTTGCTGGAAGTTCTGGCTGAAGACGACAATTTAGATGTTCCGGATATGGAAGATGGCGATGAAGAAGATATCATTGAAGAAAGCGACCATATCTCTGCCAGTGAAGAATCAGCAGATGAAGGTGAAGTGTTGCCACAAGCAGATCATGTGAAATCACTCTCAAATACTACTGCACGGGGACCATATCTTCTAGGAAAGGACAATGTCACTAAATGGTACGCACATGCTCCACGGCAAATTATACGAAGAAGAAGTCAGAATATTTTGACCCATTTACCAGGAGTCAAAGGACATGCTAAAGAAGCAAAAACGCCGAGCGAATTTTGGAGTTTGTTCTTTAGTACGTCTATGCTGGAGAGAATAGTTGAATTTACAAACCAGTGCATTGAAACACATAGGGACGCTTATAGCAGAGAAAGAGATGCTCAAAATACTAATATAACAGAAGTAAAGGCCTTGCTGGGCCTTCTGTATCTTGTAGGAGGACTGAACTTGCAGGAGGAGGATAATTAGTCAATAGCATAAAATAACTTAAGACGACTATTAAAACAAATATTTTAACCTAAAATTAAATAAAAAATTTTAAGAAACAAATATTACACGAGTTTTACTATGTAGTTATTATGCGGAACAAAATTCCGCACGCGACTAATTAAGTAACTTTTTTCCGAAGCAAACGTTATACCTTTGTGCAAAACTATTTCAATCCAAGTCCTTGTACACAGAACCTATCTACATAAGACTGATTTTTTTTTTTAATTTCATTTAATTTCTTTAAAATTTCCTGACAAAAATATTTATTTATTATTCGTGATATATCACTTCCTGTTTTACACAAAGTGGAAAAAAAGCGAATAAAATTCAAACTGAAAAACTGAATTAAAACGTTGTTTTTCACCATATTTTCCAACTGATAAAAAAATGTGTTTTTTAAAACACTCAGTTTACTGCGATAGTTTTGTAGCAGTATTTATAGTACCTTGTTGAAACATTTGTCTTCAAACTGTCAAATATAAAACAGGGGCGGATCCAGGACGGATTTCTGGGGGTCGGTGGGTTATAATACTGCTACTTAGAGCTACCTTTAAGAGCTCCAAACTCTGAGATGGGTTTTACTTATATATAAAATAAGAAATCTTCATCTTCTGGGGGTTATCGCCCCTCTGGATCCGCCTCTTATATAAAATCACAGTAAATCGTGTAATCTGCTGTTACAAATAAGTATATATATATATATATTTCGAAGTCCATTTGTTTGTTATGAGTTTATATTGACACAAATCTAAAGAAAAATTACACAAAATATTATAATTTGTGTGGAATAATTTAGTTCCATTATCTAAACCATTTCCATCCAATTTGTACATGTTGGCGTGGGAGACCCGGGTTCGATTCCCAGCGGGAACTAATGTGGTTCGGATTCCACGTTAATCAGTAGGTCCACGTCTCATATAGCCTCGCTGCTGAACGGAACGTTAAACTCAAAATCAACTCAACCAATTTGGAAATGATCCGCACAGGAGCACTAGATCAATCGATTGTAGTAGATGTGGTAGCAACCTGTGCATTTGGTCATTCCTTACACAGAAGATACACCATATTATTTTTCAATCGGTAAATAATTTAACGTAAATTATTAATTATATGTAAACTTTGTTATATTTAAATGACTGGAGCGATATAATTTTACGATGATGTTTTAAAAACTGGTCGTTTAGGGGGTCCAGGAAATCATTTGGGGGGACTGGCCCCGACGCCCTCCTCCGCATGGCTACACCCCTGTGGTATTACGATTAACTTTAATTTTTATCGGATCAGGAAGAAACACGTGTAAGCAAAAGCAACCTAGATGAATACAGCAGTGATGAAGAGCCTGATGAGTCATCTCCACAGGTAATTAAAATAAAATATTATTGCAACTAGTTTTATTTTCACACTTATTCCTGTGTACTGACATGTAGAATTAAGAAACCTCGATGGTTACTACTAGTTGGTGGCAATCATATTGTCTTACCATTCGACTCTTCACGGTCTCCGTCCTCCACATTTCTCAAACAATTTCTAGTAAGTTGAACAACATGTTGGTGCGTGTGTGGGCAAAAAATTCTTCCAACATACATGATGAGACAGATCTTTCATGCATGTTGGTCATGCAAGTGTGTACATGTATGGGCCGCTTATGGGTTTCTTCACATAATGATGTGCATTTTCCCCGTGTCATTTCTACCAGGGTGTCTATCGGTCACGAAAGTCACGAATGTCACGAAAAAGTCACGAAATCAGAAAACGGTCATGAAAGTCACGAAAAAGTCACGAAATTTAGCTTTTGGGTCACGATTTTTTTTAACTGTGCACATGTAACTACAGATTGGAAAATTTTGTTCTATAAAACGTCAAAATTCACCACAAAAAATGTCTATGGTCGGCTTTAGACGCTACCAAATTGCAAGCAAAATACGTTTTTATTGCATGGATGAAAATTCGGCCTAATTCGCACCCAAATTTGCTCTTGAAAATGTTAGGAAATTTTATGATTTGATAAAGAAAAGGTCACGAAAAAGTCCCGAAATTTCATTTTGGAATTTCAGTAGACACCCTGTCTACGTGTTCCTTACGAACAGTCTGTTAAACTGGAAACACTGCTTTTTTTTTTTTTTTTTCATTTAACAATGATTTGGGCGCCTTACCAGAGTGGAGCGCAAGTGGCTGATGCGATTGAAAAAATTCCATCACTTTTGGTTGAAAAGCACCTATTTCCAAGAAAAATTCTTTCTTTTCATCATTTAAAAAAAATATATTTACTTATACTGAAGTTGTTTTATGGCCGCGGACTTTTGATACACCGGGTATTTTTTCCAGGATAGTGTTAGCGAAAGTACTTTTGTTTTCCTATTGATAGAGGATAAGAAAATAATATTAATAAGTCATTTATATTTAATCAGTGCTACTGTCGAACACGAGACAAGAAATTTAAACAAAAAAGTAAGAATTTTTTAACTTTACGAAGGAATAATGGCACTGCATTGTAATTGTATAAATTGTATGGCTAAGAGTGCATGATTTCGGGAAAGTTAAACAGTACCATTGTGTAGTTTTTCAAAAATTTCTTTTAGTTTTTGTTTTGAATAGAGTATTATCTAAATAGGAATATTATGCTCACTTAATCTAATCTCATCTAGCTTCATTTCACAATCACTCAATTAATAAGAGTAGTAGTAAATCTTCACCCTCCACCCACCCCCGACACACACTTGTCTTACACAGGTTAAGGGAAAAAAACACTTTAGTAATATTTCGTGTAAAAGAAGTTGTGGTAAAAGAACTTAAAATGAAAAAAAAAGAAACCTTTCAATTTAACATCCCACGGTTATGTCCTACAGCTAAGGGAGACTATGATTAAAGCAAATGAATGATGATGAAAGAATTGGTGGAATGAGAAAGTGAGAGAAAACCCACGGACACTGATCCCACGCACCAGAAGTAAGCGCTTTACCAGTGAGTCACCGTTTTCCCGAAGAACTAAAAAGGTTGATGTATTAAATTAAGAGTTTCATTACGTTACTACAATCGCGCTACTTTACATCATATTTCAATAAATGGAACTTCATTACAGGAAGCCATTGAAGCTCCAAATAGGAATGTTAGTTCCTGTACAGTCTTGTTCCAAAAATCTTAAGCCAGCCACCTTGGTTAACAAGCGATATTCTAGCAACCATATGGAGGAAATTCTAATACTTTGGCTCTAAATCAGTATTTCAATTGACCAAAAAAAAAAAAAAAAAATCGATGTTTATTTGAGCTAATTGCAACTGCAAGTAAGAATGCATGTGTTTTCAAAGAAATGTGGTGACCAGTTTTTCTTAACATGACTGTGTACATTTTAAAGGGCGAACAGATAAACGTAATACTTCTAACAAACCTATAAAAGTCAGAAATCCTGGAGACCTGCCATATCGTCAGGAAGTTCTTTGAGTATTCTTCCTTAGCATGCACTCGCCAGGGACCTACGTCAAATTATCAAGTTAAAAAATGGTTTAAAACGAGACAATTTTTTAACATTGAGCCATTTATATTAAGTAAATTTTCATATGTAGTTAGGTATATATATATTTCCATATATGATTAATATACATTTCAATGGATTTTTTCCATTAAAATGAAGTCTAAGGCAGAGGAGAAACTTCGGTTTCTGCTCTGAAGGCATTTTGTTTTCCTGGAGTAAAGGAAAAACCGTAATTTTGTTTTGTTTTTTTCTGTAAGTTTTTCTATTGTTGTTTATTGTTAGATGACCTAATTGTTGAATCAGAATTTGCAGCGAAAGTTACGGAGAAAGTTTTCAGTATTTCTTGTGACGGTCCAACGTGTTTCGCTTCCGCTTTTTCTTTTTCTTCTTCTTCTATTATTATTATTATTATATTTCGTTGAGTTTTCCTATTTGAACGTTCAAGATTCCTTTACTCTCACCTGTGGTTAAGGATATTGCGTATTAATATTAAAAGAAAAAAAAAAAAACAAACCCATAACGAAATAATAGCTATCTCTATGAGAAAATACTTTTTTTTTTTTTTTTTTTTTTTTTTTTTTTTTTTTTTTAAGGAAAATCAACGATAATTTGTAACTTTACGATCACGAGGTATGTTGAAATTTGTAACTCCAGCTCTTTATCGTGTGACTCAGCTGAAGATGAGAAAGATAAACAAGCCCTTAGTTAATCGAAGCGAGTTCAGAACTCCAGCATCTGCTCTTTGAAAATTTATATTACCTATTACTAATAAATTACTCTGTTGTTCATTATTAGGGTTGCTAATTGACGGGTATTTTGTCAAGGTTTAAAATACAATGATTGTTAATCTGTTTTAAAGATAATGAGGGGCTGTCGGTAATTTTATTTCACAGAGTTGGCAACCCGACTCATTAGTATGCAGCGGAGACGATTTCTTTATAATTTTCGGGTGTTCGTTCAGGTATCTATATTTTGTTGTAATATATCCAATCAGTGGTGTAACTGAGGGCCTGCAGGGCCTGTAGTGCGGGAAGGCCCGCAGGGCTTGGGGGCCCACCGCGAAGCAAATGCCAAGAACTATAGGCTACAAAACGTGAGCTGAATAGGGAATATCCATTTCCTTGAACAACATTATTTACTTCAGAAAATCCATCCATTCTAGCAACATCAGTTTAAGAAATCATCTTAGCACTCAAAAGTTAAGGGAAAATAATTTTTTGACTTTTTCGGTGAGTATTGATTTTAATTGTAATTTAATTGCATTCTATGGATTTATTAACCATTGTCTTCTACAGGGAAATAATATAGTGGGAAGTTAATGGGCATGGAAAGGGGGCCCAAAAGTAACCCTGCGGCTCACCCACAAGATTTTTAGTTTGGACCTGTTTTTCTTGCATTTAAGTCAGCCATGTTACTGAGTGAGCTAGAGCAACCCCAGTCCCAACTTATCCTTATGGTACCGGTATATTTTACTTTATGACAGCACAGCCCTTTAATGTTCTAAACGATTTTAACTAAAAATAAATCAATCAAATATCTAGACTTTCCTGAAAACGTATAGGTTAATACGTATCACTATTGATATGCACCCACATAAATTTGTAAAGTCGGTGCCGTTGTATCCAATGAAAGATATCAGACTCTAGAGACTCGAAGCAAATTTATTTTGGAGGGGGGTGAACACTAGTCACCTCGATCCCAAAGTTCAGCTCCAGTATGTGTATGAAATTTGCACATTATGAAATTTAAGATTAGTAGTAAACTTGTTTCCATCCTTTCTGCATTCTTAAAATGCAAGTAATGTTCCAAAGGTGAAAATGATTTAAATATAAATAGCAAAACACTTCGCAATACCATATACAGTATATTGAAGATAACTAGCTTATGCTAGGCCCCTGAGTGCAGAATAGCAAATGACTCACTGGAACGACGGCAAACTGATACAGTATTCATCAGACTTTATGTGTAATATGTATCCGTTGAAGTCGAAATACCTACTAAGGAGACTTGGGTTTGTTTCGTGGTGCTCCCCCCAGAACGAGAAGGCCAGCAAGGTGCCCCGAGGAGAGAAGGCCCACCTGCACTAATTGACGTACAATATATAAAATCAGCTGAAGATGCGCCTTGTCATGGCCTCTGCCAATGGGGCCAAGCTTCAACTGTTATATGTTCGGGATAACTGATTGATTGGGAACCCCGAGGAGATTTGTTATAATACTCGCAATCCCGGAAATTATCGTACTGACATGTTCCACTCGCTTGCTCCCCACAACCCAATTCTATATTTATTTAAATGGTTCTTACCTCCAGTTACTCCTCCTCCCTCCCCCCGTGCGTCCTTTGCTAAGACATGTTTCACTTCTATAAATTGTTAAAAGAATATTTCAGTTGATACCTGATTTAACCTGGTTCCATTAACTTTCTCAACCCATTTTACGTCACGGTATCCCCTTTTGCGACCCTCCTCCTGAAAATGACAATGGAAAGCCAAAAGTCCAGTACAGAGTCTTCGTGGATAACAAAATAAGAGAATGAAAGCAGCCTAATTGAAGACACCATTTCACTTATTATCTAAATACCTTTGGTTCTTTGCTTTGGAACTTCGTAGAACTAGAACTTTAAAAAAAAAAAAAAAATCTGATCAAAGTAAATACAATTTCTTCAATATATCATTGCCTTGAAGAGACGTTACATCTGTGACTGTATGATAAAACTAACAATCTAATCTGTGCTACATTTTTTTTCAATATATCGTTGCTTTTATCATACACAGTCACAGATGTAATGTGACTGTTCAAGGCAATGATATATTGAAGAAATTGTGACACAGATTAGTACTAATAACTATTTACTTGTTGTTTTTATTCTGGAGTTCAGTTTATAACAATTCCTTCAGATATTTGCCCTGCCTGTCCGTGTGTCCGTCCGTCCAGAAGACAAAAGAATTTGAAGTACAACTTAATGGATCAGCATCAATTTTAGTCAGGGACTAGAGGGTCAAAAGTTAGGAATCGAACCTCAAACCTCAAGCCTCAATATTCAAACCTCAAGTTCCAGAAATCAACAACTCCAGGTTTTAACGTTGATCACTAAAGAATGAAAAACGGTAAGAAATATCTAGAGGCGGTTTCATGTGATTCATTAAGTATCTCAAGAACACATTTCATATCCATCTTTAACTCTCTACTAAAACCGGAATTGGTGAAAACCAGTGCAACTTCCGGTTTTAATATTGATCTACATAGAGCAAGACTGATAGAAGCTGTTTTCTGCAGTCAATTGAGGGTCCCAAGCAGTGGCGTATTTTCGATTTTGTTTCGGGAGGGGCTTTGCTAACTTTCGGGGGGGCTTTGCCTGAAAATGTGAAAATTCTGCAAGATATTTCATATACTTTACTATAGTAAGTAAGATTTCGGGGGGGGCTTAAGCCCGGAAGCCCCCCCCTAAATACGCCACTGGTCCCAAGAATATATTTCATCTCCACTCAAATCTATCTACTGAAACCAGAAGTGGCCGAAATGTACCATTTCCAGTTTCAATATTAAGGAAATATCACGCTACACAAACCAAACTTGCTGCATGTTGTACAGGCGACACTGCTACTTTTTAAAGACAGAAATAATCGTCGTGCTTTGTTTTCTTAAGCAACCGAGGTTATGAAGGACTATTAACATAGGCTCCCAACTACTACTGAGGCTTCAATCCGGTGCAGGTCGTTCCCCACCAAACTATCTCGCCTCCAACAGAGTTAGATTACGGGACTATGACAGAAAGAAAATAAAATTAAATCTTTGAGCTTCACGTTCCGCGGTTGGAATTCCCTACAAAACGAGACGAGACAACATCGTCTCCTACATTTTTGGAAAACTCTCATCTCGTCTCGTTAATTTACAGTTGTTACTATACAGAGTTGAGTTGAGTTGATTTTAGTTTAGCGTCCCTTTCAGCAGCGAGGCTATATGAGACGTGGACCTACTGATTAACGTGGAATCCGAACCACATGAGCTACCGCCGGGAATCGAACCCGGGTCTCCCACGCCAATGGCGCGTACGCTAACCGCTTAGCCACGTAGGAGCTCTGTTACTATACAGAGATCGTGGCTTACAGTAAATGGTACAAATGCAACCATCCTGTCGGAGAGAATCAAGAACTACCAAAGGAAGCTTATGACCACTAGTTCCATTATGAACCAGAGAACTTGATATCAATCCATATCAAGGGCGCCGATTTCTCTGTAAATTTGGGGGGGGGGCATTCAGATGCAGAAGACATATATGACGCTTTTAAGACAAATTGCATTCAAATTATGCTAAATATTGTGTAATCATAAGCCAATGCAGGGGGGCCACATGAGCTCTGGAGGGCCCGGTCCCCCGGCTTCCCCTGGATCGGCGCTCTTGATCAATATCAACTTGTAAGAAGTATACCATATTGGCGTCCTATAGGGCTGGGCAAAGGACGAAGTGTAGTATCGTCGGAAACAATGTTAAGTATAGGTGGGAGCTATTATTTCTTATACCTCCAATCTATACATATATTGCTTCTGAATGTACAAGTCGGAAACATGCTCTGGAGAATTTAAGGAGAGGATTCGAGATGTTCATCACAAACATTCGGAAGATATTCCTACAGAGGACCGTGGGTTCCATCCCCATTCGTTGAAGGATGGTGCTCGATGAAGCCATACCTGCATTGAACTCTGAGCTAACATGTATGTACTGTGTTATATAATGTACGTGTACACAGTTTCATTGCGATTGCTTAAATAAAAAACAAAATTTCGAAGTCCTGTCACTTCCTATTCAGCCTGTAAATTAATGTTTTTTGCAGAAACTATTCACTATATTTCCATTGTGATTTACGCAAACGATGTCTTCTCCCGGAGGCAATTTCCAGCTTCAGCAACACATAGACTCCTAAGTATGTTGGAATTCTTGTATGGAAATGACAATGTCGGACACTGCACGTCAATAGCCTTCACAAAGTGAATTATCTCCTCTGCCTCTCTCTCCTTCTCTATCAGCTGAATCAAAATGAACAGATCGCATTCAGTATCCCATTTAAGTGTGTATTTCTCCTTTGACTTTTGCTTTGATGAGCACATCAACAGGAGTCACTAACACATCCCAATTTATTAGATCTGTTCTCGAGTATTTCAGTACTGCATAATACTTATTCATTTTACTAAATTAGAAGAGATATAACTTATACTATAACGTTTTATAAAGATCTTTCCCTAAAAAGTAGTATTTGAAATGAAAATGAAATGAAATCTTTAAGTTTTACGTCCAGCGGTTATGCCGGTTAGGCTAAAGGAGAAGATGATGATGAGAGATGAATGAAATGAAGTGGGAGGAAACGGAAGAACCCCGAGAAAACCCACGAGCACGGTATTTGTTCACCACAATCTTCACTTGGTGGGAGCTGGAATCGAACCCAGAACCCCAAGCACCGGAGGTGAAAGCTCTACCACTTTGTTTTTTTTTTAAAAAAAAAAAAGAAGTTCCTGACTTATTTTTTTCTATTTCCACCACTTTTCAGGACGACTAGACTCGACAGGAACACGAACACAGACACATCGAGGACAGTTAAAATTCCACCTTGCTATTACAGAGGGACTCGAACCCCCAATGGGCTTCACCTTACACCACTGAGCCACAGCGCCCCCCGCCAAAGTAGTATTTGAGTAACTGAGAATCAACTAGGTAAGTCGATATAAAAGATTCATTGTAAGTCTGGAGAGAATGTCTCTTCATGGAGGAATTGGAAAGTTCAGACACACAAATGTCTTCTATCCACCTGCTTTAAGAATTAAATGCAGCTGTTCATTTCTAATAACAAAGTGCAATATTCGTGTCACTCTCTTGCTCGTGTTGATAATCTATCCCCGTTCTCTGTCTGGTTACGAATATGAACGTAAAAGGAAACGTGCTGAAGTTGTTGAATATACAGTATATATTAAAGATTACAATTTGTTTGTTTGTCTGTATGTTTGTCTGGTATACAAATATAGACCGTTGGCCTGGAATACTTCTAAATAATTTTATTGAAGAGACTGAAAACTGGAAGAGAGCTAAACTATTTAGATTCTTTTATGTATATGTCAAGCAGTGTTTAAATGGGAAGACGCGATTTAAAATCTATTTAAAAAAAGACAGTGAATCTCACGATAATAATAATTAAAACGATTGTAACAAACGTTTGTTCAAATATATTTTACGCAATTATAAGCACCCTTCAAGAATTTTATCCCAGCATTTTGAAAAAGAAAAAAACAGAAGCGCTAATATTAGAATAATACGGTATATTAGCACTTCTGCTTTCCCTTACAGGCATAAGGCACAGATGCAACCTATTTTTGGGATGATGAACCATATCGAAGTCGTTGGTCGCTATCGTTTACTTTGTTGTTTTGTGGAACTCAATATTATAATCGTGATTGGTGCATGTCTACCACTTCGAAGACTGAGAAATGAATGACATGAGATTTCTAATTTAACGTCATACGATTATGCTCTTTAAGCAAAACGAGACAGAAGTTTGTGAATTATTTTTGAAACAATTGGTGGTATAAGGATGTAGGAGGAAGCAGGAGTACACCATGGAAAGCTACGGTCAAAATATCGTCCACCGGAAACTCGCTTGGCAAGGGAGCGAACCAGAGACCCTCACGACAAAGGCCAGCACTGTACCACTGAGCTACCATGCCTTCTTCCACCAGTAAGAATGAAGAAAACATTATCCCCTCTTGCGACATGCATAGACATAAAAAAAATCTTTCCTGCTATTACAATTCGGCACCATATTCAAACCGGAAGTGCTGGTAGGTTTCTATCAGTTCCGGTTTTATAAAAAGGACACAGAGATACAGTATAATCTTAGATATTGAATCTTTATACTTATTAGATAGAAAGATCCTTAAGTTTTACGACCCACGGTTATGCCGGTTAGACTAAAGGAGACGGTGATGATGAGTGAAATGGTGAAATGAAGAAAGTGGGAGGAAACGGAAGAACCCCGAGAAAGCCCGGTGTTTGTCCAGCACAAAGTCCACACGGCGCGAGCTGGGATCGAACCAAGGACCCCAAGCACCGGAGGTGAACGCTCTAGCACTGAACCACCGAAGATCCTTATTAACAATTATTCGGACCCCACACACCAATTCCATGCGCCTAGTAGCGCGTTTGTCATGAACACTATACACAATGTCAAAGTTGTATATTCAAAAACTAGTTGTTGTTCATTTTTGCACTTCGTGCTTTTCATTACTCCCATCTTGCTTCAGTTAGTGTTACTTACTTGTTTTTAAAAAGGATAACGTTATTTTCATTGTTTCTCATAACAGAAAGACGTTTTAAAATGTTTAGGAAAAAAAAATACAGAACCACGTTTCTGAAGCCACAATGGATTAATTTTATTTACATTAGATTCAACGGGAAAAATAATTTCGGTTCACGATTACCTTTACGGATCGAATTAGTCCGTGACCTGCGGGTCCACTGGATATAATTTCCAATGTCAAAAAGAGCACAGTGTCTACATAGTCTCTTTCATTGTGGGTTATCCAACACAGCCCTGAAAATACTTCTAACAACTTCTTAGAAGTAAATTAGAAGATAAAACGCATTGCATCATTCAGCATTTTGTTTTAAGTTTTATTTCATTTGCAATGCATCTGACTATAGTTACCTTGTTATAACGTTACGCATCATAAACCGAGCTGAAAGCAAAAGACAAAGAGGAGGCTTTTGCTGATGTCGCTGGTTTAAAAATACCACAATGCCTTTAATTAACGATAGAAGCAAACGCAGCGAATAACATGCAATGGCCGTCAAAGAGTGTTCCCACAAAACAGTTCAAAAATCCTTAACCTAAGTTTTAACCAAAGGGCATGGCGGTTCATTGGTAGAGGACTCTTCTCTAGTGCAAGGGATCTTTGGTTCTACCCCAGACCATGGGAGTTTGTGCTGAATAACATATGTCCGTGGGGCTCTCATTTCCTCCCCCAAGTTCTTGCATAAATAGTAATTCATTTTCATTAGTCATGCATCTCCTTTAGCTTACAGGGCATAACATTTAAAGCGTGTGCTTAACATTTAAAGATTTTATTTTATTTTTCACTTTCCAAGTTAAGCGATGATTGGTCAGTTTAGTTGTCTACTACAGTGGCGTACGCAAAGGAGCAGTTCCAAGTTTTAACCCCCTGTCCAACAAGTTATAAAAAAAAATAAACGTGCACCATGTTAAGATATGTATTTTTTTTTTAAAAATCGCGGGTGTCCTGAAAGTTTGAGTAGTTGAAATCCTACTTCCGCTTTGGAGTACAACACTGGTCTACTAAATACTTCCTTGTTTCCTAAATTCAGAGCAAGTAGAAATAGAAACTTACACCACTCTTTTTTAAATTTTAATTGCCAACTTGTGTCATTGCGACTTACTTCCACGCCAAAAGTAACCACGAACTACTTAAATGGGACATTGTGTCTGTACGTTTGTTTGGAAAGATCTCGGTGTGTTTTAAATTTGTACTGACAACGTCATCGCATGATAGTTCGTGTCATAGACTGACAACAATCACATACATAGGTCTCTCTGGTTCCTCCAACAATGCTTGTTCTCTTCAAGGTTAAGGTGGCATCGAATGATGCTATTCTACAGTATTGTGAACAACGCTTTAGGCACTGGAAAGCCCTTCATCGATACGTGACGTCATGAAGAGGTAAGAGGGGAAACACAGAAAAATCTTTAAATAAATATTCGGTATACGAATGCAAATACAACGCAACCTTGAAGAGATTTCCAAGTTTTCCTGCGAAAGAAATTAACCACAGCGTGTCTTGTGATCTATGAAAAACACAGACTGTAGGTTCTAATAAGTGTTTATTTTTCCATAATATTGTGTTTTGCTGAAGGGAAATTTAAAACTCGAAACTACCTCTTTGTGTCTATGTTGAACTAACCTGTTTTAACGTTTCTATTAGTATCCTGCGTGTCATATCCAAAGTAAAACAATTAGAAAATCCTTTCCAGAGAGATGGCTATCAAACAAAATTCTGACGTTTACACTGTCTAAAATGACAGTTTAATTCATTTTCGTGTTTCTCTAATAAGGATTACATTTCAGTTTTGAACACATCCCACAGTCGATTTTTTTTTCTGGCTACAGTGAGTCCGTATGTCACCTCTTGTGTGCTGCGAAGATTCTCATAACACGCTGGGTATTTATTACAAAAAGACAGGGGGTAAAAGTGAGGGGGGACGCGGGAGGACATCATTACCCGACTTCAAAAAAGTATCTATGGCGTCTCCTCATTTTCTAATAAATAAATAAATAAATAAAATACAATTGGCATAGATAGGCACAGCGAACTGTGTAACGTCAAACGTCTTCCTATCTTTTTAGATCCACTTTTATCCTTGCAAAAAGAAGTTAATCCCTTTCAACATTGTCTGTGTAATGTATTTTGCAAGTAAAGATGAAATATACTGAAACAGTACATTCGTATCTTATGTGAAGAATGTTCCCAAGAAAACATGAAGTCAACCAATAAAAAATGGAAATCAATATAAAGACAGGTGGTGTCAATGTAGAATTTCACAAAGAGAAAAAGAAGGGGGGGGTTCAAGCACTTTCTTTTACTCAAAAGGATGTTTAAACTCCGAAACCACCCCTCGTGTACGCCACTGAAGATAGGCAATATTATTTGCTATCAAGAAGAGCAAGGTTTCTCTATCTCTACTCGTTCTGACAGCAGTAGGTACACGTAACACTATATTTCACTGAGAAAAATGTGCATGCGAATTTCGCGTATCAGTTTTTACAACAAAGACTCGTAAGCACAAAGTAATGAAGTGAACAAAAGCAAGAATCAGTTCTTATAACGAACAAATGGGCTTCACTAACTGTCAAGTCATAAAGAAATTAAACCATTCAATTTCTGTTACTGAAAATTTCTAAAATAGTTCTGTTACTAAAATAGTCAAGCTAAATATACATATATATATGGTGTTTCAAAACAACACCGACAACGTTTGACAGGTGATTCCTGACACCTAGATAAGACAAAAAGTATAGACCAGCCTGGGTGCTCAAATGCTTCCTTTTGGATTTATAAGTTACCGAAAACATGAAAAAAAAATGAACTTTGAAGGTTGAAGGTCCATAGCTCCAAAATTATGGGAACTACCGTAGTCGGGTCAAGACTTCACTTAGAAACTAGTATGTACCCAATCGAAATATACATGTTTCAGAATCCTATGGTACTTCCGCAACGATTTTTATATAGTTGGAGAGTACTTCAAATTACATGCCCGTATAAAAATTGCTTTGTGAGTACCTTAGGATTTTGAAACATGTATTTTTGGATAGAGGACATATTGATTTCTAAGTGAAGTCTTGACCCGACTTTGGTAGGTCACATAGTTTTGGAGCTATGGACCTTTAAAGTTCCTCTTTTCATGTTTTCGGCAGTCTATAACAGTGGTGTCCAATTATAATAAGCCTGAGGGCCATAACTGTCTTTACTAGTAAGGTGGAGGGCCGCAGCTAATAATAATAATAATAATAATAATAATAATAATAATAATAATAATAATAATAATAATAATAATAATAATAATAATAATAATAATAATAATAATTATTATTATTATTATTATTATTATTATTATTATTATTATTATTATTATTACACTACAAAAGAAAAATATAAAAAATATATTTGAAATTTAACATTCATATTCAATGTGACTAATGAGGGTGACTAGCAGCGTTTACAAGGGCTGGGGTATCTACATCCATTCCTCTTGTAAAAGATGTAACCCGCAGATGTAAGAGAGAAGAATCTCCAAGGCAGCTTCTGGAGCGATTCTTTGCAATTTTCATGGTGGAAAATGCACTTTCGCAGAGATAAGTACTACCAAACAGTGACACTATTTTCCAACACAACACACAAAAGCTAGGGAAACGTTTGTTAGAAAGTAGTCTGAAAAATCTACTCCTTTCTTTGTTCTTGTCTGAAACAATGGGTCAGACTGAAAGTCACAAAGTTCGAGCTGTAAGTTTGGAGCTTGTTCTTCGATGTTTATTGTCAATGCATTAGTAAATAATGCTATGCCGTTTTTTTAATTTGTCAAAATCTGAGAATCTCGCATTAAATCCATTCATGATACTCTCGATGTTTCTACAGAACTCAGAAAAATTAAACGCTTCCTTTTCAATATCTAATGTCAGACGATTGCAGCTTGGAAAGTATGCTAAATTGTGTTTATCACCAGAAGTGGTGTATTTCTTGCGCGCTATGGCTTCTAGGCAAAGTTCGAGGAAGAAAGGGTCTGATTTAAAAAGCTAGATCAAATATAAATTTGTTCATTGAAGTAATCGTCCCTTTCAGCAACGGTTACATTACTGACTCCAGTGTTGTCTTGGATGCCTGCTCCTTTTTGTTGTATAGAAGCGCTAAATGGATGCCTTATTCCGAAAGAAGAGTGGAAACATTAAATGAATGAATGAATATAAATTAAAATATTATCAGTTATAACAATCGTAAATCATGAAAGCTTTGTGGGCCGCAGGAAATGGTTTGGCGGGCCGCACGCGGCCCGCGGGCCGCCATTTGGACAGCCCTGGTCTATAACAACGAAAGGACGGATTTATGCACCCAGGTTGGTCTATACTGTTTGCCTTATCTTGGTGTCAGGAATCGCCTCCCAAACGTTGTCGGTGTTGTTTTGAAACACCCTGTATATAAAAGTATCCGAATCGGCTAAACGATTACTGTTAAACAAAGCAAAACTTACGTACATGCTTTCTTCCTAACTTACAGTTGATATAAAGTTACCTTTCTCTTCGGAATGTCAGGAAAATTTTGTCGTCAGATAAACATCCTGCTTTCAAGAAAGACTACACGAACAAGAAACAACAACAAATTGCAACCTTTTCCTTCTGAGAAACGAAACATTATGTTGTACGGTGACTACAACAACCGACTGTCATTTTCATATTTCAATCATTGTTATGGGAATTCAATGTCTATCTTTCCTTCTATAAATAGCAAATAGTGATGAAGACACACTTTCGTCGAGAAAATCGGACAATAACCGTAGGAAAGCCCTGCAATATGTATTTACTATGCTGTCTGGGCATTTAAACTCGGTCCACTTCCATCATACTAGGCCAGTGACTACAAATCATTAACAGAAACCAAAAAGAAGATAATCTAAATTTCAAAAAATAATTGACGGCACACTTATAGTTTCATTTGTCTCAGATTTAGAATTATTATTATTATTATTATTATTATTATTATTATTATTATTATTATTATTATTATTATTATTATTATTATTATTATTATTATTATTATTATTATTACTTTTGCCGGAAGCAATACTCAGCCATCTTTTGGCCAACGTCATCCATTTGTGTCTTCTGGAAGCTTTTCGCCTCAATACTTTAAATTTCGCTATCTAACAAGTTTAATTAGTTGAATATTGTGTTGAAAATTTCCTTCAATGGATGAATGAGTGTAGATCAATAAACAGGAATAATAATAATAATAATAATAATAATAATAATAATAATAATAATAATAATAATAATAATAATAATAATAATAATAATAAATATAATACCGTGAGTGAGTTAATCAGGAAAAGAAACGAGAATGTTTTCATAGGAAACGAAAGCCATTCCTTGCCGTGAGAAGAGTGAAAGTGATAGATAGAAACGAAGCTTACCTGTTGCCTGAGACATTCCACGGAGAACCTTCTCAACCACCGACAGCCACTCGACAGACCAGCAGAACACAACGCAACACAAGTTGCTGCTCAACGGAAGGAAAAAGAAAGTGGAGAGAGAGGAAGGGGGGACAGAGAAAGAGAGATCCCGGAGGATGTCGTTGTCCTTGACAGAGAGAGTTCTTCACCAGAGACTTCCATTGCAATGGCTTTTATACGAGTAGTTGATTGTGGGAATGGTAGAAATACTGTAAGGGTTTCCAAAGTAGCCAAATGGGTAAGACGTTTTCCTACTGTGAGGAAGGTCTTGAGTTCTGCTCCTAATGGATACCCAGTTTCCAGAACCGTAGCCAAAGGAAACTCCAAGTGCTCATCTATAAGAAGTGAAAGTGGATTTACCCGAGCCACATTCCTCGCTCACTAGTTTCAAATTTTGACGTTCAGTGTTTATGCGCCATATATAGTATATCAGTATGAGCTTTTTATTATTTTAACATTTTTCTATGAATGAAGCATCCAGTGTAATACTTCGAAAAGTGGGTGGCCATAGTACCTCAGTGGTAGAGCGCTCATCTGTAGTGCATGACGTCCCTGATTCGATCCCATCTTGCGCCAAGTAAGCTTTGTGGTGGACAAACACCGTGTGCATGGTTTTTTTTTCGTGGTTCTCCCACTTTCTTCATTGCACCATTTTCACTCATTTTTCACATCATCACCGTCTCCTTTAGCCCACTCAGCATAGTCGTGGGGCATAAAACTGAAATATTTCATTTGATTTTTCATTTCACTTCGAGGAGCGGCTTGTGAGTAAAGTCATAGGTAAAAACGTACGATTTCATCCTATGAGCTAAGGGAGAAACAAAAGTTATCTAATTCCTGAGGGAAGTCTTGTGTTGTCGTAGGTAAATTTTCATCAGCTCATTGTGGTTCTTTTTTTTCTAACCGATGTAGGTTCTATTGCAAACCATTCGTCATTTCCGACAAAAGTTTATGGTTGGAAATCTTTATTGTTGCAATGTTCAAATAGCTCAAATATTGCCTACCATACTGAGCATTATTACAAAAAATTCAATTAATCTTTTTAAACAACAGTTGATGCTGTAAAAGAAGAAAAAAGAACTTTTCGGGCCTTTTTTTTTTTTTTTTTTTGAGTTTAATATCCCATGATTATCCACCGAGACTAAGAGAGATAGTGATGAGATGGATGATAATCATAGAATGACAAAAGTGGAAGTAAACAGGAGAACCTCGAGAAAACTGACGCACACACTGTGTTTGTCCAGCAGAACGCTAACTTGATGCGAGCTGAAATCGAACCAAGGACCTCTCACATGCGAGAGGTGAACGCTGTAGCACTGAACTACTGCAACCTGGTTTCAGGTATTACATGCGGCCAAAATTATATTACAGAAGAATTTCATTTCTGCTACACTAAATGCTACAGCAAATTATATGAATTCACCACAACTTTAAGAACATGCTTTACACTAACGTTTCTAATAATAATAATAATAATAATAATAATAATAATAATAATAATAATAATAATAATAATAATAATAATAATAATAATAATAATAATAATAATAATATGGAGTGTTTTTGTTGAAGTCTCAAGAACTACTTCTATTATTAGAAATTGAAAGCTGCAACTTCAAAACATAAAGTTGTTAGCTTGTTTCTACAGTGCAGGGAACCATTAGTACAACTAATAATTGTTTCTTCCATAATGTGACACCACTAACATGTTGGTAAAAGCTAGCGTTGCAGGTGAAGCTATAATTTAATTTATTTTCAGGTATTAATTGACACTTTCCCAAGTCTTCATATTCAATACGTCACACTATTCTGTCTTTGTTAGCTAAACATGTTGAGTTCAATGTCAGATCTTCAATTTAACCTTTGTCTTCGCAAGCTTTCTTTTCAGCTCACTACGTCCGTTATTCTCTCTCAGACTCCTCATGGGAAATCCCCTTTCCTTAATGTTTTCCATTGTTCAAGCTTTGATTTTAGATTACGTAAATTTGATTTATAAAGGCAACCAAGAAAGTTCTGTCGCTTTTTGTGGAGGTCTGTGTTCAATTGGCCCTCACACCATGAGTTGAATGCAAATAGAGATAAGGCGAAGGTCAGTTGTTAGTGTGGGTATAGTCAACATACTACCTGGTTGTGGCAGTTCAGATACACGTGAACCTCCGTAAGGACAGAGTGAACATGAGACCTCCACAGTGCGTCATAAGGGCGTGTATACTATACGAGTTCAAACTGGAGTCAAACGCCGCTCCAGCGGGGCGGAAGATATGCCAGGCCTTTGGTGAGGGTGTCGTGATTACGACGACAGTGCAACGGTGATTTAACAAGTTTAAGGACGGTGACGAAACACTCGAAGACGCACCACGTGCCGGAAGACTAACACATGTACAAAATGAAGATCTTCAGGCAGCAATTGAGGCGAACAGTGACCAGACATGTGAGGAACTGAGACTACAATTCAGTGTTAGTGGAGAAACCATTCGGCAGCACCTCCATCAACTTGGGAAGCACTACAGGTTGGGTGTATGATTTGACTCCGGGCCAAAAGGTAACGCTAGCAGACACTTGTGTTTCTTTGCTGTCTCGTGTGAGGAAGGAACTATTTCTGGACAGGGGTTGACATATGATGAGAAGTGGGTCGTGTACGAAGCTCCACAGCGCCGTCATCATTGGTTAGCATCCCACGTACCGGTTATAAACCAGCCGAAACCAGCACTGCACCAGAAGGTCCTCCTGTGTGTTTGGTGGACTGCTTGCGGCATCGTGCATCAGGAACTGCTACCAGCTGGTCAGAGAATCAATGCAACTGTATACTGTCATAGCAGTTGAGCCGTGTTCAAGAAAAACTCAAAACTCTGGAACCAGCACTTCCGAATCGCAAAGGGGTCCTCCTAATACAGAACAACGGTAAGCTCCCCGTGGCAAGGGTGACCCGGGACACCATTCTGTGCTTTGGATGGGAAACACTATTGCATTCGCCATACTCCCGGACATTGCATCGTCCGGTTATCACCTGTCCCTTTCCTTGGACAATCACCTTGGAGAACGCCAGTTAAAATCCCTAGTAGAGGTGTAAAATGCGGTTGGTACCTACTTCGCTTGACGGCCCACAAAGTTCTACCGAGATGTAATCCATGGCCTTTCAGAACGTTGGCAGAAGGTCGTCGATGTTGATGGGGACAGTTTTTGTTCCAAATACGTCTCAGGTGACACATCGATGTTTGAAGGTGGTGGATGAAAAAGCGACAGAACTTAGTTGGTTACCTTTATAAATTGGTCGCTGAGCAAAACAGTACGTTTGTTGTAAAAATTAACGTGTAACAGTTTCGCCAAGTATCTACTTGGCTTTATCAGACGCTATCAATATACAGAATGAATGAATGAATGAAAAGTCAGTTTACCATTCCACATAGTGAAAAGGATGGGCATCCAACCTTTGGCTGCTTTATCCTGAAAAGTTAAATACTTTTTTTGGTGTGTGTGTGTGTGTGTGTGTGTGTGTGTGTGTGTGTGTGTGTGTGTGTGTGTGTGTGTGTGTGTGTGTGTGTGTGTGTGTGTGTGTGTGTGTGTGTCTTGATTTGAGTGCTCGATATATTCATAGCAGTGAGCACTTTTTTTTCTGTGTATTCACTATAAATAAATACACATGCAGCGACAGATTTAATATATAAGAGACAGCAAACAATCTCTGAATCCTGATTGGTTACTCAAAGGTACACTCATGTCCAAAATTATTGTCGCATGTCTATAAATATGTTGTTGTAGGAATATAATTTGATAATGAATTCGCCCGGTATTTCTTATAATATTAGTATGTGTATAATCGACAAAGACATGTATGTGGCAAATTTCATGTCAAAAGAGGAGTAAATAAGAACAATGAACCGAAAATAAAACTTTCTTGTCCATTTGGCAATATTTTGTTTTACTCATTCTAATTTTCGTATTTATAATTCTTTTCCTATGAAATTTACCACAAATATAAATTTCCCGATTATACACATAGTATCAGTATTAAAAGTACCCTGCAAAATCATTATCAAATTATATTGTTACAAGAAGACAGTTATAGATATGCGACAATAATTTTGGACACGAGTGTACATCACCTTACACCACACACCAAAACATAAAAACAGGAACAAAGCCCTCGTCCCCTTTCCCGTTTCGTTGAAATAGATACTTACAAACTTATCCAAGTGGAGTAATAGAAAGGGGAAAATGATTAATTTGATGCAGCGCATTATTGCAGTGAGAGCTCCTTGTTGCATCTCACTAATTTCAACTCTAAAACTATTGTTCCTAATGTCAAACAAAATACACTTCAGAATTCACAAGAACTCGGAGAATTTTTACGAAATTCCCAGGGAAATGCTTTATTACTTTGCTCCTCCTTGGCGGATTTCAGTTCTATCACTAAAGAGAACCGAGAATCTTCGGAAACATTTATGCCAGATTCCACACAAATCGATTTTTTTTTTTTTTTTATGAAAGCTATTGTGGTACATATTACTTTTAAATCATTGATTATATGTGTAGAAGTGGGGCCTTGAGGTGACTTCATTTCTCACCGATTTTAATCCAAATATTAGAGATTGTATTAAAACCTTAATAAACATTTTCATCATATCGTATCAAATTGGAGTGACATTACTTAGAAAATATTGGAAGATATTTTTACATCGGGAAGGCAGAGCAAGGGGGGGGGGGGGGGCGAGACGAGTCACTCTCGTCGATTCATTGAAATCTAACTAATAGGATTATGAAACCTCAACTGGCATGCGTCATATGGCATCTAAATCTAACATTCTTTTTTCTTCTTCTTTCAGATAAGTACCGTGGAACATGATTTAATCAGATGGGGGGCTCACCCTATATCATGGGTCAACGTTTACTTCAGACCGTTTTTAATCTTAAGGTGGATCACCAGGTGTTCTCGGTGCTATGCTAAATGCTGTTTGTATAGTGTGGCGTTGCCAGACAATGTCCAGTGTTTACTTATGCCAGATAATAAAAGAAGTAATCATAGAATTCTGCTTGGATACTTACTGGATAAATTAATTTTAGACCCTTATCGGAATTCACCGCTAATTTTCGCTTCTTGGACTGCAACGCTAGAATTATCTCTGACCTGAAATATCTACATAAAATAGTTAATGGAAGCTTAAGATCGGAAATATTACTTCAGGAACTATCCTTACGTGTCCCTTCCCGCATCACCCGGAATACACATACCTATTCCATCTTGCCCGTCCTAGGTTGGCTGTTATACAGAGGTCTCTTTTTTATAGAATACCAAACTGTTATAATCAAGTAACAACTGATGTGGACATTTTTTCGAGCTACCCAGTGTTTGAAAGAGCAATTAAACGAGCTTTGACGGAATAGTTTTACTTTTACACTCTTTTTCTCTATGTTGTTGTTACTGTTGTCTTGTTTTCTTTCTTTCTTTTGTTAGCATGTCCCTGTGTAAAATGGCAAAGTTATGCTGTATCTGGGAATTTGTTCAATAAATAAATAAATAAATTAATTAAACGTACAAATTTGGCAACAATGCATTATGGCGTTTTGCGCAAGTTTCTACTCAAAATCTATTTCCTTAAATGTAAATTAATATTTAAATAAAATGTAAAATATAACACGAGAAACGGTCAAACAATATATCTATTTCGTAATAAGATTGTTACTTTAACATACGTTACATATACAAATAAACATTTCATAAAAATGGGCACTTCTAGCAAGATCTAACAGCAAGTGCCATCTTGTGTGCTCATTGTAAAACGAATCTAATATTTTCTTTTATTTGTTATCTTTTTCGATATCAGAAGGCACAACCAAATAAATCAGTGTCCTGTGTTGTAGTTGAAACCTAACTCTATCTTATAGTATAATATTTGTAATGTATAACGTTTCATTACGCAGTAGCTAAGGAAATAAGCTAAAATATGTTCTGACTTCCGAGTTGTGATCCGCCTTAAGCACAGAGTACTGTGGAAAAGAAAATACTCATAGTGTTCTATCAAAATCGAATAATTATTACTAAAGTTATTATCTAACTTTCTTCTTTTTTTTTAAAAAAAAAAAAGAAGAAGAAGAAGAAGGAAAGTAATCCACCTTTTGTTGTGATCACAGATCCATTCAGAATAGACAATTTAAAAATCTGAAAGAAAATATACGCCATCTTGCATCAAAATTTAACTTTTTAAAAATAAAACTTTCGTGGTACATATTTATGAAGTTAAATTTGCTGTAAGGACCTCTTCATTCCATTTAGATCCGCTTTCTTCTTTTTTCTTCTGTCTATCAACAGTACGATATCGTTCCAAAATTTAATGACATGCTTTTTTTTTCTTGTTCATGAAAAGTTATGCCTAGGTCACGGGTCTAATTAATTTCTACATTATTATCACAGTATTATCATAGGCGGAACTAGAGGGGAACAAGATCCCTGCAACAGCAACGCTGGTTACTCCCAGAATTTGTTTACTGCAAGAAAATAATGTAATAAATTTACCTCAATTTACGCAAAAAACCTTTCAATTTTTCGTTTCAACAACCTCGTTAACACACATTATTTGTTATTCTTTAAAGTAATTAAAATCCTGGACGAAATACAGTTTATCATATATATATGATAATAATTGTTAAATACTTAAGATTGTTAGTGGAAATTATTAGTCTGTACGTTCGAACGACAACAGAAGAAAAGAAAAACTGAATTCTTCCACAGCTGATTTCAGGCGATGATGTAACAAATTGCATATCGTGGAATTTAACTTTTTCTGATGCCTCGGGGCATCGTGACAGAGAACCTCGTAGTATAAACATAGTTCTATACTCAATGCACCTTCTGAAATTTTCCCATTTCACTTTTTATATTACGAGGATTGTGAACTACGAGCACTTAGAATATTCAAGAGAACTCATATATATATTTGTCTTTATTTATCTAAGAAACGTAGGTTTGATTTTTTGATTTTTTTTTAGTGCATTGTAACTTAACGAATACAAAGATGCATTTACTACAAATCGTAGAGATCTTGTGCTTGATAAACACGGTGTTTTTGCTACATTAAAAAAACGATTGTTATTGCCGTCGCTTATGACTTCTCTCTGTCCGTATTAGTGATGGGCAGTGGGAATATTCCCGATGGGAAGGAAAATAAAAATAAAAATGGAATATTACGGTTTTTTCCCTGGCATATAAATTCCCAGGAGGGAATTTATTTCTATTTCTTTATTTTCTATATTATAAGAATTATATGACTAATTATTTTAATTTATCATTTACTTCTAGGTCTTAAATAATTTGGAGGTTTAAAAAAATTACTTTATATAACTAAGAATATGATTTTTAAAGTTCCATTTCCATTTGCACTAAAAAGTAGCAGAGTACTAATTTACAAATGATGAAAAGGGAGCAGTTTGCAATGTGGAAATTATGTAGAAATAGAGATGAGGTACTATTAATACAACCCAAACCATCGTTGATAATAGATGTCGGTCTGTCTGCTGTCTCTGACTCGAATTTCTGAATAGGTACTCGAATGTCTCTTACATGTGAATTAACGCATGAAATTTCTAGAAATGGGTAGAAAGGAATTAATAAAAATGCTTAATCAAATTATATTTAGTTAGGTATGGTAGTTGATTCCTAGCTATATTCTTTACTGACCAACAGTATCCCACGTTGTCGTATATTTGTGCATAAGAGGTAGGTTCTAATCTTTTCTTTGTAGAATTTAACTAAAAGAACCTGTTCTACCTTTAAATGCTTAATAACAACTTCATTCTCACAAAGAGAGTTCTAACACATACAAGATTATATTTAAGATGCTATTTGCATATCTGAGTTACTTGTCCCAAAAACTAATTACGCTAGGAAACCAAAATTGGAAAGCTCAGAATGTCTTTCTTAGCTAACTTTTACAGGTAATAGCAATGGAAACTCACATAAGTATATGGTAACCTCTCAGCCGAAGTCCCACATTAGTCTGTTCGCACATGGCTACAAAAACGACGTCTCTGTTGCCTCCGTTTTCACTCCCCCTCCGCCAGCCTGGATCCCCATTATATTTCCAAATGTTATCAGTCTTTAACTTTAAATTAAGAGCTTTATGATTTTTTTTACAATTAAAAAGTTTTATTAGTTTGTATCTCCGTTGTCCCTTAGGATAAGTTATTATAACAAAGGAAAAACATATTAATGCTTCCTCTTTCCAAAGCTTTTTCTTATAATTCACTTAAGTACTAGCACTTTTTTTTTTAAAAAAAACAAATGATCATATTGATGTATTCCTCTTTTTTCTCCTCATAAAATCTGTTCTCAATACAAAAGAAAGGTCGTATTTGGCAATGTTACGTGCAAAATTATATAAAGGTAAGTCAGTATCTTGCAATTATTGCGGACATAAATATGTATGCGCAAATGTTGATTAAATGATCAAACATGTGTTTTCTAGCAGTTACCCAACCTAATTTCTTTATAACATTTAAAAATGTAATATGTTTATAATATCAGTAGTAGGGTCAAGTTTAGAATATCCACTTTCATATAAATTTAATCTGTTCAGCGGTGTAAAAGTATGTGGACTTTCTATACCAAATGTTTTTTCCAACATATTTACTCGCATAAAATATATTGTAAGCAAATGTACATTTATGCGTACTCTCTAAATATAATAAAATATTAATACAATAATATAATACCGTTCAGAATATACATTTTAAAGAATTCTCTGGAGACCACATTAATAAATAAACTGTAATAAGAAAACAAAACAATTTTAAATTTGAAATCAATATAGTAATAGAATGCAATTTCCTTTGTGTTTATACAGAAATTCCCGGGATATTCCCAGTTTTGGGAATCTTCTTGGAAATATTCCCGAAAAATATCTTTCCTGGAATTTACCCATCACTAATTCGTATCGTTGACCTGCTTCTCATGTGTCTTTTTGCAGGTCTGTATGTTTCAGTCTTACGGGAAGACATATTTCTCCAACTCGGCTATGTTTACATACCACTGTCTGTTTTTTAGTTAATAAATGTCTTCTGTATATGTTAAAAAAAAGTGTCTCTTTTCAAGCAAAGGCTTGTGTAATTAAGCTATAACAACAATAAATAACAGCGATTTATAATAAAACTTTAAAATATTTTATAATTTACTTTAATGACTGATTTTTAACATGTTACATTAGTAAATTATAATATAGTATTGCATGTAAATTCATTTGTGTTTCTATAAGATGTAAGAGTAAATTGAGGACAAGCTAATTATTGTTTTTCACTATTGTGCTCACTTTCGCTCACAATTGCACGAGTAAATTGTGTTTAAAACTGTAATAGAAAATAATGAGCTTTCATAACTAGAGTATATTTTAGATAGTTATATTTAGAAGCAAGAGAACATAGGAATTATATAATTTAAAACAAATTTCTGACCTAATAAACTTTCACTGATAGGTATATTACGTGACAGTATCACGTTATTACACAGAAAAATGGTATTTTTTTTAAAAAAATAAAGAAGTAAAATTGGAAATTAAAGAAGCAATCAACAAAAGAATCCCATGTAAAAACCTCAGTACTAAAAAATGAGATATTTCATTTTAAGTTTGATGTAAAGGGACAAGCTTTGCCGGTAGATGTCACTACAGCCCTCGTATCTCTCTTATGTATTTTTTACCTTTCACGAAAATTCACGATTTCTCTTACAAATTCAGCCTTTTTTACAGAAGGAACTTCATAACCTATTGAAGACAACAATCTGTGCCGATTTTTTGTTTAGAATTTTCTTCATTGCTGAAACAGTTATATTGTTAAAGGTTTGAATATCCATTTCAACAATCAAGCCATTTCAACAATGAAGAAAATTCTAAATAAAAAAAAAATCGGCACGGATTGTTGCCTTCGCTAGGTTATGAAGTTCCTTCTCTAAAAATTTGAAGTCTCTAGGTTGAAATATATAAGAGAAATCGTGAATATTCGTGAAAGGTAAAAAATACATTAGAGATACTTACTATAGTGACATCTATCGGCAAAACTTGTCCCTTTAAACCAACCTTAAGGTCCTACAATTATGTCCGTCAGGCTAACGAAAACACACGATCAAGGCAAGTGAACGATGATGGACGAATCGGCGTAATGAGAATGTGGGAGGAAACCGGAAGTACCCCGAGAAAACTCCTGGACACGATATTGTCCTGTACAAACTTACTTGATCGGAGATTGAACCATGGAGAGCACGCACCAGAGGTAATCGCTCTACCACAGAAGTAAGGAAAGGAGAGAGAATATTTAGAGGTGAGGTGATTTTGAGTTTAACGTCTCGTTCAGCAGCGAGGCTCTATGAGACGTGGACCTACTGATTAACATGGAATCCGAACCACATGAGCTCCCGCCGGGATCCGAACCCGGGTCTCCCACGCCAAAGGAGAATATTTAGAGTAAAGGGTGACAGCTTGAAACTACAAGCAATGGAAATGATAGGGAAATCTTGAGAGCCGAGATTATTTGAGATTTGCACCTACAGTTCGAGATGGAATCTGAAACATCGTTCAAATTTGAAGACTCTCCCATCGAGAGTCGAATCCAGAGCCCGGTACAACAAAGGCGCAGACAGTAGCCACTAGAAGAGGGAAAGGGCCCTTACTCCTGTGATAAAAATGGATATAGTCTTACTTTAAATCTTTAGAATTGAGTAGGATGCAAAGCACAAGAGGGTTTGGATATGGTATGTACGTGTGACAGGAGAAAGCTGGGGGGAGGGTGCAATTCAAAATGTATAGGAACTAGAGAAGTATAATGGGAAAAATTCTCATCATTTTCGGCAACTGTTCAATGCAAAATGCATACTTTTGTAGATGTATGTGCAGGGGTGTAACCAGCAGGTTTATGTATGAGGAGCCCGTTCTTTCTGAAGGGGGACCAGCTACAATGTACACTCATGTCCAAAATTATTGTCGCATATCTATAACTGTCTTGCTGTAAGAATATAATTTGATAATGATTTTGCAGGGTACTTTTAATACTGATACTATATGTATAATTGGGAAATGTATATTTGTGGTAAATTTCATGGGAAAAGAATTATAAATATAAAAATTAGAATGAGTAAAACAAAATGTTGCTAAATGAACAAGTTTTATTTTTGTTTTATTGTTCTTATTTACTACTCTTTTGATAAGAAAATTTGCCACAAGAAATACGGGGCGAATTTATCAAATTATATTCCTACAACAACATATTTATAGACATGTGACAATAATTTTGGACATAAGTGTACAAAAAAAAAATTGTGTTGCAGTTAGTGTTGTAAGGCCCCAAAAAAGAAAAAGGAAAATTTCTGTTTAGTTTTGGAATACTAAAAACATTGTTTTTTTAACTTATTATTATTTTATTTATTTATAATTTTTATTTTTTATTTGTTCATTTACTTTTTCATTTTTCTCCATAAATTATATTCCAGCTAGTTTTTATCATGTTTAACCAAGAACTACTGGAACAAACATAGTAGTTTGGAAGATATGCGGGACGGAAGATATGCTAGGCCTTTGGTGAGGATGTCGTGACTACGCGGACAGTGCAGCGGTAGTTTAACAAGTTTAAGGACAGTGACGAGACACTAGAAGACGCACCACATGCCGGAAGACCAACACAGGTACTAAATGAAGATCTTCAGCGCGCAATCGAGGCGAACAGTGACCAGACATGTGCAGAACTGGGACTACAATTAAGTGTGAGTGGAGAAACCATTCGGCAGCACCTCCATCAACTTGGGAAGCACTACAACTTGGATCGAGGGTCCCACATGATTTGACTCCGGGCCAGAAGACAACGCGAGTAGACACCTGTGTTTCTTTGTTGCCTTGTCTGAGTAAGGACCCATTTCTGGACAGTGTGTTGAATGTGATGAGAAGTGGGTCCTATACGAAGCTCCACGGCGCTGTCATCATTGGTTAGCATCGCATGAACCGGTTCCAAAACAGCCGAAACTAGCATTGCATCAGAGGAAAGTACTCCTGTGTTCTGGTAGACTGCTTGCGGCATCGTGCATCATCAAGAACTACTACCAGCTGGTCAGAGCATCAGTGCGACTGTGTACTGTTAGCAGTTGAGCCGTGTTCTAGAAAAACTCAAAACTCTCGAGCCAACACTTCTTAGTCGCAAAGTGTTCCTCCTGTTCCAGGACAACGCTAAGCCTCAAGTGGTTAGGATGACCCGGAACGCCATTCTATGCGTTGGATGAGAACACTATTTCATCCACCATACTCCCTGAATATTGCCCGTCCGATTATCACCTGTTTCATTCTTTGGACAATCATCCTAAAGGACGCCAGTTGAAATCACTAATAGAGGTCCAAAATGCACTTGATACCTTCTTCGCTTCACGGCACCTAATCCATGGCCTCCCAGAACGTTGGTAGAAGATCGTCGATGCTGATGGGGACTATTTTTGCTGTTCCAGGTACGTCTTAGGTGACATATTGATGTTCGAAGGTGGTGGGTGAAGAAGCGACAGAACTTTCTTGGTTACCTTTATAGTTATAGTACCTTGTAAAACGTTTGTCTTCAAACTGTCAAATATAAATCGCAGTAAATTGTGTAATCTGCTGTCACAGAAAAGTATACCTTACTATTTTCCGATCGGTATAAGGAAGAGACACCATACTATTTTTCGATCAGTATGGCAAAATAGTATTTTTCCATACTGTTTTACCGTAAATTATTAATTATATGTAAACTTTGTTATTTTTAAATGACTGAAGCGAGATAAATCTTATTATGATGTGTTAAAAGCTGGTCATTTGGGGGGGGGGCAGGAAATCATTTCGGAGGGCCTGGACCCGATGGGCCCCCCGTGGCTACACCCCTGTGTATGTGTAATAAAAACTAGAAGGAAAAATGGCGAGGCAAAAAGTTACGAGAATAGAACTATGAAATACAAAGTTAATGTAAATATTTAACCATAACACCAGTGTTGTTATTCAGCCGGTTCTCTCCGGTTCGCTGTAACCGATTGTTAAAACATTGCCAGTTCGCAGAACCGTTTGTTACCCTCAGACATAACAGCAAAGTTTACCCAATTATACGAAAGAACAGTGAAGTTTAGTTTAATTATCTTTGTTTTTAGAAATTCTTACAACCAGAAGGTTAAACATACGATCTCTCAAAACAAAGTATAGGCCTAAGCGTTTATTTCTTAATCCCAAATGTTCATATATCAAGAATGAGAACTGGGATCACATAAGTGTAGTGGTGAGTGTTATTTATATTTGAAATGCATACCACTATCAACAATTGTCTATTCATTGCTGGATTAAGGTCTTTCCAATACTTTTTGGCAATAATCTTTCTTGGATAATTCATTTCCAAGCTATTCGCGGTGCTACCTAATTTCGTCACAATCTAGCACACACGTCTCTTGTGGTATCCAGTAAAAAATCCAAAAAATACATACTACTATATATACGTGTATATACTATATATATATATATATATATATATATATATATATATATATATATATATATATATATATATATATATATATAGAGAGAGAGAGAGAGAGAGAGAGAGAGAGAGAGACGTTTCTAATAAAATTAGAATAACATCACTGCATAACACTGCCCAAAAATAACACTATACCAATTGAAAGATCTTGTGAAAACCATTAACGTAAATTCTCATGACTAATTTTCGACAAAATCAATAGAAACTCATTTTATTCGCGCTAAAAATTACGTCATTATTTAACAATGTATTGCAGTTGATTTGCTGATGCTTGTTTCATTCTTTGAGGTAGATGTAAACACCTACGCCACTAGGGCTAAGTAGGAAATCGTTTTTAATTCTTCCGACGGTGACACACAGCCCTAACAGTGAAGCATACACAAGTTAGATAAACAGAGCTTACCTTATTATGACTTTAGATTGATGCATTGTGGAATATCTGAAGCCTTACTGGATGCTCGACAAGTAGTCATGAGGTAGAAATGATAAATAAACTAAGAAACAGTTTAACATTCGAAGGTTAAGGAGCAAAAGATAAAAGAAAGGAGGAACAAAGTTGACCTTGGCGTGGAAACAGAATTTGATTAGCGTAGTCTTTTATTTATTAACTGTTTACAGATGTTTTTTTATTTTAAAACGACTGAGTTTAGTTTGACAGTTGTGAAATTCCACTGCTCTTCTAAACTATGCGAATTCAATATAACCGCAAGTAGGAGATGCATAAACTTTCCATTTTTCCACTTTTTGAGATAAATTTTAGACTTTCAATCAAACATGTACTGCTTCCTTACTATTTATCGTAGAATCATGGTTCATATCTCGTTTTGTCAGAATAGAGTATCCTTTCCAACGGTACCACTCGCTTGTCTGTATTATATAACAGAAACGGGAAAATCGAGGAAAATCGGGAGTTTTTCGAAGTTTTTTAAAAACATTTAGCGCCCTTCTGCCCCGGGCCTGGGTTCACGTAGGGATCTGAAACTCTCTTGAAAAATACGTTGTTATGTACGGAATGCATGTGCAAAACTTCAATATATATATATAATAAAAGAATTGATTTGGCCTAGGCCATGGTTCAAACGCCATTTTCTTCAGCATAACGAACCCTTTGCAACCTTACCACTCACATGTCCATATCATACATCCGAACAGGGAAATTTGAGAAAAATCGGAAATTTTTCTGAAAAAAATATCTCGTCGGAATATTTGCGCCCTTCGGGCCAGGGCCCAGGTTCAGGTAGGGATCTGGGGTTATAAAAAAAATTAAGAAATACTGAAAAGTGTACACAATCCATATGCAAAATTTCAATATGATATCCTGAAAACGAAGAGAGTGATTTCTTTTTTAATTTGCCTTAAGAAAAATTGTCACTCCCCTCCGCTCCCACTTGGGGCCGCCTAGTTGGTCATCCGGTTCCAAAGCGCATTTGGGATATTCTTTGGTCCATGCTTAACTTGGCCAATAATGATATTTAAAAAAAAAAAAACGGATTCAATACACGTTATATGAGCTTAATAAGCATTTAAACACAGCATACTCCATGTTTCAAATTCATACCAAAAATCCCAAAAGGGCTATAGAGTCGGAGAATTGATCCTATTTTGGGGGTACTGAATCCATGTCAAGAAACTTATCCATTAGTTTCTCACTATGGCAATCAGTGTTCAAAACAGGAAATTTTGGTTTTCCACCACTTCCGGTTTCAAGACAGGTATAAACACCAAGACGTAACTTTTTCTTGGGAAAGTTTAATTCATACCGAAAAAGCTTTTATCGCTACAACTTTCCGTTTTGCTTTACGGATAATCAGTGGCGTATTTAGGGGGGACTTCCGGATTAAGCTCCCCGAAATTTTACTTACTATAGTAAATTACATGAAATATCTTGCACAATTTTCACATTTTCAGGCAAAAGCCCCCCCCGGAAAGTTAGCAAAGCCACCCCCGAAACAAAATCGTAAATACGCCACTGCGGATAATAGTATTCAAAGGACAAGCAGTAGTAGATTTCTACCTTTTTTCCTTTTACTACAAAGCAATATAATACTGTATATTGTTGAAGTGCTGAATGCATTGCAAAAACTCGCTTTTCGCTAGTTATATTACCATTGTTGATCTATGCCGATCAATGTTGAAATTTAAATGGCCCTTTTCTACCACTTCCGCTTTCAATAGAGAGAGTAGGTGATTTGGGACGCTGAATCTGTTGAAAGAAAAATCTTCTCTGCATCTCTTAGCTCACATACCTGTCAAAAGGAAAGATCGAGGGACGGATATGGATATCCATAGTCGTTCTATAAGAGGATGCTCATGCACTCATGCATAGCATAGTTCCGAAATCTAAAAATAATGTTTCCCGCATTATAGTAATTATTTTATCATGATGATAATAAAGACATTGGAGGTGGGGAAATTCTAATCTTACTTTTAGATTAATTTCAGCAGCTTATACGAGGTGTGATTGGAAAGTTTTAAGACAGGTGGCGCCACTGCTCGAGAGAAGTAGATATACCAGTAATTGCCCGTTAGCGTAGAAGCAGTGGCATGGTGTGACCTTGATACGTGCTACAGGAATCACTGCGATATCTTTGTTCAATACAGCGTAGCAACCTGTTGAGTGCGGGCGCGCGTGTGTGTGTTGTGGCGGATTATTAATTGTACAAAATGGATGAAAAACGAACAACACGTTTGTGTCAAATTTTGTTTTAAAACCTAGAAATCTGCTTCGGAAACTTATGAACTCTTAACAAAAGCTTTTGGAGATAAATGTCAGAGCCAGTCAAATATGTTTATCTGGTTTAACAGGTTCAAAGACGGCCGCAACTCAGTCGAAGATGACTGCCGGTCCGGCCGGCCTTCCACGTCAAAACCCAAGTAAAACATCATGAAAGTCAGGCACGTAGCCAACGGGTGGGTCCGGGGGGTCCGGACCCCCCCTTCCTTCGGATCCAGAAATAAAAAATATTACTGAAGGATGAAACAAAAAGAAACGAGAAAAAGATGAATCAAAAATATAAAGCTACAGCGAGCGTTTGGTTACTCTTTCTTATGAGGAGCTTTGATTATAGGAAACGGGGAGAGGTCAAGTTGAAAATTGATATCATTGTAACGAAACATTCCAAATTCAAATAGCTTCATGCTAATCCCATGGACTACAAATGACGATAGATAAACCGGTTCGATCAGATAGACTCTCAGGTAGAACTTAAGAAATGCCCAGAATCACCAATAATATGAGCCATTTTGAATTTCGCGGCAACACTAATCCTTTTTATAGGATGTCTTTACTCCCGAAATAGATCTCGTTGCTATCCTTGACGGCATTAAACGAAGATAAGAAAAAGAAGAAATAAGACAAGTAGAACCGAGTTCGAATGAATTTGGAAGAGTATATATCTTCTTCCATACCTTTTTATATTCTTTTACTCAAGATTTCTTCAGTTATTTTTATTAAAATACTTACTAACATATCCTCATTTTATTGTCCTAACAAACCAATGGGTATGTTGCCAGTAAAATAGTTTAGATTGATTGATCCCCTTATGTGTAACCACAGTATTTCATGTCACACCCCCCCCCATTACGAAATTCTGGCTAAACGAAAGAATATATGTTGCCAGTAAAGAATGATCGAGCCCCTGGTGTGATAACTACAGTATTTCGTCACGGACCCCCCCTATAGCGAAATCCTGGCTACGTGCCTGTGAAAGTTTGCGATTTAGTGCGCTTGGATCTTAAACTTACAACTAGAGAGATGGCTGGCGATCTGAATGTAAGTTTCTATGCGGTTCAGTCAATCTTAACTAATGATTTGAAAGTGCATCGAGTATCGGTGAAATTCATTCCAAAATTATTGTCAGACGAGCAGAATTAACGCGTACTTGAAGTGTCCCAAGGCCAACTTAATCGGGCCTAAACAGACCGTGAATTGTTAAATAGGGTAATAACAGGTGATGAAACATGGGTTTATGGGTATGGCCCAGAAAAGGCCCAGTCTTCTCAGTGGAAGAGCCTAAGTTCATCACAACCGAAAAAAGCTCGACAAAGGCGGCCTAATCTGAAGACAATGTTGGCAGTTTTTCTTCGATTCTACGGGGATCGTGCATCACGAACTTGCCGTTAGGGGCAGACAGTCAAGCAGAAATACTATAAAAGTGTCCTTCAGCGTTTGCGCGAAAATTTACGGTGGAAAGACCTGCCCTCCGGAAAGACAAGCATTGGATCCTCCTCCACGACAACGCACTAGCGCATTATGCATTATCGATCCAGGAATGTCTGGTCAAATCCAACATTGCTGTGCTTCTGCAAATCCATATTCCCCTGTACAACATTGGAAACAAACGCGTTGTTCCAGTTTTTCATCCATTTTGCGCAATTTATAATCCGCCACGACACACACACACTCACATGCCCGCACTCAACAAGTTGCTACTGTATAGTGAACAAAGATAACTCAGTGATTCTTGCAGCATGTATCAAGTTCACACCAAACCACCACTCCCATGCTAACGGGTAACATGCATATCTATTCCTCTTGAGCAGTGGCGCCAATTGCTTTAGAACTTTCCAATCTAAATTATAAGTAGTAGGTAAAATCTAAAGATTTCAGTGTAAATTTAACAAATAGGAACTTCAAATACAACTGTGACTGTTACTCAAAGAAGTTACTTGAAAATTTTGTAATAGAAGAATGGCTATTACATACGATACAGATTTTCCAAATGAAAATATTCATTCATACTGTCGTTCATGGATCTCTTATGCTGGGGAATGAGCAGGTTGAGGCCATCAAAGAGAGCTGCATCAGTTTTGGAGCTTGCGTAATACAGGATACTTTTTCAGCTTAATATGCCCTAAAAGTTCTATTCAATTATTATTACACGCTTTGGTACGAGATTAAAATATTTGATTCTAATTCTACAGATTTCGATATGACCTTAAAATGGAAAACCTATTTGACTGGAAGTCCCTTTTGACAAAGAGAAGTAAAATCTCGATCTACTCTCGAAAATGTATATTTTGTTGTATAATGTCATCAAAAGTTTATGATAGTTCTTATTATTTTTTAAAAGTGAAAGCAGATATTGCATTCAAAATATTTGGAAAACAATAATTAGTTAGTAGACTTTTTAAAATGTCTCTCACAATAGTTTTGTCACTATCTATTTAATTTTTTCATGTTAAAGTACACAAAGAATGGTGTGGTTGGAATAGAGTTGAAAATCCTTTTCAGCACCAAGGCAATATAATCAATGTTCAATGTGTCCCACCGGGAATCGAACCCGAGTCTCCGCTAGCCACTAGACCAGCAGCCAGGGCACGAAGTATCCTGACCATAGGCGATGACTTTGGGGGTAGGGGCAGGACACTTTTGGCCCCTTCAATATTTAAAGGTGGAGTCCTCGTCCCCCCAATATAATCCAGTCGAGGAAAAATTAACAAAGAGGAACAATAATTTCTGTCGTAAACTTTGTCGTGCCTTTAATTCAATATTAGGAACAGCCTTCTTATTCGATAGAAAACATCATTTTCAAAACTGTGTTTAATAGAGCACTGAAGCTTCAACCAACACTCTGGCAGCACTGATATGAAAAGTGAAGATCAATGTGGTGCGCAAACTTCCAGTGAAGTTCCCAAATTTTGAACTTGAATTTGTTTTAATGCCTTGAGGCAAATTTGACTTAGGTCGTGAATTTCCCAGTGGAGCGGATGCAGCGGAAAGCGATCGGGGGGGGGGGGAAGAAGGGGCCTTCATCAAGCAGTTGATAGAAAACTACTGAATATAATGATATATTTATTCATTGTTTGCCCCCTTCCCCCCCGCAATATTTTCTTCAAGTCGGCGACTATGATCCTGACTGATACATATACAATGAATTTTAACAATGAAAAACCTAAGTCATTTAAATTTAATCATATTTGTTACTTTTACTGATTCAACATAAAGAAATTATTAGCCTATGCTACTAATGAAACATTAACATTACATGAAATAAATGGCTGCATCCACCCCTGCTCCATTTTAAACTTGATGAATTATTTTGTTGTTTAATATCCCTTTCCCGCACACCTTCATGGAATGAATTTCAAAGTACTGTTATCACCTTAATTATGTAAACTAATGCCTCATCCCCCTCCCTTTCCCGTAAAATTCCAATAACGCGCTTCACGTTATGATTTTTCCCTCTTGGCACCAAATCTTCAGTTCGGTAGGTTACTATAAATTTAGGCCTGCAGCTCCATAGACCCCCTGTAGTTCGTCCCAGTTAAATTTAACGATTGATATTGAACGAAGTGCTAGATTGAAAGAAGCCGTAAACTTTTAAGTGACTAACTGAATCTCAGTTGAAGGAGAGCATCGCTTAATGCTGAACAACAACAGATGTGCTAACAGCCTTTGCTATGCTGACCTCACGAGAACAATTCTCAACCTACATTCTGCAAATGCATCGTCTTTATTACCAGTCGTAAAGAATCGCCCAAGACCTCCTTTCTTTTCTTTCCTCTTAACCCACAAGTTCATTACCGCAGATGCAAAACATTTATAGCAAACAAGGTCAATCAGTTTTCTTCTGATTAGCTCTTTCATCCGTTTCCAATCGAACAGCGTTTTGCTTTTCTTGATATTTATACCAAGTCGTATAGCTTAATATAATTTATTCTATTCTTTAGCTCTTTCTATAACTCAGAATGTGTTTACTTCTAAGTTTCTTGTTGGTTCAGATATCACACTTGCTTCTTCACACACTGAGTTCAGTCTCCTTCAGCATCGAGGGTAGATGAGAAATGGACCTAAGCTCAACATTAGATTCCAACTACATGACCTCCTAAAGAGAATCGAATTCCAAGCCTCCCGCGCCAGAAACCCCAATCTTAAACATATAACCACGGAGGAATAGTTGTTAGCTTTCGAGAAAACTTGGTTTTGTTAACCTCGTCACTCCTACACGGCAGACATCAAACGAAGACCTCTTTGCTGTGGATCGTTCATTTTCCAACAATTTTCAAAACGAACTTTCTTTGTTTGACGTCCTACGATTATGCACTGATGCTGACTGATAATGACGGTGGAATGAGAAAAGTGGCAGGAAATGGGAAAACGCTCTCAAACGGTGCTTACGCACAGCAAAGTCTATCGTCGGCAGCTAGGATCGAACCAAGGACATCACGCACCAGAGGTGAGCGTTACACCACTGAGCCACTGCAGATGAGAAACAAAGATAAAATACCATAAAAGTCATTCAGAAAGGAACGGTCTAAGTTCAAGGCTTAAGAGACCCCATCATGGCGAAATTAAAATACCACTAATTTTATAGTAATTATGTGGTATCTTCAAATAGATAAAAGACAATCGAAATGTGGAACAAGAGCTCCCTAGACAATATTATTTTACATGACATACCGTTATTACGACTTACTTATCTGCTTTCGATTTCCAGCCATTTAGAAAATCAGTAATTATTTTCGCGTTTCTACATCGCTGCTAATGGAACGCTACTAGCTGACTCGTGATAAAAGTACCTCATGCAAAATAATATTGTCTAGGGCGCGCTTGTTCCACATTTCGATTATCTTTTATCTATTTGAAGATACCACATAATTACTGTAAAATTAGCGGTATTTTAATTTCGCCATGATGGGGCCTCTTAAGGGGCTCCATCATGGCCCAGAGCTTTATTGCCGGAGAAAAAAATCACAACTTGATTCTATCCTCTGGGAAGCTAATCTACTTTAGATCCCTATTTCCCTTCCCATTTTCTTGGCCTATCAAAAGGCTCTTTTCCTTTCCGTTCTTGACTACGACTCCATGCATATGCAACCGACGATTGTTGTCTAATTTAGAGTTCTCGACTCTATCATCCGAACCAAATTCGGTGACTTTTAGCCATTGTAAAACTGAGCGCTATGGAGCTTCTTAAATTCGTTGTTTCCTCATCTTGTTCTTTAATATTTTCTTTCTTAAACAAACAAACAAACAAACACACGCACGCACACACACACACACACACACACAAAAAAACACCGTTCTACTTCTGAGAAAATGTTAAAGAATACAGTTTTTGGTCGTATTTATTGTTGGTGATGCCATAATTGACGAACGTATCTCCCGGCTGATGTGATCAAGTGGTTTAAGGAATTAGGCTGAATATCAAAACGTCTAAGTGGTGGTTTCGAAATATTCTAATGGAAGCACCTGGACCCCAAAACCCCCGTCTGAAGTCACCATTGCTTCAGTCTAAAAGACATAAGCACTGAACGTAAAACTCCAAAATAAATAGGAATGAAATAAAAGTATTCGTTTTCACACTAATATTTATGTACCCCGTGCAAATAATCTACTTCCGCCAATCGCATACAAACTAATGGACTTTTTTCTTATCCAGTTTATGAATTACCAATAAATATCTTTATCAATAAATAAATAAATAAAATAAAATAAAATAAAATAAAATAAATAAAAAACTTTGAAAGGCAGATTGGTGTTACACAAAACTTAAATATGTAAATTCTTTCTTTTTTAAATCCCCTGTCAGTTTACTATACCGCATGACCACCTAACAACATAAGAAAAGGAAAAAAAAAAGTTATATTTATGAGATACAGTTGCAAGTATCAGTTGATATTGGAATTCTTAACATAGTTGCATTGAAGATCAAAGCCTTCACAGAGGAACTTCATTTTGTAGCTTCAAGCTAAAGGAAATAGTGAGAAATGAATACTAATAAAATGAATGGTGAAACGAGAATAGAACCCCTTATGCTATATGCGGGATTTGAAGCCCCAACTTCAGTCTCTTGCCTTAGACTGCTCTATAGTAAGCGAGCGGCGATATATAAACTTGATCAATAGGAAAATAAACACTATATTTGTGATATATCAAATGCGAGTGGTAAAGAAAACCACACTTTAATTTACAGTGGCGTATTTAAAGGGGGCTTTTGCGGGGGCTTAAGCTCCCCCGAAATTTTGTTTACTATATTAGAGTAAATGAAATATCTTGCAGAATTTTCACATTTTCAGGAATAAAGTTAGCAAAGCCCCCACCCCCGAAACAATACGCCACTGATGATTTAACCGATTCGGGTTTAAACTTAAACTAAATATCGGAAACAAAAGCACAAATTCAAGAGTGGCGTACATTAGACGTGGGAATGACAAATTATGAACCAAAAAGAGTAAAGTGTATGAATATTAATTCTTGAAACTCCTTAGTTAATTGTCTAATTATTTGGAATTTAGTCTAAACTTGAACTAAATCTATAACTTAACATGGAACCCGAAACACATGACCTTTCCTCGAGAATTAAACCTGGGTCTCCTGTATATAAGAGAAGAACGAGAATTTGCTGTTGTGTGAAAGCCAAAACACAATACCGACAAAGAAAGTCATTCAGCCATAGCTTGGAAGATTCTAGGCCAGTTTGGATTAAACTATTTCACTACTAAGGATAGGCCAACGTTCAAATGAAAAACAAACTCCATCTTATCTTCAATTCTTGATATATATGCGAATGAATAAGGCCACACAGCAAAAGAAATCTTTTCTAAAATTAAAACTGAAATTGATAGTTACTCACACAAGAAGTTCCACATCTTGTACAGCTTCTCCGACTTCTTCCGTGTCTCTGGCTCTGACAGCGGAGAACAATCAGTCTTCAAACCTTTTAACTCCTCCAACGGAAAGAACTTTGCATTCGGTTAGGTCGACGTCTTGAAGGCTTCAGGCCATTGTTCACCCATTTCATTTCTCCCCCTCCCTCATCAGTTCATTTGCCTCACCAAAAAGCCTACTGTTATTTTCTTTCTTGGTCATTGCCAACTTGCAAATACAATATTCCCTCCGTAGAAAAGTGACGCGAACGGTACCTGCAGAATGACTTAGCAAGACGGAAGCACTAAAGCAAACATAACGGCCTCTTGGGTTCTCTTCTCTTCGCCAGATTACTTTGATTACTGAATAATTTTCACCCATGATTTTCTTCAACACTTTCTGTACTTCTTTACTCGCGGTTTGTTCTTTACTCTTTAATTAATTAAACTGAAGTAAAATAAAATAACCCTCATAAAAGGTGTTTTATCTACCGAGAAACTAACGTCGACTGGGGTTGAACTCACGACAGTATACTCTAGAAATCAATGTTTTACATTTGAATTCAAAAGCGTATTCTTCCGTATTACCATTATGGCAATCAGTTAGGTAGGCGTTGGCAAGAACTTCCATCTCTACGGTGGAAATATGGTTCGTAAATCCCACAATTTTGATTTGCCTCACTTGCACTACTTTCATTCGGGCGATGTACGAGTGTTCATGTAATACAGGCTCAGCCATAGGTATTGTAAAATAAGATTGTAAAATAAGATCAAGTATTGTCATTTTATCCAGTGTAAAGTTGGAGCTGAACGGGTAAAAGCTTTAGTCTCAAAGCCCCCTTGCATCCAACCACATATGAAGAGTTACCCGTCTATGACATGTGAAAATACAATATCAGCAGAGCATTATCTGGGATGTAATAAGCGCTGTATATTTCCTATTTACGGGAAAGAATGGAATTAGCAATATTTGCGGTATAAATAAGTTATATGATTGCCAGCATAAGAACTATTTGAACACTTCTTGACAACTGATTGGTTGGTTTTAAAGTCCCTTTCAGTATGAAGATTACATGAAACGTGAATCTACAAATTAACGTGGGATCCAAACCACATGAGCTCCAGCTGGGAATTGAACCCAGGCCTCTGATCCCAAAGGCGCGTACGCTAACCCGTTAGGCATGAGGGAGCTTTTATGCAATACAATACAATTTCATGTTTTCTTGTCTTATCGTTCCATATGATGCCATGTTGATACTCGTCTTAAATATTTCAAAACTTTTTTTTTTTTTCATTATGCATTTTATGCTATTGAATAGTGAAGAGACGTTTTCGTTGGTGTGTGAGTACTGTCATCATGCCCCTAAGCGCAGTCGAGGATTAAATTCTAAATCTACGTTTTACTTATAAATTCTAAAATAAGGAACTTCATCCGAGGACCCCTAGAAGAGACAGTGGAGAGGACAAGATTTACAGAGAAGACGCAATTTCACACTATCATACTCAATATTGTTGAATCAGTGCAAACAAATACCAATAATTACATCACAACTTAGGGATACTCTAATCTTTTCACGCGAGCCACGGTGGCTCAGTGGTAGAGCACATACCTCTGATGCGTTGGGTTCCTGGTTCGATTCTCGACCAAGTAAATTTGTGGTGGACAACATCGTGTCTGTGGGTTTCCTTGGGGTATTCCCGTTTCCTCCTACTTTCTCATTCCACCAGTTCTTCCATCGTCATTCACTTGCCTTAACCTGAAGGGCATAATCATGGGATCTTAAACTAAAATATTTCATTTCACTTTTCTCAATCTGTTCACTATGTTCCATACTTTGTTCACGTTTATTTAAGGAGATGACAGTGAAACAAGATGGTAGTACCCAAGTTCACACTTGCACACTCAGTGTCACAGAATCAATCCAAACCACTACCAATAATTAGGTCACAATTTGTTCCACATTACGTTCTATAATGTGTTTACTCTTACGAGGGGTATTTAAGGAAAGAGAGACCAAAAAGAGGTAGTATCAAATAATAATCAATACTCAGACTCAGAACTTTACAATTAGCACAAAACTTTTTGCTAAGAGGTTCAGTGCAGTTTTGTTGGTGATTTATACACATCAACACCAGAGTCCATTTCTGGTAGCGATAGTCATATAAATAGCAGTTCCCACATGAGATGGGACCACTCCTCAACCTTATAGGAGTTTCCCTGGAAAGTCACTCCATCCGAGGTGAAGGTCCAAATTTGAGAAACACTGTGGGAGAACAGTGTAGTGCTCTTCAAAGGTGTTTTCTGCGATTGAATCGTCATTACATTATGAAATGCTATCTTGTACTTAGTTAATTCTGCCCGGGGCGAGTGGCTCATCGGTGCGGTGTGGGGTGTGGGCTAGTAGGTTTTTTTCTTGGGCTAGTAAAACTTTGTTGCTTATTTGCATCCCTGTGTTAACTGCACAAAACCTAACATTTCAGAAGGCAGTTGATATTGCCAATACAGTAGAGCAGACGGAAACTCAGTTTGGATTCTTTAAAACTAAAAGTTACGCTTGTCAGGACATGTCCGAATACAGGTCAGAAAAGAACAAAGCCAAATATCAAGTTCATCTTCCTCAGCTTCATCGTGGTCTACTTGCAGCAGTTAGAAGCTGGCAGTGCCCACTTGGATATGCAAGAGACATAGAAAAGTTTTGCTAGTTGGGTAATTAATTGTTCACTGTGGGGCAAGCGAAACCTCTGCTGTTCAGTGGAAAACCGTCAAACAAGATCAGAAGAGCATCAAACATATAGGTAGTGATGGAGATCAACACGCAAAGAACGTCATGGGAATTCAAGAAGTCAAGGATATTTTTAACTTTCTAAAATTGAATTCAATTCGGTAGGATTCGTATCGGAGGAAGGTGAGTATGAAACACTTGACACGGATGATGTATTCTTTTTGGATCTTTGAGAAGGTCTCAATACAGGGTGACTCAAAAGTAGGTATACACCCCTGCATTGATCAAGTATAGCATTTTAGCTTATAGGCATATTTGCTTCGGCTGTTCCGAGCTTAAGATATAAGTAAAAAGACATCAGGAACAAATAATAAAGAAACTGGTGTATAACAGTAAGGAATGATATAAAAAAACAATGACTTGATCAGTACGGGACTGTATACCTACTTTTGCGCCACGCTGTAGATCGTCACTTGTTATTAGTTACGAAGGAAATTATACTATATATTCACAGGAAGAGTTACGGGGTTCGAATCTCGGCAAATTAAAGGCATTGCAAGCTGACAAATCTAGAAGAAAGAAAACGAAGAGATATTTGAAGAAGAGGTCGAAGTACTAAACGGCGTGACAAACATCTTGGCATTTGAAGATAGCGCTCCAAATTCCCTTTAAATGCTGCTAGCAAATGAGAGGCCAGCGGTATTGCCACGTTTAATTTGTACACATCCACGTCTATCCCCTATCACCTGATTGCACTATAGTATGTCTGCTTAGCCATAGCCACACCCCTTAGCACTCGGCAACGTCGCGTCAGAGCTTGCGTTTTATTCGTTCAGCTGAAATGCCAAGATGTTTGTCACAGGCTTTAGTTGTTGAGGCAAGGATGTTATAAAATAGAGGATCTGCCCATACGTATCTTCATCATATGAACTCAATGACGCCAAAAAAAAAAAAAAAAAAAAAAAAACCGAGCATCGTCTGAGCCGGTATGTCTGATTGGCTACTCTCGTTTCCGCCATGATTGTTGGCTCGAAACATTGCGATCTTATGGCGCGGAGTGGACAGAGTAGGTGTGGTGAAGCTGTGACGTATGGCTTCACGATTTTGTTGTATAAGCACGCGGAGTACTGAAGTTAAGTGAAATGTAACAATTTTTAACACTTTAAGCACTGTTTTTTGTATGTTACAAAGTCCAAGGGCGCCTTCAGACTGGAGGGGCAACTCTAAACTTATGCCCAAATTAGTATTAGTTTTTACCTTTAGACAAGTTAGGCCCTATTTGCATTTTATACTATACTTGATATTATTTTCGTACTTATTAAAGGCCTGCTTACACGAAAAAAACTAATTTTCATTTATATTTTTGTTTCTTGGTTGATATTGGTGAAACGTTGCTGAAACTCGGATTAAAAGTAGGTATGCTACTCATATAAATATTGTGTGCGCCTCCTTTAGCCTAGCCGGCATAACCATGGACGTAAAACTCAACGATTTCATTTTCATTTTCATATATATTTTAAAACATTTGTTCCGTATCAGTATCTAGCTTGTAATTTATGTTGCAATTTATGGTAATAACCTATATAAAAATACTTCTTACTTATATAGACGTTAGATACATACATTACAAATAATTATCGTCTTGTACGGACTATAAGACGCTACGGATTATAAGACGCATTTTAAAAAAATAAATACCGTTACATTTTTACCATTTTTGTTATTCGATTGCAAAGCCAGACAGTGTTAACAAGCTTGTGAATCCCCACAACTCATGTTCATCGCATCGGTGCACTGCTGCCAGCGTTGCCAGACTCACAGCTCGGAATTATTCCAAAACCTGATCGAAATTATGCTAGATTCGGTCAAATTATGCTAGATCCTCATAATTACTAATTCAGGTGTTTTAAAAGAAGAAGAAAAAACGAAGTTGAGATAGGATAACGTAACTTAAAATACGCAGAGCGCAAGAATGCGTGGATAGAACTCAATACTTCACGCACCAAAGCTTTAATTCAACTAAACTAGTGCAGTCGTTGCCAGACTCAATGGCGTATATATCGTATAAATGAATGCAAAGTGTTTGATAACATATTTTGAAAGAAAATTACCTCGCAGCATAAGCGGAGTTGGAAATTGTCTGCTGGGGGAGGGGGGCAGATTTTTGGTCGGTCTCGGATCTTTCATTTTAGGAATAAAGATGGTCATGAAGTTAGAAATAGAGATGGTGAAGTTGTCAAAAAGTTGGGGGGTGAATGGCCCCCATAGCTCCGCCCATGCCTAGCAGTTAAAGGATTAGAAAACCCTGGGTGGAGCCACAAAAAAAAAAAAAAAAAACTTCGGAAAATAAGACTGCCTGTATGGTTTACCGACTGTATGAATCAATGGAAGAGGATACATTTCAGTCGTTCTTTTTCTTCCCACGACCAACTTCTTTCTCATCTCCAGGTTTTACGGCTTTTTGATAAACTTGCTGAAATTATGCTAGATTTGGGCAGGATGCTAAAAGCAAGATGCTAGATGCTAAAGACATGCAAATTATGCCAGATCTAGCATCATTATGCTAGATCTGGCAACGCTGACTGCTGCTGCCAGTTGAATCCAATGTTGCCAGATAGAGATAGGTGCCCCGCGGCATCGAATATATGGCCATTTTTAAGAGTGGCGGGAATTTTATGTCAAACACTGAACATTTTTATATTAGTCTCGAGTAGTGTTGTGAAGGCCTGAAAAAAAAACTAAATTTTGGGTAAAAAGCTCAGTTTTTTACAGTTTTTCCCCTAAACTTGTTTTTTCCTAAATTGAAATTTTCGAATATTTTACCATATTGTGTTTTTAAAATGAAAACTATTTTATATTTATTAGTTTACAGTTAAGATCATTGAGTACTTATGTTTCTTGTATTATAATAGAGAAATTTTGTGGTAACAAATATATTTGCACCACTCCTTTAAAACTAGCACTGTGATAGAATGGAGTTATGGCTACAAAAGATACTGAAATATAATCCTATTATATTAATTAATATAGACGCATTTGAATTATCGTAAGTAATCTCATAATGGCAGGGAAGTGTTAAAATAACAGGGCCAGTATCATTTTAGTTAATACCAATATGTTAAAATCAAATATATATACAAAACCCTGAAAATATAATTTAAAAACTATTTCTTCGCCTGACGCTAATTTTATTTGCTGTGACGTGTTTGCAGCATATATACAACGTAATTCGCTAGCAGAAAAAATACTTAAAGCAATAACTTTTAATTTTAGTTTTCTGATTTCTGGTAAAAATCTCTCTTTATTATTCGTATATTTTTCGAACAACTCAAAAAGAGAGATGATCTTATTTACATATACACACATACACCGCACAAGTGAGTAAATTTGATCAGCGACAAGTATTACAGAATTTAACATGTGAAACTTCCGTTCGTTATTACTAAAGACTAGCAGAATACCCGTATCGCATGGGGAGAATATATTTCATTTTTTGTATAAGGGACACCAAAACTGTCACCAATAAACTTCCGGACCCCAAAAACTATGAATTCGACACTAGAATAAGTCATTTTCAATTAATTTTATATTTAATTAAAAATCTATCGCAATATCTCCATGAAATTAGACGCAATTTCTTTGCAAAGTGACATTAATGCTATTTCTTAATGGTGTGAATCAAACAAGTTCCTGCTAAATATTTTAAAAAAATGGAACGTAGTATCATACACCAGGAAAATGAACTATGTACACAATGTGTATACTATTAATCAAACGCCAATTGAGAGAGTGGATTATATTACTGATCTTGAAGTTACTCTGCAGTCAAACCTATGATTCAATATTCATGTCAACAGACTAGTTGGCGAGACCTTTATGAACCTTGGCTTTGTGATGAGATTAGGAAGTGATTTTTCTAACACTAATGTCCTTAAAACATTATACACTCCTATGTACTGTCTAAGGTGGAATATGCAGCAATAATATGGGGTTCTAATAGTAAGAAATATATAAACAAAATCGAAAACATTCAAAATTAATTCGTGAGCTATTTAACATATAAAAAAGCAGGGATATATCCAAAATTTGAGGACTACGAAGGTCTTCGAAACAAATATTCATTACAATCTCTTAAAAGCAGAAGAAGTCATTTCATTTTATCTTTCTTACATAAAATAATTCATGGTGCAATCAGATTCAGAATATTTATTATCATAAATCAAAATGCACGTCCCACATAGAGCAACGAGACCCCATAATGACATATTCCATATCTCAGCGCAAAGGACTAATGCATTGGATGTATCGCCTGTCAGAAGAAAAATGTGTATATTGTATAAGAAGATGTCACAAGGACACCCAGATATAGATAGTTTTATTTATAAAGAAAATTTTCATTCTACATAAATTTGCTGTATCCTGTATATCGTGCCAGGCCCGTAGCCAGCCCAAAAATTTAGGGGGGGGGGGCCCGGCTGAAGTTAGGGGGGGGCGATCAAACCATATTACCATATTATAGTTCATTTGCAAGCCTACCGTGGAAATTTTAGGGGGCAGCTAAAATTTAGGGGGGCCGGCCCCCCTGGATACGGGCCTGTATCGTGCTAATCTATATTTTAACGTATATTTTGCTTTCATATTATTATTTTATTGTATATGTATTTTACAGTGTACTTAGGTATTACGATACAATTGAGATCATATTATTATGTTATTATATGTGTATGTTAGTGTATTACCATAGAATGAGGGAAAACTGTAATTAGGTATTTGCCTGTTGTTTTCCCGAAATAAATATAAATGTCACCCTCCCCCTTTACGAGTACTAGTGGAGGCTGAATTTGGATTTAAACTGTCACTGTTCATCTCAGCCACCCCAAAAACTATGGATTCGATACTAATATCGGCCATTTTCGATTATTTTTATATATCCACCCCTTCTCCCTCCCCCAAGTTGCGGGGCTGAATTTGGATTTAAACAGCATCGGAAGGTTAATGTCCATCTCAGGACCCCTAAAACCATTCGACACTAATGGCCATTTTTCGATCATATTTATATATCTCCCCGCCTCCAAATTGCGGGAATGAATTTGGATTTAAACTGCCTCGGAAATGTCACTGCTCATCTCAGCGACCCCGAAAACTGTGGATTTAACACTAATATCGGCCATTTTCAGTCGTTTTTATATATCTCTTCCTACCCAAATTGCGGGCCTGAATTTGGATTTAAACGGCATCGGGAGTGTTACTGTTCGTCACAGCAATCCCAAAAACTATGGATTTGATACTAATATCAGTCATTTTCGTTGGAAAAGAGAACTCGGCCATCTCACTGACATTATTGGGGTGCTCAAGGGATATGAGCCCCTAGGTTTCCGCACTTTATGCGCTCCGAGCCTAATGACCCTACATACATCCACTGCACTACGTATCGAACCCAGGATCGTTTAACATGTACGGCACCAAGGATCATAATTATATTATACTAATATAATTATATGTATTAAATTTTTATACTTCAACGAAGAAAAAGACTTAAAATAGGATAACCAGTCCAGTATCTGTAGGTCTGTAGGCCTCTCGGGACAAGCATTCCTTATCGCTACCAATTTTTACAGGAACAGAAGTCGACTCTCGTCAGATCAAACTGTTCAAATCTCTCTTCCTAATCAGTAGCCACTAATTTTCTGTTAATAAAACTTTATTTAACAGTTTCTGAGGTTTGAGACAACTGCTTACCACAATTTATGCCGCAGAAGTGTTAGGCAAATACAGTTAATGTCCAGAACTAATGGGACGTGAACTTCACTTCTGGAAATATCATAAAAATATATTGCCGCCTCCGTCGATTTTGCGAAAGTTTTTTTTTTTTTTTAATCCAAGCATGAAGCTTCTTATGCACAGTGCCTTCTAGCCATCTTGAGGTTAGCTACCTTGACCTGCAAGACACTTACTACGTAAGATACATCTGCATGTCATTTTTTTTTCTGAAGGGAGGGCTATTGTTGTTCCTCTATTCATGTGTTTCTTACTTGTAATAAGACCTAGCGGAGGGCTTTTGGATGGTGAGTTTGCCAAAGCTAAAGACAAATGTTAATGTTTCTTCATGTTCATTTTATTGATTTATTGTTAGAACACAGGATAAAGAAAACCAAAGAGAGAACATATACTTATTTAATGTGATACATCCTCTCATTTGTACTACATATTAAGGTAACTAAGAAAGTTCTGCTGTTTTTTCACCCATCACCATCGAACATCGATATGTCACCTAAGACTATCTGGAAGATCAAAAATAGTCCCCATCAGCATCGACGATCTTTTGCCAACGTTCTGGAAGGCCATGGATTACATCGTGGTCGAACTTGGTGGGCCGTGAAGCGAAGAAGGTATCAAGTGCACTTTACATCTCTACTATGGATTTGAACTGGCGTCCTCTAAGGTGATTGTCCAAGGAATGGAACAGGTGATAATCGGACGGTGCAATGTCCGGGGAGTATTGTGGATGCAATAGTGTTTCGCATTCAAGGCGTAGAATGGTGTCCCGGGTCATCCTAGCTACATGGAGCTTAGCGCTGTTCTGTAACAGGAGGACCCCTTTGCGATTCAGAAGTGCTGGCTCCAGAGTTTTGAATTTTTCTTGAATATGGCTCAACTGCTGACAGTACACAGTTGCATTGACTCTCTAACCAGCTGGTAGCAATTCCCGATGCACGATGCCGCAAGCGGTCCACCAAACACACAGGACTTCATTCTGGTGCTGGTTTTGGCTGTTTTTTTAACCGATTCAGGGGATACTAATCAATGATGACGGCGCGTGGAACTTCCTATGTCCACTCTGTCCTTATGCAAGTTCACGGTATAACTGAACCGCCACAACTAGATAGTGTGTTGGATATACCCACACCAACAACTGACCTTCGCCTTATCTCCAATCGCATTCAACTCATGGTGTGAGGACCAATTGAACACAGACTTCCACAAAAAGAGACAGAACTTTCTTGGTTACCTTTATAATCCCCCCTTAGAAAAGGATGGCCGAATTCAAATTTAGTGGTTGCTTATTCCCTGGCTTTTAAACGTTAGCAAACAGTTGAAATTCCTTTAAGAATATGATGTTTCCTCTGTTTGCTCCAGTACATAATCGTTATTCAAGTGCGGTGTTGCAAGGCGTCGCCAGAAGTTTCCTTTAGGAGGGGAGATTTGACTAGAGCGAGTTTTATACAGAAGAGCATCTCCTTGGAATAATACATGTAGTTGTTGACTCATTTGGAACTCTCTGGGGCCGCGGTGGCTCAGTGGTAGAGCGTTCACCTCTGGTGCTTGGGGTCCCGGGTTCGATCCCAGCTCCCGCCAAGTGAACTTTGTGGACAAACACCGTGTGCGTGGGTTTCCTCGTAGTTCTCCCGTTTCCTCCCACTTTCTTCATTCCACCATTTCATTCATTACTCATCATCACCGTCTCCTTTAGTCTAACCGGCATAACCGTGGGACGTAAAACTCAAAGATTTCATTTCATTTGGAACTCTATGGCTCGTTCAATGAAACAATACGGACATCATGCATGTGGTGCCAATTGACAATTAAATGGAATGTTATTGTTTTAAAGAGAAAGCAAATATGAAGAAGGGAAAAATAAGAATCAAAAGTCCAAAATATGAAAAAATATGAAATGTATCTAACAACTGTCAACTTGAAAGGTTAATGAATCCTTGCTTCCTTTAGTGACGGTCATGCAGAGGCGGATAACCAACACAGAAGCAACTCTATTTAAATATCAGAAATATAACTGGTTGTTTGCTTATTTTATTATTTCTTTTCAAACTTGGTGCACACACTGATATAAACTCAAAAGTGATGAGTACACTGTTTTCGTGCGCTTTCAAGTACATTTCGAGGAATATTCTACATTAGAAAAAAATTGTTCCTCATCCCTTTTTGAAATACATTATGAGCAGTTGCTTTTTAGGTGTACGCTCAGTCGCTCAGAATGGCTGTTTTCCCGGATCCTAGATAAATTACATTCCGTAATATCAAAATCATATAACCGTCACCAGGTTATAGAAGTATTTTTTGTGGATGCTCCGTATATTTTGGAAAGACAGTGATTATTTTTTCGATTTATACTTTATTCTGCGATGCAAATAAGTTCTTTCTTCGGTGGGAATTGCTTCTTTCCCATGCAACTGAACAAAGAAGTCTTTATCGTCTATTTATATATATATATATATATATATATATATATATATATATATATATATATATATATATATATATATATATATATATATTTAAAACGTTGCTTTGTGGAGAGAACATTTCAGTGAGCAACGAAGCTTCTGTGTTTCTCCCTGACATATTAATATGCAAAAACTACGTGCTATGGTTATTTGGAACTGAATTAAGTGTATCTTCCAATCATTTATGGAAATACTGCGATCTAAAGCAAACCAGGTGTCTGAGCACCGAGACGCCAGTCACATCGCTTTAGCAGCTCGTTATCTGAATGTTCCCACAGTCAAGTTATCGAATGTCTTGTGCGTCGTGGCAAGTGGACTAAAATTAACGTCAATTCTTTTTTATATTCTATTTATATTTCCAAACAGGTGATTTAACCTGAGTGCTTTTGAGAATGAACTGCCAACATTGATCCTTCGATCAATGCAGCTCGTATCTTGAACCTCCGAGTACACCCAAGTTTCGTCGCCGGAATGATCTTCGACATGAAGGACGAGTCATCAATGGTACGCTGACGGAGTTTAGACAGATTTCGACGCGGTATTCCTTTTTCTCCTGGGTCAGTAGATTGAGGACAAACTTGGCAGCAACACGGCACATGTTCAATCATACGTGAGGATTGTCTGCACTGTTCCATATGACACACCGACAATGGCAGGAATCATCGTGCCTCATTACACAAGTTGCCAAATGGTTTCGACATTTTCGGAGGTTGTGATCGTTTTGATCTCTCGTCGTTTTCCAGTGATGTTCTTCTGCTCTTGAAGCGCCCGTGCCACTCAAAACATCTCGAACGACCCATTGCAGCATCGCCGAATGTCAAACCTTCCTGTGGAGGATTTGCCAGTTTGACACAGAATTTTACGTTCGCTCATTGTTCTAAATTTTTGTTCATAATGAAATCGCAGATATGGTAACTAAAAAATCCAGGAAAACCTCATTCAGGATGGATGGCCTGAAAAAGCTTTCTACATTTCTTCAACAGTGTTCCCACCGGGAATCGAACTCAGGAGACGTTCTTTAGTATGTACTAACTCCTCGATATCCATTTTGGTCACTCAACAGAAAGTTACGGACTAAAAGCGACTATTGTCATCTGGTATCCACATTACGTACAATGTTAGTGACACCTATGCATGAAATCGAGCACCAAAGTTCGAACAATCTTAGTCAGTATGGACAGAAGTCATGTGGTCCAGCTTCTGGTGCCACTGTCATTATGTGCAATAACAAAGCAGAAGAATGTTTCGTCCTTTTGATTTCATACCACACATGCTTACAATGAAGCCGAACGAAAGTAATGCTAAAATCAAATGTTTAACATTCATAATTATTTAGAATTACATCGATAGTTTAATTTCTTACGTGGCTTTAATAGTAGTACTTTGCCGGGGGTCTCATTTTAAGCCGCAATTGCCACCGTCTGGAGTTTGAGGTGTATACATACAATTTTAATCAATAGCATACTTCTATACATCTCCTTTTAATATTGAGGTTAAAAGCCTTTGAATTCTAGTAGCTTTCTGTCTTACAATGCTAAATAGAAACCTTAAATGTGCCCCCATCGACATTTGAAGTGAGGACCACGCGCTTCGAAGGTACCGTAAACTTGGGTTACTTGGAAAATCTGGAAAACTGATATTTTTTTTACATGGTATAATAATGAGATAACTATGACAGATATATCGTTTTCTTCCAGGCCAATGAAAAGTAGGCACCTAAAAGAGGCAACATGGATGGAGTGTTGTCTCTTATTCATAGACTGGTATAAAAATTCTCACAGGAATTGATACTGTTGTATTTTTTCAAATTTCTGTAAATGGTCACTGGGTTTCCGTAAAGAAGTGATTTTTACCTGTTTGTGCAAAATATCATTGATTTCAGAAGTTTCCTAATGAGACGAATTAGTTTTACATTTCTACTTCCTTTCTGGGACAATATGTGGCCATTTCTTTTAATTTCCTTGCTTTTTACTACTAAAAATGATGATACTGATCAGGGGGCAGACAACGATGACATTATTGAAATTTTGCCTTAACTTACCTACAACTGAAGAGAACAAGTTGTTTTTCCATATGACTGCATCAAAGAATTTCAATATGTGAATTTTTGTCCTTATCGTACTGTGTTACATAATTATACGAGTACCATATGATATTTTTGCAGAGTTAACGTAAATGTACACTTGTAAAAATGGTACCAGGCAATTTTGTAAACAAATTAAGACAATTACTGATCTGATACATACATAAATTTCATAAAATTATGTAGGGCATGTCTTAAAGAAGTCTCAAGAGCTTATGCGTGTATTGGCATTTTCCAAAATTACCCTTGCATTGTTTGAAAAACTACCGTTTATAAAAGCATATTGCAAAAACATTTTTTTTTACTGGTTCAACAATTTATTGTGGTTAACTAAAAGCTTGTGCAAAAAAAGTCTTTTTTATTTAAAACAGAATAGGAATACATTACTATGAAAGAAACATAGACACGTTGCATATCAATCTTCTCAGGAAAGTGTGATCTTGCAAGTGGTTCTTTCCGAATAGTCTCATCTTTCAAACAACTCTTACTACTATGAAAAAAACATATATTTTCCAAGCAGCCTCAAAAGCGGGGTTATTTGGAAACAGCACATTCTGGCTGCTAGGAGGCTTCAGTCTCAGTAAAATTTTGTTATGACTGCAGGAAAAGGCAACATGGACTAAGCTCTAGAAACATCGCAAGAAGAAGAAAAGTTAATTGCAATAAATAACAAGAGATAATATGAAAAAAAAATCAAAGTAACCCCAGTTTACGGTACGCGTGTTAGCTATAGTAAAGTAAGTTAATATATAAACTGAATGAATACATCATTATTACAAACATTTTCTTTTTAAGAATCTAGCAAACAACTATATACTGTACTACTTCCTCACATCCAAACCTGGAAAACGGAATTTTTAATACATCAAACAATCCCTAGCGAATGATTCTTTTACTATCTAAGATTCTGTTTAATAGAAATATTTATGTTGCACATGTAAATACTATATCTTCTGACTAAAACTATGGAACAGCAGACATTTTATGATGTTAGTTCGGTTAAATTAAAGAAAATAATACTTCTCCAATAAAATTCCATTACTAATCATACCAGAGTCAAGTATCTATAAAAATATAACTTTATCTTATTAGGTATGGACTTGTCACATCCTGAAACATTGATTTCCTTCCTTCTTAGAACATACTCATCCATCGGGAACATAACATTTTCTTCTATGTCACGATATACGTGACTATTAGTCAGTGTTCGCAGCTGACAGAATTGCAAGTGGCTATGTGTGCATATACTTATTCAAAATACATTGAAGCGAATTTTGCTGGCGTTAAAATGTCGATAGTGACGGTCTATGTGAATAGCTTCAGAGTTTTTTGAAACACGTATACTACGGAATTCAAAATTTCTCCCAAGAACTGAATATCTCACGAATCCCTGAAGTTAGAGAGATGAAACTCGAAACGTAGACTTTTCGATATACAGGGTGTTTCAAAACAACATCGACAACATTTGGGAGGTGATTCCTGACACCACAGGGTGTCTACTGGAATACCAGAAAGTAAATTCATGACTTTTTCATGACTTTTCATGACCTTTTTGTTCAAATTTTCATGACCATGGCGATAAAAATTTACCATTAGTAATAATAAACCCCTAACATCAGTGGTGCATCGGTTAAGATGAAGATCACATTATGTTCTTATTTGTCTAATGTACATAATGTCGATTAGGGTACATACACATACTGGTAAGACCTACTGAATTTGTTCATAATGGAACCTTCATCCTGGATGGGGTCTGATGCCTTCTTTCTTCTCCTTTTTCAAGGGTACTTTTACAAATATTTTTTATCACAGTCTGTATACTAGTATCACATCAAAACTTAAAAAAAAAAAAAGTGAACACAAAAATGGACATCTTGATTGAATATCACATAATTAAAGAACTTATCACATAATTAAAGACTGAACTTATCACATAATTAAAGATCATAGCGAGTTTAGTAAAAAAACATTTCATAAAGCTTTATATGTAAAAATTATATTAGTTTACATAAAGTCTGGATACTTTCATATACTTTTAAGCTAGTCATATACTTTTAAGCTCTTTCCAAAGTATTCATAATTTTAGGGGTCGCTGAGATAAATAGTGATATTTTAATCCAATTCAACTTCAAGGTCATACTCCACTCTCTAGGAGTGAGGTTGGGAGGGGGGCGAGATTTTAAAAGTAATCAAAAACGACCGATATTAGTGTTAAATTCATAGTTTTCGAGGTCTCTGAGTTTAACGATATCAGTTTTCATGATGTTCAAGTTCATCGTCACCCCTTGGGGTGGGGGTAGGAGAGGATGACTTTTTCAGATAAGATAGCTAATTAGTAACTACTGTAATTAGAGCGAATTAAAAACATTAACATATTTTCTCGTGCTTGCACGGAACTATGCGGGTTGCTAGTCTTAAATATCACTTATTGTGAATCTTAAAGAAAGAATCTAAAATTCTGCCGCCTTGTGCTCGAGCACAGAATAGCACTTGCCTAAATACGGGCCTGCTCTTACCAGTGAATCACTCTATACTGTATTTGAAGTTCTGTATTTGAATAGTTCTGTATTCTATACTGTATTTGAATTCACTCTATACTGTGAATTCTGAATATAATTATCCATCTAGCAGAAATTTGTCTGAAATTAAGCACTCAGAGAACTACCCAAAGACAAAACAAATTATAAAATAAATTCGTTTTAAAAAAAATTGATCATCAAATTTAAAATCTGCAAACTCAAACGAATAATATTATTTGCATAAGTCTAAAGACCCAAAAATACACAATTTACATTTCTTAGAAGTAAAGGAATAGCAGATCAGAAAGTTGGACAGTAAAAAGTTGTTACTATATTACAGAGACTAGAAGATGAAATGGGGAGCAGCTAGGAAGACAGTAAAGTACCAGTTAGCCAGCACAAACTGGTGGGGGAAATTCTCACAATTACTGACCTGATACAACTGTTTCAGTACATGCAGTATGAGGTATAAAAGTATGAAGTACAAAAATATACTCTGAGATTTCAGATTTTCAGGACCAGTTGGGCAAATAAAGGACTTTTTCATGGCTTTCATGACCACTAAGCAAAATATATGACTTTTTCATGACTTTCATGACCAGTAGACACCCTGCACCAAGATAAGACGAAAAGTATAGACCAACCTGGGTGCACAAATGCTTCCTTTTGGAGTTATAAGCTGCCGAAAACATGAAAAATTGAACTTTAAAGGTTCATAACTTCAAAACTAAGGGACCTACCGCAATCGGGTCAAGACTTCACTTTGGAATTAGTATGTACCCTATCCAAATATCCATGCTTCAGAATCCTGTGGTACTTCCGCAAGAATTTTTGTAGAGGTAGTTGGTGAGTACTTCAAGTTATACGCCCCTAACCAAACTCCCTTCTGCAAAAATTCCTACATGAGTACCTTAGGATTCTGAAACCTGTATTTCTGGATAGGGCACATATTAGTTCCTAAGTGAAGTCTTGACCCGATTTCGGTAGGTCCCATAGTATTGGAGCTATGAACTTTTAAAATTCAATTTTTCGTGTTTTCGGCAGCCTATAACTCCGAAAGGAAGTATTTGTGCACCCAGGTTGGTCTATACTTCTTGTTTTATCTTGGTGTCAGGAATCACTTCCCAAACGTTGTCGGTGTTGTTTTGAAACACCCTGTATATATATATGTAAATGAAACTGGCTATCTTTGTGACTTGAAGCACTCGACCGATCTTGATCAAATTTTCAACATAGATGATACTCGGGGCTGGGATGGTTTTTATCTTTCATTTAGATGGTGCAACTTGGGGGAGGAAGGAGATATATAAAAATGATCGAAAATGACCGATATTAGTGTTGAATTCATAGTTTTCGGAGTCGCTGAGATGAAGAGTAATACTTCTGATGCCGTTTTAAATCCAAATTCAGGCCCATTAGTAATCATAAAGGGAGATGGCGACACGTAAAAATAGCTGAAAATGACTGATATTAGGTGTTGACTTCATAGTTTTCGAGATCCTTAAGTTGATTTGTCCTTTATGACCAAAACGAAAGGTATTCCCCCGCGCGGAGAACAGGCATTCTGCTCATATTTACTAGTTACTTATAAGCAAACAATAAAAAACCTTTAATATGTAAAACGAGTCAGATTCATTTGTAATTTATACGCGTAATATCCAAGTTATGATCCAATACAAAGTAAACATCTATGATATATGTCTCCACCGTTTGGTTATTTCGTTTTATCCAACAGATTTGAATTCTTGTGAAATGACCTTGGTCCACGCTAAGTGGCGGCCGATGCTTCGAGTGTTCAAAAGTCATTACACATAAATTCTGTTGGTGAGTGGAATTCTTCCTCCGTTAATTTTTAACAACAATTATAGCTCCCATGAAGTTTGACCATTATCTGAATGTAGAGTTAAATAAAACACCACCATGCCAACATCTGATATATTTATTTTGGTTTTAGTTTTTTCAATAAATAAGTCTATTTACATCAAAATATTGTACAAATACATTACACGTTATAAGGAATCTCGCGTTAACTACACTGGTATCACAAATAAGTTAGTGGATAATACTGTACAAACAATAAGAGACTATGTACTGACTGAATCACTCTTTACAAATTGTTTATGACTGCATACGTGAACTCATTTGTTGAGGAATAACCGCCAATGTCTTTTGTCTTCACCTGAAACAAAAGTATGCTTCATTAGGATATCAAACGCAAACAGAAATTAACACACTAACAATTTCAAAAGCTTGCTTATAATATTCTGGGAGGAAGGGGTAGATGACAAAGGAACAGTGTTTTGATAACAATGGTTTGCACCAAACGCTTGTAGTACTCACTTTTGGCTACAAATAACGGAAAAAAAGTTAGAAAGAAGTTCTGGACAGCATCAGGAAAAATATTCGTAAAATAAATGAATGATATGCAATTGCATGAAAGAGTAAATTTCACTGGTTTTAAAATTTTACTTGTACTACGTATTTTGTTGTTTTCTTAATATAAATTCCGCAAGATTATTTTCTAAATAACACGCCACTGAAAGCATTCATAGATTCATAAAAATATCCATTTCAGGATTTGTTTTGATGTTACGAATCATTAATCTAACCTACAAACCATGAAAAGTCATTACTTTTAAAAAAAACATTAGTCTAACAGATAATTCTGCAAGTTTGTACTTATTAAATTTCGAAGACGTACATGCCTTAAATAATTCTCCGCCACTGGTAGGACATTACCTATCGATGTATGTGGAGGAAAACGGAAATAAGTATTTAAAAAAAAAGTAAGGACTGTGGTTAATTGTTTGATAAAAGCTTTTCAAATGATTTAAATCTTTCAAAGCGTATTACATTCCTTGAATTATTATTTCTGCCATCAGTTATGAATAGTGAAATAACAAGCATATAAAATGTCGCAGATCCTAAGTAAAGTATGTTCACACAAATTTTTCAGCTATGAAAATAATGAGCCAATCGGTGGAGTGAAATGAGTGAAAGGATGAAAACTTGGCAACGCAGTGGACGCTGATGGGTCGTACATCAATTGACAGGTAGAACAACGATAAGCTGAGTGCAAATCAATTACAGCAATTTCTAATATTGGGTTGGTGCAGCTCGAATATCAGGCTGAAGCGTGTCACTTCTAAAAAAAGGAAGCCATAAAAAAAATCTGAAGTTTACGATGCGAAGAATTCCTAATCCACACGTCATGAGGAAGGTTCTCTGCCGAATAGTGATCGAGATGTCAGATGTGGCAGTCGGTGGGTGAGGAAAAGTTTTATATTGCCACTCATAGAGTCTGTACCATTCTTTGAGCGACATGTAGGTGCTGCGCATGATACCATGTTTGTATACTATTCCTGGGTGCTTTCGGACAGTATTGCTGAGTACAGTATGAAGTTTAAGTCTAACGATCCACAGTGATAGTTTTACCTCGACGAATAAAGATATTGGTCGTTTAAAACGTTATGGACTCTTCTGCATACGAGATGAAGTTAGTGTCCGAAATCTCATGGTATATGAGTGGCAGCGGATTCAGGCTCAACGTCATTAAAAGCTGACAGTTGAAGCTAATGTTGTAATTCTTATAATCAGAACTCTTCTGCTGATTGAGGGTTTCATATGGAAATCTCACGATTCAACCACTGTGCTGATGGTTCACGAATGTCGTAGCAGACCTATTCTTCATCACAAGTGGCAATCCGATGCAAGAAATAATCTCAGTCATCCTTGTTGATCAGTCAGTGTGGCACTCATGATTCCAACCGGTACGTTGTATGCCTAAATCATTAGCAATTGCAACGAACACCTCCCCGAGTGGCCATCTCCACGGTGTTTTTAAGCACAGTCATCAGCACATATTGCTGATCGGTGGTCGTAAGGCTTATTTTTCAATGTTGTATCACCGGCACGAAATTTCCCAAACCAACGTAGTATGGTGTGTTCATTCACCAATCTGACCCAAATACACTGTTGAGTTTTTCGCAGCTAGATGTGAACAGTGTCCCATTCTGAATTCGTAAAGGAAAACCACTCGTAATTGTGGGCTCTCCACGTACACTTTCGTATAATTCTGTTCAACGACACACTTCACCCTGACTGACTAGGCAACCTAAGCTGTTTCTGAACATAAAAAATTGTTATGACGTACGCGCAACTTAGGTTCATCCATTAAATTGCATTACGGAGGACGTAAAAATAGGCACTTTAATTGTACCAACCCAATACATACTAATGGTGAAACAGAAGCTTGGTAAAATGTAATCACAGCACTGAATTTTGAATTAGTTGTTCCAAACAATACACAAATATTCTGATCACATTTACACAATTCTTAACTGGTAAAATTAGTTCTATTTCTACTTAAGGAAATAAACTGACACATTATTAAAATATTAACGCTGACTCATCTTACTTCTATTCTTAATAAAATAGTTATACGCCCATTGGGCTATAATTTCGCAGCATTTATCCAATAATCTTGGTTCAATTATATTTAAATGTAAGAACAATAATTAAATTAAAAAGTAAAATCTGCTTTGAGAAATATACGAATTATTATTCAGAGGGGTGATTTATACGTATTCACTCGTTCTGGCCTTCGTCAACACTCGCAGGGTATCTTAAGTCTTTACAGATCCCACGCCATTTCTTGTTCATATAAAGAAACAGTTTCCTACTTGAGACAGACTTTTCATTCTTCAGATATTTTACTGTAACTGGATGATAGTAAAGGATTAAACACGCGATTGTCCAAGTTACTCCTTACTCTCTTTGCAAGTATACTTCTACATCCAATTGTTTATTTTAAAAATAAAGACTCAAAAAATGTACTGTACCTTGCCAATTCATGTTTTCATTTATATTGTATTTCTTACACGTACAGTGTTGTAAAGAATTTTTAGAAAATGCTTACAGAAACAGATGACACTTAGGAGTGCTGTTTTGTCGCAGCAAGACGTCAGGGTTCGTCACTTATGACGAGCACAAATTTTGATTTTTTTCAGATTTTCGAGGTCATGATTTACACACTTCCAAGTCTATACATAATGCAAAGAAAGAAACTATATATTCTTCTCCATTATGTGTTTCTCATCTGCATATACATGTATAAGTGGAGATGTTTCACAAAACAACTAATTTATTTTACAAAATATTCCCTATCAAACAGCCAGGAAAGGCAAAAAGAGAAATGTGAAGTAAAAATCAGTACTTATCCAGAACTTTTTAAGGCCGATGGGAACCTTGGTGATATATATTTGACCTATAATGGATGATCGTATAACGGTCCTTGTTACAATGGATGTGTATTTCCGAACCATGTGTTATTTTGATAATATAGACGTTACTGCTGCTGTGCATATATTTTACAGTTTACTTTCACACAGTTGCTAGAATCACTTTGGGATCAAAAAGGACCCCAGACATACATGTTTCTCTGGAGCTGATACAATACGAGAGGTAATACCTAGTCTTACCATAAATACTGTCCCAACTTTTGAGGGTGTCTGTACTTTCGCCCGTACAAGCGAGCAACGTCAAGAGCGGTATCGTGAAGAGTGAGTCATTGCTGGATAAGCTGAAGAAGTGTAAAGGTATCAGTTGTAAGTGTTCAAGATGGAATGGGACGAGAATGAAAATCGAATGGCCGTGATAGCGTTGTACAAGGTAGGCAAATCTTAAGGGAGATTTTCTAAACTCCCAGAAGCTAAAAATTAACAAAGTTTACTGCAATATCCAACGCTTTGTTGAGATTGGAACTGTGAAAGATCGCTCGCGGCAAGGAAGGCCACGCAAAATACAAACACCGGAACTTGTGAAACCAGTGGTGGCGCGTGTCCAATGAAATTCAGTTAGGAAATAGTCAGTTATGGCTCGTGTCTAAAGATATCTAAAGTGTCTATGTCTCGCCCATTAAACAGTGACCTGCGACTCCATGCTTACAAACAACGCAAAGGACATCATTTGACAAACGAACTGAAGCGCCAGAGGCTCCTAAAAGCAAAGCGCTTACTTAAGCGTTATCAGCAAATGGGCACCATCGAATTCTTTACGTTGATGAAAAGATTTTCAGTGTTGAGGAGACTTTGAGTGCCCAAAATGACAGGATATATGCCACATCTTCTAGAGAAGCTGGTGAAAAGACTTCAAGGATCCAGAAAAGTCAGCATCTTGCCTCAGTAATGGTGTGGGGTGTCAGCTGCAAGAGCACAACGGAACTCAATTTCTGTGAAAAGGGGGATAAAAAGGTCAGTCAAAATGTACCAGCAGACAGTCCTCAAGAGACGAGTCAAGAATCTCACCTACACTCTCTTCCATGAATAGAACTGGAACTCCCAGCAGGACTCATCCACAGCACTAAGGCACGGACAACCCAGCAATGGCTGGAGTAAACTGTTCCGAACTTCATTTCCAGTTCAAATTTGCCTCCTGCAAGTCCCGACCTAAATCCTTTGGACTACAAATTATGGTCCAATTCTGAGCAAATGGCTCGCAGGAAGAGACATCCCAATAGTGAAATTTTAAAGTGGTCTCTTCGGAAGGCAGCTGCAGATTTTTTCAGTTGCTGTGTCGCGTAATGCAATTGATAAGCAACTACAAAGACATAAGGACTGTGTGCATGCTAATGGTGGCCATTTTGAATAATTATTTGTGATTTTGGTTCATAATGCATTTATATAACTTATGTTATTACGATATTAACATATTTCTAATCATTTTGTGTCAATGTACTTAAAACTTTAGGAAAGCATTTACGGTAAGACTACGGAAATGTTTAATTAGAACCGAGAAGCTCACCGTTAACCTTCCAATGTTGATTTTCTAAAGAGCTTGTCCACATACACTACTTTCATTTTTTCTTAAATATACATTTAAGTAATTTTTACGATTATTATTACACACTGGTACTAAGTGAATAAGCGATTACGTAATTTTACTATTCACAAACTTACCTTTCCAGCCTTCAACACCTTATTTACTGAATTCCTGATCATGTCACTGTAATATTGGAGATTCACGTGCGAAAGCATGTTGGCAGCACACAAAAGCATTGCTGTAGGATTTGCTACATTTTTACCCACAGCTTCGGAGTATGTGTGTCGTGCACCCTGCAAGTATTCATGTATTCACTTTACTACAAAGAAATAAATTTGGAAACAGCAAAAGAATCAGAGAGAAACCGTATTTCATAAGCTAGTATTTCTACCATCATAACTTAATCCACAATTCTTTGTCAAATTACAACTTCCGCTTTTTTATTATTTTTTTTTTCACTTGGAGAAACTTCTCTTGATTTTCAAATTCACTCAAAAGTACACATTATGTGTCTTTAGTTTCACATTTTTTGTCATAAAATAGCTTGGATTTACCAAAATTAGACCATAGTGACGGTGCAATGATTTTTCTTTTTCTTTGGGATTGTATCAAGAATTTGGTAAACAAATTTCTTAGATCGCATCACATTCCACAGGTGCATCAAAAGACCGTGATTGCAATAGTATTAATTTACCAACAGATGTTACAGGATGACGAATAGAAAGGAAGACATATCGAATATCTATAGAGTTCTACACATGGATTGATAAGCTGTATCTAAAGATTTGTTTCTTTCTACTGTAACGAGTCGACGTAAATGGAATACCACGATGCCGTCTGTGGGTTGAAAATAAGATAATTTTTTTGTTGAATTTATTTGTTATGCTCTTGAATAATTAACTGAACAAACACACTATAAAATTGTGTTATCTATATTACAAAAATGAAAGTCACTATGTTTATGATTTCGCTTGAACCACTCGACCGATCTGGATCAAATTTTCAACATACATTAGGTTCGGTCCTGGGATATATATATATATTTTTTTTTATTTATCATTTCACTTTGACGGTACGACGTATGGTAGGGGAAGGGGGATATACATATATAAAAATAAATAAAACTTAATAACTTTCGAAACACGAGATCAATTTATATTAAATTTAGCACAGATGGGGTTCGAGCCTAGATTTTTTTTATCATTTCACTTTGACGATGTAACTTAGCGGAGATATTTAAAAATGATCAATGATCAAAACTAATCAATCAATCAATCAATTATTTAAGTGTGGGGAGCCAAGGTGGTACAGTGCTCACCTCTAGTGTTTGGAATCCCTGGATGGAGTTTATCTCGTGCCAGGTGGGCCTTGCCTGGCTGTTCTTTCCTATTGAACATTATTAAGTGCGTGCCGAAAACCTCATCATATGACTGAGTTATAATTCAACAGCTATTCAATTGCTATGTACTGTGAATTTTAAACAACATGATTTGAAGTAAATAGTATTTCAAGGAACATTATATATTGCGGGAGAATTGTCATCTATAGAAACATCGAACATTAATTTCTACACCATCGCAAGAAAATAATTTTGTGGGAGCTGCTTCCCTCTTTATCCCTAGAAAATAGTATGGAAAGGTATGAAAAGTGAAATTGTGGATTATTTGTAAGTGAATTACAACAAAAAGGGCATTTCATAGAAAATCGTTAAATATTCTTTTATTATTATTATTATTATTATTATTATTATTATTATTATTATTGGCAATCTACATTTTATAGAACTTTTTGTGTGTCGTTTTTCATTTTCTTCAACTGGAATTGCCAATATATCTTCGTTGCCCAGGTAATATATTGTCTTCCCTGTATAATAGGTGGTGTTCGGTGATTATATTATGTTACATCGTCACATGAGAGCTAGAGGAACGTAGCTCCATCTTCGTAGGTTTACAGGCGAGAGGACAAAAATAATATTTTCTTAGAAAGATGTTTTTTAATAAGATGGTAATTGAGGTACATTACAACAGACGATCGACAAGAACAGATGGTGTTACGTTCCATTTACACCAAGTGAGGCTTTCAAAATTATGTCCAAACATGAAGAAAACGAAAACCTTATTCTTGGAGTTAAGTTCCTTTGGTTCTCATGTGATGACATGTGTAAATCTTCAGCATTCCCGATCACTTCAGTAGGGTAGCAGTTCTTGACGATCCTCGGACAATAAGAAAATAGGTATTAAGCTTCGATTACAGACCGCCCTTCAGAGACTCAGACCCAGAACCAATTTATAAGACAACTGGTTAGAAACTTCCAAATATGGCGTGATGGATATTTTACATCGAAAACCATAACAGACCTTAGTTTTATGATGATATTTGCCGTATGTTTTAGTGCTAGATATTTAGATTACGTGAAGAAGTAACAGAAAGACCGATTATTTGATTTATGAAAAATTATTTCCCTTGTATTATCTACTTTTTGCACATATTTCAAGACAAAAATGTATAAGGTATATTGGAAAAGCACAGTACCGTATTAAGAATTAAGGTTTGCACCTATTGTGACGGATAAAGAAATATAGAAACTTAACGTATTTATTAATGAAACAGATACTGACCAAAGCACTCAATACATTAAAAGGTACCTGTGTAACAGTTTCGGCAAATAGATCCCTTCATCAGACACATTATCTTTGGTGAAGGCCAAAATATTTTGCTGGAACAGCAACACAAGTATTTTTTAAATATATTTAGTGCTTTGATCAGTGTGAGTTTTATTGATACATCCGGAATATATCCAAACCTACAATGAACAACATAAGACAGTTTATTATGTGAATTTCATGCTTTTTGCTTCTGAGAGAAAAGAGCTAGTTGGTCATTTATCATGATCATTAAAAATGCTTCTGTATAAACATAAGATCAACAATTATTATCCTTTCGTATTTTGCAACTAGAACTTTTATTATTATTATTATTATTATTATTATTATTATTATTATTATTATTATTATTATTATTATTATTATTATTAGTATTATTATTATTATTATTATTATTATTAAAAACCTACAAACTTCGTTAGCATCATTCAAAGAGATTTGTAATGTATTAATAATTGTATTTCGTTTATTAATAGATGAACAGGATGAACAGGTTGTTTTTTGTTCACCGAAACATATTGTACTACAGTGAAGTCTCGTTAATTCGAACTTGGATAATTCGAAATATTGGATAATTCGAACAGAAGTCCATTCCCCTTGAAAACTGTACTGAAAACAATAGTAAAAAATTGTAGATAAATCGAACTTTTGAACCTATATTTTGGATAATTCGAAGTAGATACAGTTGAAAATTTTTAATGTTGGACAGATGTAAACAGAGAAATACAGTTTTAACGTGTTTTCACGTATCCAGATGCAGCCACAGGGAAGAGTAATACAAAAGGTAAATAGAAAATCTATGTAATGATAAAGATGAAGGTGAGTTGGGGAAGAAGTAAAGATAGAGAACGTGTGCCAATCTCATCTTGTTTCAGAATTGGTTGAAAATTTAAGATGAACTATTGATAAAGTCAACCAAATGTTATTAATATCGTATTCCACATAATACATGAAATTCAAGATTTATTGACTGAACAAAAGCAATCAAATTTAAGCAAATGAGGTTTACGACTTCTTAAAGGTGAGACCAGAATATTCAAATTGGTACTGGTGTTTAATTGTTTGGGCTATTCAATATATGTTGTATTAAATGTATTTTCCATTGTACACGTAGTTTGAATTATGTGGAGTCAATGTCGTTTGTTAGTTTGCGGTATTCGATCACGCAAATAATAAGCTGCTTTAAAGGTATAGTCTACACCATATGAATAAGTTTTTGATGCACAGTACTTTGGTTTGTTTGTTGTTATATATGTGAAAATGAATGCTGTTGGATAATTCGAATTTTGGATAATTCGAAGGTTTTTCGTGTCCCCTTGGACTTCGAATTAAAAAGAGTCCACTGTACATAGAAGTTATTCTTAATATAGCTGTATAACGCACAAAGAGTGAAAAAGTGAGTGATTGGACCGCAATTAGAACTCAGGATCTTCGGTATACCCTGGCGATGCGTTAACCACTATGTCACACACTCTCTCACTCCTGAACTCGGTGCTCTCCACTCAGACCACATGGCTTGTACCACACATATTTGTTGTGCTTCGACAATCCAGTGTCCATATATTGAGAACACCTTTTAACGGTTGTAATTTCATAATATACCATATTTGCGCGATATAGGTTGCACCTAAACTTTTGACACGAGATTATTGAAAAAAGTAAATCTCGAATATAGGCCGCGGTACTAAATTTACGAGAAATTTCAATTAGACAGTACTTTGAGATGTTTCTTTCTTCCTCCCCTTCTTTAACTCTCGCATAACTAAATCTGACTCATGAAGATGACCTTCTTGTGATAGTGACTCTGAGCAGCATTTTGGATCGTCTAGCGAGAGTGAATAATTAGACGCTGGTGATATTGAAATGGTGTGAAGTAATTGTGAGTGATTTGGGTGGGTACAAACAAGCTGACACAGTTTTGCGAAACAAAGTTGCTTTTCTTTTTTCAGTAACAGCTGCTGAATATAAATATTTCGTATATATTATATATACACTGTATAACAAAGATACATTTTCCTGTTACTAAAAATATTAAGTGTACAAGTGCTTTTCGTGCCAGAGTAAGATGTTACCGATACCCAATGGAGATGGCAATTTTTGCGAACAAAATAGGCTATTTAGCTATTTTCTTGTTAAGTCTTCGATGGTTTACAAAAATAACTGCAGTAACTTGTAATGGTATTAATTTCAACCCACAAGATACGTGTATGTGTCATTTTGAAATTGACGATTTATGATCTGAGGGGGGAAAATCTCGATTATAGGCCGCACCATGATTTTTCAAGCCAAAATTTAGGAAAAAAAAGTCCGGCCTATATTCGCGCAAATACGGTATATTAATGAAAAGGGGAAACAAACAATTTAAACTTATTTTTATATATCAAATTCTCTGTAGGTGCGAATTCAATAACAGAAAAGAGCGAAAAAGTGAACGACTGGACCGAAACTCGAGTTGAGTTGTTGACTTTAACATCCCCTTCAGCAGCGAAGCTATATGAGACAGGACCTACTAATTAACGTGGAATCCGAACTACATGAGCTCCCACCGGGAATCGAACCCGGGTCTCCCACGCCAAAGGCGCGTACGCTAACCGCTTAGCCACGAAAGAACTCGGACTGGAACTTGAATCCGGGATCTCCGGTGTACCGTAGACCGGGTTGCGTAGGGGTTATCGCATGAGGACAGTATACCAGAGATTGCGGTTTCGATCCCCAGTCCAGTCGTTCACTTCTTCACTTTTTGCATGTTATTGAATTCGAATCTACAAAGAATATGGGTAAAAATAAGTTTAAATCGGCTGTTTCCTCCTTCCATTAATACGTATGTACATATCAATATATCTATCCAACTGAATATTGATATTTGCAGAGTAAATACCCCGAAGGTTGTCCCAGTGGAATCAAACGAGTAGCTCATAGTCGGACGACGTCAGATACACAGTTAGCCAACAATTCATGGCTACGGGTAGAAAAACCCGTTAATCTGCGAGGGAATGTAGTATTAGTGAAAAAAGATGGTGAACGTGGTGAGCTAGGGAATTAATACTGTGGTAGTTAATATACCTTGTATATCTTAATTCATGTTAAATTATTATTACAGGAAAATGTATGCTCAATGTTATTTATGCTCTTTTTCGAGATGATACAAGTAAGCATTATATCTTTCGTCGAAAAGAATGAAATTCAAATACTGATAATTCAAACCTAAATATCCACTAAAATATTTATAATTGAAACATATATACCCACTAAAATACTCATTTTGGATAAATACCCGGGATTTTACCTGCTGAAATAAACACCCAGGTATTTTTACACCACCACATAGCATTTAACAGAAAAGTTTTATGGAATATATAATAATGAAGAGAAATGTAACTTACAGGTTCGAACACCACACAATCTGCACTGTAACTGGAACCAGCCACTACGCCAGCTCCACCGACCAATCCAGCGGCCAGGTTATCAATTATATTTCCGTAAAGATTAGGAAGAACCAATACATCAAACTGTCTCGGGTTTGCCACCATTTGCATGGTTGTATTGTCTACTATCATAGCGTCAAACTTAATCTTCGGATACAACTGAGCCATCTGTGAAACAAAATAAATAACATTACATATATGAAATGTATAGAAAAGACTTGTAATATGACAATACAGAAATGGTCTCAATATCAAACCTGTGAAACACCTCTGGCATTGGTTAATCAGTATGACGTGAAAGTTACAAGAGCTTCAATCAAAGCGTCTACACGTCGTGATATCGAATCAATGGGTGTTGGATGTATTTCTGAGGCATCGTCTGCCACGTTGCTTGTATGGGAGTCCACAAGACAAAGATACTGCTTGCTGCAGGAACGTGAGGAATAACCCTAAACAACTATATTGAATTGACACGTCAGGAGACTGTAAAACTGAAAAGAAGCAGTACTTGTTATTTCTCTAAGAAATCTGGCAATTTTCGCGATAAATGTGGCCAGATATTGTTCTATACACATATGGTATATAAATGAAGGATATCAGTTCGATCTCTGGAAGTTCCCTGACAAGTTTGTCTTCAACGCAGAAACAGCAGCCAAGGTCGCGTGTTATTGTACCCCATGGCGCCCCTAGGTGCTATTAAACCCGATAATATACGTTGGCAAATAGCATTACTGCAGGATGGAAGTTCAACTCGTCCAAAAACACAACCTTCTGGCACTCCGTGTTCACGCACCCACTGTTGCCTCACAAGTTTTTTGTTTTGGATCAAAGGAAGCCAATGCAAAGAAATGTGTGACTCCAGTTCAGCTTTCAGCAAACGCTATCGAACAATCGACGCGGACTAACGCTGTAGATGACGCTGCAGCCCATGCTAATATATGATCACATTGAGAGGAGTATTGTACGGCTCTCTACTGCTCATTGCTTCTACACAATGTTGTCGGCACGGTATGCCCTGTACACGTACCAATTTCGCAGTACGAGAAGCCACCTCTCCGTACAACCATTCAACAGTCCAGCTCGTTTATATTGCGTTTTTGATGGTAATGAAGAATAATGAAGCTTGCCTCTTGGTCGCCTGGGTGCTCTCTTGGGGTACAACAAAAATTACTAGTAATTATAACTACGCTGCATCGAATACACAGCACTACTATGAATAACACGTCTATATTTGAATAGTATCTACGTCATGACCAAGCGTAACCCGATCCTTACGACGTTATATTCTCAATTTCAGTAGTTGCAGATATATAAGTGGCAATATAATGCAAACGCAAACGTCCGAGGAAATTCTGTGAATTAAACATATGTAAGACTATTATATTTTATAATATATATTGTTTTTCCATTTTTTAAATACAACCTATTCTTTATTTACTTTTTTTTTGTACAAATTTAAAACTCCATTCACAGTTCTAACAGAGTAAGATTCGTGAACAGGGCGCAAAATTTTAAAGTCAGACGCACTCGCCAATCGAAAAACGATGGTTGCCAGTATCTCTTACATATAAATTATGAGAGGTCCCTTCCTCACGACCTTTGGTTTGACAAAGACAGAGATTGCATCGACAATTAGAAGCAAATTTGGGAATCTCGTAATGAAGTTTTCGATGGAGAGGTGGGAAAGGAGTGACAAAGTGCAACGTGGTGAAAATTCTACTTTCCATGTCTGTTGTGAAGACTTCACATTTCCTATTTTCTCTCACTCAGTGACAATTATTTTCGTGCGAAACAGAAACTGGCAGCCCTGTGAGTTTAGGCAGAAACCATTCCTATACTGATAGTCACCAATGGCGACCGGAAATTTTGTGCCCTGTTCGGGAATATTTATTCCGTAGAAGAAATTTTCTTATGCAAAATGCGAACATGTGTTCAGTGTCGAACAAATGCCTGGACAATTCTGAAACTATCTTCTTCTTTTGAGTCATTAATGTATCTTTTATTCTTGAAATATTTCTCTTTCTCAAACCAATACTCATAATACTAATTCACCCTTATAACTCCTGAATCTATATACCTATCAAAACAGTTATTGTAATCTCTTTAGATCTCCTCTCAATATTATGGACTTTAAACTTAATTTAAATTTACTTTTAAGTGATTTTATCCAACTTGTAGGATAACTTCAAGTTATTAGCGTCAACGAGTACACAAACATTTGCTTCCATCGTAACACTATTGCTTCAATCGATGTGGTTGACATGTTCAATTCAATTCTGTAAAGTTGGACGTGTAAGTGGCTCAAACAGAATAAGTTCAACGACACGACGTCGAGGTGTATGAAACTCAAAATCATGCTTACATACTTGAAAATAGAATATACAAATAACAGGAAGAACTGGTTATCAGTAGTCCACTGTCACCGCTACTGGCCAACATAGTAGTCACCGGTACTTAATCTTGTAGAAGGAGCTAATGTATGTTAAATATAATAGACATGTACATTCATATACAGAAAGAATGAATAATTACAATTTCTTCCGGACGAATTAAATAAGACCAGGCCCAAAACAGGAGTCACAGTTGAACACGAGAAGAAGAACTACTAAGTTTTGACTTAAGTTTCTACAGGATCACTTACAAATTTATATCGAACATATAAAGGAAGCCTGTGGACAGTAATTTTTATATTCACACAAATCAGTACATTCGAATCTAAGTCCAAAGCGTATAGCAATTTATTTTTGATAATATACAGACTGGCGTACTCTTTTGAAAATTTACAAAGTTAAATGCATTACGTTTATGTTTTAGGTAGGTAAAAAAGGAAAAAGAAAAAAAGTTACGACTCAGAAACTGAAAAAAAAGTTAAACGAAGACACAAAATCTTCGTAAAACAAGCATATAAAAATCAACACATAGTTCAGTAACAAATGAATTGGTTTTTCGTATATAGCCGGGCTTATCCTATAGATTGAGCGAGGGGCAAGATTGTCAAAAAGTATAAAAATAAATTAAATTTAAAATCTACAAATACTCAAATGGCCAGAGTTACAATAACTATTTCGTTGATAGGTATATACATTCAGGAGTTTATAAAGGTAAGTGTGAATTAAAATTTATAATGAGACAACAAACAGAAAACGGTCTTGCAAGGATGAAAAACACACATTAGGGACTAGAAACAATGAGGAACTAAATTTTGAGGGTTATTCAAACGTTGTTTAACACTAACCTGTCAAGTTCGAAAGATGAAATTTTGTATATAAACTCCTCATTAAAATAAGGGGAAGCATATCCCATAAGCACGATATCAAGAACATTCACATTTTACGTACGGCATCTTCTACAAAAAGAATTTCTTTCGTACCTCACTACATTAGAATCACGAATACGGCTTTAAATTTGGAAAAGAAAATGCAGACAAAGAATGGGGTGTTGTTATAAAAAGTACAATATACATCTGGAAATGTTTATAAAAAGTCACAACTTTAACAAAGTTTGTGCTTCTTTGTTATATTTTGGTGGTGTCAGAGAACTATTATCAAATGGGCCTGGCACAACTGCCTCGCGACGGGATGCTGGGAATCAGTGAAACAAGATGGCGGCATCTTTATCTGTTTGCACCAATATGAAGTAGCCGAATATCATTAGATTTCTGTTAGCTGAAGGATTGAAACCAATCGAAACTCACTGTCGGATGGCAGTGCAATATGGTAAAAGTTGTTCGGGTTGAACACAACTGTACGAGTGGGCAGATAAGTTGAAACGGAATGTAACAGATGTTGAAGATTCGTCATACCCAGGACACTGTGTCTGTGCAGGCACGGAGAACAACATTGCGATAGTCGATGGGTTAATACGGGAAAACAAGCGTATTATGGTGAGTAATATTGCAGCAAAGATGAACATTTCCATCGGATCAGCCTACCATATTGTTCATGACGTACTGATGTTGTACGCCTGTTTACTAAGCTATTTATGTTTAGTGTCATTAGTATGTTTTGTATTCTAAGTAATCAAATAAATACAGTTTAATTTACACAGGTTTGTGTATGAAACGAGATCACAACTACGAATCGAAACGTAGTCCATTTTTCACCGTCGAAATCTTTGAAATATCTTTCTACAAAATTATATTAACATTTCCTACTGCTTTTGTTTCAGCAATACGAGAACATAAAATTGTCATCTAAAGACTATTCTAAAGGTTAAAGATTAAAACTATTCTAAAACACTGTTTCTCCGTTGTGTTGAAAGGTCGAGTTTTGTTGCAATGCATTTCTGAATCTGCACAGTTATTATTATTATTATTATTATTATTATTATTATTATTATTATTATTATTATTATTATTAGTAGTAGTAGTAGTAGTAGTAGTAGAAGTAGAAGAAGAAGAAGATGATGATGATGATGATGATCATCATCATCATCACCATAATAATAATAATAATAATAATAATAATAATAATAATATTATACACAGTCAAAGACTAAAAACAAATAACATGTCTACTTCTGAAGTTTATATAAAAGATACAGAAATGAAAATGAAATATTCAACATCACACGCTTATGATCTTTAGGCTAAAGGAGACTGATGATTAAAGTGCTTAACTATGAAAGAACTAGTAGAATGAGAATGTGGAAGGGAACGGGAGATACCAAAATTTTGCTTCCCAATATGTTAAAGACCATAGACCACCTACCTCTTCACAACACCTCAGGAAAAGCCCATCTCCTAGTTTCATGATATTAGCCTTATGAACAGCTGTCACCTTCTTTCGTCCATGTTTCGTTGCATAATCAAAAGCAAATTTAGCGATACGCAGAGATTTCGTTTTAGTTACAATTTTCAAGCACTCAATCACACCCTGGAATGAACAAAATAATTAACTGGGACATTAAATATTAGAACCAAATAATAATAATAATAATAATAATAATAATAATAAAATTCATATATTGTGCGTGAACAACATAAGTTACAAGAATTTCAGACTTATAATGTTATGGAAACATTCACTGTAATTCATAGAACTAAAGGGACACGCTTCTGTCTCTTTTAACTGATGCCGAAAGCAGTATATAAAGATGGAAAAATATGGAAAATAAACGATGCCTACGTCCCAAAAACGTCACTAAAACAAAGTTTAAACCGAACAAGATCATGTCACGTTAATTCGTATCCTTTAACAGGTATTCATTTACAATTTTGCCTAGTTTCCACTTGCTAAACTTTGCACCCCTTCTATGTTTTCCTAATAACGCTAAAATTTTGTTTTCGGCTCTTGTTCCTTGTCTGAAGTTTAAATTTAATCATGTTTTTTTTTCAAATATTTTTTTTAATCATTTTTTAAATGAAACAAGTCTCTCAATTTTCTTTTAACAAAAGAGACACTGACCAAAGCTTAAAACTTTATTTTAAATTATAATTTGTAACTGTTTCGGATATCTAGCATATCCTTCTTCAGACACGATCGAAATTAATGAAAATACAGACATATATATCAATATTACGGTTTCATTTACGTAAACATCGTGTAGATCATTACTTTTAAAAACTAAACAGTAAACCTCAATCAATCAGCCAATTACTTTCAAAATGGTGGATGCACATGGAGCTGGAAATTTATTTTTAATATCCTTAATAAGGATGAAATACTGTATTTCACTATTTGTTTGATGTTTGTTTCTCAACACCGAGGCTATTTGAGACATGGACATACAGATTAATGTGGAATTCGAAATACCGTAATGCATTCGATGCTCTTCCACCGGGAATCAAATACGTGCGCAGTAGCTACTAGACCAGCAAGATGGTATACGAAACTTGCTACATCCATTATTCTGCACTTTATCAATAAAATTAACTCTTAACTCTTGCAACTTGTGATATGTTTTCCTACGTTTACAACGATATTGTCTATCTTTGTACATACTTTTTAAGTATTGTTTATAGTTACGGGCACAAGTGTTATTTTGAAGGCACACGCACTTAAGAAGAAGAAGAAGAAGAAGAAGAAAGATATAAATTAAATGTTTGTATCTTATTAAAATATTTGTTAATTTGGTTGTTATGACGACTAGTTTATCTTTTTGATGTCGTTGTCTTGGCAATGTAGAAAGACAGAATAGAACAAAGTGCCATATTGTGTAGATTGATTCGATGATATTGTAATGTAACAATACGATATATTTTGAAAGTGAAAATATATGTTCTAAAGTGAATAACTGTGTTGTGCAATCCAGAATAATTTCGTAATCCGTATAAATTTACATTAGTAACCAGGGAAAGTCACGTAAAAAAAAATAATTAACGTTACACGTTCTTACGATTTTAATAGCTGTATTTGTTACGTCTTCAGTTTTTTTTTTTTTTTTTTTATGGTTATTTGCTTGCCGTGTTACCTCCCTCAACATTAAAAATTACGTTGTACAGATGTAAGTAATAATTTGTTTTGGCATTTTTTTTTTCAACCTACAACTGCAGGGAAAAAATTCTTCCATGTTTATAATGTTAAGAATCATATGCATATATAAGAAAAGGATTTCCGTAGATTCTTGTATGGATTTTGCTCTCTTTCCTAGAAAGCTGAATTTTTTTCTTCTTTCTTTTTGAACGATATCATAATCGCAGGGATGGCGAATGCGTCGGCCGCAGTCTACAAATAGCTTGCAGTAGAATGAATCGTACTGCCGACCATTGCTTTCCCCCTGCCATTACATCTTTCTTGACGGTTCTACCTTGACACTAGTCTTTCTTTTTGCCCGTTATTTAGTCTTCCTCTTAAAGGATTTGTCTTGATCCCTAAAGCAGAATGAGATGGGGTGCCATACACAACTCTAGTATAGTACCTAAACAAACTAGACTTTTATCATTGATATTATTATTATTATTATTATTAAAATACAAACGCACACACACTTATGTATCAACACATATATATGATTCTATCTAATGGGCTAGTCAACAGATAAGTAGAGCTCACGTGATTTCTGAAATGAAAAATAATAGCCTTCAAACCTTTAAAAAGGTTGGCCATTTCCGATGTACACTATTAAAAGAGTTTGCAAAAATGTCAGCTACGTTTCTTTTCCATAACAATAAACAAAATATCATCTAGGTACGTATAATCTATAAAATAAAAATGAAAGTGAATACGTTTGTCACTTTATAACTCTTGAACCACCAGACCGATCTCGATCAAATTTTCAACACGATCGGGTTTAGAATGTTTTTTATTATTTCACTTTCACGGTAGAACGTAGAGCAGAGGATGAGATATATAAAAATGATCAAAAATGACCAATATTAGTGTTGAATCTAGTTTTCGGGGTCATTGAGATGAACAGTGACACTACCGATGCCGCTTAAATCCAAATTTAGCCCCGCAACTTGGGGGAGGGGGAGATATATAACAATGATCAAAAATGACCGATATTAGTGTCGAATCCGTAGTTTTCGGGGTCGCTGAGACGAACACTGACACTTCCAATGCCATTTAAATCCAAAATCAGCCCCCATTAGTACTCCTATGGGGAATATTGACATGTAAAAATAATTGAGAATGACCGATATTAGTGTCCAATTCATAGTTTTTGGAGTCCCTAAGTTGATTGGTGACTGTTTTGGTGCATTTCATGTCCAAAATGAAACTATTCTACCCGTGCGAAGAACGGGCGCTCTGCTAGTATTTAATAACACTTATTTTTGGATACTTTAAGCACTCTGATTCAAATTAGTGATAAAACATTATTCGCAAAAAATGGAAGAGGGAATTTCCATTAGCCAATCTGTTTGCTGAATATACATTTTAACCCCCCCCCTTTTTTTTTATAAAAACTTCTAGTTACTTAAATATTTCTTAATTTCAAGTCTTTTCCATTTTCCTCATCTTCCTTTCTTTCTATTTTGGTTTGATTAATAATTTCATGACATATTGTAAGACCACCAATCTCGAAAAGCGAACGGTGAACGGTACACATCTATTTCCAATTAAGTAATTTTATAACCAGTGAACACATTTAATCTATTACACAAATTTTGTTCTTCATTAGAAATTTAAATTGTCCTTTAAATGAATATTCTTTATATATTCATCGTGCAGTTGATTTTACCGTCACAAGAACACTTTTCGGAATATTCATGTCATTGGACACTTTAGCCTGCGTCTGTCCTGCCTTCGTTTCATCAAACGTTTCCCGGTTTACGGAAAGGTCTGAAAACAGTGTCTGAGCCATGACAACGACAAACGAGGAGCTCAAACACGGAAAAATATAACCTTCACAAACACCTTGTTACTTGAATTGGAATGTTAATAGATCATGGACAATTTGACCAGATTATGTTATCGTTTTAACTTCGCCCATTTTGCACTGACCTACGTATACCATGTCTTGCCACAAAGATGGAAGAAGCATTTAAATAATAATAACAATAATAATGCTTTTACTCATAAAAGGAGCCACTGATAACAATGGCAATTTTAACCTTAAATTTTCAATGACGTCTGCCATTGTTATTAGTACAAATTTATTATGGAATCAACGTTGAAGAATTACAATGTGGATGAATTTCCTTTAATGTGTATAAACAAATTAAAAGTAAAAAGTGTAATTCTGTCGCCTCTTTACTATCGAAAGAAAATCTTAATGGTTTAACGTATAATAGTCTAAGTATTCCTCGTCCTACATTAAATCATTAAGATTTTATTTCCATAGTAAAGAAGCGACAGAAGGACACTTTTTACTTTTAATTTTTTTTATACACATTAAAGGAAATTCATCCACATTGTAGTTCTTCAACGTTGATTTCATAATCAATTTGTTCTGATGATGATAGCAGACCGTCATTGAAACGTTTAAGTTAAAATTGCCATTGTTACCAATGGGTGTTTATGTGAGTAAAAGTTTTAATATTATTAATTTTACATCTTAATAATACAATAAATAACTTATTCATTAATTCAATATTTTGATCTGAGATTATTAATCTCCCCATTAATGATGACCAACACACAAAATTAATTTATTCCATTTAACTGGTTTAAGTTTATAACTGAAAGAAGGAAGCTGAGTAATACCTTAACAGATTCATGCTCCAATGCAGAGTACTCTCCTTCTGTCTGTTCTCTGATAACAATCATATCGACATTTTGGTGGCGAGCCTTCACTCCTGGCAAGCTCTTCACATGAACCACGTTGGCAAAGAGGTCCAGGGAGTTTCTGAAAATAAAAGTTCACCTGTTACAACGAAAGTTAATTACTATATAAAAACTTATTCATAAGGCAAGCCACCAATACAAACAGTGGGATAATGTGACCACGAAACTCCATTCGATTAGACAGGTCTTTTAATAGCATGCTTCAGAATTATTCTCAGTCGAACGGATCATGCTATTTTGCTCTGTTTGTGGGTTTGAATGGATACACTTCAGTACTGTTACGCACATAAAGACATGTCTCTTAAAGAACTGAATTTTTCCTGGCGCCGTGATTTTACTAAGTATTCTCGGGCTATCAGCCACATCAAGATATTGACATCCGACGTTTTTAGTGCAGACCTTGCATTTATTTTTAAGGATTGTGATGAAGAGACCGGAGATTGTGGGCATATTATATATATATGGTGACTATTTAGAGGCGGAGTTATGAATGGAGATCTGTGATTGGCTGAGAGAAATGCTGGCTCCTAATTGGCTGTTGTTGTGGTTACAAGAAATGGCTTTGTTGAACGCTTGTTTTTTGTTCCTGAAAAGAGTCGATCATACAGGACTGAGTTGAAACCCGTTGTCTCTATTAAGATTGTTCCTTTTACGTGAGATAACTACGGCTTCCTTTATTATTCTGTCCCAAAAAGTTTCGTGTGCACAATATTTGATTATGTGAGATGTATGGTGCATAAGAAGAGATCTGAAGTGAAGAAGAATCATGGTTTCACGTCTTTTTTACTTTTTGACCTGTCCCAAATGGACCTTTTTTCTCGTTATAGGCTCAAATTACGAAACCTATTTTAAAACTTTGTTTTAAACCAATAGATAATCTGCTACACAATTTTCGCATCGTTGCAAAGGACGTGTTGTACGGGAAGCCAATACATCAACAGTGGAGATGATGACTGTAGGGAATACGTCAGTGCTTGTTCAGAGCCAAACAAAAACCTTTCTCGCATCGTCTAACTTAAGAGGCTCCCGTATCTTCTTTCGGGAAACACGTTGTCATGTAGAAGCAACATATGTACTCCCGAGAAAAACCGTAGACAATAGTGTAGCTAGTTTTTTTTTTTTTTTTTTTTTTTTTTTTTTTTTTTTAACGGGTGCTACTAACATTTGTATATGTCCATACACTATATATGTATATATATATCTAGCTTAGCATTAGGATAATCTTGGATTCTAATCTCGTCCATCACCCTCATTAAGGTTCTCTCAGGGTTTCTAGTAAGATGGTAACTATTATTTATATTATATATACACAATTCTATTATATATACACACGGAATTCCATTACATATACACACGAAGTCTCCTTTCTTTCTTAAAATGTAAACTCTGAAATGATCTCTTTTGTTTCATTTAAACTTAGTAAAAATACTTTTCAACAAAAAAGAAAGTTGTATAACGAACATCTGCTCCAAAGTCGTGAAAGTAAATGGTTTGTTTCTAGTAGTCTACTAAAAGGTTGGCATTTTAGGAATTGTCCGTAGTTGCTACTTCATTAAAAAGTTTTAAATGTTTGATAGTACAAAATATTTAACGATCTGTACTTCGTTTTTTTAAGTATCAACGTGCCACTACTGACAAGAAAACCCAAGTGCTCGAGTAGGGAGGCTCTGGCTCCCCTTTACCTCCACCACTGACTGCAAACGAGAAAACTTTGTAAGGACATCGACATTGATGCTATCTCTTCTCTGCTTAGATAGAACAATCAATTGCTTTCTCTGAGGTTACATTTTACAATATTAACTTTTGGTACAGGTCTCGTATTTACTCATGCGAAATAAACAGAAAAGGACCCCGCACAATCCTTATGGAGATAGGATTTCGATGAAATTGCTTGAAACAGTGAGTGTTGTGGATATTGTGATCCAGAGAAAAAGTGTCAAGGGTAACCACCTATCACTGACCGTTTGGCCACTACAGGGTTGCTTTTCTGGGATCAAAGATAACGATATTCTGGATATCTGTGAAAAAGAATGAAACCGTGATATGTTGTAGATGTTGTGATCCTGAGAAAAGGTCTCAATGGTCGCAACCATCGTTTGGTCACTATGAGGCCACCCTTTTCGTGTAATCTACAACATTTCACGGTTTTAAGCAATTCCACCGAAATCCAGAATATCGTTACCTTCTGCTGTTTTTTAAAAAAGTGGCTTCGTAGTGGTCAAAGGTCAGTGATTAATGGTTATACCCATTGAGACTTTTTTTCAGGATGACATGATATACAAAATATCACGGTTTCAGTCTTTTACACCAAAATCCAGAATATACTATCTTCGGTTTTTTTTTTTTTTTTTTTTTTTTTTTTTTTTTTTTTGTAAGTGGCCTTGCAGTGGCAAAACGGTCAGTGATCGGTGGGTTTGCCCATTGAAACTTTTTCTCAGGATCACAATATCCACGACACATCACGGTTTCAAGCAATTTCACCGAAATTCAATTTCGATAAGGATTGTGCGGGGTCCTTTGATCACTTCTGCCCAACCACTACTCTCAGTGTCACTTATAAGATAGTCACAAAAACTGGAAAATATGATTTTAAAACAATCTTGGATCTTAGCAGTTCTCTTCCATTACTTTTCTACAATTGACATTATACTAAAAATTACATCAGAGCCTTTGTGAGTACACACAATCATTCGGAACAAGGAATTATTCCTTCTAATTTGTAATGTAATCAGTAAAAAGCACAAGTTTTAAGTGAAACCACAAGTACGTAAAGGAAAAATTTTCTATGTGGTTTGTAGTTTTACAAATTGTTCCAAAATTCTAGAAATTCTACGGTAGTCGCGACGCCTTTGGAGATGTATGAAGGAGGGGAACAATTTGTGAAACTGAAAAATAGCTTGACAATAGAATCACCAAAGCGGATACAAGTAAAGGTGAAACAGTCTTATGAATGAGAAGAGAACGTGACGATTATGTCAAGAAAACTCTAAGTACAATTTTTTTTCTTTATTTTGAGTATTTTTGTCTTTCATCCTTTGTCCGAAGATATAATTCTTTAATTGGAATTGCTTCCTTCCATACAATTTATTCACTTCTATTTCAGTACTTAGTGACAGGGTGAAAAAAGTATTCTTTTAAAAACTTGTTTTATGACTTACCAGATTTATTATTATTATTATTATTATTATTTTAAAGAAGAGAGAAACTGATTTTTTATTATCATTGCTCACTGTATTTTTTTTCTCTTACTTGCACATCACAAGATTTTGATTTGTATATCTCTATTTACAACTAAAAGGAATATAGATTTTGACGTACTTTATAGATAACATAGATTTTTCAGTACGTTTTAATAGATATTTCTTATAAAATTAGTGATTTTTAAAATATAAGAGTGCATATTAATAAATATCAATATATTAAGATATCGGAAATTAGATTCCATAGCAGACGAATTTCCACTTCCACTTTGGAAAATAATAATAATAATAATGAACATAATAGAGAAAATAATATTGATGTCAGAGTTAAGGTGTGTCGTTCGCTGGTTTGCTTTGTACAACTTATTCTCTGATAACGTGATCTAATTTTCAATAATCTACTGAAAATACGTATTTCATTCCGTCGCTTCATTTCTATTTTTAAAAGACATTAGAGAGAAACAAAAAGTAATTTTAGTATTGTATAGATGCTTATGTCTTGGAATACCACTTAGGCTAGATTTGTCAATGAGACGTCCTAGATTCAGTCCCAGCATCAGGCAGTCAGAAGCAAGGGTTTTCTTCAGGTCAACAAGCAAATGAGAGAATATTACTCTATAAATAGCGTTCAGGTCGATTCCTAATGATGTAAACCAAGCTGGCGCAGAGTAATAGTTTGTGTTTTTATTTCGAATTGGAAATATCTGGGTTCGAATCCAATGGCCATCCATCCTGACTGGTTTCTCCTCAGGTACGCCAGGCGAATACTCAGATGAATGTAGGTACTGATCAACTTCTTTCCATTTCCTTTGTTATTGTTGATGTTAGTGGATGTAGCGAACCTTCTACCATTCGAGTCGATCGGCATTTGTAAGAGTGTGTGTGCGATAATTCTCATAAAAATTATCCTATTTTAACGAAACTTGGTATGTGACTTTCTTCAACTTGCAGGAAAACCGTATTATTTTGGGTTGCAATCCATCAATAATAAGGGCGTACTATCCACCCTATATTGTAACTTTGAACATATACATGCAAGATCAGTTTCCTATATAAACTACATAAAATATACTACTATAAACAAAACATACTGTGTAGTTTCTTCAGGTATATCTGATTATCTCCACACCTTGATAACAAAGTTTGGTAAGAATGAAAGGATGAACTTAAAACTCCCTCGTGACTATATTGTTGGTGTGAGACCCAGATTTGATTCTCGGTGGGAGCTGAGGTGGTTGGCATCTATAGTTCTACGTCTCGTATAGCCTCGGTGCTCAACAGGATGCTACGCTCTAAATCAAACAACCCAATAAAAAAAAAAAAAAAATCCCACAATAATTTTCGCTAAGAAAAAAAGGTTCGATTTTGGTATAATATGTCCTACATTTTCTTTAAGGCTTTCCAATCATCCTCTCTGCATGGAGTTAAGATCAGTAAGTAATGGATTTTCTCTGCTGCTTTTCTTTTACATTTCAACTTGTAAAACTCACCCTGTTTTACATATATGAGCGTATTTTCTTTGACTCTTCTTAGTGATTGCCACTGCTTGGGATTAAAATCGGTCGAAAATGAGCAGTAGCATCGTATAATGAGATGGATTACTCCCCATCCATCCCCAATTAAAAATACGAACCACAATATCTTTCAGGAAAACGTTAGATTGTGATGTAATAGGGTGCATATTTTTAAAGCTTCACAATCAATCCCATTACGTGGATTTAAATTCAACAACCAATATTGAGAGTGTGACCTCGCCCCCTTCCTCCATGCGAACATGTTTTTAAAAATATGATCTATGATGACCTTCGTAGAGAAGTAATTTTAATCAAATACGGCTAATTTCTTCTGACGAATGAATTTTTCCCATAGACCCAGTGTACGATTTATTAAAAGATTAGACATTTACTCCTTTGGTTTGGGATTGAAATTAGCGAATATGAAGAGGAAGGATCGTTCGCTTCAACAATGCACACTATCAATAGTTCCATTGTAAATTCGCCTCGCAGGTTGTATCTGGAAGTTTCTTACATAAATAGTCTTTATCTTGCTCTTCAATTATCATTAGCGTCCTTATCCTAAAATAACAACAGCCTGTTACATAACATTTGTGTATTCATATTTTTTAGACTCTAACCTTTTACTTTAGAATAATAATAACAATAAAAAAATAAGGTTTTATTGGTTTAAACTAGCCAACCCTACCTTCTAACATTGCAAATTGTACGCAAAATAATGTCCGATTAGTGATAAACCAAATTTGTAATCTCTAGTTGGCGGCAGAAAGAAATGTCTAACAATTATCATTAACATACCTTAACTTCATATTGAGAGTCTGTAACTCTCCTGTGACGCTATAGTCAGGAGTAGCCAAAATACCCTTGAGACAAATTCCATTCTTTGCAATGGACTCCGCAACCTTTTCCAACGGTGCACTCAAAGTGTGCTGAACTTCACTCAGAAAATATTCCTCAAACACCACTGGGACTCCGGCTGCCTGGAAATTAATACAAATGTCCCTTCAAATATAATAATAAACTAACACAATTACTTTACACATTACACAGGTTTGTAACAGATAACAATCAGATATTTTATTTTCGAAGGTGTTCACAGTGCGGGAGGCTTTACTCTAACCTAGACGTTTAAACCACAAACACAGAAGGTAGGATTTTTGAATACAATATGCAAAGTAATATTCTATGACTTACATGAATTAGAATTTGTAATGGCTACAAAGGAAAGAAGCTGTGTTCACAGAGAGCAGAAGGTAAGGTTGCCAAATGAAGATTAGTTAGTCTTATGTTCTTATTCTAGGAGTCGATCGTCAATTTGTGGTACTACATGTTTTTCATGTAAACATTTGTAGTGACAAATGTTTTGGACTGATTGTAAAAGTACAAAATTAAACAATGCTTGAAAAAAAAAGCTGAACCTGAATAACAGATGGATTATTATCTATAATAAGTAACCACTATTCGATATCTCTTATTTACTCATAATTTTCTGGTGTTATCACTAGAGACAAGGGCTGGTTTGCTACCAGTAAGTACTCGAACAGAATCATGGAAATACATATGCTTTTGCATTTAATCTGTTTGAAAATGAATACATCGATGCACATTTACGTTTCGGTTAATATTGGTAGACAGACAAAATACAGAAAAAAACAAAAAATCGAAAGTACGTATATCCATTCCATTGTAGGATGGCCAGTGCATAAAACACTTCGCCAAGGTATAGTATCAGAAAAAGTTAGCTGATCTGAATACAGTGGATTCATAGAGTTATGAATTAAACAGTTCTACTGCGAAATCATTTAAAACTAGTTTACTGACGTTCGAGGGCAGTTATTCGAAGACTAGCTACTATACTTTAAAACAGCCTAATAAATACTGTTGCGGGTAGGCTACACGAGGCAATTTGTGACCTATTAAGTCCTAGGTATGAGGAATAAGGTATCGAGGAAACGAACAATATTAGGAAAAACCATCTTTATCATCACATAAGACTATTGACATCGCAGCAGGAATCGAAGTGCTGAAACATGAAGTCTAGGTATCTTTTCATGACAAACAGGTACAAAAAGTGGTAAACAAAGTTCCTTACTTAATAATAAATAACAGAAACACTTGGGTTAGGAGAGTGGATACGTAAAGTTTTAAAATCATGCAACAACGATAAGATGAATGTGTCTGTCATTGGGCGTCAGACATGTTATCATTGAAATAATTTCGCAAAATCTGTCATTGAAGCGTCCATACTCAAGAAAGATTAAAATAATAATAATAAAAGCTATCTGCACAATTAACACAATTACTGATATTCAGAAAACCTGGATATTTTAAGGTTAGATTTCATTAAATTAATGGAAAACAACTTCCGTCTTGAACGTGTAAGTTAGTTTACTTGTGGAAAAAATTATCTGTAGTTTGAAATTAATACTACAGTAGCTGTAATTGCTACAGTATATGGAAATACTAATGCAATTGAATCTAGTAATCGATGATAAGAGGATTCAGATAGTGGTTCCAGTGAATTCTGTGTTTGAAGGATGATGATACTGATAGTGGTTATTAAAAATGGTATAATGAATTTCAATATTTGGAAGAAATTGACTTCTTTATGTCCGTTCTGAAAACAGCATTTTGGATGGACCAGAACATACGATATTAACTAAAAGAGCAGATTAAAAATGATCACAAGTCTGATGTTATATATATATAAAGTGACAGATCGAAACAAAGGAAAGTACCTTTTTCAAGTTTCGATACATGAACTATGATTTCTAGAAAGTCAGGAAGGGCTTCAAAGGTGGAATCTGATGCAAACTGTGGAGTCATAATAATAATAATAATAATAATAATAATAATAATAATAATAATAATAATAATAATAATAATAATAATAATAATAATAATAATAATAATAAAAGTAAATCAAAAGCAGTTGACCCTTTGCAGATACAGTTCAAACGAAATCACTATGAGGCACGTCGTAGCAGCGAGTCAAACAGCAGCAGAACTAAAAAACAAAGGAGGGTATTTTTGGAACTTGTAATCGCTGTAAGTTGATTAGCTGAGGAATTCAATGGGGACGTCAGAACCGAGGCTATTCATCCCTGTCACGATAGAGGTTAAAGCCTCGATTTCTAACTCAAACATGGATTATGAAGCTGAAAGCTAATAATAAAGTGAAGAGCATAAATGAATGGTTAGAAAGAGAGAATTTAAAAACTTAGTAAAGATACCATAAAAGGAAAAGCAAAGATAAAGAATAAGTAACATTAGGTAAAGAGAAAACATAATAATAATAATAATGATAATCTTGAAACATCAAACACTAAAGGAATGCTCCCAAAACATTGGTGAATCTGTCCCTAACCTCATTAATTATTTGGTTATTCGTTAATTTTTATTATTTAGTTTCGTAATATTTGAAATAATTAGATTTTGTAGTTTAATTACATCGATGACGTCACGTATCTACGTAGCATAATAGGAGCAGAAATACAAAAAAAAAAAAAAAAAAAAAAAAGCTTTTACTAATATAATTCATTTAGGTTAGTAAATCAATTAGTTTTTCCTCTTAAAACATTACTTAAAGAACTTAATCCATATCGACTCTGGAACTATTATTTACATAATTCATACTTTTCTGAACACAGTATGTACTTCTTCATTAAAATTAAAATAAGTCGTAACAGTTTCAATTACTTAACGTCAAGTTATTGAAACTGTTATGACTTATTTTAATTTTAATAAATAAGTATTTAGTCTGGACAGAAACGTGTGAATTATTTACTTAAAGAAGAATTAAGATTTATACTGTTACAATTATTTTTATTTACAATAGTTAACGTGTCAGATTTAGTGTAATGTAGGATTACTTTCTTATTTATATCCCGCATGTTTAAATGGGCGTTGCCCTATTTACAAACATGTAAACCCTTCTAGTGAGTAAAAAAGGAAGCAAATATTGTATAGGATTACGTATTGGTATAGGATTACAAGGATTCTCAACAAAAGGGAGGTAACTGTCATAATAATAATAATAATAATAATAATAATAATAATAATAATAATAATAATAATAATAATTTAATATTTTCTCATTTTATTCAGCCATTTTGATATTAATTGACAGTTTGACTCAGTAAGATTTTCCAGTATTTGGAGTTTAAATTAGTAATGAACAATTAACTATTTGAACACTATCATGAATGAAATTCAATGGTTGTGACTTGGTATTGTATGTAAGTTCCCACTTGTTTGACAGCTGTAGAAATAAATTAGTGGTGAAATTAAACTATTTTGCTTTCACTTTTGATTAATAAATGGGTAATTTTGGCAGTATTACATCTTCAACGTGAAGAGTGCGTTTGCAGTATGTTTTGCTGACAAATATTTAACTAGCAAATTGGGGGAGTAAGACAATTTACAGTCTCCCATTTCTATAGCCAATGGTGACTACCTGTACAATTTGTAATAATTCCTTGTACAATTCGTAACAATGTACTTTAGCAGACTGTTGCCACTGAATTCTACAATGAAATTTGTCTTCAGTTCCTTAACCTAAAACGGACATATGAAAGAAACGCAGTTACTAATGAATCTTGCATGTTATACGAGGGGTGTTCAAATAAAAAGGTACGAAACGACACTGTGGGTATAATCGAAGTCTTCATTCAAAAGTGATCACCAGATGCCTGAGCACAACTATCCCACTGTTTTACGAGCCGAAGGATTCCTTGTTCTCAGAATTACTGAGGCTGTGACAGTAGCTAGTCGTCCACTGTGTCCTTCAGTTTGTCGTCCGAATTGAAGTGCTTCCACCCCCACCCCACCCGTTTCCATTTTTATTTATTTTATTTTTAAAGCGGACCAAACAGATGGAAGTTGCAGGACGACATGCCCGGGCTATAGAGCGGATGCTCAAGCTGTTTCCACTTGAACTTGTCCAGCACACTTTATGTGACCTGAGAGACGTGTAGACGAGTGTTACGGATGTTACCGTGGAGCAGAATCACTCCCTTCGTGAGTAGCCTAAGCCGTTTGCTCTTGATGGACTTGCTTAGGTTACAGTGTCTTACAATACACGGCACTATTAATGGTTTTTCCGTGTTCAAGGAATTCGATGAGTATCAGACCTTGGACGTCGAAAAAGACAGTGAGCATCACCCTGCCTACTGAGGACGCAGCTTTGAATTTTTTAGGGTCAGATGACGAGGCATGCTGTGTCCATTGCATATATATATATATATATATATATATATATATTTTTAAGTCATTTAGTGCATTCAGAACTTTATAAAGGACTTATGTTGAATGTTGTTGTATACCTTATACACCTTGTATACCTTAACATGAAAGCCTCTATTTCGCCCAAGGAAAGTCTAAAATCTGATAAAAATCACTTTCAATGTGATCACCTTAGTTGTGCCAATAATATACTAACAAATAGCTCAAAAACCCAGGTGGGTTTTAAAGTGGGTTTTTTCAGGTGGGTCCAACCCGAAAAAAACACCGGGTTTTTTCGGGCTGGACCCACTTGGGCCCAAACCCTGGTTTCTAATTAGTTTCTTTTGCGATATATATTTAATCTTAACAGGTAGGCATTCTCCTTCCCCCCTTGGTAGTTTGTGTTACAAAAATACCTAGGTAGTGCGAGGGTTAAGTAGCATGTAAAAAAACACTGAAAAGTGTAATTTCTGTCCTTCGCCTGGTTCCGATTCGCTTGTCAGTGCGAGCGCATATGTTCAGAAAAAAAAAGTTGATACACAGTACAGAATGTATGATGGTGGCCGTATCAGCACGCTCGTTTGCTGAAGTCACGAAATCACGAACATTTCACAATGACAATGCTGATTAAGGAAAACAAAGTTAATACTTGAAAATTTGGTAATGGAATATTTATTGTTTTAATTTGTAACATTCCCATTCCTTACCTACAACACTCACAACATTTTGCATTGTTATAACAGAATGCATACAAAGCATGCACACTACAAAATAGGGTTGTGTTCACAGTACTACATAATTAATACCTAAATATTAATACTAACTAGTACACATGTCGTAACACTTACGTATCTGATTTACAAAGGGTTTATTTCATTTCTTCTCTAAACTATTATCTTACCAGTTTATTTACGAGCTCTAAATAAATAGCCAAAATTTATTGCAAATCAGTGGGTATGACCCTGGAACAAAATTGGTCCATAAATTAAAGGGTCCGCCACGTCAGCTTAATTTAGAAGCGGGTCTTCCAAACTTCTGTGACATCGTATATTAGTCAAAGGCACCAAAATCGCATGAAATAATAATATGGATAGGTCAAGAATCAACTTTATCCACAATGGCTTGTGGTAGATTTCAAACAATGTATTACCACTATCAAAAGTGAGCAACCATTTCTACAATTTGCCTTCTCCAAGTTTATACCCATTTGCGCACAAGATGTTTAACTTGGAGAACGATGTGTCTTCTGTAAATTTTAGGAACACATACTCAATCAGTTGTTTCTTTTTGAAGATATTAACAACAAATTATTAACGCGGTTACCTACTTCAGTTGACGATTGTATAACGTACGGAAGAATTATTCTCTCTAAAGCAATACACCTCCGCAAAAATAAATATAAAATACGCCGACCTATACTTTTCTTTTTATCCAGCAACCAAGTTGTTTGGAACTTCATCTTGGTATATTGTTCAGAACTGGTGCCTAACCCATACACCGCGATATTTCCATTCATCAGTAACTGCTAATCAGATCTTTACATAAGTTTCTTCAAAATTAAAGCAGTTCCACAAGGTCTATTTCACTTCATATGATCGTATGAATGACTATAGAAATCATGCGTTTATAGAAATGATACAAAATACTACCTAGATATTTACAACTAAAGTTTACTAATATTAACAACAGAATTCACGATCTGACGTAAAAAGTTTTAAACTATATCTACATACAATCCTGTTCAAAAAACTCTGGCCACTCACTCTTCTTTTAAATACCTGCTACTTACTTTGGTTTAAAACGAAGAAATATCTAAACAAACTCATATTTATTTGACTTAAATCCACTGACCGACAAAAATTGAAGATTTTCAAAGAGAAGTGGGTGTCCAGGTATCTGTAACTGTATTGCTTCACGTATGTTAAAACAGACATTCTCTCGATCATGAGCATAGACTTTGGTCAATCACATTTCCTTTGCATTTTGGTTCCTCTACACCAGTGGTTGCCAAAATTATGAAGCTTTTGTGCTACTTACTGTTTTCAAATCCTACTGTGGGCTACCAACCAAAAGAACTACTAACTTTTTAAAAATAATCTTACATTTATTTATTGGCTATAAACTTAGGAATCAAGGCTAACCAACCGAAGCGTTAACACGATCTACCGAAAATGTCCCCGCTAGCTACGATAGCTCGCAATCCGATCACTCCTCTGCACAAAGTAACACTAAAGATCAATATTCGAACAAAGGACCTCCAGATTACAACTTAAGCACTTTGCCATCGGGTATGCATGAATTCAATACAGAATAGGATCTACATTAATTTTATTCCCGTTTAATCACAAATGTACGTTACCAAAATTAAACATAAAATAAAATATCGTAACGGGACTGTCACATCCACACTTGTACTTTGATTTAATTCAGCCTGTGCTCATGATAAAAGTTACATTCTAAACGCCGGCACTGCCTGTAATTTTGACATAGAACAGCCACAATATGTTAATTTCAACATATTATTTAGGAGAAAAAAATTGTTGACAGTTGGCCAACATTTTAGTACCTGTACCAAAAAACGATATAAATTAAAAACGTGGTCCTCAACTTCTGTCAAATGGATGAAAGGTAGAGTGGAGATAGAGCAACGGCCCACAAGGTTCTTGGTTCAAAAAAATCATGTAAAGGTTGAGGTGATACGCTGGAAATAAACAAGGATTACATAAAACAAATAAAATAAGATAAAAAAAATAAAATAAAAAAGAAACAGTGTAACGGAATTAAATGTTAGTAATGGCGTGCTTTTCTCGTATTCGGGAGGTCCCTGATCTAGAAATTATCAATAAATTCTTGTACAACTAATTTTTAAATCGCGTGCAAGGAACAGATTTTAAATCTATTTTTATTACTAACCCTTCCGTGATTAATCATTTTAAATGCTTCTGCTCCAGCCTTATTGGGAGTGAATGGGACTATGAGTCTTTTTAAAAAAATCTACCTCCTTCACAATATTAAGCATAAAAAAAGGACACGTTTATATGAAAAATATATCCACTAATTTCTTTATTTCATTAAAGAAATATTACAGTAACCTGCACTGTGTTAACCTCATTACTAATAATTCAAATATAATAGAAGCAAATGATATTTTTTGTTAACACCCAGTGGAAAAGTGACTGACTGGACGGGGACTCGAACCCGGCTTACCATACTGATGCGTTAATCAGTACGCCACCCAGTCCGCTTCCCAGAACAGCCGCTCGCTCTCGAAGTCGGTGCTCTCCACTCGGGCCACGTAAGTTGTACCACAGACCACTGCTGTGCTTGGACAATCCTGTGTCAATATACCGAGCACCTCTAGTGGTCTGTGGTACAACTCACATGGACAGAGTGGAGAGCACCGACTTCGAGAGTAAGTGGCTGTTCTGGGAAGCGGACTGGGTGGCGTAGTGGTTAACGCATCGGTACGGTAAGCCGGGTTCGAGTCCCCGTCCAGTCAGTCACTTTTCCACTCTTTGCCTGTTATAGAATTCACATCTACAGAGGATCTGGTATGTGTAAAATATCTTTTGTTTCCACTTTCATTAAGATATTTTTTTGTTATTGAACCTTCTGCTTGCAAACTTTCGACGTTCGTAAATCGAAATTCTGGCACGATTACAGAATTTATATATATATATATATATATATATATATCTGATTCTATAAAAATTACCTTTGTAAATATTGCAGATCCCAATTCTTATCCAGCTTCCTTTACCTATGTTAAGTTCTGGATTTTTGTGCGGATGTAGAAATGTTCAAATATATTTGCATAGAAAGTTCAGGACTTAACATAGATAAACGAAATGTAGGTACGGATACATAGGGAGGAGCAAAACCTACCTACTAAGTTTAAAAGTAATTTTCTCTGGAACTAAGTTGTAAAATTTGAGAAACTTATGTGATATATTATGAGCATTTGTCGATCTCAAGTCATATCATTATTGTTTAGATTATTGACTACGAAAGACTACAATACTCAACAGTGGTTTTGTTATTTCAATGGAGGTTTTTTACAAAGTCATCTCCAATTCTGAGATAAATTGTGAAAAATTGTTGAAAGTTAAGGAAAAATATACTGAGCATATTGATCTATAAATGGCAGGCTAGATAATTAAGCTGATCTGAGTTTGACGTCCCTTTCAGCAGTGAGGCTATATGAAACATGGACCTGAGATTCGAACCACATGGGCTTCCGTAGGGTATGCTATCCACATAGCCACGAGAAAGCTAGGGAGGATATATAATCGGAACTAAAACTTAAGTGAGAATTCTACGTCTTTCCATTTTTTTCAGTTATTTACAATTAAAGTTGGTAGCTACGTTTTGCTCCCTCCTGTATATTATCCTAAGGGCAGTATTTTGCACGAATCACTCAGTAGATCAAGCATTGCAATAAGCTCACCATTATCTTATGCAAAACAAACTTTCATATTCGTTAAAATATTTTTGTCTCAGGTGATTTGTGAAAGCTTACTCTTGAACTTACCTTAAAGACCTCCTGAACGGAGTATACCAGCTCTGGTCCAACACCATCGCCAGGAATTAGTGTGCATGTGGTGCTGCCTTCAGGCTTTGACACGGGCGCTTGCTGAAAAACAATTTTTCATACTATTATTTTGAAAAGCTTCACAATTAATACGTACGGACACTTTTTTTTTTTTTTTTTAAATATATATTAAGAAGGTAAACGCTTCGTGTAGCACTCATAGACCTAGAGAAAACATCTAACTATGTAACAATAAAGAACTTCCACCAGACTGGAATGGAAGAAATAATGTGGTTGAAGCTGCCAGCGTAGTTACAAATTAAATTCGTATTCATATTGCTAAGAGTAAATATCACATTTCTTTCTTAACATTTGAGAATGAACACTAGGAAACACGAATATTGGAACTGGAACAAGGAAGAAAGTGTTTATTAAATTCGTATTCATATTGCTAAGAGTAAATATCACATTTCTTTCTTAACATTTGAGAATGAACACTAGGAAACACGAATATTGGAACTGGGACAAGGAAGAAAGTGTTTATGGTAACAAATAAAGAACAGAAGGATGGAAGCATGTTTACATTTAAATTCGCACTCGATGTCGTGATTTTGGGAGAAAGAAGTACAAAAACAATTGAACAAATGGGATCAGCATAAACTAAGAGAAAAGAAAACTCATAATCATAGTTACTAAATTGTGCTCTTGGGTACATAGTTTAAAACTCAAATATCCCGCCTTGTACCCATAATTTCCATTCGTACCTATAACTTTCATTCGTGTTCAAGTTATTGTCTCCACAATATTTTAATTCTCTCTGAACTCATCTTCAAATGCATACGTGATGTTAGTTGAAATCTACGACGGTGATTTAGAAAGTAATGCCTCCAAGTCTACTAGTTTGGCCAATAGTACTGCAAACATTCTAAACTGTTTATGATTAATGCAATGATGTTTAAAGTATAGAATGTTATTTGTTTCAACTTTCTATCTCTTCTCGTTTCACAGTAATGCTGCAATCCATGGCGTCCAGTGGTGACGCCCAGTTGAAATAGCGGACTGTCAATGGATTTGTGACTATAGAAAGTTGTGCGTCCAGCAACATTCATCGTCGGCGACGAGTCGTGGATACACCATTACGACTCGGAAATGAAGCGTTGGTCGATGGAGTACCGCCAAATGTAACTCTCCTCCAACAAAAAAATTCAAAGTTGTCCCATCTACTGTCCAAGTGTTGTTGACATTCTGCCTATAGTCCGGATCTTGCGCCCTGCGAATTTGGCTCTTCCTCAGATTTAAGGGTCAACGCTACAGTTGTAACGCGGAGGTGGAAGCAGCAGCTCGGCAATCGTGTCGCCAGCAGCCACCACAATTCTTCGCCGACGGCCTGAAAAACCTTGTTTCGTTGGTGCAAGTGTGTTGTCCGCATGGGGACTATGTTGAAAAACGATCCCATCATTTGTAGCTGACATTGCAAGCTTTCTGTAACGGTGCTATCTGCCACAAACATTTAGAGGCATCACTTTCTGAATCACCCTCGTACATTATTATATCACTGTAAAACTTGTAAATACATAAAATGGCATCGAATATTCCGTGGTACTCTTCTGTCAGTTCTGTTCACCACTTCTGAGTCTCTGTGCAAACAAACCTATTGCCTTAACTTCTGCAACTATATCTTGTGTCCACTGCTTTAGTTGCTTAAGCCTGTTTATGGTCTGGCAAAATTGCGGAATGAATATCACTTACCCTTTATGCACTCAGAGCGTTAGAAATGTCAACTGAGTCATTCTTATGTTTGAAACTACACCGTGCAATACTCATACTTGTGCACTCATTCCTTTATTTCTATAATTAATCAGAATCCCTACTTGATTTTAGCACTGACACTATTGCTTTTATTATTTTAATTTATTAGTCGTACTAATTGTAATTTCTTTCCCCTCAGGCTGCTTATTTTTTAAGGATTCACAAACAGGGCCTATGTAAGAACAGTCGTACTCTTAAAATAAAGAGCAGATTATCCTGGACACACTTTTAGGACAAACTTTTAGAAAGCATATAATTCCTATATCAGAGGTTCAAGCTAGTTGTAATAATTAAAAAACAGAAAAAGTAGTCTACCTACATCCTTCCTACACATCTGCATATCAGGACTCTTTCTCTTAATAACTGTCAAGCGATTCTGTGATTTGTATAATATTATGAATTATTATTAGTCAATTCTGGGTATTTTTCTTTCTGAAGGCACAAAAGGAACTTCATACACTGATTCTAAATTATTGAACCTCTCAGAGAGAGAGAGAGAGAGAGAGAGAGAGAGAGAGAGAGAAAGTAAGTCTGTGCAGCATCATCTACTCATTTTAGTGAAGCAATAGTTGAACAATACAATTTTCACGTAACTTATACCTTGAAGTACTTTTCAGAAGATGATTAGTCAATGATAGTTTTCAAAAGGCATGTTATATTAGTCTTTTGAGAAAACCTTCTCATTCCATGCAAGGAAAAAAGAATAAGTTTTTATATTTTCTAGAATTTCCCTTCCTTTTGGTTCTTCTTCCAGTTCAGTATTATGTAATTCTTGATAGTAACTTGGAAATTTTGTCTGAATAAATTCTTCAACAGAGTTTGAACTAAAATCGCTAACATTTACGAAGCGACTCAACGAATTCTTCACAAGGGTTCAAGTTCTTCCTGAAGTACACAAATTAGTGCTTCCTTTTTTGAAATAGTTTTATCAACTTCTCAAGTGATAATTACACATGTACTAGAAGATGCAACTGGCTAAGGTTCTTACAGAAAATTTTTTTACACAATGAAACACCATTTACACACTGCAGCATATGCTGTGCGAACCTTTGGTCTAGTTTGGGCTTTCTTTTTAGCTAATCACTGAGTTATAACCTGTGTTAGGATTTTTAAGGGAGAAAAGGGCAACGAAGGTGCTACTTTTGATGAGCTGTTAATGAAACAAATTACTATGAACTACATACTCTTTCTCTCTCTCTCCCTGTCTACATATATATAAGTATCTCTAAAGATGCTAAGCCTAAGGACGTTTCTATTTGGAGCAGGGTTGGCTGGTTTAAACCTTGGTTTAAACCAGCTGGTTTTTTCAATAAAACCAACTGGTTTAAACCAAAAAACGAAAAATGTTCGTAAAAGTGTAAGTGATTATAAAATCTTGATGAACACACATTTGTGGGTTATCACGTTTCACTCCTGTATATTATTCGTATTGTATTCAGACCTAAATTCCCCATTTATTACCCAAAAAGATTATACTACAAAAGCAACTTTTTTTATATAAGTTTACAAATGTTTGTTTTGTGATTTTTTTTGTGGTTCTTATTATTATTAGGTAATTGCAATCAAAGAAAAATTCTAAATATTGTTTCGTTTCAATGTTTACTATTGATAAAATACATCTAAATGCCGTGCCGTACTTTTGTGTGTGTGTGTGTGGGGGGGGGGGGGAGTCATACAGACCCCACGAGAGGCATTTAGTGAAATGAGAAGTATCTTTGGTATCTATTTATATATAAATGAGTCTGAGCTAAAGTGGACTCAAATAGTTCGTATCTTTATTCACTTTTCTTACTGATATGCAAATTAAGTCGTTGTATTTCTTTAATTTGGATCAATAAAAGTCGTTGTTAACCAACTTGAACTAAATTATTTCTTCTGTACTCCGTAGTACTTCGAAATTGTCCATATGTAACTCTGTATAATGGTTTCACTTGTGCAACTATTTATCTTTTTGTCCTGAAATTACTCTTGACAGTTATATTAAGAAGCATGTAAAGATCAATACAACGTATTTTTATCAGGATTCCTTCGTGAATAAGTCGGCAGACGTATCGAATTTGTGGCCAATTAGTCCTTGTTCCAAGTTCAAATGGAGGACAATTTCTCTCGGATGTAACTCGAGAAGCAGTTTTTATTCCGCTTTAAGCTTATGTGACCCCTTCCAGCATAACCCGGCTGTTGCATAATAACATCAAAGCGAAACAAACTTATTTCTCTCCATATGTGATATGAATATATAGAGCAATTATTTAAACCAAATAAACCTGGTTTAAACCAAAAAAACCTGGTTTAAACAAAAAAAAAAAAAAAAAACAGGTTTTTTGGTTTTTTTTTAAATAAAAACCATGGTTTTTGCCAACCTTGATTTGGAGATAAAGCGCCTCTGTAGAGGTAAAACCTGCCCTTTTTTCCATATCCACAGAGACCAGTGTGGCACGCTCCGTGTTCATCCTGAACAGACTCTTTTGAAGACTAACCTCAAGCATTTTCTTAAAAAAGTCGCCTCACGGAAGCTGACACCACATCATTTTTTTTTTCTGCCTCTAAATGTTGTTGTTCCAGGTTTTAACGGCAGCCATCACATACTTCTAACAATATATATAAGACAGTTCTGTTCGCATCTTTGACTGAAAGAACAGTTGGTGCACTCGGAAATAGCGCCTGCGTCGTTTGGATCCAGAGAAAGCACTGACTGGCCTTGTCAAAATTCTCAGATCTTTAACCCAAAATGTCCGGGAAATTTGAAACAAAAGTTTCAGAATACCAGTAATAATAATAATAATAATAATAATAATAAAAAGGATTGGGGACAGAGTAAGGGAATAAAATGCCTCTGCTCCCCAAAATATAAAAGGTACTAAAAAATACTAACTCTATTTTCAACTGGAAGCAACAGTTGACTTTTTCTATTTTAAGTCTAAAATAAAACAAGTGCGCACACTTAGAAATCTTAACGCTTTCAGTACCTGGGACCAACGTCAACTACATTGTTTTTTTTAAAAAAAAAGCACGAATTTCATCAAAATATTACTTGCATACACTTATTTTGATTGAAAAGTAGGGCCACTTGAATCTCTGCTGTAGTTTCTCATGGATACTATTTCGGAAATTTAATACAATTAAAACAACAGAAAAATATAACTTAATATTTCAAACTGTGTATGAAAAATACTTCACACAAGTTAGTAAGAAATACTGGACTCGCCATTGTATGGTTGTGTTTTCTCTTATCTACATATACATCAAGCAATATTAATATTTCAATTTTCACGGGAATCTTCTTTGGGATCAATTCACTTTATTTCGCTATTTAGAGAAAATTAAGACCCACAAAGTATTTCAAAAGAACATTCAATTACACCACTGTCGATCAATTTTTAGCTTGACTTACATCTGTTCTCTAATAAGTTGAAAAGAACAACAGTCCGTAAATAGTGGTTTTTGTATTTTTACTTGTGAATCCTTAGTCCCGATGTTATAACGTATGTACAAATACTATTTCACACTAACTTTTCTTCATGGACTATTTCTTTACAAAAGTTGTTATTCAGAATAATATGTAGTTTATATACAAGGTTCGGAATTACATTTCTGGACTTTCAGCATTTGCTTGGTGTGAATAAGGAAAATGTTACTCAGGATGGGTAACCTGAAAAAGCTTTTACACTTTTTCGACCGAGCTTCCCCACCGAGAATCGAACCCAGGCCCGCAGTTATGTACAACTTTTACTTTTTAAAATTATTATTATCAGTTAAAGTAATATTTCTTCTTCTTTTAAATTCAGAAAACTCGCAATGAAAATACTAGAGGATTATCAATCTCAGTGTATGTATAACTGTAGCCAAATCCTAGTTGAATCCTAGGCGAATGAATCAAGCTAAAAATTGCTTAACAGCGATGTAATTGCGTGTTTTTTTCCTTTTTCTAGATACTGTGGGGTCTTAATTTTAATTATAGGACAATACAACAAGTAAACGCGACGAATATGAGTTGGAAGAAATTTTTCAATTTTGCGCCCACGTTTATGCCGTAGGCTAAGGAGACGGTGATGATGAGAAATGAATGAAATGATAAGACTGAAAAAAGTGGGAGAAAACGCGAAAAGAACTCCGAGGAAATCCACGCACACAGCGTTTGTCTACCTTAAGCTGTGTATTCTAAAGGAGACGGTGGTGATGAGAAATGAATGAAATGTTAGAACACAGAAAGTGGAAGGAAACGGGAGAACCCCGAAAAAACCTACGCACACGGTGTTTGTCCACCAAAAAGTTCACTTGGCGTGAGCGGGCATCGAACCAGGGACCCTACGCACCGGAGGTGAACGCAGTACCAGTGAGCCACTGCGGCTCGTAAGTTAATACTGTTTCATTTGATTTAAACACAGTGAATTAAGCCCGAAGAAAATCTAAATAAGGATTGCAATATTGATGTTGTTTAATGTATAAACGAGAAAAAACAAAGCGGTACAAACGAGAGTCCAGTATTATTAATACATTACATACCTTATAGCTTCAAATAGTAATTGTAAGTAAATATCTAAAGTAAGTATGTATTATTGTTCAACTTACAATGCCTAGGGCAGCTAAACTCCCATGCAGAGATCTGTTTGTTATAACGGATACTTGACGTGGGTTCTGCAAAACAAGAAAATCATTCATTAATTCCAACCTATAATGACCAATTAATGATAACCTCATTAGATGCTATGGGGTGCATCTTCATTTTAAAATTACAAGCTTATCTTTGCACCATTGTACCATCTCTCGTATCATCATTGTCTGTTTATGTAAATCTTGTGCAAGTTTTATATTATAGGATGATAATATAGAAGTTTCAGCCTGTAAAAAGTAACAAATGGCTGTGAACATGTCTCCAGCGAAATGTTAACATAAATCTTTGAGTTTTTACGTCCCACGGTTATGCCGACTAGGCTATAGGAGACGGTAATGATGAGAAATGAATGAAATGGTGGAATAAAGAAAGTGGAAGGAAATGGGAGAACTCTTGAGGAAACCCACGAACACGGTGTTTGTCCACCACAATGTTCACTTGCGGGAGCAGGGTTTGAACCCAGAACCCCATGCACCAGAGGTGAACGCTCTACCACTGAGCCACCGCCGCCCCAAAATGAAATATGAACATAAACTAAAAGATAATGATTACGAGTGCAAAGATAAGTTTGTAATTTTATATTTGGTCTAGGAATTAATTCGTGCGGGTGGACAAGAGATGGCGCAACGAACGGAGCGTCCCACAGTTCCGTGTATCCACACATGTGTTGCAAACCCCTGTCATCGCGTATCGTTCGTAGTATAGGGCAGTGGATTAAAGCGTCAACAACACCAGTTTGTACTTAAGTGAACATGGCGCAATTTGTGCCTGATAAAGTGTTTTTGCGGGGCGTCCTGCTGCATTACTTTAACATGCAGAAAAGTGCGACTGAAAGTCATCGTATTTTGGTGGTAGTGTATCGTGACCATGCTCTAGCTGAGCGAACGTGTCAGAAGTGGTTTGCACGGTTTAGAAGTGGTGATTTCGGCTTGGCAGACCAAGAGCGAGCTGGACAGCCAAAAAAATTTCAAGACGAAGAATTGACAGCATTGCTCGAGCAGGATTCGTGTCAAACGCAGGAACAACTTGCAGCAGCATTAGGCGTTGATCAAACAACAGTCTCCAAACGCTTGAAAGCCATGGGAATGATTCAAAAGATGTCACATTGGGTTCCACATGAATTGAAAGACAGAGACGTTGAAAGACGAAAAACCATTTGCGAATTGCTGCTTCAACGACAGAGCAGAAAGGGGTTTCTGCATCGAATTATTACGGGTGATGAGAAGTGGATCCATTACGAGAACCCTAAACGAAAAAAGGCCTGGGTGAAACCAGGTGAACCAGGTCCATCACAACCAAAACGAGATATTCACTGTGCAAAGGTTATGCTGTGCATATGGTGGGATATGAAAGGTGTGGTGTACTATGAGCTGCTGCAACCGGGTGAAACTATGAATGGAGAACGTTATCGACGACAATTAATGCGTTTGAAGCAAGCTCTGGCCAGAACACGACCAGAATGGGAGAACAGACATGATAAACTTATTGTTCAACATGATAACGCTCGCCCACATGTCGCAAAACCGGTCAAAACCTATTTAAAAAATGTCGGATGGGAAGTTTTACCCCACCCGCCGTATTCACCAGACGTTGCTCCTTCGGACTACTACTTGTTCGATTGCATGAACAACGATTTGATTGGACAGCGGTTTACTTCTTCAGAAGATATCGAAACATGGGTCTCTGACTGGATCACTTCCAAGGATGAGGACTTCTTTCGCCACGGAATCCGTACATTGCCTGACAGATGGGCGAAAGTGGTGGCTAGCGATGGACAATATTTTTCTTAAGGTATTTATGTATTTTGTGTTTGTACCACAGCTTCAATGTGTGCGTACCAACCGCACGAATTAATTCCTAGACCAAATAAATAACTTATAACTGCAACTGATGACATTTATAACAAACCATATCAACTGATAACATTTTAGCAAGAGTTAATTCTGCCAATACTGAGAGGAAGAGGATAGGCTTCACAACTGAGATTAAGTTCAGCTGCTACAGCGCATGATAGGATGGTCAGGTGTCATTCGTCCACTCTACCAACCAGTAAACAAATCCACATTGAACTTAATCGAGAAAATAAAATGAATATCGCTTCACGGTGTGAAAGTACGGTAGACTTCCAAGCTATGAGAATTCAATACTCAAACATGAAGTAGTGCATGTGTAACTACTGGTTGCAATAGATTAATAAGATCAAAGACAGAAACTGTTAAACGGGCATTGAATCTATATTAGAAAGGCAATACTCGCTATGCTTTACTATTTTCCTTACACGTCGATAAAGGCTGAGACTATGAATACATTGGACAGAACTGCTTGTCGCTTTTTATTACCATTTTTGTTCTATAGCGATAAATGCTGAAACTGGAAATGGTTAATTTTAACCACTCCCGGACTTAATACAGTGGTTAAGGGAGGAGATGGAATTACTTTTGGAAGCCGCAATCGATACGGAAAAAAAAGAACCTCTATATGTCTCTTCAATTTTGCTCTACGAAATCAAAACTGAAATTGGAAATAGTAAATTTCAACGATTTCTCGTTTTGATAGAGTATTCGAGATAGACATGTTACGTTGCCTTGAGACGCTGAATCCTTTGCTAAAAACCACTTCTGCCTATCTGTTACCGTTTTCATTTTGTGGCGATAAACGTCGAAACCAGAAATGACTAATTTCAATCCCCTCGAGTTTGAATACAAAGTTAACGGAGGAGGAACCTATTCTTCGGACGTTGAATCGAATAATAATAATAATAATAATAATAATAATAATAATAATAATAATAATAATAATAATAATAATAATAATAGGTTCATTCCATATGAAATCACCAAATTTGAAACTAAAATGTGGCTCATATGTTCTAAATTTTATTAAAATTTTGAACATGTGTTGTAATACTCAAACATAACACATCTGTAAAATGTTACAACTCTACCTCAAAGGGAACTGCTGTAGGAGCCATTCGAAATTTGGGGGTTTTGTGCAAAAAACACCTAAGTCCGCCTTCGACTTAAAGTACTGAAACCGCTAGATCTCTGGAGATATTGAAGCTATTTGAAAATGGTTTTCACTAAAACAATCGTGGAATTTGTAGCAATTAAAACATTATAGTAATGAACTTCCCAAGTGGGGTTAAGTATATGAATTTCACCATCAAAGAGAAAAAGAAAAGAAGAAAAAATAATGTCAAAATTTAGCAACTATTTCTGAAAAAGGCCTACCTAACACCAACCTCAAATTTTCAAAGTAAGTAGCTCTGGTGTTCCTCCTTAACATATAAAAAAATTAGGAGAGTGTTTTTTGGTATGTTCAAGAAAAACAAATTATGGCACAATGTAAGTTGAGGGCGGATTTAGGCACTTTTTTGCACAAACCCCCCAAATTTTCAACGACTGTTTCCAATTTTCCGTGTTGAAAATGTTTATAATTGTCAAGACTGAGGTGATTGAATAAATGAATTGTGTCAGAAATCTGAAACTTCAAGTACCATTGCTGAAAGGAGTCAGATTCTGTCATTAGTTCGAAAATCATAGACGACTATGAAAACTGTTGAAACATTTCAAACAACCGAGTATCTCGTTCGTAATGCCCAGAAGATCAGAAAGAAGTATTGTACTTTAGCCAAACCTGGTTCTAAAAAAAAGGATATAGTATTCCTGTAAACACCTTTAATTTACTCACAAAATTTAACAACAGTGATGAAGTGCCCTGAAATGCTGGATTGAGTGTTAGTAAGCATATTAATTTTATCATCAATTAGAAAGAGAATAATAATAATAATGTCAAAATTTTTCAATTATTTCTGAAAAAGGTCCACCTAACATCAACCTCAAATTTTCAAACTAAGTAGCTCTCGTATTCCTGTTTATCATATAAAAAAAATTGGGTGTTTTTGGATGCTGAAGGAAAAAAACAATTCAAGTCTCATATTATTTAATTTTCTAGTAATACGACTTGCATGGCTAAGTATGTTGCTCTACAATGGTTGATGATTCTTATGAAAATAATAATAATAAAAACAAGTAGAAACTCTTCCTTAAATGTAATTTATAAAGTTATTTTAAAACAATACCTGCCTATTACGCAGCCTATATAGTGCTGTTTGATTTAATAAAAGAAATACTGAACAATAGTGAACTATTGTTATATAATGAACAAATAACATTTATATGTTTTGCTGATTGTAAGTATTTTGAAATAGTGAGCCTAAGATCTCTTATCATCAATTTTAGAGAAGGTCTTCTCAGTAGCTTGAACTTCTTCTTCAGAAATGCTGTATTTTCTGCCAGTACTAGTTGAAATACTGGGTCTTCAATATTAATGATCCAGTTTTCGTATGGAATCCAGCATGTGTCAGCTGTTTTTGGCCAGAAAAACATTTTCGTGGATCCATGGGGATGAAGGAAATTCACATTAGTCACGATGTTCCTGTGAATTCTCAATTATTTTTCCAATCCACCATTTACTCTTCAGAAATGCATGCAATAAATTGCTCACATCAGAGATTAATGTCCTTCGATTCTGCTCAAGTATTTAGAGTGAATGTTGTCTTTGAAGAAGATAACGACTGACTTCAAGTTTCAACAGGCTGATGTGTTCATAATGAATTTCACGTGTCCCTTGCAACATTATAGCTTTTCCAGTCTCTTTTGAAGCATTGGACAAAGGTTTCCAACATATTCCAGCATAAAAAAGCGTTTGCTTATAGCTGGTTATAGTTTGACATTGGTTGTAGTTGAGAAAATTCGAAGAAATCGGCAACAGTAACACTTCGGTCATCCAGTGGCCTCTGTAAACTAGCATGTCTCGCTAGACATTTCAGCGTTTCAATTATGTCATCGCAAACAAGTTTGCCGTGACTTGTGGCAAAATAGTTCCAATCACAAGTGAGTCCAAAATCACTCATGCAGGCATAAGTTGACAAAGGGTTTTTTTTTTTTTTTTTTTAAATAGTCTTTATATCGGGCTGCTGACTCATCTCCAAAGTACATAACGTGTTTAATTTGAGGAAAACATCGTTAACATACATCAAAAGAATAACTTGGAAAACATAAAATGTAACTGTATCGTGCTTTAACATATCACTGACACAACATAATGAAACATTTGATGACAGAAGTTACAGGATCTCTTAGGATGTTGCATTTAAAAAGATTAGAATGTTGCACAGTTTAGTAGAATGTTGGCCCAGTGCTACTCTTAAACTTCATCTTCAATAATACAGGAGTAGTTTCCAGCAAAATCATCTACAATTAGGCATGAATTGTCATCCAAAGTCTCTATTGTGTGTATCTGAAGTAATCGCCCTAGGATTTGGCTATGAAATGATGCTGCGCTAATTTGTCACTTTATTCCTACCAAAATCTCAATGAAGTCGTCTGTATCTTTAATCATTGCCTCCATTTGGGTTCTGTCAGTTTGAATCCGTTGTTTGTACTTATATGTTATAAGTGAGCCAGTTCTTTTAATACATGAATGAGATACTCGGTTATTTGAAATGTTTCAACAGTTTTCGTAGTCGTCAATGATTTTCGAACTAATGACAGAATCTGACTCCTTTCAGCAATGGTACTTGAAGTTTCAGATTTCTGGCACAATTCATTTATTCAGTAACCTCAGACTTGACAATTATAAACATTTTCAACACGGAAAATTGGAAACAGTCGTTGAAAATTTGGGGGGTTTGTGCAAAAAAGTGCCTAAATCCGCCCTCAACTTACATTGTGCCATAATTTGTTTTTCTTGAACATACCAAAAAACACTCTCCTAATTTTTTTATATGTTAAGGAGGAACACCAGAGCTACTTACTTTGAAAATTTGAGGTTGGTGTTAGGTAGGCCTTTTTCAGAAATAGTTGCTAAATTTTGACATTATTTTTCTTCTTTTCTTTTTCTCTTTGATGGTGAAATTCATATACTTAACCCCACTTGGGAAGTTCATTACTATAATGTTTTAATTGCTACAAATTCCACGATTGTTTTAGTGAAAACCATTTTCAAATAGCTTCAATATCTCCAGAGATCTAGCGGTTTCAGTACTTTAAGTCGAAGGCGGACTTAGGTGTTTTTTGCACAAAACCTCCAAATTTCGAATGGCTCCTACAGCAGTCCTCTTTGAGGTAGAGCTGTAAAATTTGACAGGCGTGCTATGTTTTAATACCACAACATTTGTACAAAATTTGAAGAAAATCTAGAACACATGAGCCACCTTGATTTGTTGATTTCATATGGAATGCCCCAATAATAATAATAATAATAATAATAATAATAATAATAATAATAATAATAATAATAATAATAATAATAATAATAATAAAGCATTTCGATATCTCTTACCATTTTTCTGTGACATGTAAACAAACGGAGAAATCCGTTCTATAAGACTTCAGACACTTATGTATAGCATAGTTCGAAAATCTAATAATTGAGCATCAAATGAAAACTTTGAATTAGAGTTTCAAATCGTGCTGGTGACCACATGCCTGTACAGTAATACAAAATGGTACAGAACTCATGCATGGACGAGTCATGGGTCGCGACAAAGCACTGTAAATGCAACATACTGATTCACTTATGAAGAAAAAAAGACAGAGAAAAAAAAAAAAAAAACATTCAGCCCATTTAAGTTCATACATTATATAAGCAATTCATTAGTAACAATAGTAATAAATGTGGAGTTCTCATAAATACTGCATCTTCTCTTTTCAATTAAAGCACCGCTTATATACTCTTACAAATGAAACAAACATGCTCAGAAACAAACATGCTCAGGTAATGCTATAGTTAAAAGACACTTTTTAACTGTCTACAATCACAATAATAAATAAACCTTCAGAGAACCTTCCCATCTTTAGAATTCTATAAAAACATTGGTTTGCAAACTGACCCACGAAGAAATTGGAAACGAATGTCCATGAAGACTTACGAACGACCAGACAGGTCACAGAGGAAAGTTGTTTAAAACTAACATGTAAAGAAAGTACTCTATAACTGGATGGCAACGTTCACGGCTGGTCTAGTGGCTAGTGCACGGGATTCCGGCCGGGTTCGCTTCCTTGTGGGAGAATTAATATTTCAATGCATTACAGTAGTTCGGATTCCTCCTTAAACTATAGGTGTGAATCTCATATAGCCTCCATGCTGAAAAGAGACGCTAAACTTCAACACCATAATTTAATGTGGAAAAGCTTTCTACTACCTATTGGACACCCCATGACAGCAATATAATGACTAATGAGGAATTTGAGATCTGGGAGTTCGCAAATGTTAAGTTCGACAGTCCAACAAATAAACTTAAATAAAATATTTAAAACAAGTAAGTTTTATTTCACATTGGAAGTGATAGTTCCAGTAGAAAAATAAGGGTGGAGATGCAACTTATTCTTATTAAGAATTTCTTCTGTCCCTCGTATATATCTAGAGTGCCCCAAGAGGAAGCAGCAATAATTTACAAGAAAGTCAAAAGAAGATCTGAGATTGCATACCAAATGGTCGAGAGGTTTCGTTCAATAGTTTATGTATTCAAATTCTGTAGGAAGTTGTTGTTTTTTTTAGTGTATTCCTATTCTCATTCGGAGACAGAATATTTCTTTGAATAACTCTTAGGTAACTCTTTTTCTTTCAAAGTCAATTAGAAAGGAATATTATACGAATTACAAATCTAAAATTCGTAGCTGAAAACAAAATATTAAGTATGTTCAATATTTCATTATCTTCCGATTTGGAACGGATTATTTATAACCCGTAGTGATTCTGTGAAGCAACAGAATTGAATTGTAATACAACCGTATCTTATACCTACAAGTGTAGGGTTACTAATGCACATTGATTATAAGACATTTTCGACGCTTAAAATAAATGAATGCATACGAAAAATAAGTGTATAAGGTCCTACTTTTAGCCCACGAAGTATTTCTGCAGTGTACAAAAGCTATGGGTTATGTTTACAAGTAAGGCATTAATAGTAAGAAATCATTATAAATGCTACAGGAGCTCATATTACTGCGAAAATCCATGTGTTTTTCCTACCTTTCCTTACGCGTATATCTACCGTCGCTCACACGCCTTCCCTTATCACACAGCCTCGCTACATTGCTAGATTACTAGCTTCGCGCTGTCCTGACTAGGTTCGATAGCATTCATGTTTCTAGTGGCCACGTAAGACAGGTTGGTTTGTGTTTTCTGCATTGTAGTTTTTACGGCATATACCCGGACGCTGAGTGTATATACAAATCGTGAAAGAATTGTCATTTTTCAATCATTTCTTCTGGTGACCACATTGAACTTCATCTATGGTATTATCATATCACCCAGCGCAAATCATTTGGAAGGCAATAGGAAGTAAATTAGTGGAACATTATAATTTTTCAACAGTTATTTCGAGTGGTATGTCTGCATGCCTAGACGAAGTATTTATTTGGAAAACGGTAAAGTCCTACTAAAATGAATCTGCACCGTGAAATGCAACATATTTCTTGAGAAACACTTTCTAAGGTAATAACAGTGTATTTCAAAATAAAATTTTAACGTTTTAAAGCCTAAACATCCTGGACCTACTCTGTGGCCCTGATTTAAGTAACTTCGAGTAGGGTAAGGAAGGGAAGAGTAAAGACGAACCAAATAAGTCTGGACCCTTTCAGTGAAAATCAATCCACAGCCATTTCTTGTGCCTACGTAAAGATACCATCTGGAACAGGCGTCGTTAAGTTGACCTAATCATAAAAACTACCGCCTTAGACTAGTATTTTGAATAATAATAATACAAGAAAACAGGCCGCTACCAACAGAACACTTCTTAAGGCACTGGAATACAAGCTTTTACAAAAGAATACCGTACTGGTTTGCTTTTGGTGCACCACTAGTAAGAATGATTGAAAAATTATAATTGTTTCATTGATTAAGTTGTTATTGTCTCCCGATAGGTTTCCGCTGGGAGACATGAAAAATTCCACTTGGCATAGATAAATTCCAGAGGGCTACCAAAAATAATTGCATAAAATTTACAAGTCTTCTACAATTCGCATATAAATACGGCTTCCGGATGTGGGGCATAAAAACTACAACAAAAACAAACAAAACAAAACAAAACAAAAAGAAAAAAAACTGTGCTAGGTGGACACGCACGAATGTCACCTAACCGAGTCAGCGCAGGAGCGCAGCAGGGAGGCAGCGAGCGAGTGCGTTCGTAGGAAGCAGGCGCATCAGCGATGGCGAGTATACGGATAAACGAGGTCGTTTACAACAGCTTCCTATAAGTCACAGTACAGGCTCCGGAGGCATCGATAAATTTGGAGGAGATACTAATTCAGGTTAAATGCTGTATCGCCGAACCAATTTTAGAAAATTTATCAGATGAATTGGAGAATTTATTTTGATTTGTGAGGAAGTGTGAGTGAAAGTCAGGTGAGGGGAATGGTTGAAGTTAAGAAAATACTTGTTGTTATTAGTTGTTTTTGATGTTGTAAGTGGCACTATATGTAGAGGCGGAAGTGACTATTTGGCGGGGAGGTAGGCTTGTTATGATTTATGGGATAGGCAGTGTGGAAATGGTGCGTAAATAACAAAGATTGTTACATACTGCGTTTAAATTTTATTAAGTTATACAAATATAAGAAGTGTCAGTTGTTGAAATTGCGTGAAGGGCATGGTCCACCATACAGGTGAACAGTTTATCGTAAGTATGAAAACGAACTGAAACTACAGAAAAATAAAGGAACACCTAAGTAAACCTAATAGAATCTAACCTAATATAGTACACTTTGGTACCTTTTTGAATGGCATTTAGTATCTGCCCCAAAGCAATGCAACACATAAGCCATGCATTTTTTTTTATGACATATGAAGTGTTTTCCCACTATCTTTGTTTCTGCGTATATCGACAGCCGATGACACGCCTGTTTCCAACGGACGCAAATACTCGCTACTGCTCGGGCCTCCCTGGTGCTTACATGCCATGACTCGGTTAGTGATTAGTAAATTCTCGGGAAGATTCCCAAAAATGTGAATTTATGTACAATCACAAAGAAAATTGCACTTTATTAGTATATTATAATTTCAAAGTTAAATTTGTTTTTATATCACAGTATATTACTAGTGTTGTCCCCAAAGGACTCTTTAAAATGCATATTCTGAATGATGTTATTTCATTAATATTTTATTATATTTAGAGAGTACGCATTGATGGAATACCTTTACATTATGTTCTATGAAAGCAAATATGTTTGAGAAATGGTATAGTAAGTCCACATACTTTTACCGCGCTAAACAGTTTAAATTTACATGTAAGTGGATTTTCTAAACTTGACTCTACTATTGATATTATAAACATATTAAATTTTTAAATGTTATAAACAAATTAGGTTGGGTAACTACCAGAAGACACATGTCCCAGCATTTTGTCAACATTGGCGCATACATATGAATGTTTACAATATTTGCAAGACACTTTCCTATCTTTATAAATTTGCATGTAACATTGCCACACACAACCTTCCTCCCTGTCCATTTTTCGAAATTTCATGCGTTAATTCACATGTAAAAGAAGTCCGAGTACCTCTTCAGAAATTCGAGTTGAGTTGAGTTGATTTTGAGTTTAACGTCCCGTTCAGCAGCGAGGCTATATGAGACGTGGACCTACTGATTAACGTGGAATCCGAACCACATGAGCTCCCGCCGGGAATCGAACCCGGGTTTCAGAAATTCGAGTCAGAGAGAGGAGACAGGCCAAATTCTATTACTAACGGTGATTCAGGGTTTATTAATAGTAGTTCATCTCCATTTCTACGTAATTCTACATTACTTTACAAAATGGATACATTTCATCATTTGCAAATTAGTACTTTGCTACTTTTGGCCGTTGTTTAGCTTTGGGGGGCCAGATTTTGCACCTATTTTTTTTTTTTTTTTTTTTTTTTGCGACATTCTATTCCGATGCGGTTGTTTTATGGTTTGATACGTTAAATTATGTTACCTAGATTAAATTCAGACAGCTTTGCCGAGCGAGCGTAAGCGAGTGAAGGTGGGTTAGAGCTCCGCAGGGCACGTTGTTTTCTATTTTCGTTACAAACAATCCACTTTTTTTTTCTCATTCAAATCACTTACACTTACCTTTACGGTTTGTACAAATTCCCTACTACCCTAAAAAAAATTATGTTCGATACTTTCTTGACTACTTGAACACCACTATCAAATCATTTCTTCCGTAAATCATCATACTTTTTGCTCATTTTGACCCCCCCAACCCTAAACAATTACCTTACTTTTTAGTGCAAATGGAAATATAACTTGAAAACCACATTATTAGTTATATAAGTAATAAAAAAAATTTAAATTTTTTAACCTCCAAATTCTTTAAAACATAGAGGGAAATCATAATATATTAAAGTAAAGTAATTAGCCATATAGTTTTTATAATTTGGAAGATAAAGTAAAGAAATGGAAATAAATTCCTTCCCGAGAATTTATGGGCCAGGGAACATTCCCATTTTTTAAATTCCTTCCCACCTGGAATATTCTCACTGTCCATCACTAGACTCGGTTAGATAACATTCGTGCTATTAGGGACCACTAGCACAAGTTGGCACGTCTTATTCTCTAGTTTTTGTGCCATACGTCCATAGTGTATTTCGAACAATAATTATTATTAAGTAAGCCAGGGTTACAACCTAGTATTTTGGAGGAGAAACTAAATAATATATATATATATTGTATTATTTTCTTTTGGTCCGGCGATACAAAAGCAACAGCCTCTGGCTCACTTAGTAGTTATTACGAGTCTTTAGGAAGTATGACGAGTATAAATACAGTGTGGACGTATGACATAAAAAAAAAAAAAAAAAAAAAAGCAGTGTATAAAACACGAACCAAGTTGTAGTACTAGGTATCCGCCAAAAAGCACGAATGCTACCTAACCTAGTCGGGGTAGAAAAGGGGCCGAGCAGTAGAGAAGGGTGCAATCCTAGGGAGCAGGCGCGTCAGCGATGGCGAGTATACACACAAATGAGCTCGTTTACATCTCACAATGTCAAAATACCGGCTCCGGAGCCGTGGATGGTTCACCATCCAAACCCACGAACATGGTATTTGTCTACCGTAAAACTCACTTTAATTAGAAGGGATTAACCGAGGATCCCACAGGACATAGACGAGCACTCTTATTACTAAACCACCGCGCGGTATTATTCTTGATAGGTACAGACAAAGTCTCCCAATAGGCAGAGAACCTAATTACCAATTCGGCGACTCGTCTAAACCTATATAATTGGAACATCCGGACATCTAAATATGATAAAATACGAAAAAAAGCTTTAGTATATGATTTCTACTGAAATTTTAACAGTTCACGGTTGTTTCTTTCTTGTGTAACTCTGGTAATGGGCATTAACAGTAGAATAGCCGTCACGAACACATTATATGTAATCAATCCCCTAGTTACCTTAAATATCGTCTGCAACACTTTACCCGCAACAGTCGCCATCTTTCAGAAGTCTCCTCTCTTCTCCAAAACCACTAACGGTTAGTGTTGTCTCGGACATAATTCATGTAGGCTAAGATTATATACATTGTCTTTTGAGTAGCTCACAATGATATTTTAAATGGAAACAAAATTGTTCAAAAGTAAAGGCCCTCAATTAGGAAAAGTAGAACTCGCTATCAGAAAAAGGAAAGACCAAAATCAGGGGAAAAGTTCGGCCAATGAAAGAAGGTAAGTACCAAGATGGACGGGACTAAAATGGTGAAGAAAAGTGAAAAATGTAAAATACAAAGGAAAAGTGTGAAGGAAGAAGGAAATGTTTGAACGAGTATATGTACAAAAAAAAAACAGAGCTGTAAGTATAATGTATGTACGAAGAATGTCCCACTTGGCACCATTTCTCACACAGCACCAAAGGAATATGATTTGTACTCGAAGCCTGTCACTGACAAACTTCCCTTTTTTGCTTTACCGGAGAACTTTCTCTTTCATCAGCCAGAGGCAAAGCGAATTTATAAATTAATTTATTCTGTATACTGCATCAAAATGCTTATGCTGTCACCTACTGGTTTGAATGTACCTACTGAGGAACATGGGGCCTAATTTCGTAAGTTTCATTGTATTATGGCTTGCGTCATCGTAAAGCAATATTTGCGTTTTAGTTTGCGCTAATAGACATAGCAGTTGTAACTCTTTTCCATTTATTTATATTTTGCATTGCGAGCCACAATTCGCGTTTGCAAATATCGATACGGAATGATGCCCTTTGTACGTTTTTGCGGAAATGCTACGCAAATTGTGCGTTTTCCTTTAAGGTCATCGGTGTAGCGCTTCGTATTGCTTCCACACTTGCGGTCACAGATTTGTAATGCCTCCTAGAGTCTAATTTCAAGAAGTGGTACTTACAAGGAGACTTACGGGAGTGTCACTCAGTGATTTGAATGAAACTTTGCACACTTGTAGAACATCGAAAATTAATCAACACGTATTTTTTTTTATTTCTACAATGGTGCGGGTTTAAGGGTAGAAACCACCCTTTGAACGTTAGGGGTGGTATCGAAGCATAGACAGAAAGCAACATTTAATGTAGAAGAAAACATACTACCATGGGTGCTTTAGGACAGGTGATTGAGAATCTGACGTCAAAATTACAAAATTGAAAATGGCGGATCCAATATGGCGATAATAATTTCAAAAAGTGTTCTAGTTTGAAATACTGTACATTTAATCAAGACCATAATTGGCAGGGATTACTGCAAGGAGACTGCAGACCGATTTGAAACCCCTTTCTGTAAATATTTTAACGAGATGCATGTTGAAAAGTGCATCTCGGCACCTTTACTATTCAGGGTGCATATTTAAAGTGAGTCCTCTCTTCTCTCACTATTCAGAGTGCTTATTTAAAGTTAGTCCTCTCTCCTCTTACTATACCGGGTGCTTATTCCAGCGTCTAATTCAAAGTCGATTTTGTTATTAGATTCGTGGAGTGGTCACAATTCATGAACTTTTGAACTTATTTTAAGATCAAAAGAGTACCTCAAAATAGAAACCTTTCCTGCATGAATAACTAGCAGGATTCAGCCTCTTGACCTGTTGTTCTTTAGGCGATAGAAGAAACTTCTTGATACAATTTTTTGACATTGTCCTTTTCTACGACTATAACGTTAATTTACATCTCCGTAATAACATAACTAATATACAATCACTGATTGATAATCAGTATTCTTCTCCCAGATTTGTAAGTCTTATTAGGTATGCGTGGTACAAAAGCGGTTATTTGAAAAAAAAAAAAAAAACATATGTTTGAAAATCACATAACATTTTGTTTCAAAGATTGCGATTTGGGAACAGTTATTGTCGTAATAAGGTGTGTGTGGTGTAAATAAGGTTTATGCATCACACACATACACATTTTTTTTTTACGGAATATTATTACTGCAAAACGCTTTCTCAATAAATTCATAATTATAATAATTGAGAATTTATGAAGTTCTGACATAGTGAGAGGTGAGATGAAAATGGATATAAGCACCCCCTCACTATGTATAAGCACCCCGAATAGTGAGAGCTGCAGAAACTCACTTTAATCAAATATCATGTTAAAATAAGTACAGAAAAGGGTTTCAATTCGGTCTGCAACCTTCTCGCAATAACCCGTGCAAACTATGATTGTTCTTGGCTAACTGCATAGCATTTCTAGCTGGAAGACTTTTTGTAATTGTAATCGCCATTTTGTATTTTGTAAATTTGACGTCAGATTCTGAATCAGCTGTACTAAAACCCCCTGGCATTATGTTTTCTTCTAGATTAAATGATTGTTCTCTGTATATGTTTCGATATCACCCCTAAAGTTCAAATGGCGGTTTCTACCCTTAAACCCGCCGCAATGCCGAAATAAAAAAAAAATATGGTCACGTGTCAATTATTTTTCGATGTTCTACAAGTGTGCAAAGTTGGATTCAAATCGGTGAGTGACACTTCCGTAAGTCTCCTTGTTAGATTCTTACGTTCCTCGGATCTCCATACAATGAAAATCTATGTTCTCTTTATTCTGTAACGAATCAACATATGTATTCTCCAGTGGCGTATTTACGATTTTGTTTCGGGGGGTGGGATGGTTTCGCTAACTTTAGTCCTGTAAATGTGAAAATTCTGCAAGATATTTAATTTACTTTAATATAGTAGATAAAATTTCGAGGGGCTTAAGCCCGGAATTCCCCTAAATACGCCACTAGTATTCTCTAATAGAAATATACCATCTGGACATTAAATCCAAGTAAACATTTATTTAACATGTAGAAAACAATAATCAAATATGACAAAGTAAAAAGAACATAAAAGTCAAAAACCGACATACTACATAATGCGAGACTGGAGTCTGTAGAAAGTGTACCGTCAAAAGAATAGTAACAGAAACAAGCGGAAGAAGCTAATAAGCTTGTGCTCTTGGTCTAGCGCCGTGCCAGTTGGTCTAGTGGCTAGCGCGTGTGCCTTTGGTGTACGTGGTCTTGGGTTCGCTTCCCGGTGGGGTTTGGAATTTTAACTATCTTCGATGTTTCTCTGTTTATGTTCTTAAAGATTAATAGAAAAAAGGATGTGCACCAAAAATAATGATAATTAGGAAAATTAAAGAAAGAAAAAAAGTAGATAACGTAATGGATTCTCGTAGCAATGTTTCAACTTGGGTTCAAATCCTGTCTACGAAAACGAACTCACAGCTTTTCTCAAACGTTTACTCCAGCACGACACACCAATGTTCGATTCCCGGCAGGAGGTCAAGTGGTTCAGATTCCAAGTTAAGCAGTAGATCCAGGCCTTATATAACCTCAGTGTTGAAAGGGAGCTAAATCTAAAACAGCACGGTGTAATGTTTACTCTTGAATAAAAAGCAATATGGGAAGATGTTCATCCTAGAAATTAATTCTTCGGTATTCCGCTCAAGCAGAGACGTCGTTTTACTAGGTTGGCAACACTTACAACACAATAACCTCATATGTTGATTAGTTTAATTCTCTATGTTAGCGTAAATGTATTTGCACAGGCATCCTTTATTCCTGTAATATTGAACATTTCCATTCACTTTCCCACAGTTAGCCATTGAAGGAACTCGACATTTGAACACCCTGTATCTCGGAAACGAAGCGGCATCTGACCCACCTTTATAGGAACATTTTTTTGCTTATTTGGATGTTCGCAATCACTTGTCACTTTTGGTTAGGCATTTATGTTACACTCTGTATAGAAGTGTCTCCTCCCTGGCAAACAAAACCTATATTTACACTACTACGGGCCACGGGAATCACTGTGCAAGAAAATAAATGGTCGCTAAATGATATCTCGTATCAATGCTAACAGAGGTATCATTTTTGCGTACAGCATGAACAACATGAAAAGAATATAAAACCGGAAAATTGATATTGTTTGCCTTTTCCCTTGAAATATGGAGTTTTTGAAAATACTGAAACACGTATTTTTAATGAATAAATTGCGTTTTGAAGAGCACATTCCAACTTAAGGTATCCTAATATTGAAAAAATGAAATCTTTAAGTTTTACGCCCCACGGTTATGCCGGTAAGGCTAAAGGAGCTGTAATGATGAGAAATGAAGGATCGAGTTGGGATCAAATCAAGGACCCCTTGCGCCAGAGGTGAACGCTCTACCACTGAGCCACCGCAGCCCTTATCTTATTATTGGGCATGTTCTGAATAACGGAAAAGAAATTTATATATTTTAGAAAGTTTCCCATTTTCTGCCTAAGGAGAGGAGTTTTTAAAACATATTCATTTACCTTTAATTAAGATGTTATATACCGAATTTCACACTATTGAGTATCCTTACACTGGACTTTTATGGATAAAGACAGGAAATTTGGATATATTGAAATGACCTCCTTTTCAAATTTACGGTCGGAATTTTTAGAAACGTATTTAATTATTTTTAATTAGGAGTTTATTTACCGAATTTCATATTTTCATCTCAAACAAATCATTACATTTGGTACTTTCAAAATAGAGAAAGGGAAATTCATATATAAAAATGATCCTCTTAGGAGCAGATTTGCTTTTTGAAACGGTGAAATTTATTTCCTTACCTTTAATTAAGAGCTTATAAACAACATATGCCAAATTCCACCCTCCAACTTAAACGTATCTTTATATTCGGCACTTTCTGAATAAACAAAGATAAATTTGAACTTTATAGAAACGACACCATTTTCCCCCTTTAGGAGCGAAGTTTCGAAAAGACTGAAAGACATATTTCTTTGTTTTTAATGAAGATTCAATACGAAGAATTTTATCTATCGAATTCAGGGATTTGTGAGACATTCAATTTTTGGTAGTAAATTTATCCCTATCTTTAAAACTCGTAGGTTATATATTTCTATAAATCCTTGTAATGATATGTCATGATTTTGTGACAAAAGGAGTATTCTGACCAAATTTCAGCCAACACAGCACAACATTCAACAGCTGTCCATCGACGAATCTTTCCGAAGCGAATGATCTCTCGTTTCGGAGATGTTGAATGCTCGCTCGTTTTTTATGCAGCTACTAGGATAAGTTAATAAGTTATGTATTGACATTTTATCTCCAGTGATGATTCGCCGGAGAAACATTTCTCCTTTGTTATTATAATGGTTCAGTAGGTGGTGACAGATTCTCACACGGTTTCAGTTGTGCTCTTCATCGAGGTTTTTCCAAACCCATCTTGCACAGACTTCCTGAAAGCTCAACCTATAATGCATGACGTCATATGCAGAACCACGACTAATCTGCATATGGGTTTGCACTTCATCAGCAGTCAGTTGTCTGTTATTCAGAATCAAGGCATGGACTAGTTCAGCAATGTCATCAATTGTTGCTGTAATTGGACGCCCTGCTCTTTCCTTATCCTTGATGCTCGAACCCTTTTGAACTGTTGAATGTATTGGTAAACACTTTGCTGTGGCAACACATTGTCCCCGTATTGTGCTCAAAGTCTTCTATGAATGTCCGCTCCGGGTACACCTTCAGAGCACAACAAATGGATGAGAGAACGCTGTTCTTCTTTGGCGCACACAGAGAGTGGCGCGGCCATCTTTATTACGCAACAGTACAAAATGGACTTATATGATAACGCTGTAACCTACCACAGGCGAAACCAATGATGACACCTAACGTCTGGTGAGCTCAAGAAGTAAAATCCATTTTGCGACAACATGAATAAAGATAGACACTACGCAAAAGCGATGTAAAAAAAAAAAAAAAAAAAAAAAAAAAAAAAAAAAAAAACTAGAAGCTTTGGAAATCACAGTTAGTAGAAGAATGGAGAGAAGAAGCAGGGTCGAACTGAAAACGAACGAGGAAACATCAGCGATGGTAACTGAGAAAAGAACGATTTTAAATGTAATTGAAAAGAGGAAGGAAATATGGTAGGGACGTTGGTAGAGGAAGACTGTCATGAACGATGCGCTAGAAGGGAAGGCAGGAGAAAGAAGTCTATAGTTGATTAACGGCGTTAAACCAAAAACTGTACGTGAAGACGAGGTTTAGCTGAACACCATGGTGCATGCTAGTAGTTGGTTAGCGGAAAGTACCTTGCCAATAATGGCAGAACAACTATGATGATAATATAAACCTACTTCTAAATTTTATTAATAGAAAAATCTAAAACAATCTTTATTTTTAAAAAGTTGTATTTCGATCACTTCATTTTTTCTAAAAAAAAAAAAAAAAATGTACAAAAAATGTAAGTAGTCGAATGTTGGATCATTTGATTTTCGGAGCAACTGACGTAGGCAGCCAATACGAGATGTTAATTTTAAGTTGTGAAGAAACAGAACGACTTTCTAATTTTATTTCTCCTTTTTCCTTTTTATTTATTTATTTATTTTTACTTTCTGTCGTCAATAGGTGAAAGGAAACTGATGATCGTAAATAAATGAATTCAATATTTCAGTGGACATACACACTTCATGGCCCCTACAAATCAGAATAAACAGGAACGGGCCACTACAATAAATTTTCTCGCTCCCATTTCATAAGTTGAATTGTGTCAAGGAGCAGTTACTAAGGAAACATTTATTTACAAAATGTGAACGAATAATAAGCATTTTCGGAAAATCTTGCCCGAAGAAACTTACAATCAAAAGTAAACTGTCTCTTCTTGATTTTGTATGAGAAATTGTTTATGTTACATTCTAGGATTGTTGGATATATTTTACGAAAATAATTGAACCTGTTTTGAGAAAATTGTCTGGAAGTAACTTACTTTTCAAGAATAAATTACCCCTTAGAATTTCTAAATGAAGGATCACCTACACTACGTCATAGGGTTCTTAAGGAAATATTTATTTCTGAAACCACACAGTACAAAAAAAAATAATAAAAAAAGATTTAAATACTTCTGCAACAAAATTTGAGGAGAAAGTTTGTCAAGAGGTATCCAAAAAGTGTTTGTTCTTATGCAGAAAGCGCTAATTCTCAAGCGCGTGTTTCAGTAAGATATATTTATCATGTAAGTATAATCATGTCTGGTAAATCTCTTTCTAAAATAATATATTATGGTAAACCTTTTCTTTGATATTATATCATAAATTTCTTAAAATTGCTAAAATAAAACTGATTAATTTCTTAACACTAATAACATTGATACTTAAAATTATTATTAGTTACCGTACGTAGTGAAACTTATCAATTCTAAAATAGCACATCTATAAGGTTTACATTTGGTAATGAAAAGATTATTGTCCAAAAAATATGGAAAACATGATTAGTGTTATTATTATAATGAGTATTCAATTGAATTCGTATTCCTAAACGTTTTAATCTTTTTCGTCTTGGAATGAAAGAGTTTTTTAAATCGTTGGTTTTTATCGTTAGAAACACTGAGACTACACAGCTATATGAGGAATAAACGCAAAGTAGCAATGAATTAAAATAGCTTTTGATATCTTATAACGGTAAACACATTTTCGGTTGGGTTTTCACACTTTTCTACTTCACTTTGTACTAGTTTTTTTACAACAAGGTCAAACGAGTTATTTTTGCTGTTGGATTGGTTTGAAAAATGTATTCACAGAAGAAATATCACAAAATTCACGTTAGTATAGCAATTTTTTTTTATTTTTAATCACTCCTGTCCATTAGAACATGATAATCCTCCTTTTAATAAAATTCAAACGTCAAGTGTTCGAGAGAACTAATGACATGAGTTCTCTTGTATTTTTAATCACTCACGTCGAACTCAAATAGTGGGCTGGGACACTATTGGGGAAGGGAGAGAGAACACTATGCACTTGAGATCAATATGCACTAAAAACGTAGCGCTAAGAACACTGGAAGTGGAGAGGCAATAAGCCTCGAGACTGCATGGAGAGCACTGAGAACATTTGGTAGCAATATAAACAGTGTGTGAGGAGACGAAAAAAATCGGTACTGCGTACAGCACTTCTATCGGGAAAACAGCATAGCTAGTGAAGTGCAACCTGAGAAACTGCATCATGTTGAACTGCAACCTAATGAACTGGTTTCTGGAACCTGGTGGGCTGTATCCTAGTAAATGGCATCGCTGAAGAAGTGCATCCTGGTAAACTGTAACCTGGTGGACTGAAAGCGGATGGAGTCGCCTGTAGAACTGCTGTGCCAGATCATCGGGAAGATGCCAGGACATCTTTGCTCATAAAGAAGGTAGGTTAGAAGGTAAAATACATCATGTGAGCATGGAAAGGAGACATGCCTGTGCAATAAAATTACATGATATGAGGCACGGATTGCTTTGCCGGAGACCATTGTGGAAATGAAGAAACCTTGATAAGAAATTGGGAGAGAGGAAGAAAAAAAAAGGGATTTTGCGACAAGAGAAGCGAACAAGGAACAAAGTATAAGAAAATTATCCTGGTGTGTTATTTAAAGGCGTAAATCGTACATATATATTGAAGAAAGCACACGACCAATGTTAGGGAGTAGCTGATATTCCGGGAGGTTGATTGATTTTATTGTTAACTTCATTATTATGACCATTATTATCATTATTAAAATGAATGGTATTGATCCCTGTAAGCTTGTTCTTGTTGTTCTCGACGGAAACAAAAAAAAAATTACTAGGTATTGGATAGTGCCAGATTGGTGTTCGTATCATAAAAGCAACGGAGCCAAAGTAGATCACGGTGCCTCATAGCGAATTGGGGTAAATGACCGGAAGTATATTCTCAGAAGGTTTTACCGTAATTGTGCTCAGTGGAAAGAAGGTTGAAGGGTGAAAGTTAATGTTCTTTTAGATCGTATATGAATGAGATGGCTATGATTGAATGTCCAGAGGAAGAAATTCTGTATTATCTATAAAGCTGTTTTTTTCTTATATGAGTAGAATATGCAATGTCTGCAGCGATTAATAAACTCCGGAAAGGACAAAATGAAGAACTATTGATATGATCGAATGTGATGCATTGAAAGCGAAGAGGTTGTAGGGGAAAGTGTCGGAGTCAGTATGTTGCTGGGGTGGATCACGACGTAACTATATTTAAACGAAAATAAACGAAATTTAGTCACATTATTTGAGATGTACATGAGAACATTTCGCGTATGAAAACGAGGATGGGTGGGTGGATTTTTGAAAAAAGAAAAAAATGTTTATTGAGCGTTATATGTGGTAACAATCACTAGATTTTGTTCGTGTATTTTTAAGCGCTAATGTTTGAACAAAACCAGCTGTTCAAGATTAAGATACAGGAAGGAAATAGTGAATGCGGAAGAGGCACTTTTCCTTGCATGCTTAGGAAAAGGGTGTCTTGATGAAATGCAGTATTGCTATTGTTAAATGTCGAGTTACGTACGTGATGGGAAAAGGGGAAGAGGATTAGGAGGTAAGAGCGGAATGAGGTAAATGGGTAGGGCTTGAACAAATGCCTCATTGATGTTGTATGTGAAAGTAGGATTGCAAAGAGATGATGTGTGTTCATTGCTCTGCTGGGAAAAATGTACGGGAGGATTGTCTGTCATATTACTTACCTAACAGGAGAGCTATCAGGAGTATAAAGGAGGTTCCTTTAAAAAATGTGAAGGCATGGCAGAACGAGAGACAAAGTCGGGAGTTTTGTTAGCAGAGAACGTTAATTACACAATGATTATATTTTATTTCGAACTGTAGATTAGAATATCAAAACATAACGCGAAATAAAATTGGCAGTTGTGTTCTTAAGTGATGTGCGGTTACTTTCTATTTAGAAGTACTGAAAAAGCGTTTATGTTTATACTCAAACTCAGGGTCTGGATCTGTAGGTGGGATGAACAGTTTCAAACGGGTCTTAGCAATGACTGTCGGTTTGCCGTCAATGTCCAATAGATATTCATCTGCTGAAACATTCGAGATCAGTTTGTAAGGCCCCTTATAAAGGCGGAATAATGGTTTAGAAGTATTAGGTTTAGAGGAAGTGTCCATGACAATAACTGTCAGGGAAGAACTATGTCGGATTTTTAGCTTTCTCAATCCGTTTTTTGAGATCGGTGAATACTTCGTGTTTTCTGAATTCAACGAGATCTCTAATTTCCTTAAGTGCAACAAGTCGGTCGTTGGTATTCAAGGTTTCTTGTTTGACATGTAGGAAATTGTCTAACGGTATTGTAGGATGAACACCATAGAGGAAATGCGGAGAGAAGCCGATAGAGGTCAGTGGTGATTTGTTCAGAGATGGAGTTGCATGAACTAAGTAGCGAGGCCAAAATTTTTGGTTCTCCTAGCACAAAAATTTGAGACTCGTTTGTAAGGAGCCTAATCTTTGTTCAACTGTGCCTAAGGAACGATGTTGATAGGGTAGACCTTATTTAACTGTTATGTTGAGGGATTTGAGGAAGATTAAGGACATGGTGGACAGATGTGAGCTTTGGAGATCCAAGTAGATACTGCGAGGAGTATTATAAGAATTAGGTTGATGATGAAATTGATAGTTTTCAGAGTTGGGAGTACTGATGGGATGAGTTATGGTGAAACCTGTGTAATGATCCGTGGATGCATAAATATACTGATATCTCTCAGGATCGATGGGTATCAACTTGCCTGCAAGGTCCAAAGAAATTTCAAATAGGTCGAACTGGGGGAAGCGATGAATGGTAGGGTTATTATGCATGTAATTACGTTTGAAAATAGCGCAGCCCTTGCATGACTTGAGTTGTTGAGCTAGCCAAGATTTTAGTCTTGGAAAGAAGTACTTATATCTAAGCATTCAATACATTTTGGTAAAGCCAATATGAGTCATTGAGTTATGGCAGTCATCAAATAAGGCAAGTTTAAGAATGTCTGGTACGCAGACCAATAAGCGAGAGTTTGATACTCTGTACAGTTTTATGTAAAGGATGCCTTTTTGAAGGATGTATTGTTTGTTGAGACGTTGTTATGAAGGATCTGTCTTGCCCCGTTTGTTTAGCGTGTGTATGATTTTGGAGAATTTATCCTCAGCCTGTAGTCGATATAAGTCTAAATTGTTGTCAATAGTGAGAAGTACAGAATCAGGCAGAATTTCGTTGTTCATATCTATGGTTTCTTGAATGAGAGAAGCAGAATGCCTGCTCAAGTAATCAGCGATCGGATTGAGATGAGATTTTGTGTGTTTGATGGTGAATTGAAATGTGTTAATATAACTCAACCATCTTAAAATTCTGGGAGAAGAAACTATTGTTTTTATAACAGCCAAAAGGGAGGTATTGTCAGTTACAAGGGTAAAAAAATGCGTTAACAAATATTTTTTGAACTTCCGTAGAGAAAAGTAAACTGCGTATAATTCTTGATGAAAAGTCGGGAGGGGGAAACAGTCTTGGGATGTCTTGTGGAGATATATCAGACAGATTGTACAACGTTAGTAGTAAGGTCTTTTTGTAATAATACGGCTCCTACGCCTTCTGAACTCGAATCTGCCATTAAGATGTGTTTATTTTGTGTAGAATATAAGGCAAGAACTGGAGGAGTAGTGAGAAGTTTTTGCATTTCTTCAAATGCTTGAATGCGTGCAGGAGTTCAAAATTACTTTTTTGGGATTGTTGGATAGAGCTTGATAAAAAAAATAGTGGCAAGAATCATGGAAAATTATTTGAAAAAATGACGAAAAAAATTTGCACTAGCTAACCGGCCCTTATAGACTTTTGAGAGTGGTCGGTCTGGGTGCCTGAACTAAAACCGAAATCTTATCAGGGTCGGGCTGTAGAGTATGATTTTCTATTATATGTCCTAAACATTTAATTCTTTTTGAGCCGAAAACTGATTTCTTAATATTAAATAGCAGAATGTTTAGCGGCTGCTTGAAAGAAAGCACGAAGCACAATCATCATATGATCAAAAACTTTGCATGAACATACATATCATCGACGAATGACGTTATATTGTTTGGAAATATGTCTCTATAGATCGTTTGAAGAGGCTGTTGGAGTGAGATGGAAGCGTTTTTGAAACCTTGAGGAACAGATGTTAATTGAAGGTGATTAAAGGGGAGAGAAAGACCCGTAATAGAGAATGCAGTGGCTGGTCTGTCTTTGGAATCTAGGTTGAATTGGTAAACATTGGAATGAAGTTCAAAATAATTGAACCAAGTAGTCAGAGACTCAAGAACGTCCTGAATATCTTCTAGAGAGGCTATTGTCCGGTAGCGGGAATTGAGAGAGTGCATATCAAATACCACACGTAGCAGTGTCTGTGAGTGTGGTTTCAAAACAAATATGTTATTTTTGTACTGTGAATCTGATTTTTCAAACACTCTTTGATTGATGAGTCGTATAACGAATTCTCTAGCTCTCGGTCTCAGTCTATGTGGAATGACATATTGGGGGACTGGAAAGGGACATCTGCATTCAGGTCTAATATTGCAGAGGTGGACATTTTCGTGAAATCATTGTCGTGCCATTGAAAATGAAAAACGTATTCAGAAAGTAATGCTTTCATTTGAGCAGTATGATGTTCGTTCATGTCTGGAGAGAATTGAAATTTAATTATGTCAATGAGATGGCCGATGTCTAAGACGTTGCTGTATGTGTCGTAATGCGTCTTCGTCCGTAGGAAAATAAGCTTTAGTGTTTTGTTCTAGTGTTGAAAATATAGAACCTATAACGATAGGAACAATGGCCTTTGTGATCTGGGGACGTGATGTTGGCAAGTGGAAGTACAAGGTTTTTAATGGAAACGACAGAATGTGTCATATAGCATTTACTTAAATTTCGTGAGATTGGTGTGTGTAAGCGGAAAGATGTGTTTGGAAAACGGCCATTGCCCTTAAGGGGAATCAATATAACTGAGTGAGGTGGTATGACAATTCTTCTACGTGCCTGAAAAACACTGTGAGCATTAGGATGTTTTTGAGAAAGTGCGACGTGTTAACATTAACAAGGCGTGTCGAATTATCGGAAGGGGGTATGTGACCTAGATGACGTAAAGAAAGGATGCCCTTGTCAAAATCAAGCATGGCTTGATGGTCCTAAAGAAATTTGCTAAATAAGAGGGGGAAATCCCTGAAAGGGACTAAACGGAACAGTACGGAATATTGATGGCTATTGAAATTGAATTTGAGAATGGTGGTGCGGGAAAAGTGCCCTAGGGATGAGCAGAGACCATTCAAAACTGTGTGAAGCCTAAAAGCACGAACAGAGTGATCTAACTGATCGGATGGAAAAATGCTCACTTTTGCTCCAGAATCGAGAGAGAATAGAATGTCTTTGTTCTTGCAGAGAGCTTGTACGTAAGGTAGTTTGCCTTTGAAATGTAATGGTAATTGATGGTACTTTGGACAAGAGGGAGGGGAAGAGCTGAGCGCAAGAAGGCCGGAGCGCTCTCGCGCTCTTGTTTGCCAATTTTAGTTTTGTATTTTAATTGTTAGTGAATATTGAAGGAGGTTGGGGAACTGAGGGAGGGGTGGGATGCTGGAAAAAGGGATAAAATGGATATGGTGGTATGGGTGTGGCCGGGTATTGGGTTGGATAGACATTTTGGGAATGTGTATTATTAAAACGTTTTTTTTTATTTTTGCGGAAGCCTGTGTTCTTAGCATTTTGTTGGTTATTACGGGAGTTAGGTGTCTGAGATGTAGTTTGATAATGAAAGAAGGAAGCACAGTGACAGCAATGAGAATGCTGTAGTAAACAATGAGTGCGTAAGGTGGAAGGAGAGAGTGGATCAATGGAATGGGATTATTGGAGACAAGAGGATGGAGGATTAGGCGAAACTGATTGTAGAGAATCAAAAGGGGTATGGTTGGATTGATGGGACTGAGAGAACGAGGACGGATGGAGGCAAAATGAACAGAGGTAGGTTCGGAATTTGGAAGGGTGTTGAGATGAAACTGCAATTGCGAAACTTGATTAGTGAGATCTAGAATGGCGCTGGTTGTCGGATCGTTTGAAGGATGGAGTGAAAGTGATGCTTCCGTTTTCCGCTTTTGGGCCATGAGCTGTGTGCGCTCCAAGGTTGTGACCTCGTCTAAAAATGTGGGGTAATCTGGTATGGCGCGAGTGCCAAACCAACGAATGTCTTCGGGTGACATAATGGATGCACATGCCAAGGAAAACTCCTGAAATTCAAATTGTGTGTAGGCCTGGTCAGCGAGAAATTTCTTTCCAAAAACATAGTAGAAAGAGGCTCATTGGGAAGTTGAACCCGAACTCTATACTGATGGATACGAGATTTGGGAATCTTCTCATCGCCAAACTGTTTCAAAAATTTTTGTTGAATTGTTGGCCAAGGGAGAGTTGAAAGATTTTGGGTGGAAAACCAGTGGTAAGCAGGTCCGGAGTGATTAAAAAAAAAATCATGCATTTGAAACCGTCCCAATTATTGGCCAGTACAATCTTAAAAAAAAAGTAAAAATAAACTCGCGTTTTGATCCTTGGACACGCCAAATATGTCGGGGATGATGCTACGAATGGCCGCCATGGTGGCGTTGGATGTGGTTGTATTTTGAGACTGATGCGTATTTAATGGAATGAAAGAAGCCTGACTGCGAGTTGTGGGCATGACAAGAAAATAATGAAGAATAAATGAATACAATAGAATCAGCAAAAGAAAAATGTGCCTTATACATGTGAGAACATAAAATACTGAGATGAACGAGGGAAATTCCTGTGAGGGGAGCCATAAAATGTTGCTTAAATGTCACGTTTATAGGATTTACAAGATGAAAATTTCTATCAATACTGCATAACTCACCGGATGTGGGTCATGGTGCAAAAAAAAAAAAAAAGTTGTGTAACATATAAGAGTGATTTTATTGAAGTATGCAAAGAACATATAGTGCGTTACACGAATAACAATAAGGTCCACCTCCTAAAGAAACCAAGGCAGATAAAAGCACGAAATCTTTCGTATCCTTCAAGGGACATAAAAGACAACATTATGCTAATAAGGACAATTCCCCAAGAGGGGGACTAATAGTTACAAGGGGTAACTATAAAAATTTCAAATAGCAACCCCCATCGTGTGGTACGTCGTTTGAAAGCTAATGATAAGTAGAGACCAATTTTGGAAACGGCTTGTCGCTATCGTGTCTCTATCCATCATGGCGGCCATCCGTAAGTACGGCCGAAGTACTCGTACTTACCCTCGTAACCCCCTTAGGCTCGCCTCATGGGGGATTTTCCTTATCAGCATAATGTTGTCTTTTGTGTTCCTTCAAGGTTACAAAAGGTTTCATGCTATCTGCCTTGGTTTCTCCAGGAGACGGGCTTTAGTGTTATGCGTTTAATGTTCTTCGACCCTACTTCCGGATGGCTGCCATGTTGGATAGACACGCTAGCGACATGTAGTTTCCAAAATTGGTCTCTACACGTGATTACCTTTCAAACGAGATATCAAATCGTGGGGTTTGCTATTTAAAATTTTGTAGTTATCCCCCGTAACCCCCTTGAGCTCACCTCATGGGAGTTCTCCATATCAGCATTGTCTTTTATGTCCCTTCAAGGTTGCAAAAGATTTGATGTTTCTATCTGCCTTGGTTTCTTCAGGAGATGTACCTTAGTGTTATTCGTAAAACGCACTGTATAACCAACACCATAGTAAATTAAAGAAGCGATATGATAGAGGTAGTGTAACACAAATATTAAAATAGGATTTGAGTAGTACAGTGATTCGAGGTTCGAATCAACAAGGAGTTGGTCCTTTCTTTCTCTCGTGTGTTCGTATATGATTCAGTACTCTCTTCCCATACCAAGTCATGCAAAAATAATGCGCACAAGGCATACTCACAATTGGTGTAGTTCCTCCATGTTGGTCGGTCTGGAACACGCCACTGAGCTTGGCAACTCGATGGTTCTGAGGTGATCAAATGACGCTTGTCGAACTGATAGATCGTTGAATGATGCTACTAAGTGTGCTAACTGCTAGTTTATATACTAGGTCGGAGACTATTTTGGAGTTTGGAAAAACACATGCTTTCACTTTCTTGACAAAAAATGTTCTTCTTTTTCTTTAAAATAGTCACCTGGCAGTGTTCATGTAACGTATTTTGAGTTTCATTGGAAATTCCATTTGCGTACTGTTCGTTTACTACAAGGTCAAGCGAGTTGTTTCTGCTCTTGGATTAGTTTGAAAAATGTATTCACAGATGAAACATCACAAAATTCACATAAAGTCGGGGCCATGGATAAGCGACTATTTTTCCTGGAAGAAGGAAGACTTTCCTCTACCCCCTGTGGCTTAGTAACCGCAAACTGCACTGGAGGTCGCGAAGGACTCAATGATGCCAGATTTCTAAAGTGAATGAACTGGTTCCTCCCTGTTTTGAAGGTTTCCATTCCAGATTGTCATATGGGAACAGCAGAAGTAAAAAATTATTTTTTAGTTCACCTAGACACAACTTGCATTATGTTACTATTCGAAAGTTTTCGATAAAGTGATATGTTTATTTATCTATATATATAAAAGAGAACGTACAAATTCTTTGTTAGCTCATCACGCTAATACGGCTGAACCAATTTCTTTCATTTTTGGGGGGTTATTAAGATTTGGACCCTAGATGGTTTTTATCATATCACTTTAATTTTCAATTACCAGTGTCTTGAGATAATTGACCATTCAAGTGTCCATAACGTAGAAATCCTTTGTTAGCTCATCATAGCTAAATCTAACCGTATTTATATGCAACCCACATGACCGTGTCACTCGGCGGGTTAACATAAATGACAGGCGATATAATGTTAACATTTACTGCAATCTTCTATGGTTTTTATCATATCACTTGAAAGCGAAAAAGTAAAAATTATCTAAGTAACAAAGTTTATTGCGTTCCGGGGTGACCCCAGCGAAGCGGGGTGAACGCTGCTAGTTGCCCATAAAATATCTGTAGGGAAAATGAGCTAACCAAGTATCTCATTTTTTAAAAACGGATTCTATTTTCTTCAGGATGACATTTTTTTTAAAGGAAAAAAGTGTGGAAAGGGAAAAATTTACGCACTTAAAAGGTAAATATTTATTCTCAATTTCTACAAGAGCCTAACTTTTGGCGCTATAGTTTACAACTAAAGGCAGGTAGTAGGGTGATTTTCCTTTCTTCCCTTTATAGTTTTCCGATTTTTGCAAGCCATAATAAAATGAATAATATATTTGTAAATTTAAGCATGTTTTTTTTTAAAGTTTATATAAAGAAAGAAGGAAAGACAGTATGTCTTACGTCTTCATCCACGATTGAGTAACAACACAAAAAGAAGTTAAAAGTTAAAACTTTTTTTTGGTATTGTTTTGAAAATTAAAGAAACGAAGAGAAGGAAGTGAAAATCTTAGCTTGGAATGCTTTCTCAAAAAAAATCATTCCTTATAGAACGCTTCAATTTATTGTTTATGACCATCAATGTTTTTCACAGTTGTCAGTTGGTAAGTTTTAGTTCTCTACTTTCCCTTGAGATTTTTTTCGAAGAGATTGTAGTATGCTGTGGTGTCTACGTATTTTCTTGCTGATTGGAAATGTCTAATTTCTTTCGGCGGTACCAGATGATAAGCAATCTGGTCCTTCTGGCCAGAAAAGTCTAAGTAACAAATAAAAGAATCGTGTACTTGGAAGTGAAGCAAAGCAGAGGAAGCAAAACACGAAAGTTTCAGGGGGCTGAAGGTGGTCGAAGCTAGCCCTAGCTATGGTCTGGTTTCGATATGAATATTGGTTAAGAAATCCGGGCGATATGTATCTTCCTTAACTAATGCTAATTATTCAACACTTATCTCCACAAAGCATTTAATTTTCTTATTACTAAGTGCAAAAATTGATGTACATTACTCTCAAAAGTCAAGGATATAAAATTACTTAAAAAACGAGAACATTTTCGAAAGAGAGGATAGAGAATTATTTGAGAATCGAGACAAGACGATACTTCTTCAACCTTAACAATACATCTCCTCTCGTGGACAACACTAGTCAAGTCTGAGTTAAATAGTTTTTGCGCGTCCCAAACCAGTGACCATACTTTAATCAAAGATCACATATCGGAATAATATAAAATAATTCTAAACAACATTTATTTAATATCACCAGTTTATTGGCTTCAATGATGAAACCATAGACCCAGCCCACGTCACTAACCTTAGGATACGTTTTCATGTAAGATACTTGCACTCAATTGAATTACATTGATTTCAATACAAAAGTAAAGTATTTACAGATATCATTCTCAACAGCTTGTTTTCAATTTTATATTAAGTTTCGGTACTGACAGATTTATCAAGCGAGTGCTAATCAAATTTGCAATTTTGCTGACATTTTGCACTAATCTTTGTTTCTAATTGCCTGAGGATATTTCTTTAGTAGAACTAAAATTATAATATTATAGAAATTGACCTCATTTCCCCTTCTCAAGAACAGAATTTTTTTAAAAAAGAAAGAAAATCCGAAGGTCGCGGCCTGTAATTTTTTTAAATGAGAAGTGTATGTGCTGAATTTTACTCCTTCTTAAGCGAATCCTCACATTCGGCATTTTCTAAACAAATAATCGGAAATTTGAATATTAATACAAACCCCCTCTTTTCTCCTATAGGAGCGAAGTTTTCGCAATCATTGAAACGTGTTTTCTGTTAATTTTAATGAAGAATTTATCCCCTAGTTCCATCATCTTAACTTCAAGAATTTATGATATATTCTATTTTAAGTAAAAAAAAAAAAAAAAAAAAAAAAAAAAAAAATGAACTCACTCTGTCTTCTATAGGACATATATTTTTAAAATTGTTTTATTAGCCCTAGCCTTTTGACAAAGGAATATTCTGTACAAATCCATGTTTCTATCTATAATAGTTTGAGTAAAGTATTGATGAGTAAGTCACTTTAGATATAATCTTTTTTTTTAATTTTTAAAATATAATAGTGTATATATCTTTTTAAAAACTCATAAATAATTCGTGTTCAGTTTTGGTATTTTCGCCCTATTTGAATTTTGTTGGCACCCGATCATAACATATTTCTTAGATTCACTTTTTATTACACAATTCACGAGTCAGTACGTTTCTACTACGGCTTTCTCAATGGCTCTCTCTAGAAGGAAGAACATATGGTGTCCAGACATTTTCAAGAAAAAATGTGACAACCTTGTCCCTCAGCACGTGCAGAAAACACTTTTGTGGTCACTTGTGGTCATGCTTGTGGAAGGAGCTATTTCTTACGAAGGGTATGGGTAAGGGTCGCTTAACGGTGGCCGCGACTGTAAGTATAGCAAATATTAATTTTTTAATCACTCATGTCCATTAGAATATAACAATGGTATCTAACCCTAAAATCAAATCTGGGTTTAACGGTTGTTTAGTACAAACAGTAAGTGCAACTTGTAAGTTGTCTATTTCCGCTGAAATGAGAGTAAGACCTCGTATTTCTTAGCTGTTCCCGAATAATCTACCAAGAAAATTTCATCTACGGGTAATAAATTAGGTGACGTAACTTCAGCACTAATTCGTTTCCATAAACTTAATGACATGAGTGATACGTTACTTCCTTTATCACATAACCCGATTACTGCAAAGTATAGATTTTAATTTTAGAAGATGATTCATATATTTTAGAGTTAACAAACTGGTCGATAGCGTTTGTTTCTAACTTAATACGTGATAGTTTAACTCTCCACAATTATAAACAGTGGCGGCGATTGGAGGTTAAAAGTGTGGGGAGGGGGGGGGGCAAGACATGATCTGAATATTTGTGTATCAATGGCAGTTTATTTGGTTAATGCTAACACATTGTTTGACGAAAGGTATAACTAATAGGATGCTATCTTTTTCAGTTGAAATACTGTATATCGTATTTCATATTTTATTAAGTAAATTGGCAAGAACAACGCAACTAGCCCTTTGTATTCTTAAACAACGAAGGTTAAGAAGAGATTTAATTCCTTGCTCATGAACATCTTAAAATTGTCTGGAAAATTGTGTCATCAGATTATTTAATAACAAATTCGCAAAACAAATAAATAGAAAGGATAATATTAATCATAGTAATGCATAATGAGTCTTGTTATGCTAAAGTTATATTGAAACTAGGGATTAATGAACAACTTATATTTTTAATTCCACGCATGCTATTAAATGTACGTTATTACTTTTAGAAAAACAGTAAATACTAGTGCTGTCAAAATCGGTTTTCGAAAAAACCGAAAACCGGTTTTTGAAAGAAGTGAAATTTCATATAACCGAATATTCGGTTTTAAAAACCGAAAACTGCTTTTGCGGTAAAAGATCTAAGTGGATGAGATTTCAAATTGAATTTCATGAGTTGCATGTGTAGTGATGTTAACAAGGGATATACCTTTTTTCTATTTAGCTGTACACACGGAAAAGAAAGTATTCTTCAGTTGACAAACTTTCTTTTTTCCATTAAGTTGGGAACAAATGAATTAATGTGGATCTTTTTGTCGTTATCTTTAGAATAGTTAAAATTTGATAACTTGCCAAAATCGGTACTCTAATAGATTAATTTATTTTTCAGTTATTAGGAGAGGAAATTTTGTCAACTGAAGAATACTTTCTTTCGTGACTGTATAGCTATACCTTTCGCACAGTGCTGCATATATTACCATAATAGTCTTGGAGCAAATAAAAAAAGTTAAAACACACATATAAATCTATACAATTGTCTCGATTGATAGATGGTTTCACAATTGTTAAAATTTGTAATTTAAAACAGCATCATTGTTTCTGCTTTGAAAAGGACAAACATGGTTTCGCATATAAAACGGCAAACACGATTTCGGGCGGTTTTCCCTTTCGAAAAGAGCATTTGCGGTTTGGGTTTCCAAAACTGCATTTGCAGATTCGGGATATACAGGTACATTAGTGGGTCACTTCAAAAAAGTGGGGAGCAAAGTCCCCCTAATCGCCGCCAATGATTATAAATATATGCCTGGTAAACTGTGGAGGTTCGGGGTGGGTCAATGTCTAAATGACTATCCCTAGCTGCGCCTATCCCACAGAGTAGCTAATTGCTAATATAATCATATTGCTTATTCTCGATTTAGTTATGGAAACTTGTTATTGCAATTGCCTCGACTGCGTTCTTCTGTGATTTGAGGGTTTATCTGTACTTATAAAATTTCGTTCCGCTCATGGCGGTGGATTGTTACAATTTGGAAAATTAGAATGTTGATTAGTACCAACTATCTTGATTTTCAGAAAAATGTTATAACTATCGCTATGATGGTTTGGATTTCTACTACGCTGCTTGTTAATTTGGCCTCTACCGCATGTACCTTGAGTTAATTGAGACTTTGACTTAAATATCTATAAGTATAATAATTATTACGAATTAGGATTTTTGTCCTTTCGACATCTATAGCCATTTAGCCCGTTACGTGTGAGGAATGACGTCCCGTGGCGAGCACACTATCCGGGAAAAGGGAAGGAAGGAGGCGGCCTGGGACCCACATCTCCTCGGCATTTGCAGGTGTAAATGAGGAAAACCCAGGAAAACCTCATTCTGGGTGACTGGCCTGAAAAACCTTTTTATATTTTTCGACCGTCTCTACGGGAATTGCACACGGGATCGCTCACACCGAAGACGAGAGCGTTAGCGACTCCGCTACGCGGGGCTACGAGTATAACATATTTTATTGCTAGAATAATTTTGATAATTTGTGTTTCTAGAATTCTGTTATTTATATTATTTTGTCCTTGTATCGGTCGGTTCTGTTTCTGACTTGCCTCGTATAAACTGTTTTAACACGCTTTCAGTAACCTAAAATTCCTGAATATTTCTGTATCTTGCAGCTTGTATACCAACATCGGAATAACACCCATAATTAACATGTTCTCTGGTAATTTTGGCGTCAATTTCCTTAATTGTTAACTGTGATAATGTGAAATCAACACTGAGGTATTTGCTTTTGGATTGAAATGAGTACTCCTACATACAGCTAATCTGAGTAGGATGTTAGCCTCTCTAGCAAATATTAACGTAGTTTGTTTTCTAGAAATTGGTATATTAATCATTGTGCGAATGGAACGTATTTAATGTTATGCTTGAACTACAACCTGACCTGAAAGATGCAACAATTTAGTGGTGTACTTCATTTCCTGTAAACATTTATGAATGGATATATCCGCATTGTAACCTTAATTCTATCTATTGGTTTAGAACTGGTTGTGGGTTTGAGCCTCTGAAGGACAATCTATAATTGTGACTAAATATTCACTTCGTTGAGAATGCTGAAAATTTACTAATGCAACATAATACGATCACTGAACACCTTCAATCACACAAAGAAAAATAGATTACCTGAAAAACGAAAATATATTGGCAACTCCTGTGAAAGGAAATAAAAACACGATACAAAAATTTAAATAAAAGATATAGGTCACAACAGCAAAATAATCATAAAGATATATTTAACAACTTTTTAAATGAAATACCCTTTTTCTCGTGATTCTCTTTTAAAAGTTCATGTTTTCACTTTTCACATTAATCTCCAAGGATGAAAGGGGTAGCTGCTCCTACATAGCTATTGCATCCCCTGGCTACAATGTTGTTAAGAATTCTTCCACAATGCATAATATTTCTTGACATTCTTTTTATATCCAAATTGAAAGTACATCACTGCTGAATAAGCATTATAGTATAATCCAATATTATTATGAAGTTTTCGAAGCCAGTTAATACTGTTCTGCAGGAAAGAACCAATAACTATTCAATGTTGCTTATTCGACGTATATACTGTACATGCATTGAAAGCAGGGGCGTCATTTAGGGAGGGCAGAAGGGGGCAATTGCCCCCCCCAAGAGTTTGAGGAATATATATACTTTAATCAATTGGCTACTAATATACTAGTACAAAACCTGAAAGTCTTATTTCTGTGGTGCTTTTGCCCCCCTCAAGCGAAGTCTGAAATGACGCTCCTGATTGAAAGCCAAGAGAAGTGTTTCAGAGAGTGGCTGATGCATTACTCCTCCAACCGGGAAATTTCCGAAAGGGTTTACAGTAGTTCGTTTAACACCCAAGGTGAGCAAATGCAAGTGTTTATATACAGCATACATAAAAAATGCTTTAAGTAAAATATTCTGTTGCAGCCACACTGATTTTGTTATCGGAAAATTGCATTTTGTGAGACAAACTCTAGTTATGGTTCCTCAAGCATTGTACATGTTGCTAACTCACAAGTAAACCTTACGTTTGGGTGAATCGAGTTGCTGACTGAGACACATATGAGAAAGTAGTACTAAATGTGGTCAGTATTTCAGTGAAGTTGTAGGTGCGAAGCTCCAGAGGTTTAGGAGATACATCTACCAGAAGATCATATGGAAGTACAGAATAGTCTTCATACAGTTGGAGGTAAAAGCTCTGTAAGACCTCTTGTAACGACAAAAGGTGAATAACAAATATATGGGTACATATTAGGACTAGGGGGAAGTCATATAGTAAGGGTATACCTGACGGCGGCCATCTTGAAATCTGCCATTTTAAATTAAGGTTAAGTTTTTAAAATAGGAATAGGGTCATGTGATACATGATTTAAGGCGCAAATTTAATCAGAAGAACAACGGTGACGTTAATTTTGATTTATGCGCTATTGGTAAAAAGTTACAGGGAAATTAAATATTGTTGCAGCATATGTATCATATTAGTTCTTTACCCCACCTTGTAAATTTTGTGTTAATGATAATAATTAAATAAAAAGCAGGTGGATAAATATTAGGTCTATGGTAAGAGTTGCCTTGATGGCGGCCATGTTCAAATCCACCATTTTGAATGAGACAAAAGTTTTAAACAAAACGCACAACAATGACATCTTATTAATGGCAAATTTTACCGTAACTCCAACGGTATAACCATTTTTGCTTTATCATTAACCAGCACAAAATTCAATGGATCGCTCCTTACGACTACTGCTTTGACGGAATTGTTAACGACAAATGTGTTAAGTGTAACTCGATTGCCTTTGTCAGGTGCGCTCACTGTGAGCAGAGCATTTGTGCAAGTCATGCACTCTTTTCTGAACTACATATTGATTGTACTAATTGAGGACTTTTCTGGAAGAAAGACCCAAGTTCAATTATGACTCAATTCCACTTTGGTCATTTTTCCATAAAATTGCAACTTGTTTATGCGATAACAAATGCTGGTTAATGATAAAGCAAAAATGGTTATACCGTTAGAGCTTTGGTAAAATATGCTATTAATAAGGTGTCAATGTTATGCGTTTTGTTTAAAACTTTTGTCTGATTCAAAATGGCGGATTTGAACATGGCCGCCATCAAGGCAACTCTTGCCATAGAGCTAATAGTTATCCACATGCTTTTTATTTAATTATTATCATTAACACAAAATTTACAAGGTCGGGTAAAGGACTAATACATATGCTGCAACAATATTTAATTTCCCTGTAACTTTTTACCAATAGCGCATAAATCAAAATTAACGTCACCGTTGTTCTTCAGATTAAATTTGCGCCTTAAATCATGTATCACATGACCCTATTCCTATTTTAAAAACTTAATCTTAATTCAAAATGGCGGATTTCAAGATGGCCGCCGTCAGGTATACCCTTACTATATGACTTCCCCCTAGTCCTAATATGTACCCATATATTTGTTATTCACCTTTTGTCGTTACAAGAGGTCTTACAGAGCTTTTACCTCCAACTGTATGAAGACTATTCTGTACTTCCATATGATGTTCTGGTAGTTGTATCTCCTAAACCCCTGGAGCTTCGCACCTACAACTTCACTGAAATACTGACCACATTTAGTACTACTTTCTCATATGTGTCTCAGTCAGCAACTCGATTCACCCAAACGTAAGGTTTACTTGTCAGTATATAAAAATAAAAATCAACTGAATGTTCATAAAAATTATATGTTATCATTCAAATAAATTTCAATGAGCAGTGTTGTTAATCAGTGCCTATCTTGGCTACGTCTACTGTGATGGTAAGATGCTTTGTTGTCTTGGCTACAACCAAGTAAACGAATTTCATTTCTAGTCAATGGTCATCAGTACACAGGAGTTTCTTGAAAATGTAAGACCTTTTTTAATCACAGAGGTTGTTGAAAGTGTTACAGCTGATGGACAGTTGGAGTTTGAAACAAATGGAATCGTATCATAGCACGATTACTGCCCCGCACATTACGGTGTAACAGTTTCTGAATGATAGGTCCAAAGAAATAGATTGGTCACGAGAACTAATTGAGCAGCCACCTCGATATCCAGATTTAGCTTTGAACGATATTTACGGTGAAACTTCGTAGAATCATACGAAGTTAATTAATAGACTTAAGGAATCACATAATTCAGCTTGTAAGGAGCTACCATTACATATTTTTTCCGAGGGTCTATCCGGCATTTTAGATAGTTTCTCCTGTTAGAAGGTAAATGGTGCAAATTTTGGCATCTTTTACAGTAAAATTTATTTGTGCAATATTTGATTGGATTTAGTGTCCCTTTTAGCAGGGAGACTAGATGAGACGAAACGAGAGCATAACGTGTGATCTGAAACAAATCATCTTCCCGCGAATCGAACTAAGCTCTTCCACAAGCTGTGTGTTCCCAAACCTACTTATAGCCTGCACTATCTGTCACACACTTTTCATGTGTAAACACGATTTTTCAAATTGCATTTATATTTAAATCTTTTTCCACAACTTCCTATAGTTACAAGATGTGCCTTCTATGTGTCTAAACATAGTCTTCGAAATGAAATATGTATTTTCTGATACATGTGAAAAGATTTCGTTGCACATGTTTGTGATACTGTTTATTGAAATATGATTTCTGAAACTGCTTACGATGTGGGCTCTCAGATATTTTCTGACCATCGCTCTTCACATGTATGGGAAATATATTATCTCAATGTGATCTTTAAGCTTGAATTGTTGTCAAAACTTCCTGGTATATGTGCCAAGTATGATTTTAATCTGTATGCAGTTTTGTTAAACGTAAATCTCTTTTCATTGTCCTGACAGGCATACAATTTTTTACGTGTATATATCTATATCTATCTATCTATCCATATATATATTACAATGTTATAACAAATCTCAACCTTGATTATACCGTTTCTTTCACACTGGACATGTCCTACGTTCATAATTCGCATATGATAACAAGCATGTTTTAAAACTTGACTCCTTAATAATTTCTGCACACACTTCTGAACACTTACCTATGCTTTCTTGACATGTGGACCCTGAAAAGTGAACTTCGATTAAATCCCTTTCCACACACTTTACACGTATAAGGTTTCTCATCTGTATGTCTTAACATGTGCCTTACCATAACTGATCTTCGAGTAAATTTCTTATTGCACTCGTGACATTTATAAGGTTTTTCACCTGTATGTGTTACTGTATGATTTGTCAAACTTGATTTATGATTAAATCCCTTGCCACACATCTGACATATATGCGGTTTTTGATCTCCGTGCGTTAACATATGATTTATCATAACTGCTCTTTGTGTAAATCGCTTTCCACATTCCTGGCACGTATAACGTGTCTCACCTGTATGTGTTGACATGTGATCTTTCAAATATGATGTTCTATTAAACCCCTTGCCACATACTTCACATTTATAAGGTTTCTCATCTCTATGTATTAGCATGTGTCTTACCAAAAGTGCCCTTCGACTAAATACCTTTCCACATTCCTGACAAGCATGGGATTTCTGACCTGTATGTATAAACATGTGGTTTCTTAATGTTGATCTATGATTAAATCCCTTCCCGCACGTCTGGCATTTATAAGGTTTTTCGTCCGCATGTTTTACCGTGTGACTTACCAAAGCCGAACTTGGAATAAATTCATTCACACACTCTTGAGATCTATGACGTTTGTCATCTGTATCTGTTATCATGTGTCTTATTATATCTACTCTATGCGTAAATCGCTTACCATACTCCTGACACTTAAGATTTTTCTCACCAGGATGTGTTAAAATGTTTCCTCCTATTTCTGATCTTCGAGTAAGTTCTTCCAGACAGTGCTCGCTAGTAAGAGATTTCTCATGCGAAAGAGAATCCACTCCCATTTGTACAAAAAGCTTATTCCGTTTTCTGTAAAGTATTTATAGAACTTGTAATAGATTTAAATAAACACGAATAGGAAAACAGAAATAAGAAATAATACCAAACACATAGTGAATGCAATCGCTGACATGTTATCGGGTTACAGTACTTATTCCATCTTAGAAGCGAGTTACTTGTGTATTTCGTGATAGACTGAGGACAAAATCTACGCAGCTATTAGATAAAATATGTTGTAATGTGAAACACAGAACTACCGAAGGATTTCTTTACCATTTGTATTTTCGAAACTAGAGGAAATATATACTGGGTAAACGAGAAATCCGGGGCAATAAGACAACTCCGCTATGAGTAAATATCGGGAAAAATGGAAAGTAGTTTCAAAGAGATGGTTTTCAATCTAAAAGGGTGGAATTTTTCCAGTGCACCAGTCATTTCTGAACCACACCGGTAAGGCGGCTAACATCAAATGAAAAAGTAACGTTCCTTGTTGACCAGGCTGGTTGAACGGAACGAAAGGGTGCGTAATTAGAGAATGAAGATGCACATTATTGTTAGAGGGAACTTAGAACACCTCGAATGCACTTCGCAGTAACGCTGTATTGTTGATATAGTGAAGACCTAAGGAAACACCCTGCTGAACTTGCAACATCGCTGTTTAATTATTCATTGGTCATATTAGTGTGGAGCCGCAGCGGCTAATGCTGATGGAAAAATGCACTATTTTAGATTTAATTTTATTCCACTTTCCATTTTAAAGTATCTTTACTCATAACGGGTTGTCCTATGGTACCGGCTATTACTGATACACCAGGTATATTCTCGTAAATTTTATTATATATATATATATGGTGGTAATGAACTATACCGACAAACTGTACGAGGTGATTCCTCCCATCAATATAAGAGAAAAAGTTCATATGAACTTATGGTGAAAAGTGCATAGTTTCAGAGTTAGGGCTGTCCAAAAACGCGAAAAAGCTAAATTTAAATAGACCCTATTTTGAATTCGAGAAACTATGGGTGGTGGTTCTTATCAGCGTAAAGTAAGTCACGCATATTAAATTCAAAAGTGCATATTTCAATAGATGTAGAGGGCATTCCCTACAAGGTGTAATTTTCAGATATGTTTTCAATAGAGTTTTCATATATACCGATTTCATAAAAGGTCCAAAGTAGGCACGAGGTAAACCTTGACAATAGACATCCAATGCTTCGGAGAGAAGGCAGAAGTGTTAGACACTGGCAGCTCCATGTTTCTTTGTGCTCGGAATAACGTGTGAAGATATGTATTTCGTCGCGGTATACTTCACGCTTTCTTTACTTGGAAAACGTCGCACCATGCGTTTTCCTGAGTAGGAGAGACCGTGCTGCTGACGATCCTTAACACTTCCGACATCGCGCCAAAGATTCCGTGTTTACTGCTATCAAGGTTTATCGTTTGCCTGCTGTGAACCAACCATAAAGTCAGAGTATATCTCAAAATTCGGTTGATGGCATGCCTGGAAATTTCACCCTGCAGAGAAAAATGTGTACACCCATTCAACATTAATGTAATATGCATTTTTGGATTGCGTACGCGTGACTTCCTTTACGCTGAGAAGGACCACCATCCAGTCTCTCGAATTCGAAACAGGGCCTCTTGAAAGTTGGCTTTTTCGCGATTTTGGACAGCACTAGCCCTGAAACAATATACTTTTGGCCATAGGTTCATATGACCTTTTCCCTTATTTTGATGTGAGGAATCACCTCTTAAGTTTGTCGGTCTAGTTTATGAACACCCTATATATATAAAGCAAGTACACCATTTATCTGGATTCGCCTTGAATTATTAGATTTAAGATGTTCAAATTTTGCACACTTATGGATATAGAAACCTAGACGGCAAAAAACTAAGCTCGAAAAATACTCTAGATGCTTACATCCCTCAAATCTGTGCTTAGAGGGAAATCTATTCTCTCTCCATTCTGCTACATACGAAAAGGTCATAAAATATGATAAAAAAAGGAAAATTAAATCAAAATCTGGCTTATTGGGTGATATAAAGTTCATGCTTCTACGGGGTGTAGTTCACTAAGGTTAGAATATACAGATGGACAACTTCTACAGTAAAATCTTCTTGGTGTAGTTGTTAGCATAACGGAGGTGGGTTCAGAGCTTCATTTTAATATAGGTTAGAATCCTGTTTGCGAAAAACCGTGTTTTTTAAAAAAGGGATCTGCTTATATTTATGTAATATAGTACATTTCATCATATACATTAAACCAAATCACAAGTCCATCTCCTTTTTCTTTAATGTATATTCTTTAGCTGAAAGTAAGATAGAAAATGCTCATTTAGTTGATCAATATTTCATGCGAAGGGAATCATTATTTAAGAAAATAGTCAGTAAATTATATCTATAGTTGCAATTGCAACCATGACAATAATCTGGTTGGCCTACTGAAAGTACATACTTAGATTCAAATGCAGAAACAAATTTATGTTGTAAAGAACATTCCAAATAGAGCAGTTTCTAAAGTGATATTTATCAGTTTCTAACAGATTTATCGTATCGAAATAACTGAATTATAGACAGTGAAAAATATAGTGACTGAAATAAAATAATTATTAACACATTCGAATCTCAGCACGTCACGTAGCCGTTGTTTTTCTTTTCCTCAGTGGACGGATCACGTCTCCCCGACGTGCTGAAATTTCCGTTAATTTGAATATTGGATTGGCACCTGAAAACGACTCTCGACTTCTCATATACAGGGAGACCATAAAGTCCTCCAAAAAAGTAAAACTATAACTTGGAAACCGTTACACTTAAGTGTATAAATTTTTGGGGTTGGAAGAAGGGAAATTTAAATTTTTGTTCTGGGCACAATGCTCGATGACGTTTGCGCTGCTAATCACGTGACTTAAGATGACGTCTATTAAAGAAAAGGTACAATGTGTTTTGTGGTTTGCAGAATTAAAATCTTGCGTTTCAGTGCGGAGCAAGTTCCAAACAACGTATGGGAAAACACCCCCAGTAGGAACAAGTATCAAGAGGTGGTACGAGAAGTTCAAAGAAACGGGAAGTGTGTCAGACTTAACACGCAGTGGAAAGCCAGGAACGAGTGGCAATCTGATTCACACGTTGCAGGACAGGGCAGCCAGGAGTTCAATGAAGTCGCTTAAATGTAGGTCATTGGAACTGGGAATACCGAAATCAACGTTACGCAATATTGTACGCAATAATTTGAAAATCCTGCCCTATAAGTTAAAATTTGTGCACGGGCTGATAGAGAAAGACTATGATGTAAGAATGGAATTTTGTGAGTAAATGCTTACCCGCTTACAAGAAGATGGTGACCTGTCTCGATTTCTGTTTTCAGATGAAGGCACATTTCATGTGTCGGGAAAAGTGAACAGGCATAACTACCGAATTTCGGGGTGGAAAATCTACGTGAATTCGAGGAGCACAAGCGGCGTAGTTTCAAGGTCAATGTGTGGTGTGCTGTTTCAATGGACCACATCGGTCCTTTTTTCTTCGAGGAAGAGACAGTAAATGGTAACAATTATCTGAACATGCTACAGACATTCCTGCCAGAACTTACTAGGTTAGGCATCCTTAATGAGGTCCACATGCAACAGGATGGGGCACCGCCGCACTTTCCCTTCAAGTTCGACAGTTTCTTAACGAAGAATTTAAGGAGAGATGGGTTGTCCGAAGAGGACCCACACCTTGGCCTGCAAGATCACCAGATTTATCGCTTTCACTGGCTGTGGGGACACGTGAAGACCAAGGTGTATTCGCAGAAACCAGCTAATCTGCACGGTGTCAAGAAGAAAATAACATGTGATTTTGAACATTCCAGACAACACGCCAACACGCAATTCTTGTTTTCCCAAAAAGACTGCAAGAGTGTTTGGACGTGAATGGTGCACAATTGGAGGTTTGGCGATGAACCTTAACTACCTGAAACAAAACTTTGAACCTTTCTGTAAGCACACCAAAAAGTATTTGTTAATACATTACGTAGTTTCCAAGTTATGGAGTTTTACTTTCCTGCAGGACTTTATGGACTTCCTGTATACTTTGTGATCGTTTTAGTACTGGTAAAAAAAATACAGGTGGCAGTGCATCCGGTGCAGAGCGTGTTACAGAGGTAACAATTGGTATGCGTTTCCCGTGTGTTTAGTAGCATTCTCTCTTCGCCAGCAGTCATTAATTTCACATCGTTGTATGCATTTTTGACTCAAAATGGGAAATTTATTCCAAGAAGTAGTATGGAATATACTTGATGAGTTTGCTGTTGATTCTAGATCTGAAATTGATGATTCAAATGTTGACCCAGATTACGTTGGGGGCGCTTCTATACCAGAGAAGTTCAGATTGTTTTTCTTTTGTCTTGAGTGACCAATAAGGATGACTGCAACATAAGCATCTATGTAAATGGGTGGGGGTCTCTCTTTGTAACAGGGTGGATTGATTTAAATCAGTCTGATTTAAATCACGATTTTAATCAAGATTTAAATCACTTGATTTTTTAAATAAAAATCGTTGATTTAAATCAAATTCCGAAATGAATTAATTTAAAGTGGAAGTAAGTAAAATCCCGTTTATCTTCTGTTATTTCAATTATGGAAGATAATAATCATAATACAATGAGACTCAAATGTATGTAAGCACAGTATCAAAACGAGTATCATGTAGAGAACGATCAGGGAAAATCCCATTTGAACGGGTAACGGGTGAACCCTGTTTTCTTTTCTTTGTAACACAGGGTTTTAAAATTTCTATTCCAACAAGGAAATCACCATGGACATTACAGATGAAAACTCTTTTGTGTCCACGTCTATTTGTTTGTTTCCAGATAATAAGGGCGTATTTAGAGGGGTCCGATCCCCTCTTCTAAATAAAAAAAAAGATTTTAAAATTTTGGGCGGGATTGTAAGTTCCTCGGGATTGTAATACGACAAATTTTGGATGCGTTAAAATATCGAATAATACCTTTAATAAAGTGGATACTTGACCCCATTGCAGAACATGCCGCGATCTGCGATGTGATCGCAGAAAATTTGCCGCGCCTGTGCAGGAAAAATTGTCAGAGGAAATGAAATAGTCAACAGAATAGTATAAAAACGTGCCTGCTATGTATAGATGTCTTAAATGCACGGACAACTCACATTTGGGCTGTTTTTCATGTCACATAAAGCATATTTTTAACAATCACAAGTGTTTCTTCTGCTGGAACTAATCATCTTGATTTTTTTTTTATTTTGGAATTCCTGCAGAAAATTTTTGACTTACAAAAGCTCATCGCATAAAGGCAAAGAAAGTTCTGCCATCGGCTAATATATAGGATCAGAAAACGATATTCACGAAGAAATTAAATATCGACTAAAAGCAGGGAATTCGTGTTATTAAATCAGTTCAAAATCTCTTATCGTCGCGAATTCTGTCGAGGAATTTGAAGCTTTAAAAATATATATAAAACGATAATTATGCCTGTTGTGATGTATGGTTGTGAAACATAGTCGCTTACACTGAGGGAAGAACGCAGACTGAAAGTATTTGAGAATAAAATCCTGAAACGAATATTCGGAACCAAAACGAACAGAAATGAGGATCGGCGAACACTTCATGATGAGGAACTGCATAATTTATATCGTTCACCAAACATTGTTAGGGTCATCAGATCTTGGAGGCTCAGGTGGGCAGGTCATGTAGCGAGAATGGAAGAAAGTAGGAACGCTTTCAAAGTTTTAACTGGAAGTCCAATTGGAAAACGACCATTAGGAAGACCTAGGCACAGATGGGAGGACAATATTAAGATGGATCTCGCAGAAATAAGAATACAAAATAGAAACTGGACTCAGTTGACTAAGGATAGAAGTCAGGAAGCTTTTGTGAACATGGCATTGAACATTCGGGTTCCATAGCTCATAGAGTTAGTTAGTTAATTTCAGACGAAATTTATGTACTTTATATGTATTTCGTGCCGCTAGCTAGTTCCAATTGTTTAAAAATATGCCTCTGCCAAATATCAGTAACTTTCATGAAAAGAAAAGTGTCATGTTGATATACATTGATGTACTTTTTCCTTAATGCTTAAGAAACATTGTTTGGGATTGAAATAGGTTAACGATTGGGAATTAATTCAAAATTAAAACCCAATACTTTCACTTAAATGGCATAATTAACATTTAATACTAATTCATAATGTTTTTTCTTCAGTTCGCGACTTGTATTATACGATGATGATGATTTGATTTAAATCAAAAAAATCGATTTAAATAAAAAAAATCAACAAAAATGATTTTTTTAAAAAAAAATCATGATTTTTTCCACCCTGCTTTGTAATATTTTCTTAGGTACAACAATCGTATTTATGTATTTATATTCTTATACATTTTCTCGCAATGGCAGCACGAGAGAAGAGCGAATGTAAAAGGTATGGATGACAAAAGGGCGACTCCAGGTGAAAAATAGAAATAAGCGATCTTGTACTATATTTTTACTTTATATGAATACCTTTCTGCCTTTTAAAGTATCTAATGTTTGTATTGATGATTGGTAACATTTGAAGGGCTGTAATGCGCCAAAAAAGCTCATATGTGCATACTTATAATCAATCATATTGCTGGCCGACTCTTTTTTATGACTGAAAAATGTACAAATATTAAAAAGCAAAGAAGGTACATAAAAATGAGAGAACAGGTTGAAAATGTTGTATTCTATAGTACTAAGTTCAATATTTCAAGAAAAACATTTCATTGATCTAACGTTCTTACACTATAAAAATCGAAGTATCGCAAATCCGGCCGACTTGAGGGAAAAACATCGCAGGAATGGGCTCCGACTCGAACGTGTTAAGAATCCAAGCACGGAAGAGAAACTAACGAGAAAATCACTAATATGAATTATATTTACAACTTTGTGGCATAGTGGTTAGCGTACTGAGTTGCCACGCGGCAATGAGGGCTGTAGACTTATTCTTTCTTTTTTACGTTTGATTTCGTCATTCGATTAAAACATTCCTGGAGAACAGTTGAAAACTTGATACGCATGCAGGATAGTGTCAACGATTAACATGAAGTAAATTGTGTCAGATTAAAGTAATACTTAAAAAGAGAAAAAGTTTGAAGAATTTTTTTTAAATGAAAATAGATAACACAAAATATGAAATTTTAATTATATACTTTCTAAAAGATAAACTAATAGGTTTACATAATTATTTCAATACAAACTGAAATTAATCAATTTAAACGAAATTTCTAGTGTGATGCCACATGGTCCTTAGGCTAAAGACTGATGATTATTAATAATCCGAGCATTAAGAATGTGAGGGGAACATATTCCCCGAAAAATCTCACGGACATGATGCTGTCCACAACAAACTCCCGTGACCGTAGATCGAATGAGAAACTACTCGCTCCAGAAAGAAGTGTTATATTACTTAATCATTGCACTCTCTTTACGATTAACGCTTATCGTTGTAAATGCAGGAAGAGTTTTGAATTTGTCTCGTACCTTTAAATCAGAAACGACTAAAGATAAAACAAAAACTGAGATAGAAAAATACCAGGAACTTAATTGAGGGAGCCCATTGTGCTTGTTTCTTAGCACCTTTTGGGGGGACTTTAGGGTTTACACAAAAATTTCATTATATTAATATTAATAACGTACTGGCCACTTATTTCTCTACACAAATGACTCCCATTTGAACGAAATACTGGAATATTAGGTGGTTATTATATAGCTATATGCAAATGAAATAGATGATATTTGCTACCTTATTATGAAAAAAAATGCTACATAACACTTGGCTCACAAGCAGTTTCTCACGAGGCCATCCTATTACGGAGTTCATACTTGGTAAATGAATTTCTTATTGAACTTGAGTAGATATGCCTAGCGTTTTCGAAGCTTGCTCTTCTAACGGGGAAATCGTACAAGAGAGTAATTTCTACAATATGCTCCTCAATACATATAAAAAAATGTCTGTCTCAATATTGCGGTGAAATTTTTGAGATGTTTAATATTAAGTTCACAAGATAGTGCTTCGTATGAGCTGGGAATTTACAGTTTAATTTTCTATTGAAATAATCTTCCTAAGTGAAAGAAAGGGAGTCTAATATATTTTCAAATGTCTTCCATAAACGTGCTCTTGTCCTGCATGAACAGTCATTTCAGCTACTCCATTTGTGTTGTTCTCTGTACATGACTCTACATTTTAGACAGAGAATTGTATTTTTTGAAGCCAGTTTAAGTGCTCTATATTGCTATGTTGCATATGCGTGATATATGCTCTAATTTTCTCACAAGCGTACAAGCACATTGATTGTGAATTAAATGCTATGTGCATTTGAAGGTCTATACTTGTGTTCCGTGCAAAGGTTTGAAAATGGAGATTATGCGGAAGTAGAATAAAGGGACATATGATTCTTGATACACAATGCTGTAATTAATATTTCTTTGAAATGCTTCGGTTGCATTAGGAAAATATTCTGTGACAAAATATACTTTCAGGTGACTAAGAATGTGGCACTGAGGAAAATATTTATAACTTCTCTTTTTACGTGATAGAGTGTACCTTTCTCTCACAATTTTGTTTGTTTTTATTATTTCGGGTACCCTACTTTTCTTGCATATCCTTTACATTTTGTATAGTTCTCCGAGTTACAGTTTTGCAAATATTTCGCATTCAGATTACAAAGAGAATGTTTTTAAAACAACTGTGGCTCGGTGCTGAACACATGAAAAACTCTTCCGCGAAGAATCGAACTAGATCTACGTTTTTGGAAACAGTAACGCTAACCAATTAACACGAAATACAGTGAACCTATTCAGGTAAATAAGTAAAATATTTTTTTGAATTACACGGGAAGTCTCAAGTCTCAATTAAAGTCAAGTTAGAGGGAAAATAGATGTAATTAGGTAGCTCTTAGAAGAATATTTTTGGTATTGTAAGGAAATTGTTTAAGGCTTATTCAAGATAATTATCTTGTGGAGTTCTCATGAGCTTTTATAACGGCTCTTAATCTCTTTGGCAAAGAGTAAACTTACTTGGCAACATGTCGATGTCAGATGCAACCTCTTCTCACGCATCAAGAACTAGCTCCCATAGATCATCAGCTCTCCTTTATGGATTACCAAGCCAATTTTTTTGTAGTGTTCTAGTAATTTCTCCCATAAATTTTGCATTGAATTCACGTAAGATGCTCTAAGAATCGAGTCAAGTAATTCAACATTGGTTTCGTATTGAAACCATGCGTGAACCAAAACAGAACCATGAACTGAACTATGATTTTGTTGAACTTCCCCATTGCCGTCTTGAAATGGATTATTTACAACTGGGAGAAATCCATACTGCAAAATAGCAGTTTACCTTCTGATAGCAGTCTTTTCTCAGGACATAAAGCAAGGATATGGAACTCGGAGGTGGTTAAGACTTCATGCTTCAAAGCTTTGGCTAAAAGGATTTATTTTATTGCTATCTTACTATGGATTCAAGAAACTACAAAGCAAATATTTACAATTATTATGTTTTAACCTGTTTCTTGAAATCATAAATGTTGTGATTGTTATTTATCAGTATCTTAAGAGTAAGCAATAAATTGTGTTCTTTACTTACCGAACTACGATTCATTAGTTTAATTTAAAGGAAATGAGGACGAAAAGGTAAGTTAAAAAGCATTGTAAGTTCTAGAATAATTTTATGAATAAATATAAAGAAATGCATACATGTAAACATACCTGAGTTCCTGAGAGTTTGTATCAATTTCACTACACACAGTAGCTTCAGCATTCTCTTCGGTGTGATCGTCAGTAATGCCATACGTGTGATTAGTTGAGTCTTCTGTTGTATCATGCTCATAACCTTTCAAAGTGACTGCAAGTTTATGCATCAAAGTTTGTCGTAACAATGACAGTTTAATACTATTAGTTCCCTCTTTCTCATTTTTTCCTTGTGTCCTACACTCCACGTATGGCACAGAACATAGCGAAAGAGGATCCTTATGATCTAACTCACTGGCATTACTATTCGGTATTTCATACATGCAATCTTTAATAGGCTCATCTTCTGTTTCATTTTCAACTTTAATCCAAACAATGTTGGGGGAATCGAAAGCCATTTAGTTAATTGTTCTTTACGTTGGAAGTTGAGGCCTTCATCATTACTGTTTGAGAGATACGAAAAGTTCTGAAAGCATTAGAAAATATTGTTGCTCATTATGTAACTTTATATTCAACGCAGACAGTTTTAAGTACAAAGTAACCAAATCTTTCTCGAAAATAAATTACAATATTAAGAATATTAGACTATTTAGACATCCCATAGGATCGGTGCTGAAAGAGAAGCTTAACTGGTATTTCTAAGGGTTGAGTTGATTTTGAGCTTAACGTCCCTTTCAGCATCGAGACTATATGAGATAAGACCTACTGATTAACGTGGAATACGAACATCATGAGCTCCTGCCTGGAAATGAACCCGACTCTCCCACGCTTGACATTGCTGAAACAAATCAAATGATACCACGATGAAACGAACGTTAAAGGAAGTGTGATTTACGATACTTTCAACAAACTATACTCATTTGTCTCATTCTGAAATTATTCTAGTTATTTCATTATCTTTACTTATATTTTGCTTTTTAGTTTTATATTTTAAACCACGTCCACATCCACATAGTTCTTTAAAAAAAATGAAGTGTAAAAATGGTAGAATAGAGCCAATATGGAATAGCGGAGCAGATTAAGATGTTCCAGAACAAAGTAGTACAAAACATTGAAATACGATTTTCTTTTCTACAGTATTGGCACAACTATACAGTATCCAATAGTGCACTGCAATCTATAAAGAATCACAAAGTTGAGTAATTATTCTTTTTAGTTGTAAATATTTTATTCTTTTCATTTTTGTGTGGTACTATGGAAAAACTGAGATCATCATCTGTGGTGATATTTAAATTCGGTCTGAAGCTTGTTAAGGATTACAAATCAGGTGCATGTTGGATAGCGTTTTTGATGAATTTCTGTTTGGTTAAAAATTTAGTGAACAACGAAGTAATGGATCCCAGGAGGAAAACCGTTATTCTGTCAATATGGTGTTCTATTTTTCTAATTCCTTTCTCTTATTCTTTTTCCTTGTTTGTGAGAGAATTTTCTTCTACCCGGATTTACTTTCATTTATCACTCACTCACTTCCAAGTTGACCCAACGACTGTGCTACTTTGCGAAACTACAGATAAATGTAGTTTTAAGTTTCAAAATTACTTAGAGAAATTTGTGTTCTTGGATATGTAGATAGGAAAGCAAGGAAATATACAGATGGAATAACAGAAACGCAAACGAAAGCAAAAAAGGTAAGACAAACATAACAACTAAAACGCAAGAAGACAAATAAACAAAGGACAAACGCAACAACGCAAACATAAGAACACACGTTTTAACTTTCACGTTTCTTGTTCGTTGTAAATAAACGTACGTTCCAACGTTCACGTTCCCTGCTCGATTCGATGTTTGTTCTTAAGTCCGCGCTCTTTTTTAAAACGTAGCATTCTAGCATTCGATCCATGTTCCAATGTTTAAGTTCTTTTTCCAACGCACGATTCCGGCATTCTATGTTTGTTCTTTAAAACTTTTTTTTTCTCGACTTCTTTCCTCGTTATTCGTTTACGTTTCCTGTTTAGATGTTAGGTATATAGCGATTTTCCATTGTGCAAGAAGGTGGTTAAGTGATGTCAGTGCTAAGAGATGTTAAGTTTTCTTGTTGATTTAGGCGGCTGCATCTATGAGGTTGACTTTGTGATTTGTTATTGGCACGAAAAAGACAAGCTTAGCAAGTAAGAGTGACTAAGCAAACGAAGAGAAGAACAATCCTGCATTAGTTCGTTAACCAAAGAAATAAAGAAGTCGTTTCGGACAGTTGCCAGCAAGTGCACAGTTCTATAGACCTTAGACCTTGTAACTGGTTTTCTTTGCATATTATGTTTCGTGTCTGTTGGTAAAAGTTATAAACGATGGAGAAGACAAAAAAAACTGTTAGGCGAGAGCGGATAACCTTGGAATTGTCCTCTTTTGCAATTACCAGGAAGTCGTTTATACCGTACATGTTTCCCATTTAAATTCCGTATTGTTACTTAAGCGAATGCAGCGTTTTACAATCAAAACAGGTCTAATTTTGTTTCCCATACAATTTAAGCCATGGAAGAACCTTTTGTCTTTGGATTTTTCTGTTAGTGGTTACGTTAATTTTCTTTTGTTCCTCTGCTATTTTTATTTTTTCTTCGTATATAGGGTTAAGCAAACATCTTAGTTCGCATTCTGTTTCCGTCTTCTCTAATACTTGGTTCTGCTGCTCTGTTAAAATGCTAGTGTCTTGGGTTCGAATCGCTAGTAACAACTTTCTAAGAAGTATTTGTGTGCCTATTAAAAGTGCGGTTTTAACTCTATGTTGTCTAGTTAAAAACCTACCTTAAGCAAATAAACCAGAGTAGTTACCAGAATAGTACAGAGGCAATCCATACACAATAGAGGCGTCGACAAAAGCATGGAAGATAGCAGAGCAGTGAGAATTTTTGCGTACTACATTGAAAGCTGATAAGTTCTTTCTAATTTGTTTCCTTAAATAGCTAATGTGTTCATCTCAGCTTAGGTTTCTGTCTATGTAAACGCCTAAATACTTAAAATTTGGTACGTGCTTTAAAGGAATGCACTTACAAGATTTCTTACAGTTAACATCGTGCAAAACCGATTTGTCTTCTGCTTCTTGCTCCAAGTTAAAGCTCGAAAATTCATATTTAGCAACATTTATACACAATTTACAAGAAACTAAGTATTCTCTTATTTTATCTATGTCTTTGTTGGTTTTCCTATACAATTCTTTTGCGTTGTTACCATGTAGAAAATAGAGCTATATCGTCAGGAAACAGACACAGTTTACCATTTAGTTTTAGTTTGCCAATTGAGTTTATATAATTTTCGAACAACAATGGGGAAACCAACTACCTTGGGGAACACCGCATACTAGTTTCTTCCAGTTCGGGACTGCATTGCCTACTCTAGTTCTACAATATCGATTAGCCAAGAAAGAATTAAAGAACTTTAGAACCACACCTTTTATTCCTAATTTCTCTAGCTTACTTAACAACAATCTATGCAAAAAAGTATCGAATGCTTTGTTAATGTCCAAGTAAATTGCTAACTTTGGTCTGTTGTCCACATTTAGTTCCTTATTTAATTCTAAAATTGCGTCTTCTGTACATTTGTTTTCCCTAAAGCCGAATTGATAATTATAGAAGAAGTTAGAACTTTCCAAATATTCTGTTAGTCTTTTCTGCACACATCCTTCTAATAATTTGCCTATGTTAGAAGGAATAGAGATTGGTCGAAAGTTACCTGGATCCGTAGCTGTTCCTGCTTTGAAAATAGGTGTAATTGTAGCTCGTTTTAGAGCTCCCGGAAAGTAACCAACTTTTAAGCACAGATTAAATATACACGTTGACACATCCGACACTAAACACTTGTAATTTTTAAGAAACGAAACACTAACACCATCGTCTGCAGTATTTTCCCCCCATTCCAATTTAGTTATAGCGTCTTCTAATTCTCTTGCAGTAATTGGTTTCCACGTAAAAGTTTTTGTACAATGTTGTCTGCTGTCTTTCTTCCTTTTGGATTCTTCTCCTGTAACTTTTGTCCAACCTCAACGAAAAAAGAATTTAGTGTCTCTGCGTTTCCTTGGTATTGTATAGAATTGATGCTTCTTCTCGGTGTTTTCCTAAGGTTTTGTGTATTAGAGGATAGAATAACTTTGCCTCGTTTAAGGTATTCGTTAACCAATTTCCACATTCGATTGTGATCACATTTTAAAATTTCTTCTCGGTAGTATTTTTCTCGTAGTATGTTTAAGTAATGTCTAATTTTGCTAGCGAATTCCACTTTGCCCTGTCGACGAAGCTTGTTTCGAATTCGTATGGAAGTTTTAATTCCGGTTGTTATCCAAGGTTTAGGTGCAGCAGTTATTAGCCTAGGTCGAGTTTTCTTATAAGCTTTTCCCGTCTAAGAGTTGTCCAAAAGGTGTTGTGAGTTAATTTTGGGTCTTTGCATATGTACACTTCCTGGAATAATTTCTTGCCAATGTTACGTAGTTCTTTGTCGATGTCTAGGTTCTCTGTATCTGTCTGTTTTAAAGATGGATTCTCAAAGTCGTAATACTTTTCGCACATTCTTATACAGCACCACACAAGAGCATAAGCATGGCAAACAAAAAATAAAGACCACTAAAACTCCAACAGCTATTTCCACCTATTAGCGTCGATTTACTAGTTAAGGCAGATTTTGGCTGCTGGAGTTTTTTTGCTTCTAAGTTCTTTTAAAGTTTAGTCTAAGTTCTTACAAAGTCCACTGCTAAAAAACAAAGTCCGAGGCACTCGCTTCCTGTTCTCTTTCGCTCTACAAAGTTTCCTGCTTAAAACGACACACACAAATTCACAAAGTCCAAAGCAATGGGTAACTCCGCTTCTGCAATTGGGCTTCTTGCTTCTTTCTGGCTGGTGTTTCTTTTGCTTTCGTTCTCGTGCTTGGGAATGGGTTTCTCCTCGCCAACTCCACTATTTAAATACAGAATAGATAGCACAGACCACACCTTTTCTTGGAATCTTACGTTAACAGACTACGCCTCTTCTTGGAATTTTGCATTACTAGGACCGCACCTTTTCCTGGAAAACACATAACATAAGGATTACACATAGCCGGAAATGTGCTGCATCCAACAACAGAAGTATGCTTACATGTTATAGGATAAGATTGCACCATTCTTCCAATTGCACCACCACAACACTCGAGTCTGCTTGGTTTTAGCTAGTTAACAATAATAATAACACATTGCTTTTCCATGTCTTTTGTACTAGAATCGAATCCAAGTTCTTGTTTGTGTGGAATATTAGTTTGCACATAGAATATAGATATACATAACAGGAAAAAAAAAAAACTTCTAATAGTACTTTCTTTTTTGCGGATTTTTTAAAGATTGCCATGCTTTTCTTTTATAGACAATACCCATGAAGAACATCTAGTTATTGCTTTCGGAGAGTTATTGTTGTTGTTTCTTCTTTCTTGGGGGGTTTAAGTGGACTCTCTTCTTCTTTTTCTTCTTCTTCTTCGTCTCCATCTACAGTCGAACAGCTTTTAACAGAATTATCCGAATCGCAATTTTGGTCTGTAGTAAAAGTAATCTTATGGAAACTCTTATTTAATCCTAATGCTTGCTTGCCTTCGTACACAAGATACAAACGTTCCTTGCTATTACTTATCTACTAATCCTTGGTCAAAAACCGTTAGGTAACGATCAGGAAGACACCAAATACTTACAGACATGTAAAACTATCTTTGTACTCATTTGAGTGAGCTGCAAATCTACGTGCTTAATTGGAAATTGCTTATTAGTTGGAAGATCTCTGAGACAAAAACTGTTTGGAAGATGTATGTAGAGAATTTAATTTCCTTGCTATAGCCTCCATTTATTATACAAAAAAGCAACAAAAAACTACAGGACACACAATTAGAGACCCTTCTTAGTTTTCGATAGACACACACACACACACGTAGTCTGCTATGTCGGTACTTAATTCCTTAACGTGTGCGTGTGTACACGTTAAGGAATTAAGTACCGACATAGCAGACTTCGATACATAATGTTACATGTTCGATAGGTACACACACACACACACACTTAGAAATATTAGTTGTTAGAGTTTTCGATAAGCACACACACACACACACAGGTTTAGAGAAGAAGCACATGTTTTGCATGCATAGGCGTAGAGACTTAGACTTAGAAACACAGGCTTAGAAGCATAGATTTATACACAGACCTACACATATAGACTTAGAAGCACAGGTTAGAAGCATAGAGACTCGCACATGGACTTAGAAACTTAGAGTTAGAAGCACACACAAACATAGGACAACAAGCATGAACTTAAAGCCTTAGATTAAGAAGCGCACGTTTAGAAACATAGGCTTGCCACACATACACACACAATTAGAGATCTAGGTTTAGAAGCTTAGAGCCACATACACAATTTCGATACACATAACACTTGGAGATCTAGAATTAGAAGCGTACGATTTTTCGATACACACACACACACACACACACTTACACTTAGAAATTAGAAACAATAGGGTTTCCGACACACTTAGAGATTTAGAATTAGAAGCTTGGAGTTTTAGGTCTAGAATTAGAAGCTTAAAGTTTTCGATACATAGACTCAGATGCTTAGAGTCCTCGTTAGATGCAAACATAGTTAGAGATTTAGAACTAGAAGCTTAAAGTTTTCGATACAAACAACACATTTAGAGATTTAGAATTAAAAGCTTCGATACACACTACACACTTAGAGATTCGGAATTAAAGATTAAGAGTTAGAAGCATACACACACACAACTAGCGATCTAGAATAAGAAGCCTACAAACAACACACTTAGAGATTTAGAATTAAGCCTACAAACAGCACACTTAGAGATTTAGAATCAGAAGCTTAGAGTTATCGAATACTTAGAGATTTAGAACTAGAATTTTCAATACACGCACGGTTTTTTATAAACAGTATCCATAAAAGCACTATCGCTAAAACAAACGCAACAGTTCTAAAAGCTAGTAAACATATACCGTTCTTTTTTCTTAGTTGGTTTAACTCTAAGTGCGCCAGCCTTTACCTTAAACTTTAAACTTAAATCGGGACGAACGTCGAATATCCAGCGTTCTAGCCAATGGTTGGATAAGTACAAGCCTCTAAGAGAAGCGAACTTTAGCATATAACGTGTCCTGCATCGTTACTTAACTACTTGGATAGCCTCTACTGTTAATTCTTGATTTTCTTCTAACGACTCTAGCCTACTGCAGTCTACAACCTTAACAGAGGAATCCAAACTGCCCATTGCTATGGTATCGATCTTTTCTTGTAAATCTGGACCCAATTCAACATGTGCCGATACCCTAGAGAGACAATCACACAAATCAAAATGTTCAATCACAGGAAAAGAATGACCACAATAAGTGCTTAATCCGCCAGTTCGTATCTTAGCGAGAGGGACAAATGTAGGAAGGTAAACAACTGTAAATGTCTTTAATTGTAAAAAGGAAAAACCGTTAGCTTGTAGAAACTCTGGCTTGGAAAGGAGATTGGAAAACATTTTTTTTTTTTACAATAACCTTTAACATAAAAAAACAGACTTCTCTTTCGTACCTAACTTATTTACTAAAGCTCCAACATACTTATATGTCTTGTGCTCTCGAACTGTAAGCTCCAACAACCGATAAGTAGAATGTAACTCCAGTTCTGTCCACGGTAGAGAGAATAAGAGCTTCGCCTCGTTTTCTTTCTCCTCTTTTTTCTTAAGTCGCTGTATTAAATGGTTATATTTTTCTCTGGTTTCTTCTCGTGTCCCTCTATGGATGTTTCTGTAATTCTGTTGCTCTTGTCGAATGGAAAGTTCCTCTAGTTCTGCAGCTCGTGTTTTGGTAGATCTTAGGTAAACCTTATTAGGTGGACAAATCTCTCTAGCAGTAGAACATAGAGCATTGGTAATGTTAATTCTCTTACGATACACTTCTGGAATAACATTCTCGGTGGATACCAAACCTAAAATTGTAAGATCGATGCTTGTTGGTATAGTGGAAAAGAGTGTGTTAGATTTAGTAAAGTACGTCTTGCCCTCCTTTAAATAACACATCTGGGAAAAGCTTAATTTCGAATCACTTTCTTCTGTAACTTTAATAGTTAGTTGGCAACGTATTTAGACTAAAGGCAGACAGCACAAACCTTATCTGTTTTTCTTGTACATTGGGTCCTCTAACAGCTTTATTTGTAATCCAGTTAGCTTATTAGTAAGTAAGTTTTTCCAGTATGCCTAGCTTAAGAGCCCTTGTGTTTTGTTAACTATAAGGCAACTGTTCTCGAGGGCGCTGGTTAGCTTAGCCTACATAGTAGATATTTGAACCTTATAGAACGGAGTATTAGCGAAGTAACATCTAGTGTTTTACAATAAGGTTAAACAATCAAGTATAGGATCCCAGTTCTTGGTTGTGGTGCCCAAGTGGTTGTTGTAATTATAAATAGTGGCTTCCATCCTTGTAATACCATTCTGTTGTGCGAACTTGGACTGGAAAGTCTCTCTCAATCTCTTATCTGGGCATTTAACAAAATGGACTATGTGGTTTCCTAATATTTTAGTTACACATGGATTTGCTATCTGGCATAGGAACTTACTGTAAATTTTAATAGAAGAATTATCCGTGTTTCACCTTAGGCAATCGATTCCAACAGTGTTGTCGTTTCTGCATATAACCTTAAGGGACTCTCCTTCGTCGTAATCCTCTGCAACAACATTTCCTTCTATCTAAAATTAAAATTGTGTATAAAGTACTCCTATATCTCTCTCTTCTTAAACACACCTGCAAAGTCTTGGGTAATGTCTAAATCTAAAAGGTAATAATGTTCTGCCTTTATTCGTTCTAAGATCTCTGGTAGTCGGTCAAGGTCTTCTATTGGTACATCTGCTAACTCTATTTTGTAAGGGATAACGATAGGCTCCTAGTACCGTTTCTTTATTTCTTTTAAGCATGGGCAATCACCTCTTGTACACTTTTGGCTCTAGGAGTTTCTGCAGTTAAGAATGGTAGCTTAGCTTTTAAACCGTACAATGCTAAAGAGAACTCGCTAAATTGGGGTCTTAAAAACGAGTTAAAGGAACTGCATGCCTCTTTCTTAATTAAGAACTTATTATTAGTCCTTCGATCTTCGCAGTACCACTCCGAACTAGAGATCTTAAGAAGCATAATGTTGTCGCAAAATGGTTCTGTAATTGGTTTTAGAGACTTAAGTCTCGGTTCTCCTTTTGCATAAATAATGTCTCCAATGGTTGTTAGTAAGTTGTTGTGTAAGTTTTCTAGTAGTAGCCATTGGTTAAATCTCTCTGCTGTGGTTTTGTCGTTACCAAGTAGCTCACGAATTATATAACTAGTATTGGTAGTAGAAGTAGTAGCAGAAAAACGTTGTAGAAGTAGTATTAACGGTAATTTCATCAACCATCTATTATATAAGAAAAAAATTAACTTCCTTTTATTTAGTCTAAATGACTAAAGGCAAAACCGAGCAGGAAAAAGGAACACTGTAATGCTAGGATAGTATCTGGTAAAAGAAGGGGATAGAGAAACGAGTGTAAGTTAAGCTCCAATGTAAAAAAAATCAGTGTATAGAGACTTGTATGTAAGCTCCAATGTAAAAGACCAGTGTATAGAGACTTGTATGTAAGCTTCAATTGTAAGAGACCAGTGTGTAGAGACTTGTATGCAAGCTCCAATGTAAAAGACCAGTGTGCAGAAACTTGTAAGTAAGATTTGGAAAAGGTAGCCGAAATTTTTCTCTTACCTATTTGAGTATCTTAGATCTATCAAAATATTTAATGTACGACTTCCATTATAATGTGATGAAGCCAAAATACCAAGACAAATTAGAAGTAGGTTATACAGATACCGACAGTTATATATACCATATTCAAACAGAAGATGTGTACGAGGATATGAAAAATTATATTGATTACTTCGACACGAGTGATTACCCTAAAGATAAAAGGTATAAGATACTACAGGTCAATAAGAAAATACTTGGTAAGATGAAAGATGAACTTAAAGGAACAATCATAGAAGAATTTGTTGGTTTAAGATCGTATTTGTTGGTTTAAAAATGTATTCAATCAAGTTCGAAAAAGGTAAAAAAGCAAAAGGAGTTAAGAAAAATGTTATAAGTAAAGAACTTTCATTTAACGATTATAAAGATGTTTATTTAATCAAAAAGAATATTATAAAAAGATGAATTTAATCAGAAATTATAAGCACGATTTGTACAGTATAGAAGTAAATAAGTTAGCTTTAAGTTGTGTAGATGATAAGAGATGTTTTCTAGAAGATGGATTACATACCCTACCATGGGGACATTATAAGATAGAAGAGTTGTAGTTTTAGATGTAAGTATTTTATGGTTTTAAATGTCATAAAAGCCTATGTCCACAGCACCCTACTCAATCTCACTTTAGAACTGTATTCGCACTAACCTCTGTGTTAAATAATATTTGCCAAAGTACTGGGAGGAGGAGTGTGTATATGTATATGGAGAGAGAAGGCCCCCATGGTTAATCCTCGCCTGGGTTTTTTCTGTCCCAGTCCGCCACTGGATCTAGATAGTGTAGAAGTGGCCATGTGAACAGACAACAAAGAACGAAAATGATTTTAAAAAGTTAAGGCTCTCAGGAATTTTGTTCACACGCCATTTCACTTGATCTTATTTTCCTCAAAAAATATTCATGTAAGTATCTTTCAATTATTTCTGAAGAGAGGGTTTTGACCTAGCTTCTAAAGAGTAATTTTGTCCTAGATTGATTCCAACAATATATTTTTTTTCTACTATCTTTCCCAAAGATCACAAACTAACGTGTATGTTATTTTGCGGAAATGATAAACTGACAAGTGACAACTTTTCTTTCAGGATTTCGAAGAATGAAAAGAAAGAAAGAGAGGGAGAGAGATGAAAAAAGGTTTTAGTTGTACCGCGGATTATGAGGCACCTGGTCGGAACAACTTGAGCGAGACAGAGTACTAAACTTGTCATTCGACTCAGGCGGGAAGGAAAAGTTATACCGTCGCAGAGAGTTCAGACCACACTGTTGCCATATTTTCAAAGTCAAAGATGGAAGTTTGATTACTGTGTTTTTTTCAAAATCTAAGATAAGTAGGGCATAGTTACGTATCTCCTCTACGTTTGTAACCTTAATAATAAAGGAGAAACTAATGAAAAACTTTCCTATGCTTTTTAAATGGGCTAACTTTCAAGGTTGCTAGGGGTACCAGATCACATTCAGAGGATGTAGAAAGAACTAATTTCGAACGAAAGTAGGGCTAGAGGAAGTTTCCAAAGTTTGAATAAGGAAAAGACGAAGAAATTCCAAGTGACATTAGGGATAGTTTGCTGGTGTTCGTTAGAGACATTGTTATGGAAAGACTTAAGGTGTGGGAAGAGGATTTTAGCATGGAAGCGAACATGAGATTAGAGGAGAAAGAAGTAAGGTTAGGGTGAAAGTTAAAATAGGGAAGAAAATACTAGTAATAGATGATGTGATGGTGTCGGAAGACGACAATAAGTTACTGAGTTTAGTTTACAAGTTTAAAGTGATCAAACGAAGGCTGGACGCAGAGGAAACCATTTATTCTATGGAACACGATATAACTCAAATACAGGACAAGAAGTTACGGAAGAAAATAAAAAGGGCCCAGGTGGTCGTGAAGAGGAACATTAGGAAGGAAAGAGGGAAACTTTCAAAGAAAGAGTGTAGAGTGTTAGAAAACATAAAAAAGAGGAAAGACATGTGCAACAGGTAAACAATGGTTATGTAATTGTGGTTATGGAGGAACAATGGTGTAGAGAGAGATTGGATGAGCTTTGTAATGAAACTTATGAGATAATAGGCGACAAAAGTATGAGTGAAGAAATTAAAGAAAAAGTGATGGTGTCCTTCATAAAAGAAGAGTATAAAAAAGGTCTAAACGAAGAAGGTAGGATAGAAGTTACGAAACGAAATATTAAACTAACAAGGAAAGGATATGAACCTGTCAACGGGACTTCCTAATCAAACATAGTCCATTCGATAAACATAAAAAAGATGTTCATGCACAAAAAATTGGGTGCTATGGACAACGGATTAAGTCCCTGAGACCTATTGACCCTGTTAATATAAAGAAAATCAGACTCGCAGTGAAATAGATATTGCATTATCAGTGTTCACTGTTTCCAGAGGTTCTAAATATTGGGGCCCCTAACGTACTTGAAAAAGGAAAACTGGGAGAATGTCGGGAAAATTCCTTTCAGAAGTTCCTCCCATCAACCTTGGACCCCTCTGGAGTGGCGCCAGGTAAAAGCACACAATCCAAATGTATCTCAAAAAATAGTATAGGGGATAAGAAATGTGTATACCAATACACGATTTCCCCTCATACCTATTCTGTCTAGAAATAGAAAACTGGTACACACATTCCTTGTTCCTTATAGCATTTTTCGAGATACATTTGCATTGTGTAATTTTACCCGGGCCACTTCAGAGGGGTCCAAGGTTGATGGGAAGAATTTCTGTAGGGAACTTTCCTGACATTCTCCCAATTTTTCCTGTTCACGTACTTTATCAGCTCCAATACATAATCCCTCTGGCAAGTTTGTTTCATGGTGAATAGAATGAACTATAAACCATGACTTTCCAATGAACAGTGTTGATGCAACAGCTATTTCACTGCCAGCTTGCGGTTTTCTTTATACTAACAGGGACAATGGGCCCAGGGAGTTACTCCTTTGTTCATAGCACCTAAGTTTTTGTGCATCAACATATCTTTGTAATGTTTATCGAATAAACTAGGTTTGATTAGGAAGTCCCGTTGAGAGGTACATGTCCTTTCCTTCTAAGACCAGTGTTGGATTGCAAAGGTAATATGTTGGAATCTGCGGAAAAAGAGATAAAAAAGTAGTAGTAATAATAAAGTGGCAACAAGAAAGTAGTAGTGTGAAGAACTGAACTGAACTGAAAAGAAGGTTGGAGGAAGTAGAGGAGATTATGGTAAGGGTCATGTTTAGTGTTGATGTGAAATCCATGCTTCCAGGTTTAATTAACATATTGAGGGTTATTGCAGAACAGATGGAAGATTAATGGATGAAGAGGAGAGGGTCTGAAAGAGGCAATAAACTTCATGTGTCAATGCATGATAGGTGACAGGCTAGTTAAAATTAAGAAGGGGCTGAGCATAGAGTGAAGGTTGAGTCCGATGTTGGGAGAGATGGTCATGAAGGATTGAAAGAAGAAAAGGTCAAAAGGAGGTGACAAATTTGTACTTTAGTAGATACGTTGACAACTGTGTGGGAATATGGAAGGAGACACAAAGACAACTGGAGAAATTTGTGAAAGAGACTGAAGATCAAGAAAAATACATAGAACTGGAGTTGGATGTGGAAAGTGAAGACATTGGTGTTCTTGGACATGTAGATAGGGAAGCAAGGAAATACACAGACGGAATAGTACCACAAAAATTGTGCGTCAGGAAACTACTGCCATACAAGGGGTGTTATGGATTATTCGGCGAAAATAAAGTGCATTAGTAACATGGAGAAAATAATTAACAGGCGAATAGTGAGAAAAGGAAAGCAGAGAAGGGAATAAAGGCCTTTCATGAGCAGTTAAAGGGAAATGTACATGACAAAGGAAACTACGATACAAAGGAGAGGAAGAAAGAAAAAAGTAGGAAGACTGGAAGGAGAAAGAGGACAGAAAATATGGTGGAGAATAGAGAGAGAGGTAATCAAAAGAATGCTGAGAAATACTGGAGGTATTTTCACGTACAAAATAGGAAGCAACAGATTACTAGGGGTAATAGGAGAAAGGCGAAGAAAGAGGGGAGAAGAGGAGAGAGGAATGATAGTGAAAGGAGTAATATACCATGCATTAACTATGATGTATGGTATATTGTGGAAACGTAAAAGATTTAACGAGCAAATAAAACAACATAAGTACCACATTAGATTGGAGGGTGACAGAAATACCGTCTACAAACACATGAGATACGGGACATTCAATCAATTCTAGTGAAATGAAAGTGCTGAACCAAGAAAGCGATTAGCCAGCAAATGGAAAGAAGCGAGATTTATTGAAATAGAAGGTGACAGTGTCATGAACTGGAATTCAGGAATTAAAATTGATAAGCGGTAGAACAAACTATTACTGAGCCTTTAAAGATTAAATATGTTAATTATGTAGGCCTGCTTCTGCAAATCTTTGTATAATTTATTTAGTATTTATGAAGTTGTGTGTAAAGGTTAGTTTGTAAATTAAAATATGTATGCATACGGTGTCAATAGGGAGAAAAAGAATTAAGAGATTTTTGTTTGCTTTATATTCTGATTTGGCAGTGAAGGAGATTGGCTGTAGTAGCTTATGGTAACCAATCAGCATTCAGAGATCTTTTCGCTGTCTGTTACTAGTTGTATATTCATAATTTCTGATGAAGCCAAGTGGATAGTTGGCGAAACGTATTATTTTGCTCATGGAGTGTTTTAAATCGGATATAAGTCTACTAAAAGGAAAACTTGTACAATCGAAAATATTACAACTGGAGTTAAGAAAGTGTAAATATATAGTTTAGAAACGATGGGAACAATAAAAATTACTTTGTGTTTTGTTATGTCTATAGGATCAAAATATTTGAGTCTGAATCCAACACTATTCATATTAATGAAGAAAGACTTGAGCCACAAAATCGAAGCCATGACTACGCATGTGTAATAAACTTTTCAATTTGTCAAAATTCTAAATTTTAGTTTACTAATTTTATATTGTATCATATATGTCAATTACACAAACATATTATATAGTAAGACAATATAAGTGAAGTCGGCAGTGACTTCTTTATGCTTCTCTACAGTTAACTCCGAAAAACGGTACATAAGTACCTGAAGCGAGAGAAAACTAATTTATTCAGATTCACCATAGCAGTATAACAGAACTTGAAATTAAAGTGCAGGTTTACAGTAGGATGCACTAAAATGGTAATTTTACGCTTAAAATGACTGAATCCATATACAAGTGGATTATAATTCACCTGCAGAGTGCTCAACAAGAGTAGGGTTCTAGTTTGAAACCATTTCAAGTGCGAATTGGCATACCTGTTGAGAATTTAGGGTTTTTACAGTAATGTTTACAACAGACAGTTTGAATAATCGTTTCGCATGAATAATTATTTATGCGTATACTCACAATTATTTCCCGTTGCTCCCGACGGAGGTTCTCCTGCGGAGTTTGCCCAGCGATGACGCGGAGTAAATATAATTCCCGTTTCTGGGGACCCCTAACACAGGTTGGAGCGATCTGTTGCATCAACAATCGATTTCGCGTAAACTGAACGTTGAAGCACGTCTGCTCTCTACAGATCCGTTACTGCATAGGCTCAATGTCATTACCCTCCGCTGATGCGAAACAGGTAAATACTTAGTTATACTAGCCGCACAGCACACGCTAGTGTGTGTTTTTTTCCATGTGAATAACAGATTCAGGGTTCTAACTTTCCCCCCCAAACCTTCCAGGTATGGCAGGATTGCAACTGTACGTTCAAAACTCACAATAGTGAAATGAAAAGTACAGTAGCGTATGCAGTGAATATTAATTCAAGTATAGTATTAATACACAATAATTAAATACTCAAAATGGAACGTAACGTGCTGCTTTCTTTACCTTGTTGGTGGTCTCCCAACTCCCCTTATAGCCACCCGATCCAGTACATTTATTTTCACTCTTTCAACATGACATTTTAATTGTGCACCGAACAAATTTACAAACAACAAAAACTTATTTTTCGTACATGGAATCTACACTGCGTGAGAGTGTGACAGATATAATTAGAAAAAAAAAAAAAAAAAAAAAGGAATTATATTACAAGTCTTTCAACTGAGTATAGACTTGTATGATTTCCTCATCTATAGACATAATTTCTTTCTTCTTTACCAAAGCTGCCCTACGAATAGCATTTGATTTTGTCAATAAAGTAAAGCACGACTTCTGCTCTGCTTCATATGCAAGCTGGTTTACTTCAGTCTTCAAAGTTTCATTTGTTTCCATTAATTTCCTTTTCTCTCTCTGCAGCTTCTGTACATTTTCAGTTATCTCTTTCTTCTTGTTCTGCATTTGACTTTCTCTCAACAGTCTTTATTTTCCCCAGCTCTACCATAGAATGTTGCCTTGCATTTCTTTCATGAAGCTGATTGAAGTAAGATCTTTATGGAAATGTTATCATACACAAATCTATGGAGGACTGATACTGCTGAAAAGCACAGTTTCTGGAGGATAATGATAGTGAAGACAGCATCCACGAATGTGTTGGCAGACTAGTGGATGAAAGAAGAGAAAAGTTCTCCCAGCCAACCACCCCATTGGGAGAAACAAAGCCCATCAAACATCCACCTACACATGCAGGAACATTACCAATTATTATTCAGCACAGAAACAGGAATAGGAAACAAAAAAATAGGAACCAATTAAAATCTTCATTGTAATTATGAAAAATCTGACATTTAGTATTTCTGTAAACTTCAAGGACAGAAATGCATTTTCAAGAAAGTTCCCACGATTTTTCCGGGACAAAATCAATTCAAGGACATTTTCAGAGTTTTCAGGATTTCCAGGACGAGTGGGAACCCTGAAAATTATATAGAACATCAGTTTCTACGAATATTTTCAATCTATAGTACACAAGAATCTAAACATGTTGCACGAAAATCCGAGTGTAAATGTCTGAGAATCGTTTCAAGCAAGAAAATCACAGAATGCATTTTTAGCATAAATAATCTTTTCTATGGCATACCAGTTTCCACGTGTATTCTCAACAGGGTTTGAAAAAACCTGGGTATTTATTAAAAAAACCAACCCACCTGGGCCCATATGGGTTTCTTCGGGTTTAATTGAGTTTTTTCGAAATATTTCAATGTCTGGGGTAAAAGTGTTATGTGATTTATATTTCAAGATTGTCATTGTCGCAACTTGCAACAATTTTCTGTTCACTACTGTTTTGACAAAATGGCCGCCATTTTGAATTTTATATTGAATCGCCGAGAAAATCTATACAGCAAATTTAAAACGTGTCTTGCTTCTACCCTCAAAATTTCAACTTTAAAGTCCGATAATTGCACCCTGTAGCGTGGATACACGCTAGTTAAAAAATGGCCGCCATTTTGAAAGTTTGGACCGCCGCCAAAATACATAAGCAGCTAATTTAGTGTGTCTCGTGCTTCTGCTCTGAAAATTTGTTTTTAAAAGACCGAAAATTGCACTTTGCAGCGTGGATACCCGCTATTTTGAAAAAAAAAAAAAAATGCCGCCATTTTGAAATTTTATGTTGGTATGCCGCCAAAAATTTATGCAGGAAATTTAGTGTGGCTCGTGCTTGTACCCTGAAAATTTAAACTTAAAAGACCGGAAGTTGTACCCTGTAATATGTGTCGTACAGGCAGACAAACGAACAAATGTAGATCGAATCATTCCAGGATCCTCAGTAACGTTCGCCAAAAACAGTATGAATACCAAAGATATTAATTTAAAACAAAGATATAATTCATGTATTATAAAATAAATGTTTCAAAATATCTTATATGACAAATATTTTCCAGCGTAAAATAAATGGTTTTATTGTTGAAGTTCACTTCCGATACTTTGCGCGTTTAATTACGGAAATTTCCCTAGTACTAGCAAGACAGTTCTTTGTCGAACATGAATTTAAAACAATTAGCAACGAGAAAGTTCCTATTTTACAAAGTAAATGTCTTAATTGAAATTAAATATCTTCCAGCTTAAAATAAATAGTTTTATTGTTGAAGTATTCACTTCCAATGCTTTGTGCGTTCAATTTCGGGAATTTCCCGAGAGACTTTTTCATGAGGCGTTTTCCCCGAAAATGCAACTTTCTTTACTGTGCATCGACACTTCCACTGGTACGGAAGTTTAAATTCAGTACTTGAAATAGTAGGGTAACATAGTCTTCGGAACTCCAAGCATTAAGCTTCTTAAAGACAAGAATTTTTACGCTATTGCTAGTGTTGATTCTAGAGAATGCTTAATTGAAGAGTAGGAACTAATGACGGAACTAAACTGTTGTTGGAAAGCCAAATTTTACTGAAAAATTACTTGTGTTACCATCTAATGTATGAAATAATACTAATAGCTCTACTACTGTATTTACATATTTACTGGTGGTACAGGCACCTATGGTCTTAAACTCGTCAAATGTATGAGGGATAGCGTCCCAGGCGTCGCCGAGTACACTATTCACAGAAAGTATTTTCTAAAATATAAAATTGCATATTTTACTTCAAATAGTCTATAAACACAACCCATACATTAATTTGTTCTATAATTATCTCAAGCTAAGGTTTTTATTCATTTAGTGCATTCAGAACTTTATATACCGGTAGGTCTAATATTGAATATTGTTATATACTCTAACATAAAAGCATCTAATTCGCCCAAGGGATGTCCAAAATCTGATAAAAGTCACTTTTAATGTGATCACCTTAGTTGTACCGATAATATACTAACAAAAAGCTCAAAAACCCAGTTGGGTGCAACCCGAAAAAACCAATGGGCTTTTCCGGGCTTGGGCCACTTAGGCAAAACCTGATTCTCAATCTGTAGGCATTTATGTGATTATGCTTCACGAAAATTTGTGCACTTGTCATGGTATCATGTTAGTAACACTACACTTGTAAACATAAAATACAGGTTCTGTATAATGTGGAGAAATACATCGGTGGTGGAAAATAGATGAAATGAAATCTTTGACTTTTACGTCCCAAAGTTATGCCGGTTAGGCTAAAGGAGACGGTGATGATGAGTGATGAATGAAATGGTGGAATGAAGAAAGTGGGAGGAAACGGGAGAACCCCGAGAAAACCCACGCACACGGTGTTAGTCCACCACAAAGTTCACTTGGCGGGGGCTGGGATCGAACCCGGGACCCCAAACACCAGAGGTGAACATTCTACCACTGAGCCACCGCGGCCCCCTGGTGGAAAATAGAATCACAAGTTATGTGTCTTATGCACTCACTTATTTTATCCTTCGTGAAACACTTGCAATGATTTTATGCCAGTAACATTACATTTGTGAACATAAAACAGGCGTATTACTTTGTATTTAATTCTATTTTTTGCATAAATTCGTTCGGCATTACTCGAGTAAACGGTCTACCAAATTGTGATACATATCTTACATTTTCAGCTTAGGTTAGAGCTTTCTGTTTCTTTCAGCAGAGTACGTACTAAATGAGGAGCTCCATTGCTACATGCAGATTGACTTCAGGAGGGCTCAGCATAATTCAATGTGGATGTATGGCATAAAAGCTACAATGCATATAACAGAAACGAACTTGTCCTAGGTGACCACTAGAAACCCCTAATGTTACCTAGCCAAGTCAGAAAAGTGAGAGCAGCAGGGGGGCCCAAACGCTAGCGAGGGTGTGCAATCGTAGGGAGCAGACACGTCAGCGACGGGGGGTATACTAATAAATACTTTCACTATCACTCAAAATTTATTTTAATATGCTGTACACTGATATTAATCATGTTCAAACTTTCATTGATTCATGGAAAATGTTTCACATCGTATTTCACTTATAAATTTTCTATTTGTTAGAACCGTCTGCTCGAATGACCGGATTTGTTGTTTCTAAATATGTCTTTTCATGCAAAATACTGAATTTTACCTATAAAATTTCTAAAATGTGGTGCGCCAAATGTTAACCAGCAATATGTTTATTTAGAGATCTCCAATTAAACAATATACGTCTGGTAATAGTATCAGTAGAATGTGTAGTGTAGTAATCCTACATTTGTAAACATAAAACACAAGTGTATTACTTTGTATTTAATTCTATTGCTTACATAAATTTGTTCGGCATTACTCGAGTAGACGGTCCTAGCAAATTGTGATACATTTCTTACGTTGTCAGTTTAGGTTAGAGCTTTCTATTTCTTTTAGCAGAGTATACACTAAATGAGGAGCTCATTACTATCTGCAGATTGACTTTAGGAGGGCTCACTATATACCGGTATACAGTTTGGACGTAGGGCATAAAAATTACTGCATACCTCACCCTGTACTAGGTGACCACTAAAAAGCACAAATGGTATCTACTCAAGTCAGGGCAGGAGCGCAGGAAGAGGCCGAACGATAGCGAGGGGATGCGTCCGTAGGAAGCAGGCGCGTCAGCGACGGAATGCATATACATAAATAGGATAGTTGGAGAGCATACTTAAACATACAATACTTTCACTATCACTTAAAATTCGTTTCAATATGCTTAGCATTCATAGTAAGTACGTATATCCACTCTAACTCTATCACGAACAATATTCCACATCGTATTTAACCTATAAATTTTCTATTTTGTAGAGCCGTGTGCTCGAGTGAACCCCTAACATGTAAATTTAGTTAAGTACACTGTGAGAAATTGCTACATCAGTGAAATTTAATATCATATACAATCTTCTTTCAAATACACTCATTCATTTCCACTGCAGAATTATCATTTTCATGATGGACTATTTTTTATTAGTACCGTATAAACAAATTAAGTAATATTCTTGGTGATGGAGAGGGACGAAGATTGATTATCAAGAAACCTCACTATATTTGGCCTATGTTTAGCAGAAAGTGTTCGGCTCTTTTTTCTAAAAATATGTTATAATTTTGGTATTTTCTGTTCACATTAAATTAGTTTACTTTAGTTTAGGATAGGTAAGTTTAGGTCAGCTTAGGTTATGTTAGGTTTGTTATGCTAGTATAGGGGTACAGTATAATTTTCCAAAACCTGATAGGACTTCACTTATTTCTACTAATATAAGGTTACTTCATGTTGTTGAGGTTAGCTTAGGTTAGATTTGGTTAGGTCTAGTAAAGTCTAAGTACTTGCAGCATCCATTTTTCCTGTAAATTTTGTGGTTTTTACGTGCTTCTGGACCCGTTCTGCTAAACATGCTCCCTATATTTATAAGATCAGCAGTATCATTAATTAAATTTTACAGTTTATCAGGGAATAAACATTCGATTTGGACTACTAACCGAAAATGAAAAATCAGGAGAATTTTCGTTAACAATTCACCAGTGTCTTGTCTTGTCTTGTCGTATGACTATTATCAGTCAAATAGGTAGGTGCACCAGCTCACTAGTCATATGTGCTAATGATGCTAAATTGTCAAATGTGTACCTCAAACAGAGGATTTATGATTCAAAAACAAAATAGAAGAAAATACAGGACACAATCGGGAAGAAATGACACGACTCAGGAAAAGAGTCAAAGTCAGGGAAAGGTCAAAATCGAGAAAGAAGTTCAGACAGGAAAAGAGGGCAAAAAGCCAAGATGAACAGGGCAAAAATTAAGGGTAAGTGGGAAGTATAGAATGAAAAAGAAAGCGTATAAAAAAGAAGGGAATGTATGTACGTGTAAATGTAACAGAAAGTGTAAGTGTAGTGTAGGTGTCAAGGATCTTATGAAATAGAGGATCTGCCCTTACAACAAAATCTTGAAGCCATACATCACAGTTTCGCCACCCCTACTCTGCCCACTCCAACCAATAGGATCGCAAAGTTTTGAGCCAACAAACATTGCGGAGACGAAAGTAGCCAATCAGACGATGGCGGAAACGAGAGTAGCTTATCAGACGTGCCGATGCTCGGATGTTTTTTGGCTTCATTATTTAATAGGATGAAGATACATATGGGCAGATCCTCTATTTTATAAGATCCTTGGTAGGCGTATAGCAAGGCCCATTTAACATTCTTCCTCTCGGAGCACCACCAGACACGAGGCACCCACTATAACAGTCACTGCCGAACTATTTTACCAGTGACATATTAAAAGATAGCAACATGGAGGCAGGATTACCAGGTCCCTAGCTCGAAGAGTCGCTTCTGCGCCGTCGAAATTATGCCACGTTCCGTTACCCTTAGTGAAATTCCGCTACACTGTTAACAAAACTGCCAAATAAACTGCTAAAGTCGTCTGCTGTTAATTTTACTAGGCGCAGTCATGCTAGTTACAAGGGTAAAACGATTCATTTTGGAGAATCGATTAATTTACTTTGATTCACTGAAATGGTTCTATCGTTTAATTCATATGAATATCATATGAATTTTTCGTCAACGCATTCCTTTCGCTCAAGTGAATTGGTTGGGAATGATTCGCTCATTGAATCAGTTAAGTTTCCGTGCATATCATATGAATTGAATGGGGATTATTTGATCATATGAATCGCTTGGGTTACTGCCAGGAGCGGATTCAGGGGGGGCGATTGCCCCTCCAGAAGAGGAAGCTTTCTTATTTTATATATATAAATAAAACCCATCCCAAAGTTTGGAGCCCTTAAAAGTAGCAGTATGACAACCCATCGCCCCCCCCAGAAGTTGGTTCTGGATCCGCCCCTGGTTACTGCACTTCTTTTCTGAGCAATGTAATAAATTGCGTGTGAGGAAATGCAATCTTCTGTACCATCTTTGCCACATGACACGGATAGCGTTGTAGTGGGGTGAGTGCAGTGGCTCGGGAACTTTTAAGCTTCAGTGCTATTATGAAGTTTTAATATGCTATTGCTCCACACCCATAGTTGTTTTTGCATCCTATTTTCATATTAGGGCTTGAGGCAAGGACCATAACTTTTGCAATCTCCTCGTTTTTTCTGCCAATTTCAGTTTTCGAGGAAATATTCTGTTGAAATTCCATACGATTTTCACGGGATGCGAACAGTGATAACAATTTATTTTCATCTTCTCATTGTCGTACCATTAATACGGGGGAAAATAGAGAGCCCTAAGTGCAATGTTAGGCTACATTCATGCTTTTAGTTTTAAATACAGAAAGCATTATACAATGGGCTTGTAGTGTTATATTCAGTGGTCGAAGTGAGACGGTATGCGGTGGCATGCCGTACCGCCTCTGATTTTTCAGTAATGAGGACATACCGTCTCTGGTTTCTTAGTGATCGAGACACTATTTAAATAGCTGGTACGTTGAGTCAAAATCATAATAAAACATACTGCCTCTGCTTTTTTTTTTTCAGTTCGAACACTGGTTATTCATTTATGGTAAGATGTGCTGGCATGTGCAATTTAGGTGTCCCAGCAACTTTTTAGGTACCCGTCACTTGGCACATATTATATTCATGTGCTAAGTATGTACTTCAGCTACCTACAGTTTTAGGTACTTGTTACACTTAATTGATATTTGCAACTATGTACCACAAATATATCATTTACATACCTGGTTCAGTTTCGCACTATAACAGTCATTTGTTTTTATGTCGCCATTTGGGACATGTATCTGTCATGTTGTAGGCACGTCCTTTAAGTAATATTGTTTCAGATACTCTAAAAGCACAAAATATCCTAGGCATTCGCCATTTAGGTATTCTAAATTCTTCTCCCACGTTTGATAAATTTCTTGCTTCTTTTTCTAAGCGATTGTGTACTAGAAGCAATAAACGCATCAACTTTATTAGATGGCAACTATCGCCGATCATTCGAAAGTGAATGTGGAAGAACCATGAAATAAAGTAGACACACGTCAATTTGTTATAAAAGTATATGGCTAGCAAATTTTATCTGATCTCAAACGGTTATCGTCGTATATATGCGGTTAAAGGAGCACTCTGATTAGTCGAATGCAAAAGACCTCAATAATTTATCCTACAAACGACGTTTTCTTCATTGCCTCTGTGGCCAAGTCGGAAGAGCACGCGGCTAGTACTCCAAAGGTTGGGACTCATTTTTTTTTTTACTTCTTTAAAGTGTTGTTTAGACTCACCTTAATATAAACGCATTACACATAGGCGATTTAACGTATTTTGGGGGAGTAAAAACGCAGACAATGTTATACACAACAGTGTATAACAAACTAACCAAATCTTTTAAAACTAACAACCTGTCAACTTAGAGAGTGAGACAATCATTTCTTATACGAACGGACAGTGACTTGGTGTCGAAGGTGATGTCATGCGAAGGGAGAGGCTGCTCGTGGGTTTACCTTCTCTTATTTCTACCATGGAAGTATATAAGGCACGTATTGGACACATTCCCACGTACCTGAGGAAACATGATAGGCATATGCCTGCTATGTAATTGTGCTGTTAGGGCAGGTCATACACTTTATAAATTATACATCATGTTTATGGATTTCTTTTGTTGTTATGTCATACATTTATGCCCTATAGACTAAAGAATAGGCGGATGATTAATTAAAATAAATTATCTCGCAATCCACTCTATTCTATCCTGGGAGTCATTGTGGTTCACTGATAGAGCTCTTGCCTCCACTGTGTGGGGTCCCTAGTTTGATCCACTGCTAAGTAAGTTTGTGGTGTACATCATGATGTCCGTGGGTTTTGTTGGGGGTACTCCCGTTTCCTCTCACATTCTCATTGCACTTTTCTTCCATCGTCATTTACTTGCCTTAATCATTCGTTTCCCTTAGGCTAATGGATATAAACGTGAACGTTAAACTGCAAGATTTCTATTTAATTCTTTTATATTTTAAAATATGTTCTATTTTATTCTTGACTTAATAATTATCTTTTTGAATTCCTTTGAGCTAGAGAAGAAAGGGAATTGACACATCAGCATATATTTAATATTATTGTGATCATTTAAAAAGTTTAGCTCGGTGAGACTTTGAATAAACGCAAAATGAAATGAAATCTTAAAGTTTTACGTTCCATGGTTATAATCGTTTAGACTAAAGGAAGGAATAATGATAAGAATGAATGTAATGGTGAAATGAAGGAAGTAAACGAAAACAAGAGAACTCGGAGAAAACCCACAAATATGGTGTTTGTCCACCATAAATCCAATTTGCCGGAAATAGGAGAAAACCAGGGACCCCATCCACCAGAGGTGAACGCTTTACCATTGAGGCACCAGTATTTGAATAAGCAAGGGATGAACATATATTTGATAAAATACTGGCAACTTCAGAACCCAATCTGAGAAGTGGTCCCCTGTCACCCATGGAATCATCACTGTTTACATTCCTAAGAGAAAACCATTAGTTAGTTAAATTTGAGTTTATTTTCAGTTTAACGTCTGTTTCAGCAGGGAGGCTATATGAGGCGGGGACCTACTGATTAACATGGAATCCGAATTGTATGAGCTCCCGCCGGGAATCGATCTCGGGCCTCCCTCATCCCCCTGTTTACATGGTAGCTCAGAAAACTGTATCTTCACGTCTACTACAATAGTAATAAAGCGGAAAGTAGGTACCATTTAGCTTTGTTCTATGTGGACAAGTGGGGCCTAGGACAAATCTGCCAATTACCAAATGCGCCAATCGTGAAAATGGACAAATCTGCCAATGGACAAATCCGCCAATGGACAAATCTGCCAATTGACAAATCTGCCAATTACCAAATCTGCCAATTACCAAATCTGCCAATTACCAAATGTGCCAAACGCAAAAATGACCAAATGCGCCAATTGTGAAAATGGACAAATCTGCCAATTACCAAATGCGCCAAACGCGAAAATGACCAAATGTGCCAATTGTGAAAATGGACAAATCAGCCAATTGACAAATCTGCCAATTGACAAATCTGCCAATTACCAAATGCGCCAATCGCGAAAATGACCAAATGCGCCAATCGTGAGAATGGACAGATCTGCCAATGAACAAATCTGCCAATGGACAAATCTGCCAATTGACAAATCCGCCAATTACCAAATCCGCCAATTACCAAATCCGCCAATTACCAAATCTGCCAATGGACAAATCTGCCAACGGATAAGTCACCGAACTATCATTTTATTTTAGATGTATTCTTCAATCATCATCCTACAATATTACGAAAAAGAAGAATTATTTATGAAAGAAAGCGGAAAAGGGTATTTTAATTTTGATGTGTTTTACTTTAATTAATTCGCAATTATGTTTCAAAATGAATGTTTACTGATGTTGGTTGTTGGGGTTTAGTATCCCATTGCTGTACATAGGTTATATGAGACGTGACGTAACGCGATTGAATTTTAATGCCCTCTTACTGGGAATCGAACCCGAAAAGACTAATGTTTGTTGTAATTATTCGATAGCCAACAAATAATTTTCAGAGTAAGTTTCTCTTTATGTAGTTAATACGTTTAAAGTGGATTGAATATGATCCAAGATTAGTTCATATAAAAGGAAAATTAGTATAATTGAGTTCACTTCGCATCTATTAGTAAATACACATTAGTAACTGGTGTTTTGTAACTTGTATGCTTAGTGATTTTGTAATAATTTTGTGATCCTGATTACAGATTTCTAAAGTGAAAAATATTAACTGTTAACAATCGGATTGTACGTTTTGTTACTTGATTTCTCTTAACACTGACACACATATTTCCAAGAATGAAACGCGTAGTTCTAACAGTCTTCCAATGACGAGACATATATCATTCCATTGATAATATTGAGGTAAACAAAATGTTATACATGCGTGTAAAAACCCATGTAAACTTTTCTAGAACATGTAGTAAAATATCGTATTCGTAGATATGAACATTGATGCTCTGTTACAGCTACTTACTGATATAAAAGTGAAATTGAATTATATCGGCATTAACCATGCACACTGATCTTGGAATTGGCCTCCCTGGATGTAGATATCTTTATTCGAATTTGTGACAAGGATATACACATATTTCAATACCTCCTCAAAATTATACAGAAGTCGTCGTCGCTATCATTAAGATCTTTATTACACCAATTCTAAGACTACATTACTCAGTTAATGAGATATAGTCCACACTGTTGATTGATTTTCTTCCTTTAAAAATAACATTGTCAAACACATTATATATGTATAAATCGATAAATCACATCGAACCAAATAAAATGAGATGCTCGAATACAAGTTTAGTTTATAAAAAAAAAAAATGCTGCACTAACAACTGTATCTTTTGTTGCCAATAATCAGTGACAGCTTTCATTCATTGTCCTGGCAGTAGTGAACTAGCAGAGTTTCCTTGTCTTTTCGTAAGGTGACACATACACTTTTTCGAACATGATAGTTGTAATCGTAGGTAATAACAATCAAGTTAATTAAAAAGTCTTGGTAATAAGTATTTTCAAATTGGTTAAAATGAATACGAACCTGTTTTCGGAACGGGTAATTTGAATAGGGACATCAACATATAAGCCGTCACTTTAGAATCTTTTTAAAGAAAATTACAAAAGTGTTTACTTAAAATATTTACTTTATATTTTACAAGGCTATGAAAATATTTCTTCACATTCTTTCAAATATTCACAACTTTCACAATTACAAACTAGAATTTCTCACCAAGTACAAGATCGTATAAAAAATAAATACCAAAATTTATAGTTGTAAAAGAATTTTTTCTGTTATAACTTTCGATTTTAAATTTCACGACTGTAAATCAGGTCAAGAGGACAAAAGTTACTTTTAATATGGGCAAAGTTCCTACAATCTAGAACCCCGCAAACCTGACTCTTAATAAATTATATATAGAAAAAAAAAAACAAATATTCTAAACGTTCTAAATAGAGTACTCAAAAAAGATCTCAAGATACGTGTTTGCAAACAAGTCATGATTATACTAACTACTGCCTACTTATTAACGATGTTATTATTGCTAAAATAATTGCATTTCTTCTTACTTTCCTTATCCATTTTCTGTTAAAGATTATAGATTCTTGTTCAAGACTTTTTATTATTAACTTTTACCGACTGTATTTTTCTACTTATAATAAGGAATACATATATTTGTTTATTTCGAAAATGTAAAAAAGAAGCAGACATCCGCTTAATGAATTAGGTCAGCCATAGACAGGGCTGCTCGTATATTTCATGGTCTTTCACACAAATTCTATGCGAGGTCCAACCAAACTTGTGAAATCTCCATCCCCGTAAAGGTCGTCAGCACAGTTGCAACTTCGTTTTTGTTGAAATAGTCAAGTAACAATATTTATATGGTTCAAGTCCTTTTTCTTTATTATTTCTTCTACTACTTTTAAATTTGAAAATTGAAAGAGCTTTTGTGTAAAGTGTATCCCTCTCATAGTGGGCTACTTACATGATGATGCACCACAGGCACTTCGTCGGTAACTTCAAACTTGAAATACTCATAACGGAATAAATTGAGTTGAGTTGATTTTAGTTTAGCGTCCCTTTCAGCAGCGAGGCTATATGAGACGTGGACCTACTGATTAACGTGGAATCCGAACCACATGAGCTCCCGCCGGGAATCGAACTCGGGTCTCCCACGCCAAAGGCGCGTACGCTAACCGCTTAGCCACGGAGGAGCTCTCATAACGGAATAAACAAAATAAACAAAGAAAAGAAATAAACTGGCTCCCCAAAGACCCGCTTTTCCACAATATTAGCCACGGTTACCCCCTTTGCGGTCATATTAGTAAAGAAACGCAGTTTGTCCTTTACAAGATAATATTTCCTCTACATACATTTACAGTCTTTTTAAAATTAAATAATATACAATAAGCCAATACATTACTCACATATTTATCTTGGTATTCTCTTGTATTTCTTTCATTATAATATATTCATGGGCATATATAGATTGATCCTTTGGAACAAATGCTATAACTTCAATAAAAGTATCACAAATTGCCTACTTATAATACAGCATATATAAAGTATTTGTGTAAGTGTTATTCTCTTACATACAATTTTTACTTTATGGTTTTTCAATTAATAGATTAGGTTCTCTAAAATAACGATGTGTATGACATGTTCCCTTTTCCGTACTTATAAATTTATTTATACAAACTTAACATTTCGACTCATATTTCTTTGATTTACTAACTAGTTATATATTTTTCATTATTCATTTCGATAACCTGAGAATAGTTGTAAACTATAAATTTATAAAGTAAGTAGTCATAACTTCGAAATCAACATGTTTTCTTCTTCCATTTCTCATTCAGTCACTTTCTTTTAGAAAAAAATGTACTGTGTCTTTTGTACAATTGCAAACGTAATATAGAGTCACAATGATACAATTTAATGGCATATAAATATTATAATGTCTTAGGAATGTTCGTTAAAATGACATACATTAAAGCTTATACATACCAAGTTTTTGATAAAGTTATTACAACCCATTATGTATCAATAGTAGCATCTTAGGAAGAAGGGCAATGCATTATACGACATTACATTAGTTGAATCGCTTTTGGCGTTCTTTTAGGTACCTCATTGCAACCACAACCTTGAGCTACACCACGAGATGTAGAAAGAGTAGAAACAACATTCTAGATAAGTGTGTTAAGTCTGGTGAAGATACTATTATAGTATTGAAACTTTACAGTTTATACAGTGTTTTTACTAAAAGGTGCTGTACCTTGTCATGACAATTAAGTTAAATATAAAATTTGTTTACAAGGTCTACAGGTGGTTTATTTAACGTTAGAAATATTCCTTGAACATATCGTTGTGCATGCTAAGGAGATGCAAAGAATTTTCACCTATACAAAATTAAACATCACTTTCATTATTGCTTACAGTAACTGTTTACATATACTTAATTTTCAACTCTTTTCATCTCTGAAGCAAAAACAGATAATTTTTCCAGATATATTTATTTCCTTTCTACAGAAAGTAATTTATTACTTGAATTATTAAAGGTAAACTAAAATATTGCTCTGAATTTTACCACTATTTTACGTATTTATTTATAGACCATTCTCGTGGGTAATGATGTATATAGTTATTCGCTGTAAGTCGTAAGTAAGACACGTGCGGATAACCATAATTGATAGGACGATCACTACCAACTTCATTGGAGCATGTGTGGGCCCACATGAACGCACGAACAGTAACCAATCTACTATTGAATCGCACGTTTATGTTCTTTTCCTACGATTTTTCTCCATCTGTTCATCGCTTACAGGATCTTCGTCATTGACTAGGCACATGGAGGACGCTGATATTTCGATAATATTGTCGTTTTACCCTTTAACACAATGGCGACTATTGAGTGTGTATGAATTTCGCATATAGGATGAATACCAAAATTTTACTATAGGGCATTAAGCAACATATCTCACACATCTGTTGTTCCGCTATGGGTGCTTTCATCCTCAATTGTCATCTCTATAAATATTTGAACAACTTTTTGCGATTTCATCTTCGAGGAGGATAACACACTTTCATAACATGAATCAGGTGTATTCTAGTCACTTTATACACCTTCTACTCTCGTTTGATAACCTACCCTTGGTTCATCAAACATAGCCCTAGCATGCGATTCTCACAGACACATGATTATGACAGCATTTCCTACGATCACCGCCTAGCTACTTTAAGACTATATACCTGCTCAAATATCAGTTTGTATTTGTACTGGAAGGTGATATTAACATGAATACTATGCGTTTTTTTACAGCTTTATAACGTATGTCTGATGCGAGCAAGTGATGCAGTCATGAACACCAAGTTTCCATTCTTCTTTTGAGCAAGCTTTCGTATAGATGAATGAATTCTTATTCTATGTATTTATCTTGAATGGGGGCAGACATCAAAGGGTATAAGAGTTAAAATGGTCCTAAACTAATATTGTAATCTTCTGAAAGTCCTTTTTGCACATTTATCTACAATATCTATAAACCCTCCCTTTGAGCCTTCGCGTTAATCTAGTCGCTAGTACGTGAGCATTTTGTATAAGGGGTCCCGGCCTTGATTCCTGGTAAGAGATATTTTGTGATTTGGACTGTCCGTTACATTTCTGTTTGTCACTAACGTGTATGCTTAAGTTGAATTGCAACCAAAAAAGATGACTACACAGTCGGGTGTCGTTGTTGCAACTAATTAAAGGAAATTAAGCTGCTATAGTGGCTGGTGGGTGGGTTTTTGGTGTATGGGTCCGAGGTTTCATCCGCAGTGGAGATTCTCTGTGATTTTAACTGTCCTCGATCTTTCTGTGTCCGTGTCTCTGTCATGTCTCATTCAGTACAATTAGAATCAAAAGATAATTACAGAGAATATTGTCTCAGTTGGGGCGAGTTAAGAGACTGACAGCTGCTCAGGAAATGCGCATTGCACATTTAAGTCGGCCATACATTGATGTATTTTTCGGTCGTAACCATAAAATTTCATACGCTAGTCTTGTTAGCAGCTGTCAATACGTTAGTGTATGGGACCTGGTGTAAGTTTACGTAACGAATTTTTATACGCTGGAAAAGTCTGTCTGCTTTTAACTTCGAGCGTAAATACGGCGCGGAAAAACGGCTCAGATGAAAGTTTTCAAGCAGCAGGTGGTCTCTTGCCCTTTCCAGGCCTTCTCCCCGTTCTGGTTGTATTGTTTTCAGAAGAGAAAACCTGTTCTTGTGTTGTCCTCTCGGATCGTTGCTGAGGTTTGCTGGCAGACTCACCAGAAATCATCATTCCAATCTAGTTTCAGTCTTTCTATACAATACATGATTTCAGCTAAATTAATATTTTCTATTGCACAAAACGAGATATTATTTCCTAATTAAATTCATAATTAATTTTCAGTACATAGAGAAAAAGCTATTTAAATCCAATACTTCCTAATCAGAATTCGCAAATGATGAGAGCTCCTCCGTGGCTATATGGTCACCGTACGCTTCTCTGGCGCGGGACATCCTGTTCGATTCTCGGCAGGAGCTCATGCAGATTGGATCCCACTTCTCATATAGCCTCGCTGCTTAGAGGTCGCTAAATTGAAACCCAATCCAAGATTATGTCTTTCGACTACGAATTTAACATTAAATTTAGTATTTGCATATTAGTCCCCCCCCCCACACACACACAGAGGTCGAGATGGTTATAAAGATGAAGTCACACCTTTAGAATTGCTCATGTTCTGATATTAAAAAGAGAAGTATAACATGACTTTTAATAGGGTGTGACCAATTCTCGGCAAACTGAAAATGTCACGCTATTTATAAAAGAGAGAGAAAGCAAGAGAAGGGAAAGAAGGAAGGTTAGGGCAACCAACAGCAATGTTACTTCCAAATATACTTTCGGGCACTTGGTTCTCTCAGTCGAATATGAATAAAAATGTCCCCAGTAGCAAAGATAAATTACATTTCACTCTTGTGAAGAACACTTCACCAAACAATGTCCAAGTGCAGCTTTCTGATAGTTTGTTTTGTCCCACGCTACCCATACAATACTTTTAGAAGAAATCATCACCAGTATAGAGGCTAGAGGTACTTACTAGGTATATTTAAGATAAAAAGTAGTAATCCTGACCTTCAACAAGATACTATCTCGATATCTGCCTGATAAAACTGAGCAAAAATTTGCGTTTGAGTATCGAAATTCGCTTAAAAGTTTTTTGCTATTTCGACCACCTGCTGCTTGTTATTTTAAGTACCTTCTCAATCTTACAAGAACTTGTAGCAAAATGGGTTCAGAAAGTCACTATTCTTTTTCTCGTGACTTTACTCGTGAAAAAGAAAATGTGATAAACCACAATACATAGCCTAATGCTTCTTTCTTTGTGTATTATTTCAAACCTCAGAATGTACACATATTTAAGTTTAATAGACATAATAATTCTATTTCTATATTAATGCTCACATACTAAGTATAAATAGAAGAATCATTGTACCGCTTGTTTTAGTGTGCTTGCTTTCCAGTGATAAAAGTTCTAGTTCAATCCAGGATAACAGCTATGTTGAATATTTTTCAACATTTTATTATATCTCGTCATGATGGGGACTGTACCACCACTTACTTGAAAACTTATGTAGGTTTAAAACAGAACATACCTAACATCAAAATTTAAATGACACCCATTTGCAGGAAATAGGAATACACTCATAATAGTTCATGTTAACTTGTAGTATTCCGTTAAAGCATTTCTCAACCTTTGTGGTATGGTTACTATCAATCTTTCCCAGATAAACGTTAACTTAAGGTATATTACCACAAAATATTAAATAACAATGAATACCTGGCACTCAAATAATTTCTTTCCTGAACAACTCAATCGTTTTACTGAGCTCCTACGTCACTAAACGGTTAGCGTACGTGTCTTTGGCGTGGAAGATCCGGGTTCGCTTCCCGGTGGGAGTCATGTGGTTCGGATTCCACGTTAATCAGTAGGTCTCATATCATATAGCCTCGCTGTTGAAAGGGACGTTAAACTCAAAATCAACTCAAGTTATATCGTTTTACTATGTTTGTAAGTAGCATGTCCATCACTGTCAGGAGAATTGATATAATAATTGACGCAACTTCCTACTTAATAGTGTGTTATTTTAGTGGTATTTTAACTACTAGAGCTTCGAAATTAATTGATATTTAATTGTTTTCAGTTTCGTATAACATACAAGTTTGTTTACATTTTTCTTTATTACTGTGCTTAGTGAGTAATTAGATTTGAATCAAATTAAGTACAGCAAACAGAGCTTTTGAAGAAAGGGGATATTACAACTGGATTTTCAATAATTACATAGGAATATACTTTTAATGAAAATATTCCTGTTGTCTCGTTAAGTTATTTGATATGTTTCATATCAAATCTAACTCAAAATTAAAATAAGGTTTATTTGCACTCACAGTAAAGGAAAAATATATTTGACGAACAGTATCACTGGCACGTACATATTTCATACCAAGGTTGTTCGGTCGCTAATAACGCCAGAAGCAAACATATTTTACAAGAGGGAATCATATCATCTTCCATGATCTCAATATAAATGAATCGGTCGCTCATAGGACAGATAACAGTTCCTGTCGCTAATAGGATTGTCGCTTCTGGGACTAATTCACAAGGAATTCAAAACTTGACTTCTTGCAAAGGGCTTTGTTTCGAAAAAGAGCTGAGATAAGTATCACATCTAATTACGTAGACTATTTTCAAAAGATGTAATGATCATAATGCCGTTTACAGCAATTTGGGTGGCATGTTGTTTGCAACGGTGTTGTTTGCCACGACTCGATTTTCGAGTTGTTTGCCACGAAGTATTTGCATTCCGATCTTATCATATCTTATTATCGTGAAAATTTACACACATCTAGAGTAAGAGGAAGGGTTGCCAGACACCTCTGATTTTGATCCTCTGGAACAAGTGGTAAATGTTCTCGCCTTTGGGAGAGATAGGTCTCATTAGAGTCTCTGTTGAAAGAGACTCAAAACAAACATCAAACAAGAGACATTAAACTCAAAACAAATGAACACAGAACATCATTAATATCACAATAACTTAATAAATTGATATAATTGCATGTTCTCTTCTAACGGAGTTTTAATGTTATCTCCTGTTGTATAATTTTCTGTTTTCAATTTCAATTACGCCCTACCACTGGCGCAAATTCCAGGGGGGTTGAGGGGGACATGTCCCCTCCAATCTTGGAACTGAGGGGGACTGCCCCCCCCCAATAATCTGACAAAAAGTGCTTTTTGGGAAAGTGTGATGATTTGTGTTTGACTTCCACAAAGGAATGTAAGATGAAATTGATTTCTCTTGGGTTTTCCATTTTTTAAAAAAGAATCGTATTCTGTAGTATTTCAAACTGAACTTCGTGCTGTAGTGCGTTTAATAGTCTCATCAATATGTATTAATTCCACTTCCACTACTTGGGCACAAATTGCAATAAATGCCAGAGGAGGATATGCCTCTCTCCTCATGCTGGAAAGTTGTCTCAGCTGTAGGCACGGGCACAAATTCCGGGGAAATGGGGAGACATGTCCCCCCAACATAGGAACTAGAGACTCTCCCAATAATCCGATTTGAAAAGTGTTTTTTGCAGATAAGTGTGATGATTTGTGTCCGACTGCCACAAAGGAAAGTGAAATGAAGTTTGTTTCTCTTGGCTTTTCCATTTTTAATGAAAATGAAGGCGTGCAACTGTGTGTGACGTAACCTGATATGAAATCTTATCTCCTCCTCTCCCCTAGGCCCTAGCACGGGAAGAGTATAGACTATCCAATGTCAGTAGAACTCATCTTTTCAGTAAATGCGTATTTAATCTATTTGTAGTATCAGCCTAGGCATCTGCTCATGCTTCGTAAGCTAACTACCTTTGTAGCCTATGGAACCCGGAGGTTCAATGCCGCGTTCACAAAAGCTCTCCACTGACTTCTATCCTTAACCAACTGGATCCAGTTTCTACTTTGTATTCCTATTTTTACGAGATCCATCTTAATATTGTCTTCCCATCTGCGCCTAGGTCTTCCTAATAGTCGTTTTCCGATTTGTCTTACCGCTAACACTTTGAAAGCGTTCCTACTTTCTTCCATCCTGGCTATATGTCCTGCCCACCTAAGCCTCTTAGACTTGATGACCCTAACTATGTTTGATAAGCAGTATAATTTACGTAGTTCCTCGTTATGAAGTTTCCGCCATTTCCCATTCCCATTCCTCTTGGGTCCGAATATTCGTCTGAGCATTTTGTTCTCAGATGCTTTACGTCTATGTTCTTCCCTCAGAATAAGCGACCATTCCTCAACAGAATTCGCGACGACAAGAGATTTTGAACTGAATAATAACACGAATTTCCTGTTTTTAGTCGACATTTAATTTCTTCGTGAATAGGATTTTCGTCTGTTAATATTGATCCTAGATATTTTAAAGTATCCACTCTATCAAAAGTATTATTTAATATTTTAACGCATTCATAATTTCCCGTATTACGATCCCGACGCACTTTCATGTATTTAGTTTTCTCTGCATTTACTTCTAAACCCTTGTCCCTGCAAGCGTTTAATAAGATCTCTGCATTTCTTTCTATTGTTCTCCTACCATCTATTAAATTTACATCATAAGAGTACGCATAACCTGGCGAACACCGTTCAGCTTTAGGCCCTGGTTGCTATCTTTGATTTTCCTTGTAGCGTATTCCAGGACAAAGTTGAATAATAATGGCGACAACGCATCTCCTTGTTTCAGGCCATTCTCGACGTGAAAGCTCGTGGCCAAAAATTTTCCTACCCGGACTTTATTTGGGATTTATTTAAACATGCTTTAATTGATCTAATTAGCTTTTCCGGCATTCCAAATTCTGTAAGAACGTTGTACAATGTTTCTCTCCTAACCGAGTCATAAGCCTTTCTAAAATCAATAAATAGTTGATGTACCGGGCTACTGTATTCCCACTTCTTTTCGAGTATTTGGCTAATGGTAAATATTTGGTCGATAGTTGATCGATTTCTTCTAAATCCACACTGATAATCTCCAATAATTTCATGTGCGTATGGGGTCAATCTTGCTAATAGAAAGTTCGAAAGGATTTTATAGGATGTTGACAGAAGAGAGATGCCTCGATAATTATTACAGTCAGTTTTGTCGCCTTTCTTGTGGATTGAAACAATGATTGATTCTTTCCACTCTTGTGGCAATTCTTCCTTGTTGTAGATAAGGAGAATGAGTTTGTGTATCTTGTTCCACAACTTTTCGCCTCAAGCTAAAATTAACTCAGCCGGAATTTTGTTTACACCCGGAGATTTGTGTTTCTTTAATTTCTTTATAGCGATTTCTACTTCTATTCGGTTGGGTTCTGGAATATACGGTTCTGCTGTGAGTATCTCCCTTTCTCCACGCATATTTGTTTTTGACTGGGTGTTAAGCAAATCGTCAAAGAAATCTTTCCATCTATTTAAAATGCTATCTGTATCAGTGAAAACTGTTCCATCAGCTTTCTTTAATATATAACCACAAGGTTGATAGCCTTCCTTAAATCCGTTTATCCCTTTATACATGTCTCGAATGTTTTTATTTTTACTATTATTTTCAAGTTCTTAAATTTTAGCTTTCAAAAAATCGCGTTTCTTTGTTTGGAAGTTTCCCGCCTGATATCGACGAAATTTTGTGTAGTTATTTCATTCGGATTTTTTAGCCAACATAATTTTGCCTGTTTTCTCTTCTCTGCTAGATCGAACCATGGTTTGTTCCTACGTATTTCCGTGTACCAATTTTACTTTCGAGAGAGGATGCTTCGTAAGCAAAGAAAAGAATTCAATTGCTGGAATATTTTTCTCCATAATCTTAAGGTTACATCTGTTAACTAAAGAGTATATGACATGCGTTAGATTTCTATAACGATTCATGTAGTGTTATTGAGATTATCATCATTTTGCTCAAACAGTATTGTTGCGTCATACATAATTGATATTCTTTCTTCATAGTTTTGGGGAAGTCATTTATATTATTATATTATTATAAAACAATTTTAACGTTGATCTTTGTGGATGCCTAATTAGAAATATACCAATTATAAATATGCGTGTATTCAGATTTCAGAATGTGTTCACGGCAGTGATTTGTAATGCTGATATGTACAACTTCGCACTTCACCTAATTCGCCTAATATATATTATACTCCACAACAGTTGATCAGATTCATCTACCGTAATATGAGTTTCATCTCCATTCTCTAGAATAAGGCGTACTTAGTATTTTGCTTCGAGGGGCTATGCCCAACACAAGGAAGGAAGTGGGAGTGCAATTGCCCATCTGAGTTTGAGAATTAAATATATTTTAATTTATGCATAAATTGAAGTTATAGTGGCAAGAATTGCAGACCTAAAATCCTATATATGATATGATACAAAAACTTATGAGTGAATCTAACCCTTTATTCTATTCATACAAGAAAAAGGAAGCATCCTCTTGGCCTTCCTAACTTCCTTGATTAATTATTCCCCCGTTTTGATTTTCTTTAATTCAAATATTTCCTTCTTTTAAAAATAACTAAACGATATATTTTTTCCTTTATTATAATAACTAAAGTCCTGTCATGTTGATATCCGCGCATGTTGGTGTGGAACACCAGTTTCTCTTATCAACTCCTCTTAGTTTTGGTGCTACTGACGACGGCCCACTTGAATCACAACTGACAACGGTCGATAAAGTATGATAGGCGAAATGAAAGAAAGTAACGTCCAGAAAAAGAAACAGAAAAGTAGAAAGGACGAAAGAAAAAAAAACAAAAAAGACGCAGTTCTTACGTGGAATGAAATTTGACAAATACAGTATTATTTGTGAACAAAGAGCATAAGAAAATGGAAAGTCAATTGCATTCTTAGAAATGGTAAGAAGGATTATTGTTGTACGTGGAATGCGAAAAACTAATAAATTTATTTCGGGGAAGGGGGGGGGGACTTGAGCCCGATAGCCTCCTAAATACGCCACTGAAGACAATTCTGCTCCTCTGATCCTTCACAGCATTGTTTTTCAACTTCATAAATATTTTGAACATCGCTTATATATATGAGAACGGTCTTACTCGTCCCCCCCCCCCAATGTTGAAGACAGATTTGCGCCGATGCGTCCTACCCTTATGCCGTGTAAGCTAAAGGATATGGTAATGATAAGAATGAATGAAAAATAGTGTAATGAAGAAAATGGGAGGAAGAAGAACCCCGAGAAACCTCAGACACACTGTGTTTGTCCACCACAAAATCCACTTCGCGCGGGGAAATTCTGAAGTTCAGGAAACACAAATATAACATCAATTTATAATTTTTATTGTGAAGATCCGAGAAAGTAGCTGCACAGAGACTGACTTATATACTTGTTTCTCTTTGACAAAATTACAACTGAAGTCATCAGAGTAGATTGTAATTAATTTCTTGATTGTGACACTGTCATCCAAAGTGTTTACTCTGAGAATTGCTTGAAAAGTCAAGTAAATATATCTCATTTCTGTACACCGAGAATCCACCTGAGATACGATCTTGTGTACGATTACATCAAAAAGCCAATATTTTAAATTGTTCTTCTCTGATTTCTTCTCGGAGTGGTTCAGTATCAAATGCGGGATTCAATTTCTTACATTGATATGATCTAGATTTTATCTTCAAACGTCTGGAAGAATTAATGGTTGTAACTTAGAGAAATGTAACCTACCCGTTTCTTCTGCCATAGGTTTTATAGTCTTAAATCGTACACAGGGCTCCCTTGTGGCTATGTGGATAGCGTACGCGCCTTTGGTATGGGAGACCCGGGTTCGATTACCGGCGGAAACTCATGTGTATCGGAAACTATGTTAAGTTGTAGGCCCAAGGCTCATAGTCTTCTGCTGAATGAGATGCTTAACTCAAATCCACTCCAATTCGTGTACATTCCATCTTGTTTCAGAAATGCTATGGAGGGATTGCCGACCCTTGTATTTTAATAATCTCTGTGGGACAGATTTGATTTTCAGTCTTATCGTCCCGTTCAGCATCGAGGCTATATGAGACGTGGACCTACAATTTAACGTGGAATCCGAACCAAATAAGCTCCCGCCAAGAATAGAACCTGGGTCCCTACGCTAACCGCTCATCCACTAGGGAGCTCTTTGTGTGGACTTGAAAATACCCCAGTAACTATACATAAGTCACTAAATTTTTGTATTACCAATAGACTAAATTTTTCTACTTTCACCAAAGGTGTTTAAAAGATCGCTAAATCCAGATTTTTAAATCTAATTTTAATTTGATCTCTAGAAAGGATATGAAATATATATATATATCGCGTATCGCGCCCCCTCTGGAAGGTTTGGGTCCCCATTTATCGGGATTCCTATACCCCCCTTATTGTTAGTCCTGATGATATGCCTAGATTTAACGTTGGCTACATAGTCGAACACAAACAAATTGTGTTATGGGGGGCGCGGTGGCTCAGTGGTAGAGCGTTCACCTCTGGTGCTTGGGGTCCCGGGTTCGATCCCAGCCCCCGCCAAGTGAACTTTGTGGTGGACAAACACCGTGCTCGTGGGTTTTCTCGGGGTTCTCCCGTTTCCTCCCACTTTCTTCATTCCACCATTTCACTCATCTCTCATTATCACCGTCTCCTTTAGCCTAACCGGCATAACCGTGGGACGTAAAACTTAAAGATTTCATTTCATTTCATTTACAAACAAATTGTGGGCAATATCAATTTTGAAAATGCACTTGGAGAGTTTCTAAGCAAACAAATTATTATATTGAGTGCTTGAACTCACCTTGAATAAATTTAACTGTGGCGTTAACAGCCGATAGCGTAGTAACCCAATAATGTGCTTGGGACAATTCGTATTGTATGCATTCTGTTTATAATATAATAGATTTGATCATTATAATATGCTCATCTGGCAACCCTTAGCTTATAAGTCGATTTTGTATAAGTCTTCACGATTGTGGTATAAGATAAGCTAGAGAGAACAATACCGTGGCAAACAACACCAAAATGGAGTCATGGCAAACAACACGTAATAGCAATTTGATATTTTACATGGTTTAGGAGATGTGATAATGAATGTTAATGTTGGCAATACTGCTAAAAGTCGTGAAATTAGGAGAATATGTAGTAATCGCGACTCCCAAAAACTGTTGGTCAAGTGTCAAAAGTACGAAAACAAACAACGATCGTTTTAAAAATTTCTCGCAACTACGTCATTTTAAGAAGTATTGCCAACTGTAACAAGTATAGTGTAATGTCCAAGAGGTCGGGCACCCAAAAATATAACCTCAGTGCAGAAAGGGGGCAATCACTCCAGCAAATAACAAAAACATTCATTTTTAACAGTTATAAATTCATCAAAATTAAAATATAAGAACAAACAAATTATCTCATTGCGTTAGAGCATGTACGATTTATTGAACTTTTACATCATGTCTCTCCGGTCTTCATAAAATAACCAACTTTTTTTTTTTTTTTTTACATATATTGAGTAAACGTTAATGTTATTTTAAATGGTTACCTCGTTCAAATCCTCAAATATTTGATTTGATTGCTTTCTATTAATTACTTTTAGTTTCTTGCTTGATATTCATAAATACTTTCTTTCTGTATGCTTTTTACTAGACTATCCAGTTATTTGATGATAATACAAACATAGTTCGGTGTTTTCCGTTTGGCAGATTTGTCAATTGGCAGATTTGGTAATTGGCAGATTTGGTAATTGGCGGATTTGGTCATTGGCAGATTTGGTCATTGGCAGATTTGGTCATTGGCAGATTTGGTAATTGGCAGATTTGTCAATTGGCTGATTTGTCCATTTTCACGATTGGCGCATTTGGTCATTTTCGCGTTTGGCAGATTTGGTAATTGGCAGATTTGGTAATTGGCGGATTTGTCAATTGGCAGATTTGTCCATTCTCGTCATTGGCGCATTTAGTCATTTTCGCGTTTGGCAGATTTGGTAATTGGCAGATTTGGTCATTGGCAGATTTGGTAATTGGCAGATTTGGTCATTGGCAGATTTGGTAATTGGCAGATTTGTCCATTGGCTGATTTGTCCATTTTCACAATTGGCGCATTTGGTCATTTTCGCGTTTGGCGCATTTGGTAATTGGCAGATTTGGTAATTGGCGGATTTGTCATTTGGCGGATTTGTCCGGGTCCCGACAAGTGATGTTACTAAAAGATGCAATACACTGTCTCCCCAGAAAGATTCTACAATCGTCTTTCTATATATACCTTTGTAAAATCAATTCTGTACAGTACAAATATTTTATAGTGCACTTTTTGTGTGTAGATACTGTATTTAAATTGAATATACAGTGGAGTCTCTTTAATTCGAATTCCAAGGGGACAAGAAAAAAATTCGAATTATCCAAAATTGGAATTAACCAAAAACTCTCATTTTAAAGTAAAATCAAGGGAACAAAATAACTGTATTGTATACGGTATGAAAAACTAATTAACATGCAGTGCACCTTATCTATAAAGCACCACATTTTCGTAAGCAATTAGAATAGGTGCCGCGATTCGACATTGTGCATAATGCACGCCAATAGATCACAAAAGAATCTGCTTACCTTTTTGTTACTGTTTTAGTTCAGTTAAAAAGAATTGCACAAATATCTCGTTCTTGCAAGTCATTTGCTAGTGGAGGACAGGGTTCAAGGTTATTGACATTTCTACAGAAGGGATGGACACTTCCAGGTTATTGAGGAGGTGGAGAGATGCATACCAACCATTCTCTGCCGGACTCTCTATAACGGGAGGGAGTCCAGCTAAGGTGATATCAACAAAATTTCTCTTTCCCATGGTCGCTTTTGGATAACAGATAAATAAAAACCAGTTGAAATTATATTGTTCTATTTGCAATTTGTCGAACACTGGAAATTTTTCCATTGTAAATATTTCGAATTATCCAAACAGGAGGTCCAAATGTTCGATTTACCCACGATTTTTTACCATTGTTCTTAATACAGTTTTCAAGGGGAATAAGCTTTTGTTCGAATTATCCAATAATTCGAATTATCCAAGTTCGAATTAAAAAGAGTCCGCTGTATTACTTTGAGTTGATTATGGAACATTAAAATTTACCTTTCTGGCTAGTGCAGTTGAAAGTGATGAAAATAATTTTATCCAACGCACGTACAATATCTTAATAAAATGAATTGAGCAACACTGTCGGTACTTCACGACGACAATCAACATTAGAGTTTGTTTTGAAGGTAATCTATTTGTAACAACGCGGTTTCCTTTCTTCGCAGGAAGCAAGCCTACCACGCAGGAAGAAAGAAAAAAGACACGCATTTCCGAAAGCAGAAAGAAAAAAGTGCACGTATGGTTTTCTTCCTTTCTTCACTCTTCGTGAACTGCAAACACATTTGCAGAAGCAACCCTACCAATTCTCTCACACAAGCTGGCAGTTTGTGATTCACAATTCATTTCGATCACGGCAAGCAATTCAGTGAAAAATAGAAATGATTCATTAGAAGAATTGATTCATTTTAGGAAAGAATCATAATTCATTTGATTCACGCCATTATTCGTTCATAATGATCGAATCGTTCATGACCGACACAACACTATTACAAACAGTTGTTAGGGTGGTTGAAATGGCAGTTTCAATGGCGTTATATGTAATACTTGTGAGTCTTCTGAAGTATTCTCAATATAGTGTTGATGAACAATATATATGTAGGCTGAAATATCTGATTTAACGAATAGCAGTGAATATTTTTACTGTATGCGTATTTGAAGCCTATATTTATCATAAATTGAAACAAAATTATCGTAAGACGGGATGTTACTTTGCACATCGGCGCTTATTTTGAACAAAATATGAGAAGTATTTCACATTCCTCTGTCGGCAAAACCATGAACAGTAAAGAGGAAATTTCAACTGTTACCGTAAAATAGAACATACAAATATATTTTGGCTATAGAAAAAATGTTGGCGGTTAACGTCAGTTCTAGTTATCGGAAGGGTTCGTTGTTGTAGAGTATGGAAAGTCACTGTAAAGGCCGCTAAAATTTGAAAGACATCACATACAAGATTTTCCGTCAAAGTTAAGTCAGTTTCGTAGAATACTACTGTGTATAATGAGACTTTGGTGCAACAGCTGAAATTGAAATATGAAACGTTTTAAAGTCATAAAAACGTAAAATTGCGAGAAGGCGGTTTCAGCCTCTAATCAGGGTTACTTTGCACCGGTCCAAAATATCGCATAGATAGGAAATTATTACTACTGGAATCTCCTGCATTCTAAATTTAGGTAAATTTCCTATTTAGGTAGATGCCGGAATGAATTTCTTGTTGGAAAATAAATTATGAACAGCGGCGGACCCAGAAAAGTAGTTTGAGAGATGCATCACTCATAAAGAGTTCGGTTTCTTTAGAAAGCACGAGACATTTTTTGGGGGGAGGGGCTTGTAGCTTATACGCATAGGAATGATTAACATTAGATCTTTTAAAAAAAGAAATCATGCAATTTGGGTGGGCTTCAGCCTGAAAGTCCCAAACCCCGTAAATTTTCCACCGATTATGGTTAGGATGATATTCTTGGAAAACAAAGATCAAGCAAGACAAATCAGTTCACGAGAATTTTTTTCTGTTTCTGAGTTGGCATGTTTGTGGGACATATGCTAAACTATTGCAACGGATTTTTTTGATTTGGATAATTTATAGGTAATTTTAGATTAACTAAATCATTATTTTTCATATAACAAAGACTTGTTTTCTCTTGGTTGGTTTTGGACTTGAAATTTTATTATTATTCTAATTGAAAAAAGAAATTCCAGTTTTTCAACGCTCTAAGAATAACAGGATGGCAGATATTATCCTGGAAATGCATAAACCACTAAGTTAAATTTTGATGGTTGTGGTTTCCTACGGGAAACACATTGTACGGAAAATGTGGTTGTAGCAACTACAGGAATTTTGTCATCATCGATAGTGGATAGTCAAATTAAGAAAAATAGGAAAAATAATGAAATCCGGAAAACGGATATTCTTCCTATCTCTACGTCGCTATGCCATCCTACTCAAGTTCTGATACTCAAGTTCATAACCAATCACGAATAAACATGTCAAAGGAATCACCATAAACTCCGCCTAATCATACTATTCGATTCCCCCTTACTTACAATTACGTCAATTAACATTGTGTAACTGTATGTTCCGGCCAACACCCTATCTGAAAAATATATAACAAAAATTTACAAAATTCGAAGAGTCATTCTCCAACTACCAGCAGCAGAGGTTCTATCCTCGTGGGACGTCACCTTATATGAGGTAAATATGTCTTCGACTTTGTTAATGACGAAGTTGTTATAATCGTAACTTCTTTCCCCTAGACAACATTAATCTTGTCATGGCTCAAGTAATAGTTTAAAATTTTTCAGAGCCATGACTTACCAAATTTCAAGATACAAAAACTAGAACAGGTGCCACTTGGCATACACATATTGCTAGTCATATTGCTGTAGAGGATCTTTTGAATTATAAAGAATGAGCTATATCCTTTTTGAAATGTTGTGTCGTTTTAAGTCATCTTATCCATTGTCAGTTATTGTTTTTCGTTTTATTTTAATATTTTGGTTGTTTTTATTTTATTTTAATAAATAATCATTAATAATAATTTGCATTTGTTCTGTTATGTTCTGTTCTCTCTAAGCCTTAAAGACCTGAGGTAAATAAATTTTCTTTGAAACATCTCCGACCTGAGATTTATCGGGTTCGTGACTCTTGGTATTGTTCGGTGTTATGATGGTAGTCACGTAGTTTACCCCGGACAACCCAAAACATCGTTTCACTATTAGAATGTGGTTCCTGTGCCGGTACCAGAAAATAAATAATTTTCTTTACAAATATCGATAATTGCAACTAAGTACTGATACCGGTACCATCATACCAATATAAATATCTATAGACTGCATGCAGTTTTGTGTAGAAAGTAAAATGTATAAACACTAAGAGAAAACACTGCACAGAAACGTTATGTTCGTATCTTGAACATACTTTTTTGTATGTTGTGCAAAGTACTTATACCGCAAAGTACTTATACTTTTGTGCAAAGTACTTATACTTTTTTGTATGTTGTGCGTGTGGGATTACTTTGTACCAAAATTTATATTTCAATAACTATAGTCATACTGAATGTTTACTAATGAACTTGCTCTAATGTTTTTCTTACATATTTAGCTATTATAAGTTTACAATACAGTGTCCTAAATCATTACATTTGTAAGTTACATGCGATTTTCTTTAAAACTGCTTAATCTAGCGCAAAGTAACCCCATCTTACGGTACTCTACATTTTAGTAACTGTAATCGCCGATAACTTGTTGGACAACACACAAGTGACAATTCTAATCATGTACGTGAGCGTCCCTTGAAATAATAATTTTAGAATGAGTTTAATTAAAATTACTGAAAATTCTTGTGCTATATTGGTCTACTTTTGTCATATTGTTTGTTTAGCTTCAGTGAAAATGTTTAATATGGAAGAAAGTCGATATTTTGTTTTAAATTACTGGTCAGATATTCGGTGCTAAAGCGTAGTTGTAAGGGGGTCACCTGAGGACACTTTTGGCCCCTGGGTCCCTGCTTTACGACCCATGCGCCGGGCGTCTACCTTGGGATTACTGCGCCCGGCGTTTACTTCGGGATTACGTGGTATGACGTCATAGGGTCACGTGATGTTAGGTCATGCCTCTTTAGGTCACGTGATGTTAGACCACGCCTTTTTGGGCTACGTGGTGTTAGGCCACGCCATTATGGGGTAGTTTTACCGAGGGATTAATTTTGTTTCCTTTTACGGCATGAAATTTTGGAGATTGTTACCTTTTGATGGAATACCGATGTGTGTATAGCCCACCTTGCGGTATCTAAGTTCAACTTTTTACGCCCTCAGCGCCTCAAGGCCACACCCCGTCCGCCTTTATGGGGTAGTCTCACCTATGGTGTATTTTGATCCCTTTTATGGCATAATATTTGGGGATTGTTACCTTATGATGGAGTACAGGTGTATGTATAGCTTATTTTGTGTTACCTGATTTAACTTTTGCGCCCCTGGAGTGTGACGCCCGCCGAAATTTTGCGCCCCGGCCCCTCTAGTTTACATAGTATTACGCTCTGCTTTTATGATGTAGTTGCACTAAAGGGGTTTATTTTGTTTCGTTTTATGGGTATAAATTTAAAGAATGTTATTTCCTTTGTTACCTTATAGGGTATCTATATCTATATCTATATCTATCTATCTATCTATCTATCTATAGCCTACTTTACTTATTTTTGTTCCTTTTGATACGCACCTGCGCACACCTTAGTATCGCCTTTAGGATCACGTCATGTGGTTACGTGGTGTTAGGCCATGCTCTGTTTTTATGGCGTAGACCTACCGAAGGGGTCGATTTTATTTTCTTTTATGAGTTAATTTTGGAGATTTTTATCTTCATTTCTTACCTTATAGGATGTATGTGTAGTCCGTTTCCTTTGATGAGTATCAATGATTGATTTTGGAGTCTTATTACGTTATATGATTATTTGGAGGTGTACTTAAGATTATTTCCTTAAATTTTATATGTACTTCGTGATCCATTTCGTTCCATCTCAGTGATGAACAAGAATATCTTAAAGTGTATTGTTCACCCATAGCAATTTTAAGTTAATGTAAGACCTCGTGATTCATATCGTTCTCCTTGAATAATGGTTGATTATTACGTTATAGACATTGCAATCGTCCGAGTTCGATCCTTGGTGCTAGTTTCAGGAAATGCTGAGTTTAATTTCCCTCTAGAGGCTAAGCAAAACGATGATGAGAAGTGGTGAAATGAGAAAACATCATAAACTTACTTGGTTGTGGATTGAAGCAGAGACCTTACACATCAGAAATAAGCGCTGAGCCACCGTGTCCCATTGAGAGGCTTTAATTTTCTGTGCGAGCAGTTTTGCGTATGAAAAGAAGACAAGCAGATTTAAACAGATTATGTTACATTACACATTTTTGCTCGTTGTTACGCATATAAGTTTGTTATTGTGAACTTGCAGAATTTGCTTTTACGAAGAGTACTACATTATAACGAGAATCTATTATTATTATTATTATTATTAAATAAATAATTATTAGCAAGCAAGACTCTTTTATATGGCTATTAACAGCTTACACTTCCTTTTATTCTAAAAGATGACTACACATCACAAAATATTTGTCGAACAAATATCTTCATAACAACCATTTTTGTTATATCGTTGCTTTCGTTACACCATCAACGTTCTATAATACCAAAACATTTATATAATTATAACTTCTTAAAATATATATATAACTTCTTCTTCTAACCTATATAAAATAATTAAATAGTTGGCTAGTTTATAACACGTTTGATTAAAATATCTAAATGGTGCAGGTAAAGAATAATACATGCATGCCGAATAATACATGCTGTCGTTCTATCTTTAATGGCTCCCGACAGGACTTCTTGAAGTGATTTAACACTTCTAGAAAGAATTCTGGACCGTATGACAACTTTACAAAGATAAGTATACATTAATTATTGGATAGCCCTCGTATATACAAAATTCACAATACATATAAAATACATATCTTTATATTTCTTTTTATTTATTCTTTATATCAATAATATTCTTTTATAATTAATTATACTTCAAATTCTTTATAACACCGTAGAGGAGGGTCTATTCCAAAAATTATGAACAATTAAAAGTTTGTTTTTGGTCTAAGTATAGTTTTTTTTTAAAGAAACATGGTCGAGGCTCTCTGAATATTTAAACTCATTATAAATAAGGATGTTACAAAATATATTTCCTGCACTTGATTATTAGGTGTCACACACATTCATTACATAGGTAAAATACAATATAGATAATATAGAATTCAGAAGAAGAAAAATAAGATGAAATTATGATAGGAAAAATCAATAAAATTGATGTTAATTAAATTATAAGATAACGTGGTTTAATATTAGATCACAACTGATAAAAATGAAATATCAGTTAACATACAAATATTAAATTAACATATAAGGATAACATAAACATTAACAAAATCCTAAGTACAATCTAGAATATCAAATCGATAGCTTCAGTTTGAATTAAAAGGGTTAGTAGACTCCAATAAGGTACATTGTATTCCGCACTCTTGAGCATGTTCCGATCGATTACATAAAGATACTGAATTTGAGTTTCTGTTACTGCAAACTTGTCCATCTAGGAGTCTATTTTGTGACCAAGTACGCTGATTCGTATTGCCATTTCTACTAGGATTCCTATTATAATTCCGGTAACTTCTGTTACCGTTACGATATCTATAATTAGGTTGAGTTGAATTGCCGGTACTATTTTGATTAATAACCCTATCATTAAATTGGCGCTTATTGTGTTGGATATCTAGGTTATGGATTGATGCATAATTAACATGAGTGCGAGTCGGATTGTTTTGCTTGTCCGGCCATCTATTATTATTCTGCATCGAAGATTGACTCTCGAAGTTTTGTACGATCATAAGGAGATGATTGAAATTAACACATTGTGCTGTCATCAACGCTTGCTGCAACCGAAAAGGCAAAAGTATACGGATAGAAGCAATGATACGAGCTTCGGGATGGAACGGATTGATAGATTTTAATTCGTTATATGTAGCCACCACAAAATCAGTAATACTTTTATGAATCCTCGGATTATAATGCCTTGATCGGATTAACGCATCCCGGTTGGCTAGAACAAGATCGTTCTCATAATTTGATAACAGTGCATTTCTAAAATCAGAATACTTACGTAAACTACCTCTGATAGCCTTAAACCAAGTAAGACATGGGGGCAATAACACATGAGGCAAAACTTTTAAAAATTGAGATTCCTCGACTCCCATTAAATTACATTCATCCTCGAATTTTTCCAGAAATGCGCTCGCTGATATGTCTTCGGATAGCCCACTGAATTTGGAAAGAGATCTAATCTCACTAAAACGTAGAGATTTACCCCTTTTCTTGTGTTTCGAGGTACGAACGCCAGTAAACACTACCTTCTGATGATGAGGTACACCATTGTGTATTCCTTCCTTATCTGAACTGTCTTCACTGTAGCCGGATGATTCTAAATCATTGTTTACATTTTCTGGTATATTTGGAGACGGTTGTACACTAGATGATGGGATTTTTTGAATGTTATCTGATTCAGTAACTTTAGGACGACGAAACACTTCTTGTAAGATATTGACTTCCTCCTGTAAGGTTTTAATCTTATTCGAATGTTCTGTTACAACGTTTTCAAGTATTTCTACGGTATTTTGTATTCCGGTAACTTCATGTGATATTCGTCCTACCTTTTGATCAGTTAATTCGAATTTTGCATTAAACTGTTCACTCATTAAGTCTAACTTAGAATCAATTCGTTGCGTCAGTTGTTGTGTGATTTCTTGAGACATCAGCTGTATTTGTTGACTTGTGTTAAGTTTCATTTCTTCGACTGTCGTTGTAAGCTGTTGACTTGTGTTAAGTTTCATTTCTTCGACTGTCGTTGTAAGCTGTTGACTTGTGTTAAGTTTCATTTCTTCGACTGTCGTTGTAAGCTGCTGACTTGTGTTAAGTTTCATTTCTTCGACTGTCGTTGTAAGCTGTTGCTTCAATTGCATAAACATATCTAAGATTTGGCTAGCATTTACAATTTGCGATACGGCTTCTTCTGTGTTATCCGTCGTTAACCTACCATCATTATGTACATTAGCCATGTTATTCTTGCGTTCAATTTTTCTTCCACTGCGCAAACAAGTATAATTTAAGTTCATAAGTCCCTTGATATTAGAATTGAACCCTGTCTTTACTAATCTTCAAGACTTTTTCAGGGTCCCGGGATTCGTCGCACCATATATAACGAGAATCTATTATTATTATTAAATAAATAATTATTAGCAAGCAAGACTCTTTTATATGGCTATTAACAGCTTACACTTCCTTTTTATTCTAAAAGATGACTACACATCACAAAATATTTGTCGAACAAATATCTTCATAACAACCATTTTTGTTATATCGTTGCTTTCGTTACACCATCAACGTTCTATGATACAAAACATTTATATAATTATAACTTCTTAAAATATATATAACTTCTTCTTCTAACCTATATAAAATAATTAAATAGTTGGCTAGTTTATAACACCTTTGATTAAAATATCTAAATGGTGCAGGTAAAGAATAATACATGCATGCCGAATAATACATGCTGTCGTTCTAACATCAGCATTTTTTTCTCAGCTGTTAGTGCAATGACGGACTTTTAAAGCACAACTTTACATTTATGTCAAAGACAGTTTCGTAAAATATCGATGAGTGTTACTTTTTCAATGAAGTTTAAGTAAAATGAATCACAGTTTAGATGTGTTAATTTGTATGTCGTAATAAACTAACGAAAGCATATTTTTTGTCAACGGCATGATGTCATAATCAGAATTGCGATACTAGATGTAACGATTGATGTGTCAGGAGGAACGTGAATGACGTCCAGTGGCGAAGAGTGATAAGAGGCCCTGAGGCCCGGCCTACCCATTTACTTTCAGAAATTATAATTTATAATTAATTCATTTTCCTTGCACAGAATGCATGATATTTTCTAAGTTGAAAAAAAAAATGTTCGATAAAGAAATCGTGGTTGGCACCACTGCTGGGAGGCTCACCGAGCAGTGTCTCAGGAGACAGAAAAACTACCGCCAAGCTAGTAAAAAATCCCGCGAGAGAACGTGTTGGAAATGACGTTTTCTTCTCCAGCGTATAATCTGCGAAAGAGACCGGCCTCAGCGCTTATCGACTTTCGTTTCTACCTACTAGTTTCTCTCGAGACCTTCGATTTCGATTCGATACATCAAACAAATAAAGAGCAAGATAACGTGGGCTCCATTCCGTTCCAACTTTGCTTAATTTTGCGGACTCTAACGCAACGCAAAAACTGGAACAAGAAATTCTAAAGGCGCTACGCCTAAGGCGGATTTTCATGCCCGCGTTACAACGGAAGCATCACATGTAGCGTATTCACCGTAAATTATTTTCGTTTTCATACATCCGTGCGTGTATTGCGCCAAATTACTACTCGCTAGGTAACGCGCATGCGTAAAATAGAAAGTTTGCGACTTCAGTTTGTCATAATGGATTCCCGAAGGAGAGCTATCGTTTTAGCTGGAATATATTGTATTTCAAAACGCCGCCGTCGAAAGTATGTTAGGAAAATGTAGTGGGATCACCCCATTTTCCAGCTTCGACGAGAATACGGAATATACAGGAACCTTTTCTTTGAATTAAAATCCGATCCGGATAAATTTTACGCAGTGTACGCGCGCTACTTCCGTCAGAATTGAACAAATTTCTACTCTGACGCGAGTGTAGCGCGCCATCTCCGATGCGTGATTTCATTGGCTGTTTAGCACAATCGCTCGCAACTCGCGGAGGTAAAGAACACATGAAAACTCGCCTCTATTATCGCAAACCAATGCCCCTTTATTCCGTTGCGTTGGCGCAAACCTGTACGAAATCAGACTTGTTGAGTTCATTAGAAAGAGTGTGTGTTTTTGAGATATTATGAGTGATTTTTTTCTTACATTTGCAAAAGTGAATGAGAGAAAATGTCAGTAAGTGGAGAATATGAATATACGTAATATAATTGTTATTAAAGAACCTTCTATGTCAGTGGTCTTTTGAAAATTAATGTGTTATTAAAGAACGAAGACTAACTCCTGTGTTGAAAATAGAACAAACAGAGGGCAAGAGAGTTTTGCATGCATTGGTACAATATATATATATATTTACATCAGCTAATGCTTATGACAACAAGTACTATTCGAAGCTTTCTCGCACCCACTGGAAAACGTGAAGTATATTAATATTTATTTGCATATATTGTTATTGTAGACTGTTCCCATAATGCCCACCGACTTCGATTTAACAAAATTTGAGAAATAAATTTCACTTTTTATTTAGTGGTCAATTTGAAGGCATTTTGTTATACTACCATTAGGAAACCCATATACATCATATTACGAATCAATCATTATGGAACAATCTCATGTGTGACACGCAGCAGTGGTACCAATCTTTGAAAGTTTCATTTTCAACTTTTTTCCTCTTTCTTTTTTAACTGATTTTGTGAGTAATGGTGCATTCAGTATAAAGGTACAACAAGATATTCTCTCTCTCACTCTCTCACTCTCTCTCTCTCTCTCTCTGTGGGTGTGTGTTTTTGTTTCTACTTTCCGGTGTAAGCGTGTGGATACTACCCGTTATCCTTTCGTGTGTACATATGCTAGTGTGTGTGTGTGTGTGTGTGTGTGTGTGGCGCGGGCATATGAAGTATTAATTGGGATCGCGTAGTGGAACTTATCGATATTAGTACGTACATACGAACGGCTGTTACTTCACACGATAACTTTGGACGAATGCGAATTTTTAAATTCTGCTTTTTGCAATAACTAAGTAGAGTGATACCTCTCGAGGGAGTTCTCCTAAATGGTAGCCCCCACCATGTCCAATTGAATCACAAATTGACGCAATCGTTTGTACATTGTTTGTACAGAAATATGCAGGCCAAATTTTCGTTTCTACACTATTAGGGGCGCCGCCAGAACGAAAACAAATTGGGGGATGTCTAAGTGATAGCCCCCCACCAACATGTCCTATTCAATCACAAATTATCGCAATTGTTTGTACTTCGTTTGTACAGAATTGTGCAGGTGAAATTTTCCTTGGTACACAATTAGGGGCGCCGCCAGAACAGAAAAAAATGCGGGCTGTCTAAGTGGTAGCCCCCACCATGTCCAATTCAAGCACAAATTTTCGCAATTGTTTGTACTTCGTTTGTACAGAAATGTGCAGGCGAAATGTTTATTTGTACACAATTAGGGGCGCCGCCAGAACGAAAACAAAGTGGGAGGGCTGTCTGCATGGAAGCTCCCTACCATGCCTAATTCAATCCCAAATTGTCGCAATCCTATGTACGTCGTTTGTACAGAAATGTGCAGGTAAAATTTTCGTTTGTAGACAATTAGGGGCGCCGCCAGAACGAAAACAAAGTGGGGGCTGTCTAACTGGGAGCCACCCACCATGTCCAATTTAAGCACAAATTTTCGCAATCGTTTCTATATCGTTTGTGCAAAAATGTGTAGGCAAAATTTTTCTTTGCACACAATTAGGGGCGCTGCCAGAACGAAAACAATGTGGGGGCTGTTTTAATGGTAGCCTCCATCATGTCCAATTCAATCACAAATTATTTCAATCGTTTGTACACCGTTTGTTCAGAAATTTGCAGGCCAAATTTTCGTTTGTAAACTATTAGGGGCGCCGCCAGAACGAAAACAAATTGGGGGCTGTCTAAGTGGTAGCACCCCACCAACATGCCCTATTCAATCACAAATTGTCGCAATCGTTTGTACTTCGTTTGTGCAGAAATGTGCAGGCGAAATTTTCATTTTTACACAATTAGGGGCGCCGCCAGAAGAGAAAAAAATGGGGGCTGTCTAAGTGGTAGCCCCCCACCATGTCCAATTCAATCACAAGTTGTCGCTTTCATTTGTGCATTGTTTGTACAGAAATGTGCTGGCGAAATGTTTGTTTGAACAAAATTATGGGCGCCGCCAGAACGAAAACCCAGTGGGGGCTGTCTAACTGGTAGCCCTCCATCATGTCCAATTGAACCACAAATTGTCGTAATCGTTTGTACTTCGTTTGTACAGAAAAGTGCAGGCTAAATTTTTCTTTGTACATAATTAAGGGCGCCGCCAAAACGAAAATAAAATGGGGGACTGTCTAACTGGTAGTCCCCCACCAACATGTCCAATTCAATCACAAATTGTCGCAATCATTTGTACTTTGTTTGTACAGAAATGCGCAAGCGAAATTCTCGTTTGTACACAATTAGGGGCGCCGCCAGAACAGAAAAAATGGGGGCTGTCTAAGTGGTAGCCCTCCACCATGTCCAATTCAAGCACAAATTTTTGCAATCGTTTGTACGTCGTTTGTGCAGAAGTGTGCAGGCGAATTGTTTGTTTGTACACAGTTAGGGACGCCGCCAGAACGAAAACAAAGTGGGGGGCTGTCTAAGTGGTAGCCCTTTCCACCATGTCCAATTCAACCACAAATTGTCGCAATCGTTTGTACTTCGTTTGTACAGAAACGGGCAGGAGAAATGTTTTTTTGTACACAATTAATGGCGCCGCCAGAACGGAAACAAAGTGGGGGCTGAAATGAAAATGAAATCTGTGAGTTTTACGTCCCACGGTTATGCCGGCTAGGCTAAAGGAGACGGTGATGATGACAGATGAGTGAAATGGTGGAATGAAGAAAGTGGGAGGAAACGGGAGAACCCCGAGAAAACCAACGAGCACGGTGTTTGTCCACCACAAAGTTCACATGGCGGGGGCTGGGATCGAACCCGGGACCCCAAGCACCAGAGGTGAACGCTCTACCACTGAGCCACCGCGAAAATGGGGGCTGTCTAAGTGGTAGCTTCCCATCAACATGTCCAATTCAATCACAAATTCTCGCAATCGTTTGTACGTCGTTTGTACAGAAATGTGCAGGCAAAATTTTCGTTTGTACACAATTAGGGGCGTCGCCAGAACGAAAAAAAGTGGGAGCTTCCCACCAACGTGTCCTCCAACAAAGTGGGGTGTGTCTAAGTGGTAGCCCCGACCATGTCCAATTCAATCACAAATTGTCGAAATCGTTTGTACGTCGTTTGTACAGAAATGTGCAGGCGAAATGTTTGTTTGTACACAATTAGGGGCGCCGCCAGAACGAAAACAAACTGGGGGCTCTCTAAGTGGTAGTTTCCCACCAACATGTCCAATTGAATCACAAATTGTCGCAATCGTTTGTACTTTGTTTGTACAGAAATGTGCAGGCAAAATGTTTGTTTGTACGCAATTAAAGGCGCCGCCAGAACGAAAACAAAGTGGGGGCTGTCTAAGTGGTAGCCCCCGACCATGTCCAATTCAATCACAAATTGTCGCAATCGTTTGTACATCGTTTTTATAGAAATGTGCAGGCCAAATTTTCTTTTGTGCATAATTAATGGCGTTGCCAGAACGAAAACAAAGTGGGGCTGTCTAAATGGTAGCCCCCACCATATCCAATCCAATCTCAAATTATATCAATCGCTTGTACATCATTTGCACAGAAATGTGCAGGCGAAATTTTCGTTTGTACACTATTAGGGGCGCCGCCAGAACGAAAACAATGTGGGGGACTGTATAAATAGTAGAAACATTAAAAAGAAGTGTCACATTTATGGAGTATTTTTCTAACAGGACTTTGTTCACACTATTGTGTGGTTTGGTATGTTCACACTATGGTGTGATTCACTATATTGATCTTATTCTAACGATGATGGAATTAAATGTTTTTTTGTTTTTTTATATTTATATTTATACTTACAATCATTATTGCTGAGTTATTAAACTTATTATTATTAAACTTATTCATTATTTCTTACGTGAGCTGAATCCTTATGAGAAAAATTTATTTTTTTTCTTTGTATCTTGCGCAGAAACCGTTATTCTCATCTCGTACAGGAAATTGATAAGTGGAAGATATAACAAATTCAGAAAGTAGACTGTTAAAGGGAAAATTATAACACTGTTTTGTTTTATTTGATCATCTTCATTAAGCTCATTTTGCAGAAACTATAGAATGCATGGTGAAGTATTTTGGTGCATTCAGCATTCTGATTTACGAGTAGAGTTGCTAACTGGCCGGTATTTGCAGTGATTTTTAATAAGGCCGGTAACCGGTACAAACTTCTTATTAGCCCCCTTCTGACCGGTATTTTGCAATCTGCAATCCAGAATATAACATTGAACATCGAAATTTTTAAACAGGGCCTTTACAAACACAAATTTCCGTTGTATTATACATTATCGATATTTTTTTAAATGTATGGCAGTTTTTTTTATTTATTTAACATAAGAAATTTGATAACACTTATATTTTATTGTAAAATAATTTTACATTTATTGAGAGTAGAAAATGACTTTTTAAAACAATTTCCTTTGTTTGCAGTGTAAGTTTATAGAGTAAATTTCATTTTATGAATCAACTATTGTTACATAAAGATAAATATCCAGTATTATTCATCTGTTTCGATAATTTTAAACAAGTGGCAATTGCTGGTAAATTCAATAACGATCAATACAGTCTTCAGTTTCTCATTTGTACAGAGAATTTTGAGGGTGTGCCGGTAATTTTGTTTTCCTGAGTTGGCAACCTATTTACGAGGTTTTGTTTCAACTCTGCTACGTAATGGCTCCGTACTGACACTCCGCATGTAAATAAGTATGTAAGGCTACCATACGCCCCGGTTTCTTAAAATTTGTCCCGGTGTGCAGAAATTTTAATTCTTGTCCTGTTTTTTTCTTTATTATTATTATTAATTACATATCAACATTTCTGAAAAGTTAATAAAATCGACTTATTCCTTTTGCTTTCAATTCCGACAATATTATAGGAACAATTTCATTCTAATCTTTATTATTATTCCAATCGCTGCTTCCCCGGATATAACATGCAATGTTTAAATCCTCCTAAGTAGCACTCTTATCACTAAAGGTAAGAATGTATACCCCGAGGTGGCAACAAATTCTTGTGACGTTGCAGACCAGCCCCGAAAAACACATTTTTTTTTCTGCTTCAGAAAAACAATTATGCGAATTGCTTTCTTTTAGTTCGCATTTTAGGTTAACAAAAATAAATCAGTCTATTGAAATTTGGAAACAACTTCATAAATCTGGATTTTTTTCTTTATAGACGTGTAGAGCATGTAAAGGTGGTATGTGTAATAATATTGAAAATATAATTTTTGCCTAAATATTGTATGTTCACTGATTGCGTTTATATTGTACAACAGCTTCTAGCTTCTATAATAATTTTTAGCACTGTTGATTAAGTATGGACTATATTAATACATTATTTTAAGTTGTATAACTAGTGCGATACTGTAGTAGAATTCGAAAGATAAAATTAATACAAAATGCAATATTTACTACTAATTTGTAAGATGTCCCGTTTTTTTTATTTTTTTTTTGTTTTCAAAAAGTATGGTAGTCTTAAAGTACGCTAAACCATACAAACTAAATTGCACTGTAAATTGTACCCCTCTGATAGTGCTCTCAAACGGGTCGGGTCTGGTCAGTCGGGTTAGCTCGTGTCGGGTCACTCGGGTCGGGTCGTCACATTCTTCACTTATTTTCTATACGGAATACTATAAGGAGCTTTGTTGTAGAATTCAATTCGAAGTTGGTGAATGAATGATAATTGTGACTAATCGAAGGTGAAATACTAATAAAATTTTAATTTAACCCTATATTAACTAATTGGCATTGTAATTGTAATTGTAATTAATATTACTACTGACTTTTTTCCTTTCTGCGTTTTTATGTCAAGTTAAATGTCACATTAAGTGAAATTGAAAGGAAATATCTAGTTAACGTCCCACGTTATGCACCAACGCTAAGAGAGACAGTGATGATGAGAAATAATTGAAGTGGTTGAATGAAGAAAGTGGGAGGAAATGGGAGAACAACGAGAAAACCCATGCACACGATGTTTGTCCACCAGAAAACTTACTTGGTACGAGCTGGAATCAATACCCATGGACCTTCGGGTCAAACATCTGCCTTTGGGCAGGATACATTATTATTATTACTATTATTATTATTATTATTATTATTATTATTATTATTATTATTATTATTATTATTATTATTATTATTATTATTATTATTATTATTATAACTTTAAGAGTGCCCAAGAAAGTTCCGCCGCCTTTTCACCAACACCTTCGAACATTGATATGTAACCTAAGACGTACCTGGAATATAAAAAATCCTCTCCATCAGCCTCTACGACCTTCTGCCGACCTTCTGGAAGGCAATGGATTCCATCGCAGTCGAACTTGGTGGGTCGTGAAGTGAAGAAGGTATCAAGTGTATATTGAACCTCTACTAGCGATTTGAATTGGCGTTCTCCAAGGTGATTGTCCAAGGAATGGAACAGGTGATAATCGGACGGTACAATGTCCGTGGAGTATGGCGGATCCAATAGTGTTTTCCATCCAAGGCGTAGAATGGTGTACAGGGTCATTTTAGCCACGTGGGACTTAGCGTTGCCTTGTAACAGGAGGACCCCTTTGCGATTCAGAACTGCTGGATTCAGACAGTACATAATGACAGTACACAGTTGCATTGATGATCTGACCAGCTGGTAGCAGTTCCTGATGGACGATGCCTCGAGCAGTCCACAAAATGCACAGGAGAACCTTATTCTGGTGTAGTGCTGGCTTGGGCTGTTTTTGAACCGGTTCATGGGATGCTAACCAACAATCACGGCGCCGTGGAGCTTCGTACAGGACCCACTTCCCATCACATGTCAACACCCTGTCCAGAAATTGCTCCTTCCTCAGACGAGATACCAAAGAAACCCAGGTGTCTGCTCGCGTTGCTTTCTGGCTCCAAGTCAAATCATGTAGGACCCATCAACCCAACTTGTAGTGCTTCCCAAGTTGATGGAGGTGGTGCCGAATGGTTTCTCCACTCACACTGAAATGTAGTACCAGTTCCTCACATGTCTGTCTTTGCCTCAATTGCTGCCTGAAGAACACATATGTTTGTCTTCCGGCACGTGGTGCGTCTTCGAGTGTTTCGTCACCGTCCTTAAACCGTCAAACCACTGCACTCTCCGCGTAGTCACGACACCCTCACCAAAGGCCTGTCATATCTTCCGCCCCGCGGAGCAACAATTTGAACTCGTACAGCAAACAAGCCCTTATGACGCTCTGTGAAGGCCCCATGTCCACTCAGTCCTTACGCACGTTCACGGTGTATCTGAATAGCCACAACCAAGTAGTATGTTTTATATACTTACTAGTGTTGCTCACGAGACCAGGTTTGGGGCATTCTCGTCTCGGAAATGTGTCGTGAAGGTAGTCTCGTCTCGAAAAGTGCATATGTTTCTATTGAAAGAGCTCTGTCTCATTTCGTACCCCTTCATGAAAATTCTGTCTCGTCTCGTCTCGTCCAACAACTGACCTTCGCCTTATATCCATTCGCATTCAACTCACGGTGTGAGGGCCAATTGAACACAGACTTCCACAAAGAGACAGAACTTTCTTGGTCACCTTCAGATTATTATTATTATTATTAGTATTATTATTATTATTATTGCTGCGGTAGTGATTTGACTTTCTCCGCAATAAAATACTTGCTAATTTTATATAACGTTGCAAATATCTTCTAGATAAATTAATCAAGAAAAAAATAAAACGTATTTCCCTACAGAATGATATTTCAGTGCAATTAGTTCCTTATGATTCTATCAGACAGCAACGATGTTTTTAAATAGAAAAATCGGAATGTTAATGTGATGAACTTTTGTTTGTTACACAGCGAAAAATATTAAAAGAAGTTCTATATACATTCCTTACTAGAAAATAATGTTTTCTTCAGAACTTTTATTCTTTTAGTCTTCAGAACTTGTCTTCAGAACTCAGTCAAATTTTATTTTGACTTTCGAAGTTGATTGCCTAAATTTTAACCTTGTAAATTTGGATGTGGAGTAAAATAAAGAAGGTTAGCAGGGTAGAGAGGAAAACGAATTAGGAAATGTTGAAAAATGCAAGAGACGAGAGCAATATTAGACGATATAAGGAAGAGAAAAAAATGGACGGATCAAAAGTTTCGATCTTGCTAAGGGATTGCATTCTGAGAGATGTAGTAAAGGGAGTATAATCAGGAGAGCGAGAGTGTGTAAGAAGGTTGCAATTGATAGATTGTAATAAGGAGGGTGGTACTTTATGTTGGGTTGCGAGGCAGATATTAGCGGGAAATCGCAAAAATGGAAGCTTCTTATCTAGTTCACGGAAAACGGCCTGTCATTAATGGCAGAACACTGAGGAGGAGGAGGAGGATAATTATACTACAAATAAAAAAAGCCGAAACAATGGTTTATGCATAAGAATTGGTCAGCATTTTTTTCTGGTGGCAGTTTTGTAAGGTTCTAGCTCTCTCAAACTGGTTAGATTGTAAGGTCAGGTCACTCGGGTCGGTTGTCGGGTTAGGTCACCTCGGGTCGGTTCACTCTGGTCACTTTTGGTCGGGCCAATCGGGTCAGCTTGGGTCGGGTTGTCGGGTCGGGTCAGTCAATTCGTGTCACGGGTGGGGTCGGGTCGGTCTTCAACACATATAATTTCCACGAAAATTACAATATACCACGGTTTATACCTCATTGGACTTCCAATAAAACATTTTCAATGATGTGTACACCATGTCACCATTTTTGTATGAGGGAATTTCTAGAGGGATTTTGTGGGAATTCGATGGAGTGTAGATTCCTGTGTGTGTGTGTGTGTGTGTGTGATACCTTACAGAATACAAGATGTCGAGGAAGTGTGTAAATAAACCGGACAATTTCTGTTATGTATGTGGGGAGCTGATATTTAAATCACAACGTCGATGTTTTACTCCACTTGTGAGGAAGTGTTATCAGTTATGTTTTGGTTGCTGTGTAGGAGACCAGGATAAGAACTGGGTTCCTCACTACATTTGTTGTACTTGCGTGAAACGTCTGACTGGGTGGGCAGATGGTGGACGAAACATGAACTTCGCAGTACCGATGATCTGGAGGGAACCAAAAGATCATTCTTCAGACTGCTACTTTTGTTTGACACAGATAAAAGAAATAAGCAGTAAATCTAACCACACAGTACAGTATCCTAATTTGCCATCAGCAATTAGGCCAGTTCCAAACAGTGCAGAATTACCTGTACCAGTACCTCCTTCTCATCTTACGGTAAATGAGGATTACGTACTTGAGGCAACTATTGAAGTTCCAAATGAAGAAGATGATCCTACTTATGTAGGAAGCACATCTACATTCGATCCCCCATCTGATAACTCCGGGTGAACTAAATGACCTCGTACGGGATTTAAAACTCTCCAAGACACAGACAGAACTTCTTGATTCTAAACTTAAGGCTGGAATCTGCTCCATCGTGACACTAAAGTGTGTATTTTTCGAAACCTTCATACAGAGTTTCAAAACTATTATTCTCAAGAAAATAACTTAGTGTATTGTAATAATGTCTGTGCTGTGATGGATACACTTGGACATGCACATATAAGTACAGAGTGGAGATTGCTTATTGACTCTTTGAAAACTAGTTTTAAGGCTGTAATTTTGCACAATGGCAACAAATTTCCTTCAGTGCCTTTGGCTTATGCAACTAATATGAAGGAAACCTATGAAAACATCGAAATAGTGTAGAAAAAATCAGTATGAGAAATACAAGTGGACCGTTTGCTGTGATTTACAAGTCATTTCTTTGTTAATGGGTTTGCAGCTTGGTTATACGAAATATTGTTGTTTCCACTGCGAATGGGAGAGCAGGAACAAAGCGGAACATTACATCAAGAAGGAATGGCCAAAGCATGTATTAACTCCTGGACAGAAGAATGCTGTTTATTCCTCACTGGTGAGCCCTGATTAGATAATTCTACCTCCTCTTCACATAGAGTTGGGGCTCAAAAAACTTTGTTAGGGCAATGGACAAAAGTAATGCAGGATCTTGTTACCTCAAGGAAAAAATTCCTCGGGTTAGTGACGCTAAAGATTTTTGTAGACCCCCAAATAAGATGTTTGATTCGTGACCAAAAATTTGCGGATCTCTTAACTCTGGTTGAGAAAGCAACTTGGTGTCCATTTAAATGTTTAACAGAGAATTTTTTAGGAAACAAGAAAGCCCCAAATTACCGTGAAATTGTGAGTGATTTCCGGGAATCATTCAATGAAATGGGTTGCAACATGTCCCTTAAAGTTCACTTTCTAGACTCCCACCTGAATTTCTTTCCTGAAAACCTTGGTGCTGTTAGTGATGAGTAGGGGGAACATTTTCATCAGGACATTTCCTCCATGGAAAAGAGATACCAGTGACAGTGGAGTTCAAAAATGCTAGCTGATTACTGTTGGACACTTAAAAGAAATGTTCCAGAAACCAAACACATAAAAAAAATAAAATGAAATCTTTAAGTTTTACGTCCAACGGTTATGCCGGTGAGTCTAAAGGAGACGGTGATAATGAGAGATGAATGAAAATGGTGGAATGAAGAAAGTGGGAGGAAACGGGAGAAAAACCCACGAGCATGGTGTTTGTCCACCACAAAGTTCACTTGGCGGGGGCTGGGATCGAACCCGGGACCCCAAGCACCAGAGGTGAACGCTCTACCACTGAGCCACCGGTATCACTTAGCCCCCACATTGTTTTCGTTCTGGCGGCGCCCGTAATTATGTACAAACAAAAATTTCGCCTGCGCATTTCTGTACAAACGATGTAGAAACGATTGCGACAATTTTTGCTTGAATTGGACATGGTGAAGGGCTACCATTTAGACAGTCCCCACTTTGTTTTCGTTCTGGCGGCGCCCCTAATTGTGTACAAACGAAAATTTGGCCTGCACATTTCTGTACAAACGATGAAGAAACGAATGCAACAATTTGTGATTGAATTGGACATGGTTGGAGGCTACCACTTAGACAGCCCCCACATTGTTTTCGTTCTGGCGGCGCCATTAATTGTGTACAAACTAAAATCTCGCCAGCACAGTTCTGTACAAACGATGAAGAAACGAATGCGACAATTTGTGATTGAATTTGACATGGTTGGAGGCTACCACTTAGACAACCCCCACATTGTTTTCGTTCTGGCGGCGCCATTAATTGTGTACAAACTAAAATCTCGCCAGCACAGTTCTGTACAAACGATGAAGAAACGAATGCGACAATTTGTGATTGAATTTGACATGGTTGGAGGCTACCACTTAGACAACCCCCCACTTTGTTTTCATTCTGGCGGCGCTATTAATTGTGTACAAACGAAAATCTCGCCTGCACCTTTCTGTACAAACGATGTAGAAACGATTGCGACAATTTGTGATTGAATTGGACATGGTAGAGGGGATATCTTTTGGACAGGCCCCACTCTGATTTCGTTCTGGCGGCGCCCCTAATTGTGTGCAAACAAAAATTTCGCCTGCACATTTCTGTACAAACGATGTAGAAACGATTGCGACAATTTGTGATTGAATTAGACATGGTGGACGGGCTAATATTTAGACAGCCCGCACATTGTTTTCGTTCTGGCGGTGCCCCTAATTGTGTACAAACGAAAATTTGGCCCGCACATTTCTGTACAAAATGTGTAGAAACGATTGCAATAATTTGTGATTGAATTGGACATGGTGTCTGGAGCTAACATTTAGACAGTCCCCCGCTTTGTTTTCGTTCTGACGACGCCCCTAATTGTCTAAAAACGAAAATTTTGCTTGCAGATTTCTGTACAAACGATTGTGACAATTTCTGATTCAATTGGACATAGTGGGGGACTACCACTTAGACAGCCCCCACTTGTTTTCGTTCTGGCGGCGCCCCTAATTGTGTACAAACGAAAATTTCGCCTGCACATTTCTGTACAAACGAAGTACAAACGATTGCGACAAATTGTGATTGTATTGGACATGGTGGGGGGCTTCCACGTAGACAGCCCCCACTTTGTTTTCGTTCTGACGGCGCCCCTAATTGTGTACAAACGAAAATTTCGCCTGCACATTTGTGTACAAACGATTGAGACCATTTCCGATTGAGTCTGATAATGGGGGGGGGGGGGCTGTCTAAATGGACGTCTTTTTTTCACGTCAACTGTAATTAAATTCTTCCTCGAAAAAATCTGTAATCAACACTGTCAGTAGTTACGTCCTCGACTAATATACCTTTACAAGTACAGCTTTATTTTCGTATGTTTTTCAACAGTTAACCAATTTAAAACTATCGCAAACAAGAATATGTAGTCAACTTGTTAAATACTTCGCTCCGCAGGAACCCGTTCAGCGCGTGCAACAAGCAAAAACAACATGTTTGGCGTCTCACAAATGACAAAGAAAAAAAAAAAAGAAAAGCAAAAGCAGCACGGCAGTGCCTTATCGCAGTCAGAGCTGACAACATAGTTTCGGTCGTCACATACGCCAATAGACCTACATGCGGTGTACAAGAGTTATATAGTTACAATATACGTTGTGCCACAGTAGCGCTACAGGCGGAATGTGCACGAACTACAAATGAATATGGTTCTTACAAGTATCAGTCATTGTTGAACCCTCTTTACATTCTACACATCCTTTTTTCTCCCACTTTTTGACCTTCACAAGCAGAAGTACTAGGCTTTCCGAGTTCACAACCATAAACTGTTTGTGTACAGAGTACGTTTTCAGTTCTTCGAATGACTCTGCGCGCAAAGAACAGGGGTGATGATCGGGCTACCGAATACGGCAGTCAAAGACACCCGGTTGCAATAATAAATGTAAAATACAAATATAGAGCCTTGACAATGCCGTGAGGATTAATATATATATATATATATATATATATATATATATATATATATATATATATATATATATATATATATATATATATATATATATGTGTGTGTGTGTGTGGTTGTTGAAATAAAGAGCAGCGTATGGAAATATTTAAGTCTGATTCTGTTTTTAAAGGGGAATTAAGTGACATACAAAATATATTGATTGAATGCGTGTCATGTGTTTTGAACAATATAATTCAAGACAAAATTTTACAAGCAGTTTTTATTTCAGCATATGTTTCTTGTGAAGTGCAGATAATGCGATAATCCATCTTCCTTACCCGATCACGCCAATTAAAGCAATTAAATGGCATTATGGTGAATTAAGATCATCTATGAGTTGCATACGTCAATTTCATTATGAAAATTGAAATCCGGATCTAATAAGTGCTGTCGATGAACTACAATTGCATTAAATTTATGTGAATTCGTCTTCTTGTATTTCTGTAGTAAAATATTTATGTCAAATCTGTTTCATTTACTATTATTATTATTATTATTGTTGTTGTTATCATTATTATCGTTATTATTATTATTAGTAGTAGTAGAACATTGGGCCTACCCTCTTGAAACTATCACCCTTCGCCACTGATGACGTCATGATCGATTGTTACATGTCGTTTCGACTCATGATACATGATGAAAGCTATGTTTTCATTGGTACTCCGTGATGTCATTTATTAATTTTCTCGTTTTCTAATTGGCTGATAGTGATGTCACGTTATAGTTGAACACGTTTCTGACCTAAATAAAATTCTTAATTTCATTTTTAAAGTCTACTCCCACGAAGATCGTGAATGAACCAAGGTGTACCTTTTGTGACAGTGTGACTTTATTTCGTTCACTGGATTTGAGGTAAGTTATTAAGAGTTTATCAACCGCGTTTCTTAATATCAATGGAATGCTTTTGAAATGTATTACGCACGAGGATAACATTGTTATCACTGTTTTATTTTAGCATGAAATATTTAGTCTATGGGAGAGCAAATGGAAGAATAAGTGGGAGTACCCTCCCTTACTTGACCGGGGATCGAATTAGGAATCCCACATTTTAGAAGTAAGCACGAAAAATGATATGATTTGTTGATTTTAGTTTAGCGTCCCTTCAGTAGTGGCGCTAGGAATACAGCTTAATGTTGAGTCTGAGCGCATACTGTGTGTTGAATCCGGGCCAGAGGTGCGTAACGCTAATCACTTAGCTATGACGAAGCTCAGTTTCTGAAAGTTACCATTAACGTAATTTTAAAATTACAAAATTTTAGTTTTTCAAAAAACTATGCACGAATTTGTTCCCCTACAGCGTGCCTTTTAACAACGAGACGTGGAACTTCAGTTTAATGTGGGATCTGATCTCCCGCCGAGAATCGAATTCGAGTCTTCCTTGTTTAACCGCTTAGCTCAAAAAAGCAGACGCATGAGATTTTGTTTCCGTTTCATATTTCGTTATACGTTTCAAAGTTCAGTGTGAGGAGAAAAATGCTTACTACAATGATTCTCTTAGCACAGTTAGAAAACAATTTCATTCATTCTTTTTATCACTACAGAAAGTTTGGTCAGTTACATGTTGATGTTGGTCCTGGGTTTGATTTCCAGTATGACGACAATAAAAATTTTTAACAGTAGAACTATTAGAGATATGATAATTCTTTTAGGATTGAGCGTGTAGTCATTTTGATACCGTTAAACGTGTTAGCGATCTCTGATTTGTTAATTCAACTTTAATTAGTGTTTTTTTCTCTCTCGTTTTAGATATTTGTTTTCTTTGCCTATTCATTTTGGTTTTACCTTACCTTTTCCTGTTTCAATATGGCTACCACTGGGTTTACTGTTTTACAAGAAATCAATAGACATTATCGGCGTTTTAATTTTGAAGGACGAATGCTTGAAATTCAAATCAATACTCCGACCAGTGACACCGATATTGTTGAGTGGGTTCAGACCTCCTTTCAACATATGTTGGATTACTTATTGGAAAATGTCGACGAATCATCGATGGTTGGATTATCTATTTTATGTCATGATGATAAGAACCAGCCATTTTATTCATCTTTTACGCGTGCAAGTAATTTGACACTGGAGACTTCATGGGCTTGATTTATGGGTTACCCTTCAAAGTAACGATAGTTTTCTCATGAACGAACCGTTCATTGTACATTTTCATCATGTGGATGTACCAAGTGCATTTGGAAGAATGCGTCAAGGTCTTTTATCAAACGAGGAATCACTAAAACGCAAGAATGGCAATCTACGAGTGAAAAACACCGACAAGAAATGTTTAGCGTATGCAATTGTGATTGCTATTGGACTGAAGAAATATAAGGATACAAATGAGAAAGTCTGCGATCAATATCACAAACAGCGCAAGTGTGTTATTCCAGACGTACTTGAACTTTTGTCCAGATCCTCAGTGAATTTAGAACATGGGGGATCTGTTGAAGAATTGCGACAATTGCAACGCTACTTGAGCGATTATAAACTTACTGTGTACACCAGCTTTTCGAGAGAAGATATTTTGCATGAAGGACCTGGTGGCGAAGACAAGATTCCAATCAATTTAATGTGCATTAATGCTCATTATGACATCATCACATCATTAACGTCCGTTTTCCTACTATCTACTACTGTGTTGCTTGCTACAAAAAATATAACGTCAACTAAGATCCAATATCAAACTTATTTTATCTTTGGCACATAACTCTAAGGGGTATGATGGTCATTTTATTCTTAAATCCTCAGTGGAAGAACATGAATTGAAACCTACTTTGATCTTGAACGGAGCAAAAATTTTAAGCATGAAAGTAAATCAGTTATCGTTTATTGACTCTGTAAGTTTCATGCCAATGACTTTAAGTAAATTATCCAAAGCATTTCATTTACCAACGACCAATGGATATTTTCTACACTTTTTAATACTGCTGCAAATCAAGCGTATGTGGGGTAATTACATACATTATTATTGTGCAGATGAAATGAAAATGGATGAACGAGAGAAATTCATGACATGGTACAACGAACATTAGAATGATACGTTAATTTTCCAAGAAGAATTGGTGAAATATTGTGTCCAGGACGTCAACGTACTTCGAATGGCTTGTATATCTTTCATCATCACGTGTGAACAAAAACTCACGTTAATCCTTTCCTTTAGGCTATCACTTTGGCGAGTGCATGCAATTTAGTATTTCGACGAAATTTTTTAAAACCCAATACCATTAGCATTCTTCCTGCACGAGGACACCGTCACAGAAATAATCAGTCACGGATTGCTTTGCAGTGGCTTGCCTACATGGATGAAAAAGAGGGATTCTGTATGCAGCAAGAGGAAAAGAAGTTTTTGTTGCTGGTTTTCATCTGGATGGTTACTACAAACATCCCGACAATGAAGAGAAACACGTGTATGAATTTCAAGGTTGTAGGTTCCATGGCTGTCCTCTCTGTGTCCCTGCAGGCCGTGATCAGCCCATTTATGAGAACTCCGAAGAAACTATGAACTATCGCTACGAGAGAACACAGCGTAAAATGAAATTATTACGGTCCATAGGAAATAAAGTACATGAAATGTGGGAATGTGAATTTCGTCAAGCGTTAAGATCCAATCCAGCATTGGCCTCTTCTTTAAGCACACATCCTTATACTAATAAGACATCGTTAAATCCAAGAGACAGCTTCTATGGTGGCCGTGTTAATGCCATTAAATTGTAAAAAAATATGAAAATGAAATTTTTGAGTTTTACGTCCCACGGTTATGCCGGTTAGGCTAAAGGAGACGGTAATGGTGAGATGAATGAAATGGTGGAATGAAGAAAGTGGGAGAAAACGGGAGAACCCCGAGAAAACCCACGCACACGGTGTTTGTCCACCACAAAGTTCACTTGGCGTGAGCAGGGTTTTAATCAGGGACCCCAAGCACCAGAGGTGAACGCTCTACCACTAATCCACCGCGGCCCCGCCATTAAATTGTATCACGTCGCAAATGAAAATGAAGGCGAAGAAATTCAATTTTTGGATATTGTTTCATTGTATCCATATGTCAATAAATGTGGACGGTATCCAATAGGACACCCACGAATATATCTACAGGGAGATTCAAAAGTGCCCGCCATTCAAGATGTCAACGGTTTAGTCAAGTTAAAGATTTTGCCTAGTAGAAATGTCTTTCATCCAGTACTGCCATTTTGCTCAAATAAGACGTTGTTTCTACTTTGTGCTTCTTGTGCCACAGCATTAAATCAAGATTCTGAATGTACACATTCCGACAGTGAACGAAGTTTAACAGGAACGTGGGTGTCCTATGAAATTCAAAAAGCCATTGAACTTGGGTATTAAGTAATTGAAATGTACGAAATTTGGGATTACGACATCACCGTATATGATCCTGAAACCAACACTGGTGGTTTATTCAGCGAATACATCAACACATTTTTGAAATCCAAGCTGGAAGCTTCTGGATGGCCGGCCAATGTTGTCACCGAAGAAGAAAAGCAGTAGTATATTCAAATGGTACAACAACGTGAAAGCAAAACTTTGGATGCAGCAAATATAATTACAAATTCAGCACGTCGTAGTCTTGCAAAACTCTGTTTGAATGCCATCTGGGGACGACTCGCTATAAGAGACAATTTCAGCCAAACGACCATCATTAACGACCCCAAAGAACTGTATCAGAAATTAGCTGCTCCAGATATACAAGTCAAACAAATTTTACCTGTTAATGATTCGTTCTTATTTATTATTAAGGTAGGAGTTGCATTACTCGGGGCAGATTCATTTTAAGAGTGCTTACAAAAACAGGTGATTTTTACCATAAAAATTACAGTGTAGTAATACTAACCGAACTGTGCTAGGTGGTCGTACAAAGCGAGCTAGGATTTTATCGAATCGATTTAGAACAGGAGAGCTCGCGCGGGGTGCGTCCATGAATTTGAGTATACTCGTAAAAAAACATATGGTACAAAACACATGTCTTGGATGTGACATTCCTTTGCGTCACTTCTATGATACACTGCCTTCACATAATACTTTACTTCATCATGGATTTCTTATGGAGTATGACGTGGTAAAGAGCACACTTTGCATTTCGTATTTCTCCTTATCATACATCATCTTATCCCGATATATATCGACTATTTATACATTGGTCTTCCAAAATAACAACACATTTCTTCAACAAATTTTACAAATATATGTTTACCTCAAGTGAGACAGCACCTTTATTAGTTAAAAATTAACTAGTGCAAATTAAATATCATTCGATAAAGGTATTTCAAAATTATCGAAGGCTTCCTGGTGCATCATTAGAGTTCCTTCATTTTGTTAATTTTGTTGAGAATTCTCTTATTTAAATTTGACGATTTCAGATTTATTTAAAACAGTATTAATTTGATAAGAAATATTACCTATATCTCAATTAAAACATTAGAGGTGAATTAGACTTTAAGTTGCACCACAAAATTAATTCACGAAATATAATTACAATAAATTGTATGTCAACGCAAATATTCTGTTACCTGTAGTTAAAGAATTAGAAACGCATCATAGTGATTTTACTCTATGAAGGCTCAGTTTACTACATTTAAATATTTTAGGTAAATTGACTATCTAGACAGAGACAAGACAAAGAATATCATACGTTATTGGATTAACAAGGTAAACTTAACCAACATAATTAGGCTGAAGTCTTGTTTCTTGTGTCGAGTGAAATTATATGAAAGTGAAAAAGTGCTAAAGTAAGGCTTTAATATAGCGGGAATTCCCTACTCTTTACATCGAAATGCCACATATGTTTATATTCATCTGACAAGTTTACATATTCATCTGACAAGCTTAATGTTATGCTTTGAAATCAGTGGCGTAGCACACTTTTGCGGGCCCCCCGCAAAGTATAGAGAAGGGGCCCTAATTGTAAAGCCGAGAGAAGGTTGAAGTTCTACTTGTTTAAATCTTTGGGTTAAATTTAGAGTTACCCCTCCGCTTTTTATAAAAATCAGGAAAATTTAAAGGAGATATGAGGTAAGAAATGATAATTTGAAGTTTTTATTTGATGTTTAATAATGTAAGTTCGGCAGGAGCGTTATGTTTAATGCGAGAAAAGATAAATTGAAGTTAGTACTATTTGCCGGATGCGGAAGCATTCGCGGAAGGTTTCAGCAGCATGGTAGTTGTAAAATATTACGAATATGGCGAACAGGTATAATGGATGCGCAAAAATAATGAAGAAAACCTTTTAAATATTTATGAAGCCCACGGGGTACTGAAGTTACGTGAAATGTAACAATTGTTAATACTTTAAGCATTGTCTTTTGTATGTTACAAAGTCCAAGGGCACCTTCAGACTGGAGGGGCAACTCTAAACTTAAGCCAAATCGTTATTCATTGCAAGACTTCGGGGCCCTCTATACCTCGGGGCCCCCCGCACTGCGGGGGCAGCTGCTACGCCACTGTTTCAAATCAAAACAGACTTACGTAAAAATTCTTTATCTGTTAATGGTAAATTTAGCAAAAGGGGTCCAGAAGTACGTAAGAATTACAAAATTTACGGGAGAAATGGAAGGACCTAATATAACCTAACCATAGGCGCCGACTTGAAGAAAATATTGGGGGGGCCAAACAATGAATAAATATATAATCATATTCAGCCGTTTTCTACCAACTGCTGGATAAAGGCCCCCTTCCCTTCAGATCTTGGTCTGTTGCATCCGCTCCGCTGCTAATTTAATGACCTAAGTCAAATTTGTCTAAAGGTATTAAAACAAATTAAAGTTCAAATTCTGGGAACTTCACTGCACCACATTGATCTTCACTTCTCATATCAGTGTTACCATAGTGTTGATTGAAGCTTCAGTGCTCTATTAACTCTTTTAGGATTTTTGGTAACTTTTGTTACCATGGCGTACTATGGTCTTTCACCTTTTATTTAGGTTCTATAACAGGTACTTAAGTCATTTTTTTTTTATTAGTCAAGTCAAGGATGGACCAAAGAACACCCCAGATGCGTTTTGGAACCAGATGGTCAACTTGGCTGCGCCAAGTGGGTGCGGAAGGGCGTGATTTTTACTTTTTCTTAAGGCAAATTTCAAAAATTTTTCACGCCTGTAGTTTTCACGATATCGGATTGGAATTGTATATACCTTTGGATATTTCTCAAATTTTTCTGAGATCTCTACGTGAAGCCGAGTCCGGGCACGAGGGCCGCAAATGTTCCGAGGGGCTGATTTTTTTAAAGAAAAAAATTCAGTTTTCCCGATTTTTCCGGTTCAGGAATATGATACGTACATGTGTGTGGCGCCGTTGGAAAGGGCTTGTTATACTAAAGAAAATAACGTTTAAGCCATGACTCTAACCTAAATAGTAATGATGCAATAAATTTTTATAATAAGTATATACGTATGTGTGTGTATAAAGAGAGAGCCTAAATTCAGACTTTCAACAATTTTTCTTCCCTTTTTTTTAAGATACAAGATTAAAATTTTGCACACGTATTACGCACATAACAATGTATTTTTAGAAAAAAAAATCAGATCCCTACGTCAACCCAGGCCTAGGCCAGAGGGGCAAAGTGTTTTGGTTAGATTTGCAAAAATACTTCCGAGTTTTCCCTAATTATCTGGTATAGGTGTATGATACGGACATGTGAGTGACACCGTTGGAAAGGGCTTATTATACTGAAGAACATGGCATTTGAACCATGACTATAGGCTAAATAGGAATGACGCAGTACATTTTTTAAAAATATTTTATACCTAGGTATATATAGAGGAAGTTCGGGTATTATTGAATACCATTTTTGTTTCGCTTGTAACTCAGTTAATAATTGCACATTGAAACATAAAGGAAAACAAGTATACGCCTTACATATTTGGCTTTATTTATGTATATCTTGATAAAGAAGTTTCGTTACAGGGGTGGGTAAAATTTATAATTTGTAAAGAAACCACTTTGGAGGGTAATATGAAATAGTCGGGTAATATAAAATACAAATGCTATATAGAAAAGAAATGAGTTTTCTGATGAACATACAATGAATACAGTGACAATATATAAAAATTCTGAATGCCAAGCCATAACTGATTGTGATTACTTGCAAAAGTCATAAATATAATACTCTGCTTCAGGATCGGCACAGTCATATAAGATTTTTTTTTTTTTTTAAAGATTCAGATCTCTACGTGAACCAGAGAGGCACAAAAATTTCGAATTTTTTTTCGAAAAATCTCATGTTTCTTTTCAATTTTCTTATTTCTGGTGTACAATACGGACAAGAGTGCTACCGTTGGAAAGTATGATGTATCCTGAGAAAAACGAGGTATGAACCACGATCCTACGATAAATAGTAAGGAAGCAGTAGCTGTTTAAGAGTGAAAGTCTAAAATTTACCTCAAAAAGTGGAAATTCTAAAAAGGTTAAACGCCGATTTGAAAACGGTGCTTTTTATCGAATAAGAAGGCTGTTCCTAATATTGAATTAAAGGCACGACGTAATTTACGACAGAAATTCTTGCTCCTCTTTGGTAATTCTTCCTCAACTGGATTATATTGGGGGGGGGGGGCGAGGACCCCACCTTTAAATATTGGGGGGGACAAAAGTGCCCTGCCCCCCCAAAGTCGGCGCCTATGAACCTAACCAAATCTGAACCTAGGTAACTCTACTTTGGGCAAGGCAGTGATATCCTGTCAGTAAATAGTATTGCCGAGCGAGCGTCAGCGAGTGAAGGCGGGCTAGACCCTCGCAAGGCACGTTGTTTTCTGTCTTTCCTTCTTGGGAACTGCAGCTGTAACTGTGGGAACCGGTTCAGATGACTTGGTTATTGTCACTGCCTTGCCTAAAGTAAAGACTTGCACTGACGCAACCTGAACTAAACTTAAACTGACTTGAACTAACCTAATAGTAATAGAAATAAGCGAAGTTCTATATTTTTTTTTGGAAAATTATGCTAGACCACTACACTAATATAATCTAACATAAACTAACCTAACGTAGTCGAAATTAACCTAAACTAACCTAATGTGAACTGAAGCTACAGAGATTGTAACATTTTTCAGAAAAAATAGCTGGACCCCCTTTGCTAAACATTGTCCCTGTTAATTTACGAAAGAGAAACGATACCTTATTTACTTATGGCAAGTCTACTTTGGCCATTTTTATGTTTCTTATTCTTTTATTCAGCAATTTGTTCTTTGGGTTCCACATAGTTTTATAAAAATGGTTAAAAACTTCCCTAATCTCAAGCTAAGCCGTTCCTAACCCTACCCTACTTATCCCTATCTTGCTCTACTCTACCCTACTGTACTACACTATAGACCCCCCTTTTACAGCGGTCCTACTTATCAATGCGCAGCTGGAGCATCGGAACCGAAAGAGCAAATCTCTGAATCGAAGAATTGAAAAAACAAAAATGAATGAAATGGCCAAAGTAAAGACGCCTCTTGTTAATGTAAAAATGAAATGAAATTTTTGAGTTTTACGTCCCATGGTTATGCCGGTTAGGCTAAAGGAGACGGTGATGAGTAATGAATGAAATGGTAGAATGAAGAAAGTGGGAGGAAACGGGAGAACCCTGAGAAAACCTATGCACACGGTGTTTGTCCACCACAAAGTTCACTTGGCGGGGCTGCGATCAAACCCGGGTCCCCAAGCACCAGAGGTGAACGCTCTACCACTGAGCTACCGGGGCCCCTGATCTTGTTAATGTAAGTTATATTTGGGTGCTCACAAAAATAAGTAAAATAGGGAAGTCTATGTGGATAATCTTTTCGTGCATCAACTCCACAATGAAAACCTGTTTTTGAGCTGCGCAGGTTTAGCAACTGTCTTCGGTTACTAGAATTATTATGTATAATTTTTTTTGAATTTGTCTAGTCATTTGGCTTCAACAATAGTACTGGACTCGACCTTATGGAGTTATAACAGGAGTGGAATCAGTGTTCGTAGGTTTGCTTAAGAAAATTTCCCTCAAGTAAACAAGAAATTCCCTTTTATAATCAAATTTTCCCTACTTTGTAGAGTGTCCAATTGAAGGATGTTATAAAGTAGAGCGTCTGCCCTTACTACAAAATCTTGAATCCATACGTCACAGTTTCGCCACCCCTACTCTGCCCATTCCGCCCACTCCACCCAATAAGATCGCAATTACTGATGTATCACTCGCGAGTGAGCCGACTCTTCTAACTCTTTTGGATGAGTGAGTGAGTCGTTGTTCGCTAGAAATCAGCAACGATTCTTCTAGAGTAGTTACTCTTCGAGAGTCGTTCTTCGGGAGTCATTGTTCTTTGAGAGTCGTGGTTCTTCGGGAATCACGATTCTTCGAGAGTCATGGTTCGTCATTATCTTCGGAAGTCGAGGTTCTTCAGGAGTCATGGCTCTTTTTCAACCACTGTTCTCTGGAAGAGACGATTCTTTAGAAGTGACAGTGTTTGGAGAACGTGAATCTTGTACGTCGCTCACTCGCGAACCGCTCTCTTGCTCTTTAATCTTGTTGGTTGATTCAGTCACTTGCTGTTTTGGAGGGGTAGTTTCGCTTTTTCTCACTATGGCGAGCGCCTCTTCAGTCGAGCTCGGCAAATGTGCTTTGCCTTAGTGTATTTGCCCCTCTGACATGAATAAATTAAAAAGAGTAGTAAATGTTTAGCACTTTGATGTGGCAGTTGGACTCACATTGATAAAAGCGTAAACTTTTAACTATCAATTAAAATCGAATCTGTAGAATGGGGGAGTAGGTCAAGTACGTAAAAGCCCGAAACAGCCGGTTCTATCCCTATCAAGAATCTTGTAATCACGCCAAGGGAAAACAGTTGAACCGTTTAAAATTAATTTTTTGATATAGTTATTAACACCTACTTCGAATTCAGTTTTTGTCATGTTACTTTGATTTGATTCAGGTCCGTATCCACGGGGAGCACGGGGGCCGAGCCATTTCTAAATTTTTACTGTCTTTCCTAAAATTATCACTGTAGGCTTGCAAATGACCTATAATATGGTGATGAACTATAATATGGTTGGATCGCCCTCTCTATCATCCACCGGCCCCCCCTACATTTTTGGGCTGGCTACGGGTCTGATTTGATTTGGTTTTGAGTCTAGTGTTCTTTTCAGTAGCGAGGCACTGTAGCTCAGTGGTAAATCGCTTACCTCTGGTGTGTCGGGTCCCTGGTTCGCTCCCCGGCCAAGTGAGTTCATGGTGGACATCATGTCCGTGGGTTTTCTCAAGTATTCCGTTTCCTCCCACTTTCTCATTCCACCAATTTTTCCATCATCATTCAGTTGCTTTAATCATCGTCTTTCTTAGCCTACAGGGCTTAATCGTTTGCCATTAAACTAAAATTTTTCATTTTATTTCAGCTGCGGGGCTATATGAGACGTGGGCCTACTGAAAACGTGGAACTCGAACCACATAAGCTCCCAGCGGGAATCGAACACCGGATCTCCCACGCCAAAGGCGCGTACGCTAACCGCTTAGCCACGGGGGGAACTCGTTACTTTGATTAAAATGTGTATTCTAAGGGGGATGTGGTCACCATCATTTTTTGGAAAAATTTAGTTTCTCACGATGTTGTAATAAAATTATAATATTTTTGGCATTGAATTTAAAGTTGTAACACTTTTGCAGTAATTCTAAAATTGTATTTCTATAACATTGAGTCTACAGTTGTAATATTTTGCATTCGTTTAGGCTGTAATTTGCATATAGCTTTTTTTTTTTGCGTTTGTGGTGTATTTTCACACTTATTAATAGTAATTTTATTTAATCTAATTTGTATGTGTATTTTGTATCTCAATTGCATTTTTGTGTGTTACATCTGTTAATTGTAATTTGCATTAGTTTAAAAGTGTAACTTCCTGTGATTTTTTAAAGTTAAATTTGTTAATAGCAGTATGCTTGTAATTTAAAATTGGAGTTTTACCTTTTAAACGCGTTTTATGTAATGCATTTAGTCTGATAATACAATTTCAGTTAACTTCCCCCTCTCCCCGTTGTAAAAATATAAGTGAGTCACTAAGTCGTTCAAATGAATCGATTCATTTTTGTGAGCGAACTATTGACCGGCGATCACAGAGATGAATCGGTTTGCCCATCACTAATCGCTATGTTTTGAGCCAACAATCATGGCGGTAACGAAAGTATCCATCAGAAGATGGCGGAAACGAAAGTATCCAATCAGAAGATGGCGGAAACGAGAGTAGCCAATCACATGTGCCGATGCTCGGTTGTTTTTTTTTTGCTGCATTCACTTAATAGGATGAAGATACATATGGACAGATTTTCTATTTTATAACATCCTTGGTGCAATTCCTGTGACAGACGTTATGTGGTAAGATCGAATTAGCTATACTGAAGGAAGTGCCAACCACATTTTATTGTGTTCATTTGCTTTTTGCTTCTATTTTTTTTTTTACTGTTCCTCGGGTTCGATTTCCAATGGGGACAGTTGGTCGAAAAAGTGTAAAAGGCTTTTCAGGGCAGCCATGCTGAGTGAGATTTTCCTGAGTTTTCTTCATTCAAACCATGCAAATGCCGGGATGGTACCTAACATATAGGTTCCAGACCGCTTCCTTCCTTCCCTTTCCTCGGATAGTATGATCGCCGACGGAGGACATCCCTTATATGTAAGGGGTAACACGGTCATAGGTAGCGAAGGTACGAAAATCGATCAATTTTCACTTTTTTCACTTTTCCGTACAAAAAATACTGTCAACCGACAATGGGTATATATTATGCTACTATGAACACACATACATACACACTATTGTTATTTTATTGGTTTATTTCTGAAGACGAAATTTTTTAAAAAAATAAGCATTTATGTTGGTCGATCAGTCTGCGCGAGAATTTCCCTGGATTTTCACGTTTTCTCTGAGAAAATCCCTTTTTGCTAAATTTACCAACGAAATTTCCGTGCATTAGGGAAATTTCTCTCAAACTACGAACACCGAAAAGAATTACAAATGTGGCTGACTGTACAAGCAGATATGACCTAGATGAAGTTACTCAAATGATCATATTAAAGAACGCCTAAAACATTTTCTAGAAAGTGAGACCAACCGTGTTTAAATGAAAGAGTAGGTTTTTGACATCATTGCCTGAAAATACTCACAGAAACCAATTTGTTTCATTTAAGTGTTTTTTTTTTTAACTAATGAATGGAAAAAGTTAGTAGGCGCTGCAAACTATTTACAGTAAGACGGGGTTACTTTGCACGGGGTTAAAGGAATTGTAAGGGAAATCGAATGTAACTTACAAACGTAGTGATTTAGAACACTGCATTTTAAACATATACCTCCTTATGCAGAGTCGTTTTGACATATGATTAGCATTATACTAAACGTCTGACTACTGCAGGAGACTTATGTTAGTCGAACTCTTTAGTATGGCACTAATCACGATTCAAAACGACTCTGCATAAGGCCCATAGGGTCTTATGCAGTCATTCCATCACGTTATTAGTGCCATACTAAAGTAGGGTTACCATATTTTAAAATTAGAAAAACGGGGGATTCTAAACAGTAAGTGCTGATGTGAACTTGTGTAGATATTACAAACAGTGACCTGAGATTCTAACTAACTAACTCTATGGCCTATGGAACCCGGAGGTTCAGTGCCGCGTTCACAAAAGCTCTCCACTGACTTCTATCCTTAGCTAACTGCATCCAGTTTCTATTTTGTATTCCTATCTCTGCAAGATCCATCTTAATATTGTCCTTTCATCTGCGCCTAGGTCTTCCTAATGGTCGTTTTCCGATGGTCTTCCAGTTAATACTTTGAAAGCGTTTCTACTTTCTTCCATTCTAGCTTCATGACCTGCCCTAAGCCTCCTAGACTTAACGACCCTTACAATGTTGGGCAAACCGTATAAATTATTTAGTTCCTCGTTATGAAGTTTCCGCCATTTCCCATTCCCGTTCCTCTTGGGTCCGAATATTCTTCTCAGGATTTTGTTCTCAAAAACTTTCAGTTTATGTTCTTCCGTCAGTGTAAGCGACCATGTTTCGCATCCATATAGAACAACAGGCATGATTATCGATTTATATATCTTAAGCTTCAAATTCCTCGACAGAATCCGCGACAAGAGATTTGGAACCGAATAGTAACACGAATTTCCTGCTTTTAGTCGACATTTAATTTCTTCGTGAATATGATTTTCCTCTGTTAATATTGATCCTAGATATTTGAAATTTCTAAATTTTTACCATAAGAAAGGTAAAATATATTTTAGGAGTCTTGGTCCATCTCTTATAAAATTTCTAATCACTTTTACAGATTGCTATTTGAAATTGTACTAACATAGAAAAATACCACGATTTCAAAATATATGAAATACAGCATAAACATTTTAAAAGTAAAAATGAAACGAAATCTTTGAGTTTTACGTCCCACGATTATGCCGGTTAGGCTAAAGGAGACGGTGATGATGAGTAATGAATGAAATGGTGGAATGAAGAAAGTGGGAGGAAACGGGAGAACCCCGAGAAAACCCACGCACACGGTGTTTGTCCACCACAAGGTTCACTTGGCGGGGGCTGGGATCGAACCCAGGACCCTAAACATCAGAGGTGAACGCTCTACCACTGAGCCACCGCGGCCCCTAAAAGAAAAAAAAATAGTTCGAGCGCGAGTCCAAATCTAACTCAATCGCGATTGAGATTGACAAAGAGATGTAGCGGTTTACGTTGAATATAACAACACTCTATCAACAAAGTCGTCTTAGATTTTTCTCCAGTCCAAAAAGCGGGTGGTTTTTCGTGATTAAGAGATGACTAAGTGGGGGGTGGCAAATATAGGACCTGAAAATCGGGTGGTGCCCGCTAAAATCGGGTAATATGGCAACCCTATACTAAAGGTTTCAACGAACATATGTTTCCTTGAGTAGTCAGGCCTTTAGTATGACGCTAATCATACGTAATGACGCTCTTCATCCGATTGTCTTCAAACTTGGCACATACACAGGGTGTTATTGAACTATATCAATAAACTTTAAGAGGTCATTCCTCACATCAAAATAAGAGAAAAAGTTCATATGGACATATGACGAAATGTGCATAATTTCAGAGCTAGGGCTGTGCATAGTTTCAGAGCTGAGATTTTCAAGTGAATATCTATTTCGGCCAGCACAAGATTATGATTAGAGAAAATATCAGTCCCAAGAAGAGTCGTCTTGTTCTTTAAGCTATTCCGATACCTGCCCTGAATCATAACATAGTCTATCTGATATCTTCCGCCGTCTATTGGTGATTTCCATGTACATCTTTTTCTCTTGTGCTGATTGAACCAAGTGTTCCCAATTACTAGCGAATTCTGTCTACAGAAATTCACCAGTCCCTCTCCCCTTTCATTTCTTTCGTCTAAACCATATTTGCCTACGATACAACCTTGCTATTGGCAGAGAAGAGGAAAAGAGTGCAAACACTTTTCCAAAAATATGTATAAAGCCAGTAAAGCAATTAACTTGTAGGTATATTTAGTAATATAATATAGGAGTTTTTCGTACTGCTACTCATTTACTACCCAAAACTTTCAGAAGCTAATCTCAGTTTAGACAATTCAAGTTTCTCAAAGCTCTTTATTTACAAATTTTATTGTTCCTGTGTGTTTTAGAGCAGTGTTCTATTACAAGAACTAAGAAGTGTTTCTCTAGTAAAGGCGTTTTCACAGTTTAGTTATGTACTTTACTAAATAAATGTGGTGATTGTACATAAAATGGCTCCAGTACATATACAGGATGTAACTTAATTAATATTCTGAACGTGAGAGGGGATTCCAGACAGCGAGACAAAACGAAAAGTATACAGCAATCTGGGTGTAAAACTGACTCATTTCGGCGACTTAATCACCCGAAAATTTGTCGGAAGAACGAAAAAACAGCCATAACTCAAAAACAAAATATCAGATCGAGGTCGGGTAAAAGAGAATGTCCATTAATTTTAGTCTTAGATTACATTAGTGCACAATCGGATGTAGTGCAGTGGCTGTACATTGGAGCTGGATGGAACATCTACATGGAGGAAAGAGAATGGTACTTTTCAGCATGTACGTAGCTCATAGTACTTTCATTAAGGGCCCGATGCTTTGGTCGCACACTAGGGAACTATCGTTCCTTTTGTGCCAATTGCGAGTGGCTCGCAGAAGGCTGTCTTGCAGCTTTGTTGTGGAATTGTGTCAATTAGCATGGCTGTGTTGTAGGAGGCATCTACGCAAGTTGTGAGTGATATACATAGTCCGATGCTCTGGTGCTACGTGTGGAATTGCTGTATAACAGGATAGGAAATGTTGCATAAAAAGGCAGAGGGTTGTGTCCAGGTATTCACTGTCGTTTAAAAGTGTAGACGTTGGTGTTTAAGTAAAATTGATTGTGTCAATCTGTACGTGCCTGCGCAATTGCAGATTACCCTGTTGACAAGCCTGCAGATATGGTGCTCATTTATGAAGAGGCAAGGAGAAATAGCCCAAAGGCGAGGCGTTTACACCGTGACCGTCGCCCTCAAGGAGAGTAATTTTCCCTGTATTTTTTCCACACCTCTATACTAGCCTTCGAGAGATAGGATCTCTTCAATTTTCCCTATGTGAAACCGGAGGAAATCGCACCCTGTGAACAGTCGAATTTGAAGACAGCATACTGGGAATGCTCAGAAACTGTCCTGAAACTAGCAGTAGCCATATGTATGGCGTTAAAATCCATATGCAACTCTATTTGAACGATACGGGGCAGAGATTCAATGTGTGCGTGCGGTGCGGTATGGTGGATAATTTAGTGGTAGGGTCTTATTTATTACCGGCCCGCCTGTGTAGGAGTACGTATCTTTTATTTTTACTTAATGCTCTACAAAAATTGTTAGAACATGCGTCCTTGAATATAAGACAGCACATGTCATTCCCAGCATGACAGTGTACCTGCACATTTTGACAGGAATATGCAGCCGTACCTAAATGAAACATTCCCAGATCTTTGGATTGAGAGAGAAGAACCTGTGTTATGACCACCTCGTTCACCCTATCTCAAGCCCCTTGACTTTTTGGCGGAGGAGAAGCAACACCAGCCACGACACGCCTTTTGTAAGCAACACCAGCTACGACAACCAAAGAACTTGTTGCTCGAATTAGTTACTGCGGTAGTTATGAAATTTCGGGTGTTTGACTGCACGCGGAAAAATGTGCTTCGCCGATGTCATGTTTGCAATGCGGTCAACGGTCGACAATATCAGACTGTGAACTATTATTATTCACAGCTGTCTCGTGTATAAATACTGCATTGCACAAATACTGTAAAGGTACCTCTGAGTATTTCACATGTTATCCTACTTTGTACGAAACAGAATAAATCGGTAGTTTGAAAGTGTTCGAAACAGAATAAATCGGTAGTTTGAAAGTGTTCGAAACAGAATAAATCGGTAGTTTGAAAATGTATTTCTTTGTATCATTGTACAACACGCGCAACAGCTTGTGTTTCGTCAAGTTTTATCCCTTCTCTGCTCAGAATTATTATCATCCACGGAATTACTATTATCCACAGAATTATTATCATCCAGGGAATTATTATAATCCACGGAATTACCTAAGAATATTACGAGAAGTTTTATCCCTTCTCTGCTCACAGTCAGAATTATTATCATCCACGAAATTACTATCATCCACAGAATTATTATCATCCACGGATTTACCTACGAATAGTACGAGGAGAAGTTTTATCCCTTCTCTGCTCACAATTATTATCATCCACGGAATTACCTACGAATATTACGAGAAGTTTTATCCCTTCTCTGCTCACAGTCAGAATTATTATCATCCACGGAATTACTATCATCCACAGAATTATTATCATCCACGGAATTACCTACGAATATTACGAGGAGAAGTTTTACCCCTTCTCTGCTCACAATTATTATCATCCATGGAATTATTATCATCCACGGAATTACTATCATCCACGGAATTATTATCATCCACGGAATTACCTACGAATATTACGAGGAGAAATTTTATCCCTTCTCTGCTCAGAATTATTATCGTCCACGGAATTACCTACGAATATTACGAGGAGAAAAACTTTTAATGCAGCCCACTTTCCCAAAATTGTATTCACATAATTTGTGCGGATCACAGTTGTCATGTGAAGAATCACTTGTACTCTCGTTCATCATGCATGATCTTTGCCGCCTGAATGTCTTATGCACAGTCGTTATAAACCTAACCTGGATCAAAGTTATTTTTCTATTTTCACACACTCTTAACTTGAACAAGAAGCCTTCATTTATCATTCGTCACCATTAGCCCAGAAGATATAACTATGATACGTTGAAGATTTCATTTCATTTATAAATTCTTCTTCCGAGAGCTTATTGAGTGCTGAGACAAAATAGATCAATCACACATGTGTATCTCTCTTTCTTTCGAAATTTAAGTGTTTTAATTTGAACGATGTACTATTTTTGATTGTTCAAGTCTTGTACTTGATTGTTGTTCATTTTCCTCATTCAATGTTTGATAAAATGCTCGAAGGAATACTCCAGTTTCTTTGGGAGTCACTGCACTACACCCGGTTGTGCACTAATGTAATCTACGACTAAATCTAATATACATTCCCTTTTGCCCGATTTCGCTCCGACATTTTGTTCTCGATTAGCTGTTTTTGCATTTTTCCGAAAATTTTCGGATGTCCATCGCCCTTGTTAGCATCCCCTCACGGGCCTGATTAACACCCTGTGTAAAGACCGCAAATAAGTCGACACGTTTCGAAAAGTAAGTTAACGGGAAGAAAGGACTTCTTTTCAAGAATGGGCGCCTTGATTAAAAGGGCCACACTAAAGAAACGAAACTCTGTCAATGCAAAGTGACTTCAAAGTATGACATACGTGTTTGATCATTTCTGTAAAAAAAAAAAAAAAAAAAGGAGGGGTCAGGAGGTAATAGCTCCCTTCGAAATTACAAATTTGTCGAGATTAGTGCAGGCGTCCACAAAGTGTGACCCCCGATCAATTTTTCGGAAACCGTTTGGTAGATGGACAAATCGGCTACCACATATTCCATTATGGTTATGAGCACACATTTTGAAACAATATATTTGGCCCCCGGGTCCACCACAGAGTCCCAGGCGGGTTCAATGCAAAATTTGCAAATGGACAGAGGGATGAAGTACCACAACGTTTGGAAGTTGTTAAATAAGGAAGATAAAACACATGTGTTTGTATTCTGCGTAAAAACACGGAAAGGGGTGGGGAGGCAAAAGCCAGAGTTCAAAAATTCCCGATAATAAACAAACGACGCTCTGTGAATGCAAAAACACCCTGAAACAACCGCAGTGTTCCACTAATTTGTAGAAAAAAAAACATGACGGAACGCAATTGAATCATGGGTAAAAATGGTTTTCGCTAGATGGCAAAAACGTCACATTTGTAGCCCACTAATTAGCTGGAATGAGTACAGTGCGGTTTATGGGATAAAATGTGTTGAACGCGGAGTTGACGTAAGATGTTAAGTATGAGAGTGTGTATTTAGTACAAGTTCGAAAGTGAAAAATTAGAAAGCAAGCACATCGAAAGATTGCTGTGAAACTACCAAAGCAAATAAGATAACCAATAACTCGAATAATAGAAAGGGTAAAAACAATAAATGTAATAAAGTCGAAAAAGGCGAGAGGAGAAGAGCATGTAAATTGGAAAAGCAAATATGTTCCGAAGAAAACTATTGGACCATACTGAAAATGTAAAAGGAAGTGCTTTTCGAAAGTGACGAGCAATAGAACACACTAATAAAACAATTGTACGATATTGGTAACATTCCAGTTCCCTGTTTTGTGGGCTTATCAATATTAGCAGGAAAGGTCATGCATACATCAAAGGTCCCTGTAATCAAGGTCCCGGGTAATTAGAACTGATGTTAACCGCCAACATTATAACCAAAATACACTTAGATGTTCTATCTTATGGTGGTAGTTGAAACTTTCTCTTTACAGTTCATGGTGTTACCGACGGAGATCTGTGCAACTCTTTTCATATGTTGTGCAAAGTTACGCCTGAAGTGCAAAGAACTGAAGTCTTACGGTATCGTAGTTTTCAAATGTATATAATACATTTGTCAAAATCTTTAAATCAATTTAAATTTTTAAAACAATAAAATGAAATTTTTCAGTTTAATATCCCATCATTATGCCGTCAGGCTAAAGGAGATGGACTATTAAGCCAAGTAAATGACGATGGAAAAATCGGTGGATTGAAAACGTGGGAGGAAACTGGAGTATCTCAAAATAACACACGGACACGATGTTGGCCACCATTATCTTCCTCGCCCAAGGGTTAACGAAGGATCCCACACAACAAAAGTGAGCGCTCTACCGCTAGGCACTGTCTCGGTATAAAATGAAAAACTAATTTCATTAATATAAAATTATAAAAAAAGAGTTAAAAACATTTTTAAAAAAATTCAACAGTAAGGTTCCTGTATTTCTTACTAGAAGAAGAAAGCATTTTGTATGTGTTAAGGCAAAGGTTAAAATTTCCATATGTAGGTCAGGCCCTTGGAACACTTAGGAAGCAAATGGTCCATCCCAAACAATGAAAAAATGGACTAATGATTTCGTTTACTTCTAGACATGGGTAAATTAAAAAAAATATTTTCGTAGGCAGTAAATTGTAAAAACATAAACTACGTTCTAATAATTAGAGGTCTGCGCGGATATAAAATATCGCCTCCGCAGCATCTCTATCCGCACCCGCATCCGCAACATGTGTATTCGCACCCGCATCCGCAGATAATGAGGTAGCAAATATATACAACTTTCATATTCTATAAGTCCTGATTTCGAAAATATTTTTAAACACATTTTAAAGCGGTAGTTGAGGAGTAGCGAAGGGGCCTGTCGTTTCGTTCTGTTTAGGTCAGATATGTCATTCACCTACAAAACGGCTGCTAAAAATATTGAAAAGAGCAATAAAAGGACAACTCTCTCGTGTCATTTCTTGTCCTTTTGCTGTCACTGAGGCACAAGTTTCAAACACACTTATTTTGATCTTAATTATTTTTCAACCGGTTTTAAAACTTTTAATTCAAAAGAAACGTTTCTTAGTGCTCTTTCCGTCATCGTCACAAATTTCACAGCGTTTCTTTTTAGGTAGGGAAAGGATGTAGAAAATCATAACCGCACGCAAAAGAAATATACAGGGCGTTTCAAACCAACACCGACAACATTCGGGAGGTGATTCTGACACTAAGATAAGACAAAAATTATAGACAAACTTGGGTGCACAAATGCTACCTTAAGGAGTTATAGGCTGCCGAAATCATGAAATATTGAAGTTTAAAGGTCCACAGCTCCAAAACTATGGGACCTACCGAAGTCGAGTCTAGACTTCACTTGGGAATTAATACGTGCGCTATCCAAAAATCCCTGTTTGAAAGACCTGCGGTACTTTCACAACAGTTTTTATAGAGGGAGTTTGGCTACGGGCATATAATTTGAAGTACTTACCAACTACCTCTATAAAGATTGTTGCGGAAGTACCGAAGGACTCTGAAACATGGATATTTGGATAGGGTACATACTAGTTCCTAAGTGGAGTTTTGGCCCGACTTCGGTAGGTCCTATAGGTTTGGAGCTGTGGACCTTTAAAGTTCAATTTTTCATGATTTCAGCCACCTACAACTCCGAAAGGAAGCATTTGTGCACCCAAGTTGGTCTATACTTTTTGTCTTACCTTGTTGTCAGGAGTCACCTCCCAAACGTCGAGGAGTCACCTCCCAAACGTCGAGAAGTCACCTCCCAAACGTCGGTGTTGTTTTGAAACACCCTGCATATCCGCATCCGCACAGACCTCTACTTATAATTTTGATTATTAATATAACAGAAATATGGATATTAAATTTCAGTCCTAAAAAATTCAATTTTGAAATGAAGTCACTTGGCATCCAAGCAGTCTAATCATATCGGAAGTGCTAGAGGAAATACGTCATGCTTGACTCATTCATTTGTATTCTAAGAGATTACTGCAATCTTGACGTAAAAGTCATCTGTTAAAGTCTGTTACTAATCGAGTGATTTGCTTTTCATTTTTCAGGTTTGAGGATCGATGTATAAGTTGGTCTACCCCAGTTGCCTGGCGCTACTATCAATTCCATTCTCTCTGTAACTATTTCTAAGTGATTGTGTTAATATGTGTCGAAAGCTACATTCCATTTGGGTTGCATTCAGACTCTTCCATCAACCCTACCTCCCCATGAAGTCTCTCTCAATTCTTAATGAATAATTTCCGGTAAATGAGCTTTAATCTTGTGGTAACTATCATTACCATCGTTATTATCAACATTTGAGCGAGAAGCAGGTATGACTACTTCTGGTAACATTTGGGTGCCCTCTCTTTTATATAAAGTGATTGCGTTACTTGTGTTAGTTTTATTGGTATTACAATTTGCATATCCTACATTTGAATTTCGCAGAACTCAATCACTCTTCAGGATTCACTCGACTAGCGAAAGAAGTTTAGGGAATTTAAGGTTGCAGCAGATTGGTGTTCAGTTAACTAACAATAAAACGGCAACGTCAAATTACGGAATAGTTGCTGGAACTCTGGATATTACTATTGTTACTAATTTAACTTATAATAAAACTCAAATAAATAATATTCTTAACGTGACTGGAAGCAGCATTTATAATGTGAATGTGTCTTCAGCTCCTGTCGCCTCGAAGACAGAGGTTCCCCTATGTCCGCCGGTACCACCAGATTTAGGTAAGTTATGTTTTATTCTATCTAGTTCGTAATATCTAGAAAACTCAAAATCGTAGAATGTTTCTCTTGACATATCTGAATCCATTCTTACATGTTAAAAGAGCAACTACAAAAATAGAAAACAACGGTATAAAAATACAATAACCAATAACCGTTGGCAATATATGATGCTTTGAAAGGATATGTTATCCGCACTGTTTTGTGTGTTACATTTATTATATAACGCAGGATTTGGAACTGAGACAAATGAAGATAGAGGCCAAAATAATTAATTTGCTCTCAAAACAGACCAAATGATACTTCTATTTTATTACATTTTGTATTTTGACTATACAGTTATTTTCTGGTGCGGCTGAGTAAGGAGCATTGTAATACTCAATCGTCAGTTTGCATCTATATCTACAGGAAAAGATGTTTGTATAGAACTGGGTCACCGCATATAATTCTTTGCAGGTTTGGAGATTATTGTTATGATCATTGTGAAACGTTTCCTGTCTTTATAAAAATAATGGTTTGAAACATCACATTCAGTGTCCCAAATTCGTCGCACCCATTCACTTTCTGAGTGCGGAAATATGTGAATCAGTTGAAGAGTTTGATCGAATGAAGAACTATGGAAATGTATGTGTATCGAAGACGACTGTCGTGGGTTGGAAACTAATGCTTCGGACTGGTTGAACAAGAAACGAACTTCCCTGTCCTGGACGGGCACGTGTTGTTTCCATAAATCATAACTACTGCCTGGATGACTCTTTTCGTAATAATAGACGTGTAAGTATTCAAACGGTAGCAATGGAAGTGAATTTAAGTTGTGAAATATCACAAACAATAGTCAAGAACCTGGGGTACCACAAAATGTGTATGCAGTGGTTGTCACGGATGGTTGCGGAGACACAAAAACAAGATCGTAAAGACTTGTATCTCCAACATTTGATACATTACCACACAGAGGAAATCAATTTCTTTTACGGATTATGGCAGTGGATGAATTATGGTGATTTCATTTTGAAGCAATTTCCAAATCCGTCAATATGAACTGTAAGCACCAGTCGCACATTAGAGTCACAGTCTCGAATTTCTGGCATTTGAGATTCGTTCTTCTTTAAATGGCAATAAAAATACTTAAAAAAAATACGTAAATACAAAAAAAAAAAAACATTTCATCACAGTTTTAACATTTTGAAAATAGCTTTAAAAGACTTAAACGTTACTCTTCTCTAATTATACCAAACTGAAACTCTTCTCAAGCTGTACTTTCAACTTCAGAGTCACTCTCCGATCCGACTTATTGCTGTTATTTTGAACTGAGTCGAATATTGGTGACTATAGCATCCCGGCTCTCTTTCAAATGAGCAAGTTTTTCCTACAGTGTTTTCTGCAAGCTTGAAATCATCGGGTCTGATGAAATAGGTAATGGAATAATTAATGCTTCTTCGGTGAGTTGGCTTATTGAAATAAGCACGTATTCAGTTAAGGCCGAATTGTGGAGGAGTACCTTGAGTACAGTTGGCAGCACAGACTGCAAGATTAATTCTCCAGAAAAGCATTTGATGTATCCAGAGCCACAGTACAATTTTTTCTACATCTATTTTATAACCTTTCCTCCAACGCGTCAGCTGATAAAGACATGATGTTGGTGTTTTTGGATCACAGATGGCCATTACTGTTGATTACAAGTCAGTAGGAGAGTTCACCAATGTCATACGCTATGTGCACTTGCAGTGCGTTGACATGTCTTTGAGAGGCCATTAAAGGCAAACGACGAGAAATTGTAACATCAGATATTTCGCGTTACAACATAACGCCCGTCCCCACGTTGCCAGACAGGTGTAGGTCTTATTCCACCAACTTAAATGGGAGACGATCGGCCACTTTCGGCATAGGCACAGTCTTATCAATAAGACTCACAACTTACTGGCTACATTGGGACTTCCTCTCGTTCGACTTGAGTTCGGGCTTGTTACTCGTTTATAAGATCCGCGTTCATTTATTGATTCCAAGAGAAGACCCATTTCTTTCTTACATCTCTGAGAACGATAGTAATTGAAATTCTTACGGCGATGAAACCAAGCCATAATTTCTTTAAATTATTCGAGCAATCAAAATCTTCACCTCCTCTAGCAGGTATATTTTTTTTATTTATTCTTGCTGCTAAAACAGCCTCAACATATTCGTTTATTTTCATTTGTAATAACTAAATCTTAATCATAATAATCATTTATTGCATCCGTCCATCGTCACGCAACAACATTGGACATGTCTATTTTAATAAAAGACAAATTCTGACCAAATCATATACTCTCTAATAAATATTAGCGTTACAGTTTCGGCAAAGTATCTTTGCCTTCATCATACACATTATCAGAGACATAGATAATGTATTTGATGAAGGCAAAGATACTTTGATGAAATTGTAACGCTAATATTTATTAGATAATATATGATTTGGTCAGAATTTGTCTTTTATTGTATACGAGAACTTTCAAAGCTAAAACGAGTGGTAAGGCCTAGTCAGTTTTAAATGTACCCATAAACATATATACAATTATTTTGCTAATTTACCTTACTGTACACTTAATTTTAACTATATCAATTATATTGAACTTCATTCTTCAAAAGCATTGTTCTATCAAGTACGTCTTAAGTTTAATTCTAAAGCTTTTTAGAGAGACCTGATTTTTTATACATGATGGATTTAGATTGTGTAATAGAGTACTTTTGTAAGTAACTAATTTATTGTACATATATATGTTCGCTCTGTATGTATACAAGCGAGTGTCTTCCTTATGTCTTGTGTTGTACCTATGAATGCATTTGTTAGCAATAAATTCACTACGTATTTTTCATATATGTAGACTGACTATAAAATCCGTGCTAAGTGCCAAAATGAAAATGTTGAGTAAAAAGCCCAGATGTTACTTCATAACTGGTGGCACATAGGATCATGAGCATTCTTTTGGCGATTATTTGAATTACTTCCAAACTGAATACTAGATAGTCCGATTTTAACTGAGCACTGTTAGACACATAGTCCACATTTTAATATTAAACCAAACCTTTCCATTTTTGGCACCCAGCACGGATTTCATTGTCATTCTACGTATGTTAATGTCTCGAACATATACATTGAGGGAATAGTCATTATTTCAAGTCCCATAAAAACATTTCTGCAAGAAGAGTTCCATTCTACTCCTCTAAGTATCCTTACCACTTTCTTTTGTAGGCTAAAGATGACAAGACTTTTAGATGTATTTGCCCAAAACTTCAAGCTACATTTTATTATACAATGAAAATTTGAGTGATATATACACTTAGCTGTTTTTACATTAATCTTTTCTCTTACACATCTAATTGTATAACACAGGTTGCTTAACTTACTTCTTCTTGTGGTTCCCAGTTGAATTTATTACATGTTTTAACATCAAGAATAATAGCAGTATCTACACATTTCACTGTTTTACTATCTATTCTTATTATTGTATTGATTGGATTACTTTTAACAATATGAAAATTTAAGGCACATGTTTTATTTGCATTTAATTCGATCATTTTTCTTTGTCAACTTGAAAGTTGGTTCATTACCGTTTGGTAATTTGAAGCTAATTCACTTTCATCTTTCCCACCAATTATTATATTTGTATCATCTGTATATAAAGTCAGATATGAACTGTTAATATTTTCAGAAAAATCATTTATATAAAGAAGAAAGAGAACTGGCTCTAGAATTGATCCTTGTGGTACTCCGCGGTTAATAATTTCTTCACATGATACACATTTTTGATTTTTATTATTAATTATTCCTGTGATTTCGGTTACTTGCCTCCTATCTTTAAGGTATTATTCAAACCATTGCTAGGCCAATATTACCATAGCAACAAAGTTGTTCTGTAATATATTATAAATAGTAAATTAAAGGTACTTGTTAGTTCCAAAAATATTCTTATACACAATTCTTTCCCGTGTAACAAATTTGTACAGGTTTCAAGAAAATGGAAAATTGCTTTCTCAGTAGATTTATCCTCCAAGAATCTATGTTGTGTGTTGAATAAAATAGAGTATTTATAAATGAAATCTAGTACTCGTTTGAATATTATTTTCTCCAGAATTCTATCAATGATATCGGTCTAGTTTTCTTTTATTTCAATGCGTTTATTTTTTTTTGTGTGTAACGGTTTAATTTGAACAATTTTTAATTTATCAGGAAAAGATTCTGTGGCGAATGAAATCTTTGAGAGATTACATAATGGTTTAACTAAGTACTTATAACTACTTTTTATCAAATTGCTAGATGTTTCATCAGTTCCAGTCGAATTCGAATTTTTCATTTCTTTTATTACGATGTTTCAAGAATATCGATTTATTACATAAACTATCATAGTTAACTGATGTAACTTTCACAGATACTTCTTAGTACACTACATTGTCCTGAGTCAGAAAATTAAGTGTTGTTAGCTGTCATATCTATGTGAGGGAGGAACATTTTTGTTTTTATATCCAATTATAACCTTGAAGCGGCCGGTTTCAGAATTAAAGCGTGATTGAGTTGGACACAATTTATCGAGCTATACCTTTTCCAATAAGGGCAGTTCAAACAAATGGGGTCAAGGTAACGCTCCCTATCGTGTTCTACTTAAAACTAAATAACAATAAAATATATTTTACGTGCATATTTACGATAATCCGATAAATTAAAAATAAATTTTACTTCACTTGTCTGCTTGCAATGATTCCCTAAGACATTTTGTGCACATTTTTCTGTCACATATTCAAATAATTGCTCCTAGTAGTAATGAGTAACATACGTTACTGTATATTTTCTCACGAATAATAGTTTGTTTGCATAAATCGTTGCTTTGCGCCTGTTCTCTACAAACATAATATACTATTTTTGTTTCTAAATAACCTATTGTTATAAACATTTATTAAGATTTACTACGAATCCTGGCAGAAATCTAACTTTTCCCTTTAACTTAAAATATTTATTAAAATATTTTGGTTGTTTTAAAATTGAATAAAACTGTTTTATTCCGCAATCTACTTTGTGGTCTTCAGATATTCGAAGGAAAAGGTAAAGAAGCTATTTTAGCATGATCAAATTTATGTTTTACAAGCCAAGCTGAACCAAACTCAGTAGCTGTGGGGTGCAGCTTCTGTTCCTGGTCAAGCAACGCCACCAAATATAGCTATCTTTATTCCTTAGGTGATAGGCTAGTGTGTACTGTGAAATAAAGTAACACATTCAAAACGAGCTGAGCCTATCCATAGGCAAGTCCTACCACCAATTCTTTATTTCATTGTCAAATTTGGTTTTGGTATGATCAGTGGTTACCACACACACAAACCTGGAGTGAAACTATAAGCTCCCGTATGCTACGTCGAGAGATGGCAAATGAGGAAACGAATATCGATATTTGGAAATCATTTTCTATTTCAATTCGGAAAATATTTCAGGAAATTAAAGAGGAAAAAGTGCGACCTGCCTGGACATTGAAGTATAGAGCTGGGTCGTCTACAAATAATTTGCTGTACGAACATTGCTTTTGTCGTGGATTTCTCGTACCTTTGTCTAATTTAACCGTCCAGTGTTCACCAGTGTACATGAACAATGATAATGGCGTTTTCAAGCACAACACTCGTGAGTTGTATCATAATATTTGTAGTCCAAATGGCTGAACATTAATCTGAAGAAAGTCTTTCGCTTGTTTACTGGCTAGCGTAACATGCTTTTGAAGCAAGAGGCTGTACGGGGAACTATAGGCAGTGCGAGGTCAATTCTACTTCAAACTGCAGGTCTCATACTACGAGGAATGATCTTGAAAATTTTAACAAATTAACCTGTGTGTTATTCACTGTAACTTAACGAACATTTATTTATAGATTAATAATATGTTTGTCTTGATGCAGGTTTGAGGATTCTGAGCATGTATTCCGGAGAACCGATGGGCTAAGAGTAGAAGTGAGCTCAGTGATGCCAAAACCACTACATCTGCTGACATTCATAGGCAAATTGTGAAGGGCTCAGTTTCTAGGCAACATGTAACGAATTGGTGTAGCTTCAAAGAAGGACAAACCAATATTGCTAATGACAACGCTAAACAGAGACGAAGACCTAATACCTCTCAGCCACTGACGTGAGCTATGCTCGTGTGAATGAATGTGTTCGCGCAGATAGAAGAACAACACTAGTAAAGAATGTTAGAAGAACATTACGCTTAATATCAGCTTAGTTGGGACTACCATAATGTTGTGGGGAACATTATAGTTAATGTCTTAAGTATAGGAAAGTGAGTCGGAAGTGTGTGTATAACTGTTACTATCCGAGAACCATAAGAGAATCAAAATAGCGATGTCACTGGATATTCTGCAGCATTGCGCACTGCAGGGGAAAAATTTTCGTCACTGGTGATGAAACAATATTGCATCTGGTCACTCCATTAAGGACGCAGACATCCATAGAATGGAATAATGCATCTTGTTCACGTAAGAAGAAATTAAAAGTGATTGATTTGCCGAGGAAAGTTTTTTGCTCTGTATTCTGGGACGTATCAGGTATGCTAATGATTGATTATTTGGAACAAGGAGGAACCTTAAATGCTGAAAGGTTTGCTGGACACTTCTGAATTGCGGGATGCCTTCAGACGAAAACATCCTGGTCTTCTCAGCGATAGTGATGATAATGGGGAACCTCATTCAGCACAGAAAATTGTTGAGTGTATTCAACGTTTACGCTGGAAACAACCAGAGCACCATGACCTAGTCCACAGTCTGTGTAATGTATTGTATTGTATTGCAATTTTGTCCTTTTCTTATGCATTTAGCACTGTATTACAATACGTACGAAGTGGACATGTCATTTACATAAAAACACAAAGTAATAGAAACAATAATAATGTAAATTAAGTGCACTAGGTTAATAATTATGCCTTATATTTTGCATATTATTATTAAAAATAGAGTACATAAATATTACTTGTAATGAATGTAGAAAACCTTGCATGTACAGAATGATTACAATTAAAGTGTCGCTATCACGGGGGTCCAACGCGGGCTAAAATCAACGTATTACATTAAAATTTGGTGAATCTGCTAATGAAACCATGCGGAAGAGAGTTACGCTGGAGAAAATATTAGTTCCACTTTCCGCCGCTAGAGGAAAATGTGGCGTTGTATAAGCCGTAACACATGCGAGTTTACACTTCATACACACGATCGCGTGAAGAGCAGCATGGCTATTGATAAGAGACCCGGCCTTTAAAAGGAATAAGAAAAAGACCGCTATAAAAATGATTGGGAGAAGATGGTATTGAAATTCGAGACAACGGGTGAATTGCGTGTGGCTCCAGGAAAAGGAAGACGACCCATTCCAACGGAGGTTGTTGAGGAAAGTTGCTGTATTGATGTGGATACGCAACACGTGCTCCATATTCCGCTACCAGTGCTTGGGTGCGTCACAGGAATTTGCCATCCCATGGTGAACAGCGAGGAAAGTTCTTGTTGTCATGTTAAACTGGTACCTTACAGGATTGACAGAGTACTGCAACTGAAACCACAAGATCAGCCGCAACGCCTCGAGTTTGGCCTTCGTTTTTAGGCATTACACTAGTAGGAGCAGGGAACAAAAAACTGCCGGGAATGAGGTTCGGATAATCCGTATGTTGTGCAGAAATAGCCATTACACTGCGCATGTGACTATGTGTTGTAAATTCACAGGAACGTACATTATTGACCCATTTTTCTTTGAGGAGATGACACCTCAAAGAGTTGTCACCGGTAACGTGACAATGGTACTTTATAGAGTTCTTTTAGTGCGACATGTGATTTCTGCGTTACAGCTATGAAATTGTTCGGAGACGACTGTTTTCATGTATGATGGGGCAACACCTCAGATCGGTAGCCACGTGAATAATTTACTTCGTGAAATCTTCACCGCTGATAGCATCATCTCCCAAAGTTTTGCATGCATGGCTAGAAAGATCTCCCGATCTAAATGCGTGTGACGTTTAGCTGTAGGGATATCTGAAAGTTCGGGTATACCAGGGAAATGTCAATCGCTGCCGGGTCTCAAAGACAACATAAGACGACATGTTGCAACAATTCTGCCGGAACTGCTGCAAGCAACTTTGCGTACGTCATTTTTCGGATGCAACATGTTATCGACGTGTCTGGTGGCGATACGGAGCATGTTATGTCAATTACTCACTGTAACTGCAAATGTTAATAAAATTATTCTCATTGCCCCTTTTGTTGCCATTAAATGGAAATAAAGTTTCACAGTTTGTTACCCTCACATTGTTCCCAAAGTTGTTCCGTTGCACCATTTGTTACAATCACCTGCCTTAACCTTGTTTGCATTAAATTTGTCTCATACAGTTGAGCACTTCGACCTAGATAATATTCTTATCTGTACATCCAGGACAATTCCCACGTGCGTATTACCTGTAGAGCGCCATATTTTCTCCCTTGTGGTGGAAGTGGAAGTAATATTTTTCCTGCGTGACTCGCTTTCACATGGTCTCACTGGCATATTTACTAAATTTTCATGTAATAGGTTGACTACAGCACGCGCTGGACCGCTGTGAATAGCTGCACTTTAATTGTAAACACCCTGTACATCTAATGCCAAAAAATAAGACGTAAATCGAAATTAAAGTTAGGAATGTGGCTGGTCTAATAAAGAACTAATGATTACCGCACTGTTATTGTAAGTTTGGGACACTGACACGATTCTTGGCTTAGTCACATATCTTTTTTGTTTGGTATTAAATTTTATTGATTTTCTGCCGAGAGAGATTTTGTTGCTAAAAACGTTTCGAAGTCACATAAAATATTAGAGCTTTGAAATAAATACACTTTTCGGTTTGATAATTAATACCCACACAGTCTTTAAACTGATAATATTTTGTTTGAACTACCGGTACCACCTGTACTTTAGTAGTCATATGTAGTTATGTCTGGTTTTTCACATAGTTATAATACTTCCATTTACAATAATCTAAATAGAAAGAGCAATGTCAGCATTACGGAGATTGATAGTACACAGTAAAATGCCTGATATGCTGAGCGAAGCGAAGGGAAAGTATTAAGATTGCAGTAAACATATGAATATTACTTCAAAATCTCTGGAGAAACTTGTGAATGTTAGAGGAATAGATGTATGTTACAGCCTTGTAAGTGTGTTCAAGTAACTGTTTGGGTGATCCAAATTGAGAAGAGTTAAGATGCTATAAATCCCACCATAATTACCACATTGGCATTATTTACTCGAATTTGTATCATGAATTATAATCAGTAACTAAAAACAGAACCATTTTTCGTCACTATCAGTTCTGCTACTGGCAGGAGATTCCAAGAAATTTCCCCATATCTTCTTACGAGTATATAATTTAAAAACGTTTTTGATTAGGAAAACGAAGAAATATAAACCACCTTCGTGTAACAATTGGAATAAAAGTTACTGCTAATTAAATGATGTCCTATCAGTTGTGTCAATTTAGTTGGGATGTTAAAATGCTGAAAGTAGCCTAATTTATAACATTCTCAAGTCTTCAAAAGTACATAACTTGAAGGTGAGTTACTTTTCATTTCTGAAACTTTTTAAAGCCTCTTCTCGGGGATGTGTTATCATCTTCTTGAAGTTTGTCTCTATATGGGTCCCCTGTATGATTCCAGGTTTGTAAGCGAATATTCTAAGCATATATTATACATCCTTAACTTTACCATTCTTTATTTACAGTGAAGTACAGAAAGAAAAATAGCAGTGTTAAGATCTCGTAATCTACTCATTGCAGAAGGTCCAATTAAGTTAATTCTTGAAGTGCCAGATATAAAGGAGGTGGAGGCAATGTTTCCGATGCTGGAGCCAGGAGGCAGATATACGCCGAGTAGTTGCCAAGCTCGTTACAAAGTAGCAATTATAATTCCATACCGGAATCGAGCAAAGAATTTGCGAGTACTTCTTAGGAACTTGCATCCTTTCCTTCAGCGCCAGCAGATATTCTATGGGATATATGTAGTGGAGCAAACAGGTATGTCAACTTGTTTATGAAAATGTTATAATGTCAACCAATATTTATTTAATTTAACTCAATTTGCCCTCTAAGGATTCCCTTCAGCTTACCTTGCTTGCGCGTTCTTAGCCAGCAATACAAAAAAAGGTGTAAATTGAATTATTATCCACGGAAGAACAATTTATATAATATTCAACCTGTCATTCATACGATGTTGCTATTACTTTTGTGATTGATTCTGTTAGATTTCCCAGATATGTTATGTATAAGTGTGGGAAGTTGTCTAAGCGACGATATCCTACCTCAGCCTGTAGCAAAACAGCAACAAATAACAAGCAGCGTATTTTCAACAATAAATACCACGATTAGGTTCAATCTTCCTTATTAACTCTCTATTCGAACCGAAAGTGTTAAGTTAGAACCATTTCAGTAAAATGATTACTATTAGGACTTTTCCAGAAACATTTCTTTTCCCTCCAGAAAGCTCTCCCAGCGCAGCATTAACAGGTTAAGTGGTACCTATATCGCAACAAAAACATCCACTGGGGCCAAAATATGTTTTCTTTAATTTTGGTTTCTGTTTCTCCTTCTAAGTAATAATTTGCTCATTTACTCTCGGTAGTAGAATTGTTTGCCATTATTAGACGAATAAATTCAAAAAAATAATCAGGAAAAACTAGCTTTAACAAGGGCACATTGCAACCAACACATGGGAGTGTAGCTTAGGAAACACACTCACCAAAGGATCAACTGTTGCTCACGCATTGCCGAACGTTGCCTACAATCTGTCAAGTGAAGGGAAGGATATGTGTGTCTTTTAGAATAAATTTGTCTCCTTAAGAGCAATCCAAATTAAAAATTTTAAAAATAATTTCAATGAGTGCAAAATTTTCAAACTTGAAAAGCTTAAATAAAGATGTTCAAACACAAATTTTAAAACAATAATCTTAAAAAATTAAAGTTTTGAGAAACTTCTCTAAATTTCAAACAAATATTTTAATTTGATGAATCAATCATATTACACCAAAGATAAATTTTCACTAATTATCTTGGACTAAAGCTCAAAGGTTGAAATTGTTACATATGAGAAGGTTTTAATTATTACCTACCAGGATTAAGTTCTAAATTTTCTCACCAATGATCTGAGACTATCAGTCGTAACTACATTTCTAAGACTCAGTGTAAAATTCTGGAGATATATATCAATAAAGAGTTCAGAAAAAGACTCCCAAAATGCTTTGTAAGGAATATTATAATGTATGGGTCAGAAACATAAGCTTTACGTAAAAACGATGAAAATGACTGGAAGCTTTCGAAATGTGGGTGTGGAGAAGAATGGGGAGAATTAGCTGTGTCGAGCATTTAACGAATGAGAAGGTGTTAGAAATGGTGTGGGCAAAAGAATAAATTTAGATATTATTAGGAAGAGGAACAGAAACTGGTTGGGAGATCGGCTAAGAAGGAACTGTATCTTGAGGGACGTGCTTGAAGATATGGTGGCAGGAAAAGGAGGGAGGAGGTAAAAGATACTACAATTAATGGACGATATCAAAATAAAATAATCGTACGTGAAGACGAAGATGTTAGAAGAAGACCGTGGAGCATGGAAGCTTCTCAGTTGCGTCAAGTGACCTGCCAATAATGGCAGAATACCTATGATGATGATGATCTCAATAAGTTACAAATAATTACCAATCAGGTTTCAAATCAAAATTTTGGAGTTAGAGGCAAGAATCAACCAAACAAATTTCACAAAAGATAACTTTCCACCAATGACCTTAGACTATGTATGACTCATGTATGGACTATGCATGACTCACAAATACAAATCCCAAATTTCAAAGTGTGAAATGCTGTTATTGTATATCAAGCAGTTTTAATAATTGTTTATCAGGTTTCATGCACTAAATTTTTATTTCAAGTTAACAAAACAATCAGATTTCACAAAAGATGACTTTCACTAAAGATTTTAGACTACAATCCCTAAGTTTCAAACTGCGATATTGTTGATCAGAGATATACGAGGCGCATCTAGAAAGTAAGTTTCCCTCGCGTTCCATGGCTAGGAAACGGTATGTTGCGCGAAGCGAATACGTGTACGTGAGACAGTAAGATACTAGCATGGCGCATGCACTAGCGGAACTTCCCCAGTGCTCTTAGTAGCGTCGTGGCAGTGGTGGAAGATGGACGTTCCTATTCCAGCTCCCGCCGCGTGTGAAGTGCGATCAGTGATAAAGTTTTTGAATGCACAGGGCATAGCACCAATCGCAATCCATCGTTAGCTGTGCCAAGTCCATGGCCCCAACCGCATGAGCAAACAATTCCTCCAGACTTTCCGCTCCTTATTGCACACCACTGTCACGGAGTGCCTGTTGATCAAGAAGTTTTGTGTTGAAGCAACTGTCCCTAGAGCACAAAGCAAGGCTTACAGGGTCAGCATTGACATTTTTGCAAAGATAAAGTAACGATGGATTTGAATTGGTGCTATGCACTGTGCATTCAAAACTTTATCACTGTTCGCACTTCACACACGGCGGGAGCTGGAATAGGAACGCCAATCTTCAATCACTGCCACGATGCTACTGAGAGAATTAGGGAAGTTCTGCCGGCGCATGCGCCATGTTAGGACCTTACTCTCTCACGTAGACGCAGTCACTTAGCGCAACATACGGTTTCCTAGCTATGGGACGCGTGGGAAACTTTCTGGATGCGCCAGTAGGAGTAGCAAGGAGGACCAACCAAGCGCACAGAAGTACATATTCGAATCCTAGAGAATATTTACCAGATCTTATTTTTTTTTTGACAATCCTAAAATTTCAAGGTAGTCGTATATACTCCTCCATGAATTTAAAAGGAATGTGTCAATGCACCCATATCTTACGAGAAAGAATGATAGAGCTCATCCGTGGCTAAGCGGTTAGCGTACGCGCCCTTGGCGCTGGAGACCCGGGTTCGATTCCCGGTGGGAGCTCAGGTGGTTCGGATTCCACGTTGATCAGTAAGTCCACGTTTCACTGCCCGCCTCGCTGCTGAAAGGGACGCTAAACTGAAATTCAACTCAACTTAACGAGAAAGAATGGTACTCATACATATAACCACATAACATGATAAACCATGATCAAAGAAGAAAAATGAGAACAAAATGCTTGGAAGTTTGAGTTTTTGACAAATTTCACCCATAAAAGGAAACGAGATGAAGCATCCAAATGCCAAGAGGTACCTACTAAAGCCTATATTATTATTCCACATATTTAGTTAGGACTATTTCCGAAATTTAAAAAGTGGTCCTTTTCACCACTCCAGAGATTTGAGGTGGTTTGTCAAAGTACCCATTGCGAAATGTAGATGGTATGATGGGATGATGGTATGTACACCTGAACCATGTTTTTTGGGGCAGTGACAATGGTCCTTGACTTCGGAACCCAGAGGCTCAAAAGTGTCCACAAATGTCAAGATTACTCTATAGTTTTCATTACACTCCAAGTGCGGTTTACGTCCGAGTTTAGCAGCTCTAGGGAGGTACAAAGAAAGGGAGATATAAAAGTGATTGAATACAACTGATATCGGTGTCGCATCCATAGTTTTTGGTGTCACTGATATGAATAGTCACACTTCTGATGGCGTCAAAGTGCAAGTTCAGCCCCATCGGCAGGGGATGAGAGTGTGTGAAAAATAAAATGCCTCATATTACTATATTATCGTCGAATCTACATTTATTGAGGTCGCTAAGCTGTTAGCTGACAATCAAGATGATATTCGAAAACAACTTTAGGCACGAACGAACATGTCAGCTGAATTGGGAATTTACAGGACAACGTCGATGTAAAAGACGCCCTTGTAACTTTTGAACTAGACTAAAAACGCTGAAATGTTATATCATGCAAATAATACGAGAGAACATTATCGGTCTACTCTGTGATACAACTAGAATAAAAATGTTGCCAACCCAACATTGAAATGACACTACAGTACATTATTAAATATTTCAGATCTTTGTGTTAAACGAATACTTAAGATATCACATTTATCAGGATTCCCACTCGTGCTGGAAAACCAGGAAATGCCCTTGAATTGAATTTGTCCTGGAAACATCCTGGAAATGTCCTTGAAACATCCTTGAAAATGCATTTGTGTCCTTGAAATTTATAGAAATACTGATTGTCTGATTTTTCATAATTATAATGAAGATTTTAATTCATTGCTATTTTTGTTTGCTTTTCCTGTTTCTGTCCTGAATAATAATTTCCCATGAGCCTGCATGTGTGGGATTTGCAACTTCACAAAATCTCGGTAGTGCATGCAAAGAGAGGAACGTTACTGAAGGGGAAAACTCTAGTTTAGAGTTGAATGCCAGACATTCCTGAGCAAATTGCCGTTGTATGTCATGCAGAAGAGTCACTGAAATATAGGCTTGTGACAGACCTTACATGCCTAGATCCAAATAGTGTGTCATCTATAAAGTTTCGTGGTGTCCTTCAGTCACTGTTTGGGAAGAAATGGGCTACACCCAGAGAATGTGATCAGCTGTTTGTTTTGTATGGATAATTTACTGAACAGTTTAAAGATGCACTTGCTGAGTGTAAGTTGGACCCTTAGAGGCTGGATTACTTTTACACAAAACTGTTGGACGGTTCGAAAGAATTTAAAGATTTGTTATTAATCATAAAGATGCTTTGGTTTTGTCTCATGGACAGGCTGCTGTCGAATGAGCCTACAGCATAAATAAAGATCTGCTTGTTGAAAATATGAAGGAGAAATCATTGGTCAGTTTGAGATTGATATATTGACAAATTCAAATGCTATCCGTATAGCAGTTTCGCTAAAGAAGAAAGAGATTATGCCTATAGATAAGGAAGTCACACAACTCCATACTCAGTTGTAAACCTTGTAATATAATTCCTTTTTCCCCCTAATTATATCTGTCACACTGTCACGCAATGAAGATGTCATGTAGGAAAAATAGTTTTTTGTTGTTTGTAAATTTGTTCGGTGCACAATTAAAATGTCATGTACTAGGAATGAAAATACATGTACTGGATGTGAGTGGATCAGGTGGCTATAAGGAAAGTAGGTAACCCATAAAAAAGCAGCACATTACGCTCAGCTTTGTGCATTTAATTATTGTGTCTTAATACAGTACTTACATTAATATTCGCTGCATAAGCTACTGTACTTTTCATTTCACTATTGTGAGTTTAGAACCTGGAGTTGCAATCCTGTTATACCTTCCTGTGTCGAATATGGTTGCCTCTGTAGCATTAAAAAAGCAAGTGAGATCTAATATGCTTTAGTGTCTAATATTATGGTCAAGAAATGACAGATTTCGAACAAGTAGAAATTGAAAGTTATTAGACAGTTATAAGAAATTGAAAGTTTTACTTGTCTTAAGAGCCTATATTTCGAAAAACCTCATCCAATCACAGAGATACGAGGAAGGTTCAAAAACTAAGATTATAAACCCGATATTTCTGGATATTTTATCTGCTGAAAATGAAAGGAAATTTTTGAGTTTTACGTCCCACGATTATGCCGGCCAGGCTAAAGGAGACGGTACTGATGAGGAATGAATGTAATGGTGGATTAGAAAAAGTGGGAGAAAACGGGAAAACCCCGAGGAAACACACGCACATGGTGTTTGTCCATCACAAAGTTCACTTGGCGGGAGCAGGGTTTGAACCCGGGAGATTTTATCTGTTGTAGAGGAATGAGGTATGTGTGGTAATTTTAATACATGGAATCGGCAACTGTGCAATTTAATGTATTTTAAAGTTTGTTTGAATACGGTTACTTTTCACGCAGTATTGCGTATGTAACTCGGAAAAGTAAATGTAATCGGAATTGAAAGTACATTAAAACTATATATAACACATTTTTTCCAGATCTCTGACTGCCAGTCACAGCAGCATATACAATCATTATCAATCAATTTTCTTGTATTAAATTTGGATCTAACTATATTTTTCAACAATTACGATTTGGTAATATTTCTAATGCAAAATAGAGTTTTGATTATAGATACTTATGTTCAGGGATGCACTGACAGCTCTGAGATAAACCCCGGAGGAGACCAAAGTAATACGTCTAAAATATAATAATAAATAGAATAGTATCAGCAGTGCCCCCTCGGAATACTAAGTGTGCCCCTCCGGAATGGTGTTTCTGAAAGAAACACTGGATGTAATAATGAGAGATTTTATCGAATTGAAAGCCAGAAAAGAGTCTTTATAGCATAAACTTTTCAGTAAAAAAAAAAAAAAAAAAAAAAGAGAAATTAAGCTAATTACCATAATCATATCACTAGAAAATACTATGTAAATATGCTTTTAATGAAGCATAAGAACCTAGGCCTACCTCTTTATCAAAATCAAAGCTGTGTTAATGTTAGACTTGAAGCTCATGAGTTTTATTCTGTTTCGATTCTTATGTTCCGATTGTACTTGTCAAAATACATCTTAAGTATATATCTTAGTCGTGTCTTGTGCTTATTTAATATAAAATGCTTTTAATTTTTAAAATTGGGACTTTGTTCAGTATTCATCCAGTCAATTAGTTATAATTTCGCAATTTTGCGTTAATATTCTCAGGGAGACTACAGATATGGTCGTAACAATTATTTGAAGAAATTCTATCCATTTCAACTTTCTACTCTTTTATTATCATTTAGGTGCATGCACCTAAATATTGTTTGCTTACACTTAAAAAATGTCTAAAACCGGCCCTGGATTTACAACCTGAAAAAAGTACTGTGGGAGTAGGACAAACCAAGCAGTGGGCCATAACGACTAAGATTAGTGTGTAATCCATAGTTTTCGTGGTGGCTGAGTTGAATAGTGCCATTTTAAACCCATTTCAGTCCCATCGACAGACACGGGAGATTGGTGAAAAATAAAATGACAAAATGACTGACAAGGGACGCACGCGAGCCGTTACATCTAGATATTTATGAAAATTTGTACCCCCAGTAACTGTGGATAGCTAATCATTGTGGCGATAGTCACTCGGTGCGGAAATGCCTTGTTTACCCGCTATGTATGATACAAATACCAAATAGTGACCAGGTGAGGCTGTGCCGAGTTATACCACAAAAACGTCGGAAAAAGGCAGAAAATGAAAAATGTATGCAGGTAACCTGATACCTCCGAGATTGGGACACGTCACCAAGAAGACAGCAGTAGTGTCACACAAGCAGTGTGTGCATCCCAACATAAACTTATAGTTTTTCAATTAGAATGTATACCATTTTATGGCATTAAAACAATTGGCATAAAACGTAAAAGCAAAAGTGGCTATCAGTGTTGCCAAATAGGGAAATACGAGAATCTAAAGTCGAGAAATTAAGGGGTCCGTACAGAGAAACGAACAAATGTACAAAAAAAAAAAAAGACTGTAGGAGGAAGAAATGTACAGCAGGGAGTAAACCACATCATCCAGTGACTAACGCGATTGATACAGGATTCACCTCAAAAAGAGAACAAGTTAGAGTACCCGTAGAAAAAAGAGGTGCCATTTGACATAGTGCGGAAATGTGAACAGTAAGTCTTCCTGTAGCGCTGCAATTCCAATGGCGTTTATGTAGAATCGATACCTCGAACAGTTTCTGAGAGCTATAAAATGATCTCTCTTGGGGTTGCAGCACTGCATAAACTCCTGCATACTTTCCAAACCAGAAATGGCTCTTGAAAAGAGCACAGAAAAGCTGTGGCACGAAAAAAGATAACACATCTGTGGCAAGAAAGTACTTCAGACTTGATTCGTGAAGATTAATGGCCTGTGATAAGTGTCAGTCGGGAGTATATGAAATGTTAGCATGTGGGACAACGATGAAGGTGAAATACACTGTATTCAGGTTACCGGTAATATACAGAAGCAAAATATTTTAATATAATACACCAATACATACAACAGAAAATCGATCGATAGTACGAAAAAATACATTTCTGGCCATAGCCACACACTCGATATGACTAATCAAGACTCTTAGTTACTGGATGCTGTGGTTTGCTCCGTACTCAACATTTGTTCCTTCTGCAGTCTTGTTGTACTTTTGTTCGTTTCATTGTACGGACCCCATAATTTCTCAACTTTAGAGCCTTATATCTCTATTGTTTGGCAACAGATAGCCCACCATTTTCTTTCACGTTTTATGCCAATTGTTTTAATGCCAGAAAATGATACACAATCTATTTTAAAAACTTGTGTTTTGTGCTTGATAAGATTGTGTTTTGATGACAACACTGCTTGTGTGACACTACTGCCGTTTTCTTGGTAGGTATCAGGTTAACTGCACACATTTTTCATTTTCTGCCTTTTTCCGACGTTTTTTGGATATAACTCGGCACATCCTCGCCTGGTCACTGCTTGGTATTTGTATTATACATAGCGGGAAAACAAGGCATTTTCGCACCGAGTGACTATCGCGACGAAGATTAGCGATACACAATTACTGGGGGTACCAATTTTCATAAATATCTAACTGTCAAGGATCGCATACATCCCTTGTGAGTTTAGTGTCAAATGACTGAGTTCTCGCTGTCAGAAAAACATCCATAACTTTTGAAATACTTTTGGAACATATGTGATACTCCCCTACACCTGAACTTTTAATCATATTAATTTTTTTAATTAAAGGAGGCGTAAAGGTTGTATCAAAATGAATGCGAAAATTGCAGTATCTTGTGTATACAGTATTTATCATTACACTTAATTGAAATACATATCGTAAGGAGAAAGGGGATTCATACCCTGTCATAAATCTATTACCCCGTACGAGCAAGTGGTATTTGAAGTAATAAATAGAATAAATAAAATAAAGAGAGTCAAAATTGGGTACTAAATAGAAATTTATTCAATAATACGTTTTCTATATTAACTAAGATCAGATTTTTTAACATTAATTGTTTTCACCTTAATAAAATACTGAAGTTCAAAGTGAAACCAGAACTTCCATACAACTCTCAGTTTTGGTATTAGTTTAAGGCTTATTTATTCAAATATAATTTATATATATATAAATGATTTGCAACTTACCCTTTGTAGCAACATTTGTGAGCCTTATTATGATTGTCTGATATAACTGTTGACTTTCTTAGGCCGCGGTGCATTTAATAAAGCGATGTTGATGAATATTGGATATAAAGAAGCTTTAAAACAATTTAATTACGACTGCTTCATTTTTCATGACGTTGATCTCTTACCGGAAGACGACAGGATTCTCTATACATGCCCACAGCAACCAAGACATTTGGCAGCTGGTGTAGATGTGATGATGTACAGGTAAGTTTCATGTAGAAAATAAGATATTATTTGTCATAGGTGATTATTATTATTATTATTATTATTATTATTATTATTATTATTATTATTATTATTATTATTATTATTATTATTATTATTAATTTAAAGTTTGATGAAAGCAAACACTTAGTATTATTAATCTGTGCAGACATCTATCTAAAAATGAAAGTGTCTATGTATATGAGTTAATAACACTTGAAGCACCCGATCGATATCGATCAAATTTTCAACATAGATGAGGTTTGAGCCTGGGATGATATTTATCATTTCACTTTGACGGTGCAACTTGGGAGAGGGAAGTGGGATCTATCTATCTATCTATCTATCTATGATCGAAAATGACCGATATTAGTGTCGAATCAATGGTTTTTGGGGTGTCTGAGATGAAGAGTGACACTTCCGATGCCGTTTAAATCCAAATTCAGCCCAAAATAGTAATAGTTAATTTTTAAGACAAAAAGCACCTGTCCATGGGAAGGTAATGCATTTGATGACCACAATAACGTAATTGTAACACAGATTATTAATAAGAAGTTCTTGCTTTGGTAAGATGTTACTTTATTTTAAGTTATACGTAAGAATGAGCAGTATTAATATATTACTAATAACATGTTGATGCATAGACTTCGATACAAAATATTTCGATTATAATAAAATTGGATAGAACAGATTACCGAACGAGATTAAGCAAAACATGCATTTTAAAACTGAATAGATGGTTATTTCTTTCACTTAAGGATAATGAATAATAATTTCAAACCCTGACAAACTAAAGAATAGATGCGTGTTCATGAAAAACTCTGAGGCCAGCAAATTCTCTAGCACATATGTATGCTAATTCTCTAGCACATTTTACCGTAAGTTATTAATTACATGTAAACTTGATTATTTTTAAATGACTGAAGCGAAGTAATCTCACGATTATATTTTAAAAGCTTGTCATTTAATGAGCACCTGGGGAAGAGCCAGGAAATCATTTGGGGGGCCTGGCAAAAAAATCGTGGTTGTTTCTTCCCATTCCGTTGGCACCTTTCTGTTTTTTTTTTTTGTTACATGTATCAAATACTATTTTACCAGCAGAGTTGCGCCTGGATCTAGCCCCTTCCAATGTTTATACGAAAATCTCTTTCCCAGGAGCAGAATTTTCCACGCTAGAGAGTGTTATGGCCACTTCATCAGCTGTAAATTCTTCGTGATTTATTTCATTGGCTGCAGTAATCATGTCATTATGTATTTCTGTAGCTGTAGGCTTTCCTTTATAAGCTTCACTAAAGAATTTATATATTTCTTCTTTTGAGATGGACATCTCGGAGAGTTCTGGTCTAGAATGAGGCGGATTGCTCTCCTCCTATTTCTCCTGTAGAGCTGCTGTGTGAACGTTGCGTCTTCTTTGTCATGGTCCTCTACTCCCACATTCCTTTTGCTTTCTTCTCTAGGCTTAACCTTTACTAGTTCTGCTGCTTTGATGGTTAGTTCATTCATCAGATTAATAAATTCTTCCCATCTTTCTTCGGATACTTCACCATTGAGTATTTTTGAGAGACGTTGTTTAAACATCTGCTGTTCGCTTTCATACTGCTGATTAATTTCTATATCTCTTTCTTCTAATATTACGTTCTTCTAGTTCGTGAATATCTGTATTACCCTAATCATCATGTTCATTTTCGTTACATATTTCCCCCTTTGTTATGGAGCTTTCGATTTCTTCTGCCTCAGAACCTCCATCATCTATGATATCTTCATCTACATTTTCAGCAGAGCTATTTTCCATTTGTATTGAGTCTTTTGGTACATAGCCCTGTTCTTCCACTTCTTCATAGGGTTCCTTCTATAGAACTCCGCTCTCAGTTTGCCTTTCTTGCGTCTTCTCAGCATTCTTCTGATTTTCTTCAGGATCCCTTGCATATTAGGATTCTACAATTTCTATTTGGCCGTAATCCATCCCCGTATTGCGCGTTGTAGTAGACATTACACAGGTGTAGGCAGGATCGTTAGCATGTTGCTTTGCGGTTCTTGATGATTCTCTGCAGGCATTCTCAATTAGGGAAAATTCTTCATTATTCGGGGGTTCTATTGGAATTTCCCATTGATGAATATCTGCAGTGATGGTTATTTCCTGGTGGGTGCCATATCCTGGTGGGTGGGTGTTATTTTCTGGCATGCTTCTATTGAGTGTCCTGAATCTTCAGAGTTTCTTCCAATCATAAACCTGTTCGTATGTACGAGGGAGGATCAAATAAAAACCTTAAAATTTTATTATAAATTTCAAATGTTGTGCTATTGGTTTGAAAGTTGGCATTTTGTTTCTACCATTATTCTCTTTCTTCAGTAGGTGGCAGAAGAGTCTAGTCAAACAAGCGCCAGCACAGGAGCAGTTTCAAGATGACCGCCCCACTGTCCACATGCACCGCATTAGAACAGTGTTCGGTGATCCGGTTTTTGAGTAGTGAAGGTGTGAAACCAATTGAAATTCATCGCAGAATGGCAACAAAGTATGGTGATTCGTGTTTGTCCCTGGGGCAAGTATACGAGTGGTGTAGGAAGTTTAAAAGTGGCGTAACATCTGTGGAGGATGCTGCTCGACCGGGACAGGCTCACCGCGTAGAGACCGACGACAACATTGTGCTAGTGGAACACCTTGTGAAGGACAACAGGCGTATTATCCTGAAAGAGATTGCAACAATAATGAAGATTAGCTTTCGTTCAGTTCCACACATAGTGCATAATGTTCTCTATTTCAATAAGGTATCAGCAAAATGGGTCCCACGTCAGTTGACTGCTGAATTGAAAGATCGTCGCGTCAACGCCTGTGAAGAATTTTGCGTCGTTTCAACGCCGAGGGTGATGCATTTCTGGACAGGATTGTTACACGCGACGAGACCTAGGTTCATTATCATAAACCAGAAACCAAGAAAGCGAACAAGGAATGGCGGCAAAGCTATTCGCCGAAACTAAAAAAAAAAAAAAAAAAAAAAAATCCGCACTCAACCATCAGCAGGAAAGGTCATGCACACTCTCTTCTGGGATTATAATGGAATAATTTTGGTACAGTACATGAAAAAAGGAGTGACAGTAACCAGTGCCTCGTATTCAAACATGCTAAAAAGTCAACTTCGCCCTGCAATCAGGCGTAAACGGCTAGGACTTTTGCCCTCAGGAGTACTCCTACAGCATGACAACGCCCGACCGCATACTGCCCGTTTGACTGTTGAGACTATCGATTACATCAAATTTGAGTGTATCATTCATCCACCCTGTTCACCAGACCTTGCCCCCAGTGACTTTCATTCGTTTGGACCATTCAAAGAAGCGATGGGCGGCAAACATTTCAATAGTGTTGAAGAGGTGAAAAATGAGGTGCACGAGTGGCTACAATCTCGATCAAAAAATTCTTGCACCGAGGTATCCATGCACTTCCGAAACGGTTAATACTTGCATTGAATACTTGCATTGAACGTCAAGGGGACTACGCTGAAAAATAAGAGGTAAGATTCCCTTTTCATTGTTACATTCTGACATTTATTACACTTTTAAGGTTTTCATTTGACCTCCCTCGTATATCTTCATTTTTTTTCACATAGCATTTCATCGACAATCATTTCCATCATCCTATTTGTTATACAATGGTTTTCTTCCTCGTTAGAATCAACTTGTCTTTGTTCTTTGTGTTCATTCGACTTTGCCTCATTATTACCTTCATCATTAGTTCTTTCTTCTCTCTGATCTTTTGTACGTTTTCTTGTCATTGGGTGCGGCAATTGCTTTACATTTTGCTTTTCTTGCCTGTTTGTAGCATTGTGCCACTGGAGGTGATTTCTTAACGCTCTTATGTCCGGAAATGTCTCCCCATGTCTTTTACACTTAAAGCCAAATTCCTGGTGATCATTAATGGCGAGCCCCTCTGGCATTGGTACCTCACACGCATGTGATATCGGCCTTTTGCCCAGGTTGGCTTTACATTTACAGCGGACGTTAATAGTATTTGTAATTTTAATGTCGTGGTCACGAAGGAGATGTCTTTCTACTAACGTATGTGCAGAGGTCCATGATTTTGATTTGAATGCGGCTCTGCACCCTACCTCCGTGCAGTCGAAGTGGTCAGAAGTTGGGAACCTACAGCTCCCGTCTCTACGTAATGCTGGGATTATTTCGTCATCCATTTGCTGCTATTGCTGCCACTTATTGTATACAGCTTACAACTTTACTCCGCAATTTGGATTGAGAGCGGCTGGCACCTGTAGGCCATGTCAGCGCTATACGAGCACCCTCCGCCCCAACTGAGATAGCAATGTACGGCTAAAACCTGTAGGCTGTCGCCGCTTGAAGAGCAGCATCCGTACTACCTAGCAAAGCTGAGTGTGGCTAGGACCTGTAGCCTATGTCAGCGCCTGAAGGGCACCCTCCACAATGACTAAAATCTGTAAGGGTCAAAGTGTATCTCCAATTAAGCTGATAAAAACAGAGTTTAACGATAAAATGTTTGTTAGGTTAGTTAGAATAAAAGTTTTTCGACGATTTAGTTTCGTCCAATTAAGCTAAGAGGAAGATAAGAAAGCTAAAAGGAATAGAGCCAGGCTACATAAAAATAATCTAAGATGTTGTAGCAAAATAAAGTCTTGTCGTTTGAGGTAAAAGATGATTAAAATTGAGAAATACCAATAATGATAGCGCTAATAATGGCAAAAAGGGAGAAAGTTTTGCGGCGTCAAAATGTCTAAAATATAGCTTACTTAAATTCAAGTCCATTTTACTATTCAACACCTTTGAAATCGTAGCTAATACTGCCTTTGACCGGATATGTGCTCAATATAAATGTCGCGAGACCATTTAATTGTTTCGCAGATAGGTTTTTTCATGAATTTAGATAAGACTTCGAACACATTTTCCTCAAAAAGTGATAATTTAGTGGGTCCCAACTGCCCAGTGCTCCAACTATTATCGGGATTATTTAGACCTCGAGATACGTCTTCATGAGTTTGATCTCGTCATACTTCCGATTTTTTCCTGTCTCGCATTTTCAACGGCTTCCAACCTATTCTCGAATGGAAACGTCACGTCAATTAAATATGCTTTGTTGTCTTTGACCAGTAACAAGTCTGGTCGGCATTTGTTCCCTTCAACAATTTTGTGATTTTCAGCTTCAATTCTGATTTCTTTTCTTTTTTCTGTCAGCGGCCTTTTTTATTCTATTAGTTATAGCGTAGTGCCTATTTTGCATAGCCCCTGAGAAACGCATGCAGTGATTTAAGACGTGGGGTAGGGATTCGTTTTCATATCCACATCTTCTACACTGCCTATTCCCGTCATTCTATTTCTTGACTCTATTCAAGAGTACGAAGCTTAACCTGGCCCTATGTATAAATCACCAGTCAGCAAACCTAGTATATTGACCATCGTATTAAATAGCTACTGGCCCTACTCGCGCCCATGCACTCGATGAGTTTGCCTTGATTAGCGTACTGTATTAACTCAATGCCCTTTTCTTTCTGTGCTCACTTTGATCTTAGCCAAAAGGCCGAGAAGCGATACCACTGAAGCACTCACTAGTACTGCGATGTAAATAATTCGTCTTTAGTGTGGTTACGTCATTTCTTTTTGCCTTCGATTGTAAAGTTGTACGTTATTTTTCTGCGTTTCAAAACGTCTTTTGTATTTCTTTTATGATGATATAAGTCAATAATCTTCGGCATACTTTATATTTATAATTTGAGTTGTTCTTAACCTTTGGTTTACAAGTTTGTGTCTTCTCCACCAAAGTACAGATATAACACATTTAATTCCCATACTCTGCGTTTGTTTCGGAGCAGTTGCCGTTACCTAGTCAAAGACATCTGTACGATACATGAATAGTATTTTGTATTGTTTTTACAACAGTGAAACTTAGCAATAAGTTATAATCTGAACAGATACTGAGCATACTGTTATAAGACTTAATAGGAATCCTAGAATTATTTAAATATTCTGAAATAAATACTACAGTTTCGGGCAGAAATTCTGTGTGCATTCTTTCAAATTACTTATCTACTTTTAGACTCCCATACAGTTATTTGTTCGGCGGAGTGGCTGCATTGACCCGTGAGCAGTTTGAAAAGGTGAATGGTTTCAGTAATATGTATTGGGGCTGGGGTGCTGAGGACGACGATATGGCATACCGACTCAAATTCAACAATCTTTACATTTCCAGGTATCCAGCGAACATTGCTCGATACAAAATGTTGCCGCATAAAAAGGGAAAGATTAATCCGAAAAGGTAAGTAAGAGAATCCCGGATTTAGGAATTAGACAAAAACATCCATTTTATTGCAGTCTTCTTATAAGAGCTATTGAGTTAGGCTTAGTCATATGCTGTAATTGGTCCGGTTCTTGAGAAATTTGTAAACAAAGATTAAAAGATTTTTTTAACGTGTGAATATTAATAAATACTGTTACTTTGATGTGAAAACGAAATGTTCAAAAAATATGTACGTGGCACTTCTGGATCTCAGAAATATAAACAAAAATATATATCTGTGTATTTCGTGGCATTTCCATTCATATTACACTAACAAACAATGAATAGGGTTTTCGCAAGTTGATGAAGTACTTATATTAAGACTGTATTAGAGTTTGTATAATATTGTACATTTAATCTTGTAAACTAACTTAATTGCCGACAAAATACGCAATTGTAGAGCCCAATATGCTACAAAATGCGAGATTTGTAAAAGCAAATTCGAAATTTTGTATGTCAAACTGCGAAAAACTCCTATACCCCTAACAATGAAAACTACAAAGTTTCCACGTGTAAGTGAGGAAAAGCCGCAGCTGAAATTACTGCATTTATACATTGACACTCAAACGAAAAGAAATACTTATGAAGCTTGTCTCTTGTGTTATGTCGGGAGCGTGCAAAGTTCTAGCAGAAATCTGCAAGCATTGACACACCAGATTTTTCTTTGTACCGCTGATCCAGGGTCTGAATGGATTGGTGAAACCTCTCACCGTGCTCATCATACGCAACTCCTAGGTTTTCTGGAAAGAAAGACAGGTGACTGTGTAGAAAACTCCCTTTCAGTGACATGTTGCATCCCATAGTGTGCAGGTTTGACAACAACTTCTCCACTAGTTGCACATAGTTCGCACTTTTGTTATTTTCCAGAAAGTTTTCCGAGAGACTCTTAAAAGAATTCCAGGTTTTCCGTTCTACCTCAGTCAGTTTTGGTTGATATATGCCATCTTTCATCAATTGACATATCTGGCGTTCAATGAAAACACTTTCTTTTAGTTTAGAATCTGATATTTTTGGAACGTTTCCTAGATATACTTAAATCCTTTTCCAACCCTTTCACGAACACCTTCATCATTCCTAATTTAATGTGCAGGGGAGGTAGAAAAAAATTGTAGCGATCAACAAGGGGTTTCTCTTTCACATTGTTAATTCCGGGAGTACGAGTAGGTCATTCTCTTTGTGTATAGTGCAGATCCCTTGCTCTACTGTCACACACACATAGAAAACAACAATACTTTGTATAGCCCAAGTGTAACTCTAACACCAAATCAATCACCTTTAAGTCACCATATATGTTCTGCTGATGCTCAGCATACCTCACTTTATCGAAAAAGAGTGTCACATTTTGATACGTCTCCTTCAATTTAACGAAATATGCAATTGGAATGGAAAGGTACGTATTACCGTTGTGGAGGAGAACACACTTCATACTTGCTTTTGACGAGTCCAAGAATAAACGCCATTCATCGACTTTATACTTTATTTGTAATGTCTGTATCAGTCCTTCCACGTCAGTACAATATATGCAATCATCACTACTGCTGTAAAATTTGAGAAAGTCATGTTGTCTGTCACGGTAAAATGTCACTTTCGTTTCCTTTTGAAGAAGGTTCTAACCTTGAAGTCTTGAAGCTAAGAGTTTAACTTGTTGTTTGGGTAGGTTCAAGTCTCTAATAAGGTCGTTCAGTTCCTCTTGCGTTGTCTAATATGTTTCTCTGGTATGTGCACTGTATGCACTGTATGCAGTCTTCAATCTCAGTATCCATAACATTTTCAATTTCATCAACATCACTGTTGTTTACTGTCCATCCGTCTGGCGGCACTGGCTCATGAAAACCTTCATCATGTGGGATGAGTCTTTTAGCTGATTGTAGATCTGGGTATTGTACTGATCGTTTACCCTTGAAGGTTATTCCCTTTACATTTGAAAGACAAAAGTAACATGATCTCGTGATTCAAACCATAAAATTGGTGTACCAAATAACATACACTTGTGAGAACAACGTAATCAGCCCCTTAGATTTTTACTGTACAGAATTTACAACAGAATTTCGCTGCCCAGGGTTTGTGTACGTCGACGTTCGATGAAAAATACAATTCATACGCTTTTTTCACAACAGGCGTTATCTTAGTGAGCTTCAGTTTTGAAGTTATCTGTCCATACACGTAACACGTAACGTCCTAGGCATTTCCAAAATTGTGCCACTATAAAACACAAAACACAACAACGTTTTCAAATGTCACCCACTTCACAACAAAAGATCCATAAGTTATGAATCACAAGAACACACGTTTCAATGTTCTTTATCTTCTATTAACACAGTACGTCAAGAGAAAATGCAGCTCACCACACCAACAAGCAAGGAAGTAAACATACAATATTGATACTCAGTTGTTTCACCGCCGTCCGATTTTGCCAGGTGTAGGTGGGAAAAGTTAGTTTCGACGGTAAAGTTTCCACTTTCTTCCGCAACATTTTTCAACTTTCGTTTACGGCGGGGGCTGGAAGTAATGTATTTTCCATTAATGATGTTTGTATTTTATACATTGCAATGTATGAATAACGTGTGCAGTATATATATACTGCACACGTTATTCATATATTATGAAAAGGATATGTTAAATAACAAATCCAAATTATTCCCAGAATGTAGAAACTTGTAATTAAATTTTCCGGGTTTTCCAAAAATTGAAACCTGATACCCCAAAACTCTTATATTTTCGAATTCAGTTGGACAAAACCTTTCAGAATCGCCTATTAGTTTTCAGGAAAGAAAATTGGTGCTGAATAATGTTACCAATCCAATGAAACAATAATATTTATCGCCGCAGTACTAAGTTTTGCCATTAATTTCCTCTCGTGAGACAGAGTAAGAGATGCGAATCAAAGCAAAGTTCCACTATTCGATTTAGCATGTGCTTAACGATAAATCATAAAATTTGCTTGATTATAATTAAATGTGTGATGTCATTTTTATACGTAGATATTAGCCAATTCTTTAGGGCGAACGGAGGTAGAACGAACTTCAAGTTAGAATACGTATGACAGAAAGAAAATATCATTAAAAAGTCTCCATTGGAACAATACTGTAAATATTTTCTAGAGGATCTCATACAGCCATTTTCATTGTATGGGAACGGGTCTTGTAATCCTCCATAGTTGGAGGGTAACGGCCTGTACTTCGTTTATTTTTTAAAAAATAAATAAAATAATAATAATAATATAAATAAATAAAAATAAAATGGTATATTGTGTGTATGTGATGTGTTAGTATTATTGTTTCGATGTTCACATTCCTTAAGACTATGGACTCTTCAAATGTGTTATTGACTGGTGGCCCGAGCAGGTCTGTACATAGATGTACATTTTACTCCGACCTCACTCCCCTCGCCCTCGCAGTGGCAGTGGGCCCTATCCCTTGCGAAGGGAATTGTTCATCGCTCTCGCGCACCCCGCCCTCGTGCTGGAAACTTCTCGCCCTCGCGAAGTGAGTTGACCATTACCCTCGCCCTTGCAGTGAAAGTTGGCCCTCGCCCTCGTTCATCCTCACCTTCACGTTGGGAGTTGTCCATCGCCCTCGCCCTCGTGCTGGAAGTGCGTTATAGTTCCGAATACATAGCACCTCTGGAAAACTTGTTTGATGTTGAAGAGAATGAACTATGAACCATGACTTTCCAATGAACATTGTTGATGCAATAGCTATTTCACTGGATTCTACGATCTTCTTAATACTAACAGAATTAATGGGCCCCAGGGACTTACTCCCTTGTCCATGGCACGTAATTTTTTGTGCATGAATATATCTTTGTAATTTTCAATAAATAGACTGGGTTTGATTCGAATGTTCGGATGACAGTTTCATGTCCGTTCCTTGTCACTTGTAGCCATATTTATCAAGCAAATAAAAATAGCATGAGAAATGTTTACAAAGAGCTAGGTCCTGCTATGGAAAGTCATCAAAGGGAAACTCTCTTCTATCTGACGACATGGTCCCTACAGGGTATCTAACTAATATTTACAATAGAAACCAACTGAAAAACTCTGGCAGCCAGCTTTCATGACGTGTGACGACTAATGCTGAAGTTACTACTCTACTCCTGATGCGTAGTTTCTGAGAAATATGACGGTTTTTAAACCTAAAAAAGATTCTGTACGATAACGACCTATTAACTCTTAGAATTTCTACTTTTTGAGATAAAGTTTAGACTTTAACTCGAACAGCTAGTGCTTCGTTACTATTTATCGTAGGTTCATGGTTTATACCTCGTTTTTCCAGGCTAGTGTATACTTTCCAACGGTACTACTCAATTGTCCGTATTATACACAAGAAACGGGAAAATTGGGTAAAACCAAAAGGTTTTTCGAGAAAAAAATGGGAAATTTTTGCGACCGTCTGGCCCGGGCCTGGGTTCAAGTAGGGATCTGACTTTTTTTTTTTTTTAAAAAAAGCTGTTATGTGTATAATACGTGCGCAAAATTTTAATCTTGTATTTCGATTGACCTAGAGTCATGGTTGAAACTCAGTTTAATTCAGTATAATAAGCTCTTTCCAACGGTATTACTCTCATCTCCGTATAATACACCTGAACCGGAAAAATATGGGAAAACCGGATTTTTTCTGAAGCAAACTAACTTTCTCGTAACACTTGCGCCCCTCGGGCCCGGCCCCGGTTTCGCGTATGGATCTAAATAAATTGAGAAGTATCCAATGTACACAGAATACGTATGCAAAATTTCAATCTACCTCGAAAACTAAATGCTTGAATCTTTTTTTTGAAATTTGCCTTAAGAAATAAAATGAAAAGTCAAGCCCCTCAGTCTCCACTTGGCGCCGCAAAGTTGAATATAAGGTTCCAAAATGACTCTGGGGTGTTCTTTGGTCCATCGTTGACTTGATTAACAACAACAACAACAACAAAAAAAAAACTGCTTAAATGAATGTTTAGAACCTAAATACGCGGTGAAAGACGATTCTACGCCATGGTAACGAAAGTTACAAAAAATCCTAAAATTGTTAAGACGAGATTCTGAAGTAAATCTTCAACAAACTCTTAAAATTTATTTTTTATACATACTTTTCAAAGATAACGCATATACCTTCAAGGTTAACAAAATTACTTCCTTGGGGATAAGTTCTTATGCCTAGTTTTCAAGGAAATCAAGTAAGACACTAACTTCTATGGTGTCGAAGATAAGTTTTATTTATTTTTTTTGCACGGCACAACAGTGACTGTATCTATTGCTGTTTGGATTTTGCTAACACTGACACTTCACATGCTACTTCCAATATTGTAGAACTCACGAACTCTTGTCTTTAATTTAGGCAGGCTTTGTTGCGCAGTGCAAAGAAACGCTTCAAAACAGATGGTCTCAACAGTCTGAAATACACAGTGAAGGAATTAAAGCTGAAGAGGCTGTACACATGGGTCTACGTGGAACTTCCGCTTCAGCTGGTGAGAGTCAGAGGCTAAACAGGATGAAAACGATGCAATATGTGAACGTGTTCAGGTTTTGGTACTTTTCTGTGTCGTACCAGTTTATTGGCCGTTTAAATTCAAAAGCAATATGAGATATTCAACTATATTTACATACATATATATAGTATGTACATACCAGTACGCAGTATTATGTAATAAGTGTACTTGTATAACGCTACCACTATTAACTTCTACTAAGAGTTGCCAAAGCAGAAAAATAAAACCACTATGATTGAAATAATAAAATGACTGTTATAGAAATCGTTCATTAGTGGAAATTTTATAGCAGGGTTACATTTAAAGTCTTATCTCTTTCTAACCACTTTTAGATAACAAATGCAGAACAGTTATTCAACTAGCATAATTGCTCGTAGCAGAAAGTGTACTGAAATGCTTTAGTGGTTGTTCTTGAAGTCTACAAATTGAAAAAGTAGATTTACCATTTTCAAAATAAAGTATATTTTTCTTTTGTAAAGAACAAACTGGAAATGGTAGATGCATATGGATGTACGTATTTTTAATGTAGTGTTGAATATTTTAAAGTAATACTAGTACCATTTGTTATATATACAGGGTGCGGAAAACGTCCCGGAACGGTCCAATATCTCGCGAAGTATACAGATCAGCAAAACAAAAATAACACGTGTTAAATAGTTTTGAAAACGCTGTGCAATGATACCAAACACAACCCAATATCCCTTCGGCGGTACGAGGGTAACTTCTTATTGCACATTTGGATTCTCCAGAAAAAGTGACAGTGATTTGACCCAAAATTGAAAACAGTGTCTTTGCAGATAGCGCTTGATTCGACACACACACAAAAAGACGGTGCACCAACACGTTACGAAAATGCGAACTGTCAATCCTGTGCTCTGTGGCCGTACGGTAAACGTATTAGATTGCAGACTCAGAATTTCTTAGTTCGTTCCCCGTTCAAGGCAATCGTTTCTTCTTTTATTTCCCCAAATAAATTCCATACATTTAAACTTTAGTTAGTACTTTGTTGAAGTTACATAGAATACAAATTTCGATAATTGTTTTGCAAACTAATTGTATGAATAGTTCTTAGTAATAGGGTTATTAGGGTTATGTACAACAAAAGTAAACCATTTTTGTCACCACTTGTATTTTCTTGCAAATTAATAATATGGAGAAATACATTGTTTTTTTTTTATCGAAGTTAAAATGTATGAATTCATTATTTGGGTATAAAAATTCACATAAAAATATTACTCTCCGCGGGAATCGAACTCACGACTTCTGACTCCACAGTCCCATGCCCTAACCGTGAAGGCACTGTTTTCAATTTGGGGTCAAATCACTGTCACTCTTTCTGGAGAATCTAAATGTGCAATAAGAAATGGGGGTTCCAATTTAAAATTTTAAAGTTACCCCCTGTATCCCCGAAGGGGGTGGGGATGGGGATTGCGTTTGGTATCATTGGGTTTATCAAAACTATTTAACACGTGTTATTTTTGTTTTGCTGATTTGTATATTTGGCGAGATATTGGACCGTTCCAGGACTTTTTCCGAACCCTGTATAAAATACCCAGAACATTGTATAAGCCTAATTGTTAATGGCTAATCTGAAATGTATAAGCATTGGCTAAGTGCTATGTACGGCGTAATTAATTAAATATAATTTTTATAATAATTGAGAGATGATATTTCTTATTAACTGTCATATTTTTTAAATGTTTTAAAATATCTTTGGGCAAAACAGATGTTTGAAATATATATCATGGCGAATCTGACAATCGTAAAAGTATGCTAAAACTGCCACTTAAGATTTTGTTTTATCTGTTTGTGATTTCTGGCTAAGATTTCTTGTATGAAAGACTTACTAATCATGAAAGAATTTCTATACACGTTTTATCAATCGAATAACTTTCGATACTGTTCATATTGTTTAAGGGGCAGACTACTAAATATTTTTTAAAAGCTAACAATTATTCTTTTGCCCGTTTTTCGTAAGTGAAAAGAGATAATGAAATGTAACTTACCACAATAATAGATAATGTTATTCTACACCCCAAAATACCAATCGGAAGAATTTTCAGTGTTGCCATCCATAGAAATTACAGTGTGACCAGAATTTGAATTACTCTAAAATCAAGGTTAAGGCAGCGACTAGAAAAATGAACTCAACGGTAATGGATGACTTATTATGTTGTCTTGGTTCCTTGTTAATTACTTTTTAAATAATATTTGTATTTATTTTGTAATAATGTACATAAGTTATTACAAAATAAAGTCAAATATTATTTAAAAAGTAATTAACAAGGAACCAAGACAACATAATAAGTCATCCATTACCGTTGAGTTCATTTTTCTAGTCGCTGCCTTAACCTTGATTTTAGAGTAATTCAAATTCTGGTCACACTGTAATTTCTATGGATGGCAACACTGAAAATTCTTCCGATTGGTATTTTGGGGTGTAGAATAACATTATCTATTATCTATTATCCTATTCTTTCAAAGTACTCTTATTTCACGTTCACACATCTAAACCTATTGAACTTATTTATTTATTTATCAATTAATTGAAAATTATCCTTCATTTCGTACCACACTTATGTGTGTACTTAGTAGGACCTCTCAAATTAAAAAAAATACAGGGTGTCCACATGAAACCGCCCTGACTACAAATATTAATTGCATGGAAACCAATGCCAGAGAATAATGGTTGGCAGCATCTTGAAGAACAACTCAAACGTTTTTTTGTTGTTTGTTGCAGGTGTTCAGTAATATAGTTTATATAAATTTTTGTTATATGTTGTTGGTGTTTATGAACAAAAATAACAGCACAAGAGAGAGCGCAGTGTGTGGTGTGGTTGGCTGCGATTAAGCCACCAAATACCGTGCAAAGGAACTTCAGATGAAAGTACCAAGGGTACCCGCCGGACGTTAAGACCATTAATACATGGTTTGAGAAGTTTTTAGCCACGGAGAATGTCAACCGACAGCCTGGTTCGGGCAAAGCCCGAACGTCTGAGGAAACTGTGGATAAGGTCAGGGAGGCCCTTACTACAAACCAACAGTCAGTTCGCAGAGCTACATGCAAGCTGATCATCCCACGTTCAACGGTCCATAAGGTGTTCCATAAAAGACTGCGTTTGTATGCATATAAGATGCAAATCGTTCAAACGCAACAGCTCGATGACCTACCGGAATCAACCAGGTTTGCAATGTACATTCTGGAACAGATCGAGGATGATCCTGGTTACTTAGGGAGTGTGATTTTCAGTGATGAGGCAACCATCCACACATCAGGCGAGGTGAATCGTCACAATGTGCGCATTTGGAGTTCCAAACCCCCATACGTTGGTCTTGAATATGTCAGAGATAGCGAGAAAGTGAATGTGTGGCGTCTTTTGAGACGCGACAGAATTCTCTTACCATTTTTCATCATGGAGCACACAATAATTGATCCCGTTTATCTGGACATGCTCGAACACTACTACTCCTTTTGCAACCAAACATGGTATTCCAATAGGATGGTACCCCACCGCACTGGTGTATAGATGTTCGTAGTGCCTTAGGCTGAATATTTCCACAGCGATTGATTGGACGCGATGGAACTACTCCCTGGCTACCGCGATATCCCGACATAACCCTTATGGATTTCTTACTATGGGGTATGTCAAAGGTACCTGTACGTGATATTCCTGCTCTTCGTCACAAAATTGAAGAAGCCATCAACTCGATCATACCGGACATGCTACACAACACATGGCGGGAGATTGAATATCAACTGGACATTCTGAGAGCTACTAACGAGGACCATATACAAGAACAAACATAGATTTAAAAAAAAAACTGTTTGAATTACTCTTCAAGATGCCGCAAACCGTTATTCTCTGGCACTAATAGTTTCCATGCAATTAATATTTGTAATCAGCGAGATTTCATGCGGACACTCTGTATTTTTAACATGCTGAAAAGGGCAAAGCTCAGCTACAATAATTTGCCACTGGCTGGCTTAAAAACGAGAACTATTTCATTCATGGTAGTAAGACAGCAACGTATATGCATCTGACTTTCTCGTTCTGTTTACCTGGTTTTGAAGTGGATCTGTCTCTTGTGTAATAAGAGAAATGGAAGTATTCGGCACTCTGTTTCTGAATATATTCTGTATGTCAATTACAGAAAAATAACAAAAACTATTTTCTTATAATGTTGTTTCAGTTCTTATGAATATGAAGATTTTACAGGTCTCTGTAAATAAATAAAAGTAAATAAATAATAGAAGGGAGGGGAAAGGGAGTAAAAGACTTCACACTCTCAAAGCGTTCTGACATATACCTAATTTAGAACTCCATTCCTTTTCTTTCTTTATTGTTTAAGAGGTCATATTACTGCGAAATTAAAATACCGCTAATTTTACAGTAATTATGTGATATCTTCAAATAGATAAAAGATAATCAAAATGTGGAACAAGATCGCTCCAGAGAATATTATTTTGCACTTGGTACCGTTATGACGAGTCACCTAGTTGCTTTCTGTTTGCAGCTATTTCGAAACGCGAAAATACATTAAGATTTTCTATATGGCTGGAAATCGAAAGCAGATAATTGAGTCTTGATAACGGTATCTCATGTAAAATGTTGTCTAGGGCGCTCTTATTCCACTTGTCGATTATCTTTCATCAATGTCAATTTGAAGATATCACATAATTACTGTAAAATTAGCGCTATTTTAATTTCGCAGTGATAAGGCCTCTTAAACAGTAGAGAAAGAAAAGGAATTCTAAATGATGTCAGAACGCTTTGGGCGTGTGAAGTCTTTTACTCCCTTTCATTCCTTACCGATCTCCTTTAATGAAAATTCCGAATTTCACTTCGCTACTACAAAAAAAAAAAAAAAAAAAAAACCCCTTGATAACACTATTACCAGCATCCACTCAATCAATCGTAATTTTGTTTAGTGTTTATAATATTATTGCTTTTAACATTCTTTAGGAAAAGTTTCATACAAGGAAGTTTCTATCACTCAATTTTAACCAAAGGTGGAAGGAAAAAATAAATGCAAAAATTATTGACTACAGTATATGCATAAAATTTACTGACCATGGGTGTACACGTCACTGAATATGCTCATATATATATGGTAGAAGTCAACTATAACATGACCAGGATATTAGTGCGGTTTTTCGAGGAGGGCGCTGCTGTTGTGTTTACATCAGTTTCTTGGTAAGCGTGGTGAGACAGGGGAGAGGAGAGCGTCACTCTGCAGTGTATCCAACGATTTCTAAAAGTTGCAGTTTACATGTTATAAGTTACCTAATTTGTTTCGCTTAATAAGAACGCTATAAATTATATAGTTGTTATTGAATGCAGGAATGGTCATTCCTGCAGTAATGCAGATGTATTGTGGATAATGACATATGCATGGGAATTAACGATTTAAGAACAACATAGCACGCAATTGAGTTTCTACCATGTATTAGGCAGATTGTATAAAAATTGCGTTTTATTTGATTTTATTATAAGACAGGAGCAACCTGTAAAACAAAGGAATAACAATGCCAATGACTAAAAGATTAATTAGGGTTGATAGCTTAGAGACTTGCGCAATACTTTGTAAGTTTAAATAAAGTTAAGGCTCGCGATGCTTGTATTTGTTTTAAATGTATGTTTATCGGTTGGTAAATTATTTTCTCGAGTTTTATCCAAGGAAGAATTCCGATACCTTTCAACTCGAGAACTCTAGAAGTCCTCTCCGTTGGTCTATTGGCTAGCGCATGTGCCTTTGTTGTACGTGGTTCTAGGTTGAAATCCGAGTGAGCTCAAAAATTAATTTTACAATCTTTCACTTTCATTAATCATCTGTCTTCTCTAGCATAAAGAGTATAAAAATGGGACGTTAAACTAAAGAAATTTCATTTCATTTTTTTCGATGAATGTGAACCCTTTGGGAGAAAAAGGAGGTGAAAAAGAAATTTTTCCTTCATTTTTAAAGGGCTATGGGATTGGATAACTTGCCTTTCGGCATTGGCACGTAAAATCTGATTACAATTCATCTTTCTTTTAGAATTATTATCGTATTCGAGCCTTTGGTAAATGTGGAATAAAAGTATTGATAAAACATCAGCGTCTGGATAATATAAGGGTATCATTGCTTCAACACATGATAAACTCACAATTTTTATTTATTAGTACAGAAATTCCCCTTGAACTCACTCTAAATTTCTTTCAGACTCTAGGTCTCAGGCGACAAAGAATTAATTCTTTTGTCTGTTTTCACACACAATATAATTTTAAAACTTGGGAGCCTAGTGTTATCTTTCTGCCTGTAATAATCATTTGTCGATTAACTTCAGAGGACTGTTTAGCCCGTAAGCACAAGTTGCACATAGTTCAAACATATCAGATGTATGGTCTTGTTTAACAAAACCTGCCCCTCTCCCTCCTCTATCTGAAAAGCCCTATATTGTTGTCCACATATGAAATTCAAAGACAAAGGCAATCATCTTTAAACAGCTGTATTTTTATTTCAAGTCTAAGTATTAAAATGTGCTAAGTATGGATGCAAGAGGATTTTTTTTCTAATAATGAACTTAGGTACCTAATATTGGCACTCATCTTTTTCATGAATTGATGAACGAAGCGGCCGCGTGATTTTCTGGCAATTATTTCATCACCGGTATCTTTGTGCAATGAGATAACAATGAAAGACAAACTTTGTTTTTCAAACTTGATACTTTGAGAAACTTATGCAAGTGGTTTTGTTATTCAAATATTCATCTGTTTACTCTAATCAGTTTGAGAAGTAGCATTAATTTTATAATATAATGCCTGTAAGAGTTACCCTGAAAATATATTTTGTATTTCTTTTTTAATACATAATTCATTTTTTCCTGAATTTCACTGGAGTTCAGTTCTTTGGAAGGACAAGGAACCTTCAATTGTCAGGCATCCCACTTTAAACTTCAATCGTTCTCCTATCGCCTCCAATGTAACACTGTATATTTCTTTTAAATAAAGTTTTCAAAATATGACAGAAATACTGGATTTTTTAAAATTGCCAAACCATGCTAAATAATGGCAGGATAGACATCTTCATCTACCATCTCAATCAAGGGCGGATTCAAGTCTCCTTCGGAGGTGGTTAGAATATCGCGGTGAAAGATTATCAGTTTCTCTCTCACCGGAGTTTTGCAGCACATCCGAAAATGATCTCATTGTAAAAGAATGTTGTTACTCAAGACACTGTTTAGACAGTCGATCAGAGATTACATGGCCCAACTTGATCGCAATTCCGAAGATGTCTTATCTCAAAATTACACAATAGAACTTGCTTTAAACAACGAAAACGCAGTTACCAAAGTATAACTTAGATTCATATAGTTGAACTTCAAGGTTTTGTTAATAGAAGAAGTAAGAATTCCTTACTCTCTAATGCTACTAAGTTCGTAGTGTTTCTTTGTACAACACTGAGGTTTATTCGCAAGTTATTGCCAAATTAATGAAAGAAATCTTTGAGTTTTACGTCCCACGGTTATGCCGGTTAGGCTAAAGGAGACGGTGATTATGAGAAATGAATGAAATGGTGGAAAGAAGAAAGTGGGAGGAAACGGGAGAACCCCGAGAAAACCCACGCACACGGTGTTTGTCCACCACAAAGTTCACTTGGCGGGAGCAGGGTTTGAACCCGAGACCCCATGCACCAGAGGTGAACGCTCTACCACTGAGCCCCTGCCAAATTAATATAGAGGGTGTATGTACTTTCTTTGCACTCCCTTAAAGTGTTCTGAAAGTAACTTCTATAACTTTTGAAACCACTGGCGTTTCTACCATGTAAAATTTGGCGGGGGAAGGGGGCATCAATGAAAGTGATTAAAATGGCACTACCTAGCCGAACCTGTGTATAATATTCGATTCTATTTCTTACCTTTCTGCTTATCTTCACAGACTCCCTTAGGTGTATCAAGAACTGTGTTATAATCGTTACACAGCCTGAATATTATATTACAAATAAATATAATAGTATTTATATGTTATTCTGTCGTTAATATATAAATTAAATTAGAATAAAATATAGAATATTTTGTATTTCAAAATATTGGGGGGAACGCGTCCCCCTCGTCCCCCGCCAGAGACTCCCGTGTTTGAAACTGTTTGTCTTAACTTGAACATATGCGTGAAGTGGTTTGTTACGAACAGGACAAAAATAACTGTGATAGATTAATTACAAGTAATCCGGTTAGAAACACTGTTGTTTGTATTTTAGTTCCAAAACCGGCCGCCTGCACTCGTTCGCTGGTCAGGTAATAGAAATACCCAGGCCTGGACGTAAATTGTTCTAAAGGAATGGCCATATGAAGGTGAAAATTAGAAATTGTCGTATATGAATGATGAACAACTTCATCTTTGTTTTGTCCTCAAAAATGTCGCAACTCTGTTAAAATTAATACACTTTCTTGATAAAACTATAGTTGTTTAGCAGAGAAGGCATTGATCTAATAAAACGATTTGATCTTTCAGTCAGAATCCAGATCTATCATTTTAAATCGAGTTCAAAAATTAGGAGGAGGTTCTCAAGAACGTTTTTCAACGAAATTTGAAACCTTGACTTAACAACTTTTCTTATAAAATGAGTGAAAAGTTGGTAAGTCAGTGTGCTTAACAACTTCTGACCCTCACTGTGAACACAGTTGCCACAATAAAGAATAGAAAACAAATAACAAACATAGCTACGAACTTTGTTACTAACAACCACTTGTATATACAATAATACGTACCGGTATATTGCAATTATAGTATTTTTTTTCCATTGTAGAGGTTCATAGTAATGTGAAATACAAGTTCACGGCACACAGGTTGGAAAACGCTGGTCTAGAGGTTCAAAATGAATTTGTAATACTATATTAATAAACATCATCTCTCTCTCTCTTCCAAATTGACTTTTCAGTGTTTGGGAAACTGAATGGAAAACTCTTATTGTATGACGAAGTTGCAGGGATTAACTATGAACCAGTTTGCGTCATCGCAAACCAAATTTACGAATTATTTTACGACTGTTGAAATTGCGTTATAATTATTTATAGCTTTATTTTCGTTGTGTTTTTCAAATACCATTACAAACATATCTCTCAAATAGCATTACGAAATGAGGCTAATGAATGAAATTTGTAGACTTGATAATAGTGGCCGTCCTTTTCTTTTCAACTGGAATTCCAAACGTCTTATTTATTACCATATAAACGTGTTACAAGGTATGACTTGGAGAATAGTTCTCAAAGCAGTAGGTCTTTACTACAAAAACTTTACAATTATGGCATAAGCGGTACAGTCTACAGCTCGTTTCCTTCATATTTGTCTGACCAAATAAGGCGGTAAGTCAGTATATAACCAAATAAGTGATATAGGAAACAGCTTGTTCAAATTTCGAGATCTCAAAACGGCCGACTTAACAAGGTACGAGTCATCTCCTGGTATTATTAACAAGGGTGTTCCTCAAGGGTCCATTTTAGGCCCTACGATTTCTTAATTTATACAGGGTGTCTCAAAAGTCACCTGACATAGGGTAACTCTGTAGTTATCAGAGTTACAACAAACTGTAAGAGAGAGAAACGTCAAATATGATGTTTTCAATATAAATTGAAGGAAGTTTTCAAATCGGACGAGTCGTTTGGACTGTACACTCTTTATGCGCCTAGTGTTAAATAAAAATGCAACGTTGCCATTTACCTGGACCCACAACATAAGCGAATTAAGTTACCGTCTTTTATGCTAATGAGTCGATGGCCAGCCCGCATTTCAAACTCTGTATAAACGACTTACATGAATTTCTGGACTCCCAAGATATAGTCTTATATGCAGATGATGTAAATATTTTAGTGAAAGGAAACACAATGTCGCAGCTAGAAAATAACTTCAAACTAACTGTTGAAAGATTGGCTACAAGGGCATCCAGTGACAACTTAGAGATAAATGTAGACAAATCGAAGGTGCTTTTTTTCCCCATCTTTCACCCAGACTACTGAAAATTCCATCAATAAAGAACGATTCTCTACTTTTAAGTTATTCGCCTTCAGGAAAATTCTTAGGGTTAATTATTCAAGATAGACTTGCCTGGGAAGAACATATTTTAAGCTTAAACAATAAACTATGCAGTCTCTCGACTTACTTTGCTTCTGTTGTATTATGGTAAGATGTATTCCCTTTCTGAGTTTTGGAATTATTTTTTAGTGAGCATCGCACCTTGCCCTATCGACCTTCCGCATACAGAAAAAAGCCATACGTATTCTTTTTAATTTGAAATCAAGATCATCTGATGAGAAAAATATTTAAACTCCATAGAATTCTAACGCTCCCATCTCTGTACACATACAAAAGCATTATCTTTACTTAGACCAATTGGTATTCCTCTACAGTTACATCTTCTATACATTCACATAATTCAAGCTACGGCAGTTTTTGTCTCACAACAAAATTATAACTCAACTGGACAGAGCGTGTTCTCTATGTGTACAAGATTGCGTAATCACTTACTGTAATCACTTTTAAAAACATTAAGAATACAGTGTTTAAGAATGAGATATTAAAATTTCTAGTAAAGAATGCTTATTATAGCGTTTCTGAATATCTAGAGTGTGATTCTTAAACTTAGTATATATTTAGGTGTATTCTTTGCAACTATTATTTTGTTATCGATTGTAATCTACTTATTCTTTTAGTGTTTTATTTTTTTTTTTTACTTTTTATTATTATCTTTGTCCGTAATTTGATGTATTATTTTCTAACGTGACCTATGTGCTTGGTCTTCTGCAATCTCTATATACAGAAAGGATGAAACTAAAGTGCACTTGTAGTATTTTTGTTACAAGTCTTAAAATATCATCAAATAGAAATTATAGAATAATTTAAAATTTCATATCTTAATATTAATGCTGACACCTGTAATTTGTCATGATTTCATAATATAGGCCCTCAGACAAGGGCACGTTTGATATTTTTCTTTTGCACGAGTATTGTAAGCAGTGGCGGCCGGTGGATTGTAGTTTTGGGTGTTGCAGTACGAATGATCGGAGACAGAAAATATAAAGTGGACTCATTGATTAATAAGCATAACATTAGATGCAAATGCTATGAGACATGTGAAATTAAATAAATTTCTGTTTTAAATAAAATTAATGCAGAATATTTTATACGATTAGTCACCTTATTTAATTAGTAAGTCCATTTCTCCTCTCTTTGGTTGGAGTAAATTGTCTAATACATCCTGGTTGAATTCTGGTATTCCCATTATCAGGTCTTTTACGATGGAAAGCATAACCAATTGTGATAACCTTTCTTGGAACATTCAGTTCCTTGAAAGTGTCACTTCTTTTCGATGTGGAAAAACGCCTGCCTCCGTTTGCTGACGTCATAGGTACAGTTAATATTAATTTCAGAAGCTGTGTAGATTCACTAAATATTTTTCTAGATTATTACGGACAATTCATTCTTGCAAATACATTCCCTGACAGTGATCAAATTCCTCTGTAGCGTAGACTGAAGACAGTACCTGGCAGGGATTAGTGTTATAAAAATGTAAATTGAACACATTTTATTCACAGTTTTTCTAGATTAAAAAAAATAGAATTGTAGAAATATATCTAAGGCAAAGAACATTGCTGTAATAAGATGTCCTGTGAATTTTAACAGATTTTTTTTTCGAACACTCTTCTGAATTGCCCTTCGGTTGTTTTGTCTAAGTCTTAATTTCGTGTTTTTCCTCAGTGGAGGACTCGAAATAGCTTTTTTTGTAATTTATTTATAGAACTCATGGTATAGGACTCATTCAGAATTTGTAGCTTATTTACAGAATTAGAGCACATATAACTCAAGTAAATCTAATAACTAAAAACCAAAACAGCTGACACAAAAGAGGTATATGAATTGCGAATGTCACATATACACCAACCCACACACGTGCGTAAAAGAAAACCTACATTCCAAATCATCCGTCTTGGTTGCCGGGGTGGTTTAAGTTACTTGTAAAAATGTAACGCGTTACAAGTTACTTTACTTTCTCTTAAAATGTAACGCGTTACTTGTCCCAAAAAAGTAAATGTTACTTTACTTCGAAAGTAACGCGTTACTTTTAGGTCTGAAACTTTAAATATGTGAAAAAAATTACTTCAATTTTCCGTACTACTATTATTATTATTATTATTATTATTATTATTATTATTATTATTATTATTATTATTATTATTATTATTATTATTATTATTATTATTATTATTATTATTATTATTATAACAACACTGTATATATACATGAAAGATAGGCGGTTTGTATTTGAATACTAGAGAAACTAGTTGAAATCCCAACCTCGGTAGTTGTGAAGTCTAGGAGTCCAGGACATTGTTCATTCTCAATTTGGGTTGAGGGTTTAGGTTGAGTATTCGAGCTCGAGCCAAACACTGTTAAAGGTTATAGGGCACTGGCCAGATATCTTCAATACTACTCGGCCCGGGTTTAGAATTGTCAACGACTCGAGCAACTCGGTTCACAGCTCATTCACTATCGACCGGAACCGAGAAGTGAGGCGAGCCAACAGCTCACCCAACCGACTCGGCTAGAGCCCTCGGCTCAGTTGAGCCGAACCGAGCACATGGCTCATCCCAACCAAGCCAGCTCGAGTCGATTGTTCACCCAAGCGAGCCGGCTCCAGCCATCTTCTCAGTTGAGCCGAGAGGAGCTGAGCTTCTTATAAAAAATCTCTTGTGGTCTCGCTATTGAGACGAGACGAGATGTGAGCAGTGTCCCTTCTCGTGAGCAACAATAAAAGTATCCCATATTATTGCTTAGCTTACATTTCTTATGGCTTTTGCTTTCTAGTGTAATCAGGCCGTGATTTGAAGACGAGTTAAAACGAACGAACCATTTATCAAACTCGACTGGACTCCAAACTGGACGCGAAAAACTGAATCGGCTAGGAACTCGACTCGAGGTTATTACCTTCGACTTGACTCGAAACTCAATTTGAATTCGAGTCGAGTCGAGTTTTATCTTGACTCGTGCTCATCCTTATGCGTTAGAAAAAATGGTTGCTTATTATTGTTCTCCTAAACTAATTATATAATAATAACAATGTTATGTAAAATTAAAAATAGAGAATATAGAGAAATATTACACTACAACTAATAAAATGAAAACACATGAACTGGGGTGAATCAAAACTTGTCAGTAACTCTAAAATCGATATATGCTTTTTAAAGGTAGTTTAAAACTCTATAATCAACGGGATTCTAGGATAAGCAAACTGATCTGAAAGAACTCCAATACTACATGCCATCAGCAAACTATTTTCTAGTAATAAAGTAGGCCTGCTCATCAGAACAGTTTATTCATATTAACCTCTTACTGTATATCGTTAACTATGGTACCCTAGTTGTTGATAAATATTTCCGCAGAGGCACTTCAGACATTTCACTTTTAAATTCCGTCCACCATCATCCTCAGCTCTTAAGAAAAAAGTCTTCTTTCAAATGTTCGAAAGGTAAAATATTTTCGTTCTCCATCTTTATAAAAACAACACCAATCAAAGTAAAATAGACTACCGGTATCATTGCGCTCCTACTTCACTCACTGAATGTATTGATTTGGAGCTGTCAAAATTTACGACAAAATCTTCCATGTGCTTGCAATCAGTACGCGTGATTTCCCTGAGGCTGTCCTCATCTTCCAAAAACAGCAAGTGGCACTACGAACGTATCTGTTTCTCTGTGTGTCGGTGACTGTCGGTCACTGACATACGTAATTCATGTTCGATTGTTTCATTCTGAGAAATTCACTTACAAGAAAGAAACATTTGTTTCCGAAAAAAATACATATATTGTAGTTACTCATCCGAAATGTAACGCGAAAAAAGTAACGCAAACTAGGTACGTTACTTAAAAAATTGTAACGCGTTACCGTTACAGTTATTTTCGAAAAAATGTAACGCGTTACTAGGAAACGTTACTTAAAAAGTAATGCGTTACAAGTAACGCGTTACTTGCGTTACGTTACTTCCCAAGACTGCTTGGTTATAAGCAATGCACGATGAACACAATTTACTTCCACACGGGTGGAAACAACTCTTATCAATGTGATAAGTTCTGGAAAACAAACTTTGAAACCTACCAGATGTAGGATCAGCATGTAACAGAAACCAAAAGTCAAAGAACATAAAAACAAACAGCATTGCCAGTTCTACACCCAGAAATGTTTGCTGAGAGGAGTCGAAGGTATTTGAGGGGGTCCAATACATCTGTATAATATAGAACCTGTCTTATATTGCGGTTTGGATACTAAACCTCACGGCGACAACCTCGCGGACCAAAACCTCGCCGCCTGAAACCTCGCGGCCCAAAATCTCGAAGGGGCGAAACCTCGCCGCCCAAAACCTCGCGGGACAAAATCTCGCCAGGCCAAAACCTCGCCTGTCCAAAACCTCGCCGACCAAAACCTCGCGGGTCAAAATCTCGCCGGTCCCAAACCTCGCCTGTTCTAAACCTCGCGGTCCAAACTATCGCCAGGCCGAAACCTCACCTTGCCAAAACCTTGTGTTCCAAAATCTCGCCACACCCAAAATCTCGCCTGCCAAAACCTCGTGGTCCTGATCTCTGGACGCAGAATCTCGCCTTTTCTAATCTACGTGAACGTAATCTTGCCTGGAAAGAAATGTCTTCAGTATAAAACCTCGTCACGACGATTTCTTCGATGTAGAATGCTCTATATATTGCTATATGTATATATTTTGCAATAGCACATAATTACATTAAAATAAGACAAGAAAATATTCTAACGCGTGCTTTGAAAATCTGTACATATAAAAATGAAAATTACTATGTTTGTGACATTATAGCTCTTGAGCCACCCGACCCGATCAAATTTTCAACATAGATGAGATTCGGGCCTGGGATGTCTTTTGTAATTTGACTTTGACGGAATAATGAAGTGGAGGGGGGGATATATAAAAATAAATATAACGTAATAACTCTTGAATCAAGAGACCAATCTAGATCGAATTTGCCAGACAAATCAGGTTATCGCCTGGGATGGTTTTGGTCATTTCACTTTGACTGGAAGGTGGAGGGAAAGATGGAACATATAGAAATACATAAAAATCAAATTAGCTGCGTTTAACTTAATAACTCTTGAACCACCCGACCTGTCACGATCAAACTTTCAATATAGATGGAGTTTGAGCATGGGATGGCTTTTATTTTACTTTGAAGGTGACCTTAAGAAATTCTAACAAAATCGAATAATATTTATGAAAATAGAAAATAATATGTGAGTTTTTACGTCCCTCGAGTATGTCCTGTAGGTTAAAGGAGACGTAGATGATCAGGATGAAGAAAATGATGGAATGAAGAAAGTGGGAAAAAACGGGAATACCCGAAAAAAGTCTACACATACAATGTTTTGTATATTATTATTATTATTATTATTATTATTATTATTATTATTATTATTATTATTTGTAATATGGAATTGCATATTGAGAAACTCATTGGGTAAATTTTAAGGAAATGTTTCATTCCGCAAATTTTTGGTCAAGCGAGATTTTGGTCCGCGAGGTTTTGGACGGCGAGGCTTTGGCCACGCGAGGTTTTGGCCACGCAAGGTTTTGGGCGGCGAGGTTTCGGCCTGGCGAAATTTTGTCCCGTGAGGTTTTGGGTGGCGAGGCTTGGGCCACGCGAGGTTTTTGCCCGCGAGAGTTTGGGCTGCGATGTGTCGGCCGCGAGATTTTGTCCGTGTCCTTTAAGTTTCACCAAAAATGATGATAGGTTTGTTAATTGCTTACACCTATTGTAGTGTAAGACTGTGTGTTATTGAAATAACAGATAAGCCTACATCCGGGAGAGGGATACCCAATATTAATAAGGGTCTCTCACCCATATCAATTTAAAGTCAAGTCTGTCTAATAATAATAATAATAATAATAATAATAATAATAATAATAATAATAATAATAATAATAATAATAATAATAATAATAATAATAATAATAATAAATATAGCAATGAACGGGTTGTTACTTTAAATTAACTAATATGAGGTTTCGAATATAGTTTGAATCTAAATGATAATTTCGAAATTGCTGTAAATATATGTGAAGTATATTTTTAACAATAAGTTTTGCAAGAAAATTAGCGATACAAAAACAATAACAATCCAACTATTATTTTAATTACAGCAAAATGTTCTAAATCGAAGATACCATGCCAGAATAGTATTATATTTGCTTTACAGAATTCTATACTGATCTAATTCTCTCGTACTTCGATGGGTCACCCGAACGGACTACAAACCAGAAATGCCTCGGGATACAACAGATCGAAGAAAGTATGTAATGTATAGCAAGTTTAATATATATATAGCAAGCAAAAGGTGACTAATGAAAGCAACTAGTTAATTGTAGAAAACGGAAAGGTGTAACACTTACGTTAACTGTTGGATTACGAAGGGCATATGGTTGATTAATCCGTGTAATGCCGACACAAAGTTACAATCATCGAAACAATATTTTTAATAATGCCTGCGCTTAAATATTTTTAGTGGAGCACCATATTGAGCAATGAATTATATCATTTTTACGCAATCATACAACTCATATTACTAGGTGCAGCTAACGAAGAAAAATTGCTCCCGTAGGTCAAGTAGATTTCAGGGCTTATAACCTGGTCATAGATTACAAGAGCCAGAAACCATGGAAATTACCACCAGACGGCAATACAATAAAAGCTTACATAGATAAAAAATATACTCCAAGTACACCAGGGAGAAAAAATTCATACCATTTTATCTTAACATTAAGCAAAGAAGTTAAAGAAAAATTACAATGTAACAATGAATTTGAAACAGACTTAAGGGGGCAGACTACTAAATATTTTTGAAAAACTAGTAATTTTTGTTTTGCCCGTTTTTCGTAAATGGAAAGACGTAATAAAATGTAACTTACCACAATAATAGATAATGTTATTCTACACCCGAAAATATGAAGCGGAAGAATTTTCAGTGTTGCAATCCATAGAAATTACAGTGTGACCAAAATTTGAATTACTCAAAAATCTAGGTAAAGGCAGCGACTACAAAAATGAACTCAACGGTAATTGACGACTTATCATGCTGTCTACGTTCCTTGTTTACTACTTTTGAAATAATGTTTCCATTTGTTTTGTAATGACTTATTTATTTTGTAATAATTTATGTAAGGTTTATAAAATAAATAGAAATATTATTTAAAAAGTAGTAAACAAGGAACTAGACAGCATGATAAGTCATCAATTACCGTTGAGTTCATTTTTCTAGTCGCTGCCTTAACCTAGATTTTTGAGTAATTCAAATTTTGGTCACACTGTCATTTCTATGAATGGAAACAATGAAAATTCTTCCGATTCGTATTTTCGGGTGTAGAATAACATTATCTATTACTGTGGTAAGTTACATTTTATTACCTCTTTCCACTTACGAAAAACAGGCAAAAGAAAAATTACTAGTTTTTCAAAATATTTAGTAGTCTGCAGACTTAAGTAAGAATAATAACGTAAAGATGGAAGATGTAACACTATATTTCTTGAAAAAATAATAGAACTATTATTTTTATAAGAAAAGAAAGAGTACATTATGAGGCGTAAAATAAAAAAAAATAGCCCAAATAAATCTTTCTCTGTTAAACAAGTATAGTTCGTTGAGAAAGTCTACAAATGTTAGTCGAGTTTCGAAGTTTTTGGGAGATCCGGACCCGGTGGAACCCCTTTGTGGCTGCGCCCCTGAGCATTGCTAACTAGAACAAATTCAATGTGGCGTTTCCCATCATACAGTTTTATGTGGAAAGTTATCAAGAGTATAAAATAAAGTTGTTTTATAAAACAAACATGCAATTTTATATGCTAAAATACTATTCACAAACGGGGGGATTCTATATATTGACTTATTAAAATTTAGTTCACAGATTACTGTACAAGAAGACTTTATTATCTATATAAGCTAATAATTAACTTGTAAATACGTGTTTACTTTCATTTGTTTTCTACTCTATTACTTATTTTCTTTCTTATTTTGTAATTCTGCAATCACTTTTTTGTCATTATATTGGTTTGCTTCAGTATAATCCCGTATTTAAAATATGAATGCATGAAAATAAATTCCATTTGTTATTTGGTAGTGAAATAAAATTCAGAAATAGCGCGAGAAACCTTCTGGTTCACTGAAAACTGCCGCTTTGTTGTGGCAATACTGCAATGACCAGAGCCTTTAACTTTTGAGATAGAGGAAAGGAGTTTTAACATTCGCTACAATTGCTGCGCTGTAGAAATCTGGTCGTTGTATGCTTGCTACAACGCAATATACAGTGTGTTTGAAAAATAACTACCTAGTTTTAATGTGTCCTAGAATCTGTACAAAGTGACATACACTATTCTAGTTTATGGTGTTTGATTCATCAACTTCCCACGTTTGGATCACAAATGGATCCCAAGTTGAAGTCTAACAACATTAAACAAAACTTAAAGGAATTCTCTTTCATGATATGTACTCATTGATGTAAGTTTTCGTTCATTTCCCAATTATATTTATACTTAAAACTAGGGAGTTCTGTTTCAAACACCTTGTAAATTAGAGACTCTGTGACGGATTGTTTTTCACTTTTTTAAACGAATTAATGGGTTTTATAGTTATAGAATTAAAAACTATATTATTTAAAGTATATGGGAGTATTAGAAGGTATTTTTTCCTATTCTATATTACTACTGCCAATAATATTTTTTTCTTGAAATACTTTGGTATTTGCGTAAAGCTGTAACACTAACATTAGCCGCCACTGGTTATAAGGCTATTAGTTTTGAGAAATATGCCTTTGTTGTCATATCAAAAATAATTGCTATTCATAAATATGACTCAGTGCAATCCCATATCCAGGGGGTCTAGAGGAGGGCAGGGCCCCCTAAAATTTTACAGGCCCCTCTAAACGTTTCACGGTAGACTTGCAAATGAACTATAGTATGGTGTTGGCTATAATAAGTTTGGATCGGGCTCCCTAACTACAGCCGAACCCAATACAATTTTTGGGCTGGCTACGGGCATGATCCAGTGGTGGCTTATGACTAAATCCAGTGGTGGCACATGCCTGGCACAAAGTGAAGAGACTATTTTCGTAGAGCATCCCTTGGATTCCTTTTTTCATAGACTACATAGAAGCAATAGGATACCACCATGTATTATGTTGTTGCGTAATAGATACTAGAGTTTGGAGTACTTTCACTTTGACCTATGCTGCCTGTATGGCATTACTTACCAATATAAAACTTGCATACATGCTGAACCAAATGTAGGTGGACAGTTTATGATAACATTTATTTCCGAAATTGAGTTCTCTCAACTATCTCCAAAGAAAGGGATGAAATTTAATTTAATTTAATTATAAGATTAATACGTGTGTTGTTTTCTCATTCTCTGTTAATCCACCAGAGGAATATCATGTTAACGAAACGGTGATAGTAAAAAGCTATTTATTGGACGCCACTCACCCTCAATCTGGGAGACAAAACCATTCATTTGTAAGCATATTAAAACTAGGAACCGAAGCACAGTTAGTTTCAGTTGTGCCAGTGCACACGCTTTTAACATGCAAGTTTTAATTTTATGTAACAAGTATTCGATTACGAAAGAAAAGATAAAAATTAATATCAAATGTGTCATTTATTTTAAAATAAGTAAATGAAATAAAAAATAGTTTAACGTTAAACACACTTATGAACTTTAGTCTATATGAAACAGATGATTAATGAGAGCGAGTGATTGTAACATTAAATATTTGTGTCCTCCTAATAGAATCGAACCCCGGACACACACATCGGAAGCATCCAATAGCACTTGAAATGTATAACACTTTATAATTTATCGGATATATAATACAACTTACGAAAATAACTTCCTTTTTGAAAATAAAGATGATTTATTGTGTTAGAAACTGTCCGTCTTTATAGTGATTATATAATTTACAATATTACAAGCAATATGTTTTAATAGCATCGTCCCCCTGTAGAGTTACTTTTTTGTATATTGCATATGGTCTAGTGATCACGATCCACAAGAAGTTTTTGAATGAAAATAAAATGGACAAAGATACCGAATTCGTTGGATTCATTCAAGTAAAATATTTCTATTTTGTTTGGCAAAAGTAATTGAGAATTGTTGCTGGTAAGCTTTAGGCACAGACAATTTCAAAATTTATAGGTGAAATTCAATACTATGAAGAGAAAGCATAATTACAGGGATCAAATTTCTACAGACGGCAAAATTAAATAGTAAATTGTGCAGTCATATTTTATGTTTATACGTGTCGAGTTAATAGTGTTAAATCATTAGAAATACTACATTACGGTGAAAATAAATGAGCGTAGGCCTATATGAAGTATATACTATTTTACGCCGGAAGATTATTTCTGCATAGTGTGCAAAAGCAACCTACAATGTTATGTCTACAAGTCGAACGGGACTAGTGTGACATCATTGCAAATGCTATGGGAACTCGTTCCACAACGAAAATCCACGTGTCTTTACTATCCTCGCTTACGTGTATAAAAAATCTTCGCTGATGCACCTGCTTCTTTCAGAAGCATATCGACCCAGATCCACCAGTTACGCTCCGCCCCGACTCCGTTTGATAGTATTCGTGGTTTATGATTACTTAACACATGTTAGTTTGCACAATAGTTTTATTGCACATCTCATGACGATATATTTATATATAAATCGTGAAAGGGTTGTAATATTTCAACAACTACTCAGGCCGGTAGCCAGCCCAAAAATTTAGGGGGGGCAGCTGAAGTTAGGGGGGACAGGATGAAGTTAGGGGGGCCCGATCCAACCATACTATAGTTCATCACTATATTATAGTTCATTTCCAAGCCTGCCGTGAAAATTTTAGGGGGCATCAAACATTTAGGGGCCCGGACCCCTAGAACCCCCTGGATACGGGCCTGCAACTACTTCTAATGGCCCCATTTAACTTAATATATTCTAAGTATGGTATTGTCATATAGCCCAGCGCAAATCTTTTGGAGATAAATATGAAGGAAATTAGTGAAAATGTCTATAATTTTTCAAGAATTATTTCGAATTTTGAGCCTGAACTTGACCTGCATGCGAAAATCTAGGTCTTTTGTCCCCTAGTTCAAAAGTTGCTGCAGAATCGTCAAAAAATTGCTTGTTTTATTTCAACCATCTTATGTGTTTATTTTTAGTATTTATAATTAAAGAATAACTAATGCTTCAAACTAAATCTCATTCGATACAGCGTTCATCTCCAATGCGTGGGGTCCCTGGTTCGTTCGCAGCTCGCGCCAAGTAGGTTTTCTCTGGGTTCTCCCGTTTTCTCCCACTTTTTTCATTCCACTATTGCATTCACTTCTCATCATCACTGTTTCCTTTAGCCTAGCCGCCATAATCGTAGGACGGAAAACTGAAATATTTCATTTTGTTTTTCCAACCTCATAATATGAAGAGATTCCAAGGATAGAATGAGTAATCATTCGTTGCTCGTGCTCCACCTCGTGCATCATTCGTTGCTTTTATTTTATTAATTTTGTTAAGTATTCTGTTAAGTATGTTACATGATTTCTAATTTAGTAGAAACAGTTTGTTAAAAATATAGGTGGATTGGATTTCCCGTTGCACCACAAAAACTATTCACGCAAAATTTAACAATCAATTCAATACACATCATAAATCTAAGTTGAAGAATTCTTTGAAGTAATTTTACCGTAATTAAGGCAAAGTTAAGTTGCATACAAATATTTTGAGAAGTCTGTATATTTATACCGGAAGAAACACAAAGGAAAACAATTGTTTATTGGATTTTCAAGGTAAAAGTAACCTAACATAATTAGGTTTAAGTCTTTCTTTTTGCTATGGATATAAATATGAATATAAAATGGAGAAAATCGGCTTCTCTCTAAAAGAATTTTCTTTCTAGATCAAAGCGTTTATGAATTAGTGAATTTGAAGTTAATTATAAGACATTGTAAGCTGTACAAGAATACATCGAACGTTTAGGGTCATTCTTCTAAACCGAAATGCATAATCAACTAAAGGAATCTACTATTAAGTTAGTCCATAGTTAGTAATATTAATGCATATTTATTTCAGTGCTAGTTCAGTTTAAGAACACCACATTTTGTTACATTTGTAAGTAAAATTGAACAGTATTCATAAAAAGACATTTACGAGGAACACATTTCTGCAGCCTGAAGTACTAAATAATGAGTATTAAAGTAGGAAGCAGCATGTCAACTTATATGAAATCTCATTACAGTGTACCTTTCTTAGCATAACAAACTTGCATTGGGACAGAACTGAGGCACAATAGTAAAGCTTTGTGGGATACATTAACAAATTTGAAACGAATTCAAATATTTTTGGGGATATAGTATACATGAAGCTGCATCAGTTCCCGAAGGAGCAGGACGCTCATACTTTTATGGATTATTCATTGAGTATGTACGAACTTACAAAGGCGGTAACAAAGCGACTTTTATTTACTTATCGACTGATACGAAAATAAAAAGAACGTACCTGTACTTTATATCTGCATATGTAGTGCCCTTGTACTTTATCTATGACTATGTGTGTGTGTGGAAAGGGGGGACTTAACGCATATCGCATATCTTGTGCACATGGATATTTCTTACTATAGCACTACGTAGAAAATTAATGGTATTTCATGTAGAAGTAGTAATAGAACACAGAAGAAACGCAGATCAGGAGGTTCTCATGTATACCTTTAAAGAGTGCGAAATTTAATAGGATAAATAATTATAAATAATAATGTGTTAACTGAATTTATAGAATTTACCCAGTTATCCCCACCAAGCCACATCAACAATGGCAGCAAAATCAACTTTGCACCTACTTTGCAAAGGTATCTCTCTATTTCAGGGCAATGGTGTTTTCATGTGAAGGCATTCTTCAAGTTCTCATATTAGGTACAAATAGCATAATTGAAGTTCAATTGGGCCACTTGAAGTAATTGTTAAAAATTACAATTCCTTCACTATTTGTGTATAGATACAGAGTCGAGATATGTGACATACAAGTATTCTGGAAGAAACACAAACCGCTTTGTGATAGACGAATTTTTCGAAACAAGCGCGTCAGGGACAGTGCTAAAAACACTAGTGGTGGGTTTTTGCAGTAATACTAGTTGCTATAGCACTTGTAGTTGTTTCACATTGGTAACGCGGTTCTTATAGCACTTGTAATTGTTTCACATTAGTAACGATACGTTTGTAAACATAGAATACATCTGTATATTTCACTATATAATTCTACTGCCTGTAGAAATTTGTTACTTACAAACATGTCTTTCCAAGCAAAGTATTCAATCTACCTCTAAGTTTTGCAAAATGTAGTGCTCCTAAATTTAATCAGCACCTGATTGGGTATTTTTACGTGAGAAGCATTATGACATAAAAATATTTCTCACGGTCATTATACAGTATGATCACAAACTACCATTACATAGTATCGCGCTGTCCTGTCGCGACAAAACGCTGTAACTTTGGCGGAGCAGTTTTGAGGAAAAGAGCAGTAAAGTCGCCACAGACCGGCTAATTTCCTGCTTACATCGAAATTCTCTTCGGTATATTTTCAAAAGTATTTGACTCAGCTCAATGCTGGGCCTGGTGAACATAAATATCGGTGGCGGGAAATATAAAAATGCTTATAGCGACAAAACAATGTAACTCAAGATACAGCGTTTTGTCGCAACACGGCAGCGCGTATCCACATATTCATAGATGGCTGCATTTTATTAATGTAAATCATGGCAGAGAACAACTTTGAAGTAGTGTTACTATTCTTTACTATTTATTCCTTTCCTATTTTTTTATTCTTTACTATTCAGTGTGTACAGCATCGTTTTCATAACAGAATATGATTCTCCATGTACGATGCGAAATTCTCCTCCACATTGCTGCGTGGTGGCTGTAAATACACGTTAAACAGTCCCTTAAGTTCGTCAACTGTCTCCTAACGTGTGGCAACAACCTTTTGTCTAATGAACCTTCATAATGCATTGTTGCAAGATGACGGATCAGGACTTCCAAAGTTGCAGCCAAATGGACAGAACCTATTCCAATCCATTTATCAGGAAATACTTCGTTGAGATATTCTCTAACTGCAATAACCTAGAACACTGGAACCATACACTACCGAGCAGTTCCCGGTTTTGCAGGTATGGTATAACTCCTACCAAATCTAGATTATTTTGTTCCATTTTCTCCTTAAGATTTTCTAATTTCTCTGCCCATTCCATTTACGTTCGTTCCATGTCCTTATGTTAAACTTTTGCTATTATACTAAGAGTGAGTGAAAAGTTTTGGGCCTTGAAGAAACAATAAAAAGTACAGATTTAGTAATACTTTTGTTTTTCAACATAATTCCTTTGGGCAGCAACACCCTTGCTCCAACGACGCTGCAATGCTCTTATCGCGGTATAAAAAATCCTTAGGTTGCACAGAAATCCCTCTATGACTGTCATGACGTCATTATCGCATGCAAAACTTCGTCCTGCTAGAGCCTTTTTAGATTAGGAACAAGTGGAAGTCTGAAGGGCCAGATATGGAGAATAGGGTGGATAGGAATGAGTTCAAAGACGCATTCGTGAATAGTAGCCATGGCAACTGCTGATGGTTTTACACTGGTTTTTCAAAAGGTCACTATAGTATTGTCCTGTGATGGTATGACTCCTTTGCAGGTAATCAATAAATATCACAACTTGGGAATCCCAAAAAACAGACCATCACTTTGCCGGCGCAGGGGACCACCTTTACCTTCTTTAGAGTAGGGAAGATGAGTGCTTTCATTGTATGGATTGTTGTTTTGTTTCTGGCTGGTAATGGTGTACCCAACACTCGTCCGTAGTGATGAATCGACAGAGAAAATTGTCCACATGTTCTAACAGTTTCAAATTGTTCACGGATAGGAGGTACCGAGTGCGTTTTTGTTCGTGAGTCAGAAGACGTGGGACCCATCAAGCAGAAACTTTTGATAAACCAAGCTCATTCTTCAGAATATGATCACATCGCTCCTGTGATATGCCCAGCCTATTTGCTATTTGTCGAGTTGACAATAGGCGTTCTTCCATGATCATATCAAGTGCCAGGCCAATGCTTTTCCTTGGTGATAGTTGTTGATTGACCATGTCCTGGTGGATCTGAGACGGCGACATTCCTTTTAATTGCAGATACTTGATGACTGCCTGTACTCGATTTTTCTATTTTCCCAACTTCTGCCGTCTCACTCTCTTCAAGAGCCTGAAAAGATAAAAGAAATTACTTAGAACTAAGAGGTTGGTACACATTAATATAAAAGGTTAACTATTCTAATACATATAATTATTCTATTCTAGATTATCATATTCTATGTTACGCACTAAACTTTTCAATCACTCGTCGTATGTCTTTTTTTCCCTATCGATTTTGCCCACATTGTTACTTTCTCTTTCAATAGTCCTTCACAAGACATCCCCCTTCCGGAGATCTTAAGGGGCACATTTTACCTCCGGAACTATATTTTGAGCTGCGAAAGACCATTGTACATATGTTGTGTTTCTGCTGTCAGAAAACTAGCGAAAATAGAGTGGTTGTTTCCCCTTGTCTTCCAACTTGCACTATTCCAGGGGTTAAAATTACTCTGAGCACGCCTAGAATTTATGTCCAAGTTCCCGTACCAATGAGTATGATTTCCGCCAACTTGGCTACTAGAGAATTGCTGCTTTCTTCTAGAACACTCTTCGTCTGGGTACTGCATTTAGACCAATTCGGTAGAGTAGCTTTTCTGGTAGTGAACTACCGCCGATATAGCTCTAAATTTCACTGTACCACGCAGTCCTCCCCACTCTAAACATAAGTGTCTTCGTAAAGATCGTTTTATTGGGGGGACGGATCCTGCTTATCTACAGAAGAAAAGCCCGTTGTATAAGTCAAGGAAAAACATAAGCATTTCAGGAAGTTCCATATGTAGCTCATATCCTTGGAACCATGGGGCGAGTTATAGGCGTCATGGGAGCATTGCCCCTCAATTTTTTGACAAAAAATAAAAATGCCACATATACGATAATAACAATAAAAATGCCACGGTTATTTTGAGGGTTTTCCCCTCAATCTGTCCCAGCAGACAATTCCTAACATAGCTTATGCTTGGAACCCTTCGAAAACATATGGCTTCGAAAGTGCTGGCGGAAATACGTCATGCTTGACCCATTCATTATAGGTATAATAAGCGATTATTTTTGTAATCGTGAGTAAAGGCTGCCTGTTAAAATCTGTTACTAATCGAGTGACTTGCTTTTCATTTTTCAGATTTGAGAATCGATGTATAAGTTGGCCTACCACAGTTGCCTTGCCTGGTGTTACTATCAAGTCCATTCTCTCTGTAACTATTTCCAATTGATTGTGTTCACATGTCTCGAAAGCTACATTCCATTTGGGTTGCTTCCAGGCTCTTTCATCACCCTTACCTTGCCATGAAGCCTGTCTCAATCTTTAATGGACACTTGCAATAATTTCCGATAAATGAGCTTTAATCGTGTGGTTACCAGCATGACTATTACTGGTAATATTTGGCGGCGCTTTCGTCGATATAAAGTGATTGTGTTAGTTGTTTTAGTTTTATTATTGCTTACTACATTTGTATCTCACAGAAGAGAACCACTCTTTAGGATTCACTCGACTAGAGGAAGAAGTTTTAGGAGTTTAAGTTTGCTGCAGATTGGTGTTCAGTTAACTAATAAAGAAACAACTACGTCGAACTACGAAAAAACTACTAAAAGTCTGAATGTTACTATTTTTACCAATTTAACTTGTAATAAAACTCAAAGCTGCGCTTATAGTGTGAATGCGTCCATAGATCCTGTTGCTTTGAAGACACAAGTTCCACTATGTCCGTCATTGCCATCAGATTTAAGTAAGTTCTGTTTTATTCTATGTAGCTCGTAACGTCTTGAAATAGTAAAATCGTAAAAGTTTCCTCTCAGTATCCTAGGGATGTATAATATTTCGGTCGCTGTCTGGGATCCATTCTCACAGGTTTAGAAAGCAATTGTAGAGCATAAAACAATGGTAATCAGAAAGACAATAACTTACGTTATGTTTCAATGTATGATGCTTGAAAGAACGTGTTTCACCTCATTGTTTTGAATGTTGCATAAAAATCACAGACAGGGGCCGAAACAATTAATATGCTCTGAAAGTAGACTAGATGATATTAAGATGAGGCTATTTTATTATATTTTGTACTTTGCCTATACAGTTACCTTCTGGTGCTTCTGAGGCTACTCAACCGCCATTTTATACTTTTATCTGCAGACAAGAATGGAGGTGCGGTATGTTTGTATAAGGCACTATCAGCATATGCAATTGTTTGCAGTATCGCATATTTGGAGTGTTAGTTAGTAAATAGTATGAATTGCAAGTTAAAAACAATAAATGAAACAATTTAGCCAGGGATTCACCTGGCGTAAGGCCACCATCCCTAGTACATTTACACTGAAAATGGACCATGCTTAATGTAGTGTGTTACATTTGTGATGTTGCTCATTAATTATCATCAAAAATAATATTGTACAACGATGTTAAAGTAATTAATTCCCAGAAGCTCTTTATTATACCCGATAAATGATATCAGTAAATTACTATATGGTCGTTCATAGCAGAAGAGACTCAAGTGCTATTATCAAAGTTTTGAGAAAAAGAAGGGAAAGTGCGTAGTGTTATTCGATTTTTGTATTGCATGATGACTAAACCGACAGAAATACATTAGTAACTGAGAGAGGGTGATCAATAAATTGTTATAACACGTAACCAAGTGTACTTGTCGTGTCCGTTTCGCCTTTCCCTCCGTGTCACGTTTCCATGCACAATACAGTAATTGATGTGATAGATAAAGAAAAACGTTAAGGACCACTCTCAGTGTATCCTGAAAAAGCTCTACAGCCTTGACCTAATAGTCCTGGAGCCAATAACACTTCTTTATGCAAGATATTGCAGGGAGGAAATTATTATTAGATTGGTTAATTGGATGCATAAAAATGATACAAATCTTGGGCGGACACTCTTCACCCCCCCACTTTTTCAGGAATAACGTCATTCAAAATGGCTATCTTGTAATCCTGATATGGCTTAAAGTATCCAAATGGAACATCCTAGACACCTAAAAATGAAGTAAATCTACCAGAATTCTATGTATCCTGGTCATGTGGATCAAGATTATTAATTTTGAAAGTACATTAAAATTAAAAATCACCGCCATTTTGGAAAATTGCATGCAGAATGACACACCTAGCGTCTCGACTATTAGATGACTTTAGTAACAACACTGATGTCGAAAGAGTATGTTTTTCATGTCGATAAATTCAATAAACATAGGATAACAGTAGCATTTGCTCCCTGCCATGACTTGCATGTCGAAGTGTTATTTGCTAATTAGACATAAGTGAACGTAAATGAGAGTAGTGTTTTTTTAGCAATCATATTTTTAAAAAAGAAGTTACATTTCTATTCACCCATCATAGGGATTCCTGTAGTACATTTTTATTTATTTATTTATTTATTTATTTATTTTTGCCTCTACACGCAAAAAGTTGCAGTACATTCGACACAAAATTTCAGATTTCACATTGACACTCAGATGTGAAGCACTTTAAACCTGTACATGCACCAGCAAAGTCATTTGAAAATGGAACCACGTATTAGGATGGCATACGAAAACCATTAGTAACTTCAAAACCATATTTTTCCGGGGTCAAGATTTTCATGTTTTTCTTCTGTATAGTGAATTTGCAAATATGTATGAAAGAAAGTTCGAAGAATATGTTCCTTAGCACAGGTACTTGTCGGAGGCAAGTCTTCAATACAACCTTTTTTTTTTTTACCATGAACGTATTTCGAGAGCCTAAACTCGTCTAATGACTTACAAAATATTTATTTCTTCAGTAATTACACAAGATATTCTTCAACTGGTTTCATAATAGTATCCAATTGTACCATATATGGTGATGTACCAGAACCTTTCAAAACTTGACTGGGATGCAGTTCATAGCAGCTTTTTGTTCCAAACTTACTAGTATAATCTGATCCAGAGAGAGCATGAGGTGCAAGCAGCACAGAGTACATATTAATCCGAGTGTTTCTGCTAATATATGAATCGGCACTAACCTTGTTGATTCACTGACACCAGTTCTTAACCACACTTCCTTTACTTCCATTTAGTTTAGTTTATTACAGTGAAAGAGAAAGAAGACCATAATATCAGTATCAGAAGACTATATTTTGATACTCCTGATTTGCAGAATGTTCAGTATGAACCATCATCTGAAATTCAGCTTCTTCAATGGAAGACGATCTATACTTGGATTTGCTGTCTGCAAATCATTTTTCATAGCTGTACACTTAATCAAAATTTCCTTGTCAATTCCTGAGAAGGATTTGGAGACAAGTAATTCAGAGTCATTGGCTGACTAATCAATTTACTTTTACAACTATCGCTAATAAGTTGTTGAAGAAATAACTTATTTGAAGATGATGGCCAGAATGTATCTATTTGTGCTCGTAAGCTAACATCTGAGGTTATTTTTTATAAATTCAATAACAGTACTCTTTTGCCTAGGAATACATCCAGAGTCTTTAGGAGATCACTCAAAGTAGCTGACAAACACGTGGTCGATCCTTGAAACTTGTGGTGAAATAGATAGTATGTATGTAGCATAAGTAATAGCTACATTTCCAAATGTTTTCTTTTGTCTTTTGTTACCACCTTCCTCAAACAGTTCATTGCATCAATGATAAAGCAAGTGCTGTCATCGGGTTAGCAAATAGCACCTTTGACATCTTCGTTTAGCACGGATTCCAATTCCTACATCAACCAGCTTTGCTTTGACAAGTTCATGTTCATCAAATAATGTACAAGCATCAGAAAGTTCATAGTGAAACAGCTGTTCAAGTCCATATCCTCGAAGTTGAACAATGTCAATGATCTTGTTTATTGCAGCCTTTGATTTGATGTTGGTACATTTTTGTTTTTCTTCACTGTTATTAATCACTTTCTTTTTGGACTAAATGTTGCGAATTTTGTGTGGTGTATAGTATCCCACGTGCTAGCAGCCTTCTCATCATGACGTTAACTGTAGACATATTTTATCACTTATGATGCAAATACTGAGAATTTGCTACTTGGCTTCATCAGCCACAGCAACTTGAGTGACTAAATTATGGAGTATTGCCATTACTAAAGTCCAAGGGGGCAGATCCGGGAATCGAGATGGCCATGGCTTGACAGAACTTCTGCCTATCCACCGCTGGGAGAATGTTGTATCCAGAAACTCACGAACAATGTCGCCGTAATGTGGAGGAGCGTCGTTATGTTGAAATGTGACACCTTCTGGAAATTGTAGCATTGCATACAGTTGCAACATGTCAAGATAGTTTGCCGCCAGTCTGCTCCGCAAAGAAAAATGGAGCTTTCACTTTATCATGCATCAGACCATATCACATGTTCACATTAGGTGTGTTACCTTCGTACTTAAAGTAGGCATGAAGATTTTCAGCAATCAAAGATATTCGGACGTTATGGTGATGAACATATCCACAGACATGGAATGTCGCTTCATCGCTAAATATAATCTTCTGAAAATATCGTTCATCATTGTGGATTTCATGCAGCATATCTGTTGCAAACACGGATTGTTTGAGTCTATCCACTGGTTTGATAGCTTCCAACAGCTGCATTTTGTAACCCGGAAATGTAGACGTTTCTTTGACACCTTATAAACTGTACCCTTGCGTAGATGTAATTGTCGAGCACACGCATGCACAGATTTTTTAGGGGTCTTAGGTGGCGCTCTCGTATAGCCTCTACAGATTCGTCATACCGATGGCTACCAGAACGGGCTTTGTCCAACAAACTGCCGGTATCCTTCAACTGCTTATTCCACCGAGTAATGTTATTCCTATATGATGACACTTCGTTGTACACGCAACGATATTTATTTTACGCTTTGGTCACTGATTTGAATTTAGCAAAGCATAGAACACACTGAGCTTTAACCTTTAGGACACGAAGTAACTATATTTAGTTACCTAAAAATAAGGCTTGGGATACGAAGTAACTATTTATAGATACCTTGCAGTTTGCCCACTAAATCTAATTGTTTTTTAACTTTCTGGGTATCACATATATGCACTTGCATGTGTTTTATTCAGGAGACATACTAGGCAACTGCAGAAATTGGGGCCGTATCCCAGGCTTTATTTTTTAAAAAGGCTCCGTAATTAAAAGGTTAATCTGTTCCGTCCACTGCCGTCGACTAGCGTGGGCATGGGCTGCTCCTCTGCTGCGCAGTTCGTGGTATTGCGTCATCATGTGTGTGCGCGAACACTCTCACATTATACTACGGAAATTTGGATAGTTTTCCTTTTATTTGGTGAAACTTTCTATCCTTTGTTGCTTTCTTTTGATCGGTCAAAAGTGCGTCATGACTTTACGGACACACTGTATTAATATATACAGGGTGTCTCAAAAGTCACCCGACATAGGGTAATTCTGTTATTATCAGAGCTACAACAAAATGTAAGAGGTGAAACCGTCACCAAATATGATGTTTTCATCGAAAGTGAAGAAGTGTTTAAATCGAATGAGCCGTTTGGGCTCTACACACCTTATGCTCCCAAAAGTTAAATGAAAATGCAACGGACCTGGACCCACAACATAAGTGAATGAAGTTACTGTCTTTTACGCTAACGTATCGATGGCCTATCCCCATTTCAAACATGTCCCCATTCACCATACTCTTACAAAATACTGTGAACTGGAACGATGTAAACCCTACCTGTCTATAGATGTCAATACTCAGAATGACCCTAGAGTAAATGTCGCGTACGCTAACCATAGTGACAACATTGCCGGGCCTGTTTTCTTTAGCAGCATATTCACTGCTGACAGATACAAGGCTCTTTTACAGGACAGTCTGGCCCACTATTTGGATGATTTGCCATTGAAGAAGAGAAAGTGCTTTTTCTATGAACAGGATGGGGCAGCATCCCATTTTGCTCTTTAAGTGCGCAGTGGCTTGATGTATATCTTCCTGGACGGTGTATCGGACGTAGGGTTTCTGTAGAATGGCCTGCTAGGTCCCCTGAAATGGCTCCTTGGGATTTATTTTTTTGGGGTTACTTGAAGAACCAAGTGTATGCGGACCGGCCCCATACAATAGACGACCTAAAGGGTAACATTACAAGGGAGTGCGGTGTATTAGACCTGAGATGTTCTGTGTATTTAATATGTATACTGTACGAAAATATGAAAAACAATGTTTTATAAGCACTTAGGCATAACGCTGATGCCTCGTGGCACTCCACAATGAAATTTATAAGGAGAAGCCACGAGGTATGAAGGTAATATCTCATATAGTCAGTGGCGGATTTAGCAATATACTGACTAGGTCCCGATTAATCCGTGGCTCAAGTGGGACCACTAACTCCAGGTTACTTGTGTCCTCTTTCTTGATATTCTTGCACTTTGTCGTTAAAGAATATAACAGATTGTTTAGTATTATGTCAGTTTAAAAATTGCATACAAACTATAGAAAGTGCATTGTACCCTTGTTCTGGCTAAAAAGAGTGTCACCTTCCCGCGACACGTGAAGTAAGATCTGGTGTCTGTCGCGTCGCGGGTGTGTATTGAGTATCAGCGACGCAACGACACAGCCTGTCGCGCGTCTTCGCGACATAAAGTGTCGTAGTCTGCGAAGAGCCTAACAATTAATAAGCTTGGTTTGCGGGTTTCAACAAACAATAATAATTTTAACGGGTAATCTAAACCGAATTATTAGCTTGAAAAAATATTCATTTTGAATCTAGAGTAAACTGTAAGGGAAGAGAAAAATAGTTATTTCCTGCAATGTAGTACATGCAAATATTGTCCAATAAATTGGAATACATTTAAAATTGTCTTGAAATACTAACAACCGTCACTTGCAAATGAAGGTGGAAACTGTGTTGTAAAAGTAGAACATTAAGAATAATGAAATGCAGGAATTAATGTTTGTTTCTTTTAAATTGTAGAACCTTTAAGTATTTATGGACAATGTCATCTCAAAGTTCTATCAATACGCTGTTTAAAGAAGTTCGTTTCCAATTTAAAGCTGTAAACTAAATGGCTTTGCTTGTGTTTTTGAAGTTTACATTCAGCTCGACCAACTTTTTTCTGGGTCGTTTAATTTCTTCATGTTGAATATAGTATTTGTTTAAAATGCTGAAATATATAATGATTGAATTTTTTCTCAAATAAGGTTAAAATGCTTTAACTGAAACATTTGAGCTATGATTAAATTATGTATAATACATAGATTAAGAGGCTGTATTATCTCTGCATGGTATCAATAATTGAAATATTTATGTTTTTTCCGGAAGGCCCAGGAGTGATTCCGAGACTCCCTGCTGCATATACAAGCTACCTGAGCCCACGGCGACCATTTGTATTTTCCGTCATTAATAGGAAAGGCTAGTCACTACTTTTCTATGAAATGATTTGCCAATAGTAATAAAAATGAACAGTATCTAATAATTAGAAAAGTACATACTTCAATAGGAGCCCCAGAGGCATCCTTTGGGCCTTTACATTAGTAAAAAAAATAACCTAATTTTTTCTGAGATAAAATAAAAAATGCTTAGGAAACGCAATCATAGGGTGTATTTCAAAGAAATAGTAGAATTCTAGAGCGCAGGACACGACACGAAATGCCAATTAAGAATAATGGTATTAAAAGTTGACCAGGGGCCTCCGAGGCACCCCTTGGGCCGTCTCGTGTTAAGGAATGAATATATACAATACTACAGTGCAAATGTGAAGGCGGTTTTTATTAGGTAAATTGAATTTTGTTAACTTGATACAATTACTTCGAAAACTACTCATATGACCATTTCAATTATTAAGTAACTAGCCTAACAAAGTATGTCATAGAAACACCCTGAAGTAAAACTAATTGTGTATGGTCTTGCAAAACTGTTGCCAACAAACACTTCGTACAGAACCGTAACGTACTGAGAGCACGTTTAATATTTTTCCACTTTCATTCCCCAAGTGGTTCCATATTTTGTTTCGGTTCTTGAAATTAGTTCTTTGCTTTGTGTTAGCTTGAAAACTGTTGATTAATAAAGTTTATGAGGTAGAGGCCAACTGCAGATGAAAGCTTTAAAATGAGTTTATAGTAAGCGAAGTTAAGAAGTAACGAACATATTATGGTTGAAATGGAGGGTTAAAGGATGAAGTTGTCGAATAAGTATTGGCAAGAAGCAAGCAGTAAGTATTTCATCGTGAGAGTGTAAAGAAATGAGACATTTGATTGAGATTGACGTTTCATAGATAGCTGAAATTAAGGTAAAGTGAGATTTAAAAAAAATTCCAGTCACTTTCCTTTTAATAATCAATTTTAAAGGGTGCTTAGTTGTGTGACTATAGACAAATTTTATTTTACACCTTATTATATGCTTTTAATAACTCACTCTACTAAGGATTCCTTGTGTTAAAAGCTAATCTGAACTATATGTTGTTTCAATATGGTAAATACTACACAATTTACTTACTAATTATAATCAGGTCTTACTAGTTACCTGGCTTATTCGCAAGATCAAATAATATAAAATATTAAGCTGGCACACTAAAATGAGTAGCTTCAAATTTATTATTAAACACTCGGGGTTTTGCAGCTTTTTCGATTAGTTACATAATTTGTTTGTTAACTTTTCATCTTTATTGTCTCTGCAGCATCCACTTATGTAGGAGATAATTATGGGCATAATGCCCAATATACATGTTATTTATAATGTAATAAAACAATAATCTCAACATCCCGACCCAAGCTACATTGGTCACCAAATATATAAATGTTTATTTCTCAGATATTGATCTACTCAGCCACCAAACTTAGTTACTAGATATACAGAAATAAAGTAAACTAGTTTGATCCAAACCTCTTCCTGACCGAGCTTCCATCAAATATAGCATTTATTTTCTTATACACAATAAGCTACTTCTTCTAATTCCGTTCAGATCCAACCAGAAGTCACATAATCAAGACAAGCCGAGGTTATTCCTGACGAAGTTGGGTCTCTTAACATAGTGATCTTTATTTTTTATACGATGGACTACTTACTCACAAAATTTTAATCTGTCTTTATGAAGATAATAATTCTTAGACTATTATCTTTCTGAACTGGTATATATGTGTATTTCAATATATTGTTTGTTTCGTAGATTAAAAACTGAAAACGTATGGAATATTCTTTTTCATTTCTAAACTTACAGGAAACATATGGAAGAAATCTTACTTTTTAAAAAGAATTATATGAAATACATGAACTATAGGAATCGGGTTAATAATGATTCTTCGATGTCCACATATGACATATCAACAGTCCTATATATATTGGAATAAGTTATGTTGTAAATGCATATTTTACAGATTAATTTTAACTTTAATTAAATGTGAAAATTTAAAGAAAATTAGTCTCGCGGTATTTCTGATATTAATGTTTAGTTTTCTGCTTCAGATTTCCATTACTTTGACAGAAACTAATATTTATTACTTAAAATTTCGAAAATGTTCAAACAAAATGAATTTGATTATGCAACCTTTCTTACTTGCCCCTGAAATATTATATTATGTGTTGCTTTTTTTTATTTTAACAAGACCGTACGAACATTTCCATGATTCTGAGTTTAAATAATCTCAGCTCCTCAATAGTACTAAACTTGAGAGCTTAAAATTACTTTCCCGCTTTGCAACTTTTAAACCCAGTGACAGTGTCATTTCATAGCACTATAAACTCGTTCAAGTGTGATGCTTTATGAATCTCATATATGATTCCAGATTTGTAAGTGATTGTTATATGCATACTTTATACATTTTTACTTTGTATCATTCTTCATTTAAGGTGAGGGAGGAAAGGAAAAATGTATTGTAGTTATCTTGTAATCTGCTTATTGCAGAAGGTCCAATTAAGGTCATTCAGGAAGTACCGGATATGGAGAAGATGGAAGCAATGTTTCCGATGCTGGAGCCAGGAGGCAGATATACACCGAAAAGTTGTCAAGCTCGCTACAAAGTCGCAATTATAATTCCATACCGGAATCGATCAAAGCATTTGCGAATTCTTCTTTGGAATCTGCACCCCTTTCTTCAGCGCCAGGAGGTAGCCTATGGGATGTATGTTGTGGAGCAGGCAGGTATGTCATCAAGTTTCGGAAAATGTTATATCAACCAATATTTATTTTATTTTGTCTTTATACAATTCAACCTACTCTCTAAGAGTTCACTCTTGCGTACGCCAGTTTGGAGCTTTTGAGTCAGCAATGTGTAAAAGCATAAATTGAATTATTTTCCACAGATAGCAATAAAACAAGAACGTTCACGTAATACTCAACATATCATTCAGATGATGCCACAATGACTTTTCTGATACTCACTGTCTAATTTCTTAGCTATGTTATGCATAAGTCTGGAAAGTCTTATCGGGTGGCTATGTTTTCTGTCAGACTGTCTGTCGACACATATCATAGCCATTCATTTTTACCATTTTAGAAGTTCATTTTAACTTTCGCTTTCAACATTGTCTCTATAGGGAAAATATGACATATCATATAAGATAGCGAAAATGGATGGTTTGACGGATTCAGCATGTATGAACACCACCCGTTGGTGCTAGTTTGTACTTCTAAATGCATTACGAATACTATGAAAAAAGTGACTCGTTGCAAATAAACTTAGAACAGAAAAAGCCATACAGGGGAAAAGAGGGGCTCATCAACATTTTAAATTGCTTCTCCCAAAAGAAATGTAAAATGTTGATTAGATTCTTCTTTCCGTGAACGCTTGATTTGCTAGTATCATAAACAAGTTAACAGATGTAACCTAACTTGTACAACATTTTTTTTTTTGCAGACGAAAAGTCTGGCAGGCCTTCCTGAACCAGGCTTTATTATGTACAATTTATTAAGCATGAAGCACTATTAAAATGTAGAATAAAAGGTTTTGTTTGTTGTTTGTTCTCTAAAACCATCTAGTATCAATGCCGTTGTAACTTAGTACTCTAATAACCATCTACGTAGTATCAATGCCATTATAACTTCTTTCTCTAATAATCTTCTAGTATCAGTGGCATTATAACTTTGTACTCTAACAACCATATACTATCTATGTCATTATAACTTTGATTTTTGGTAAACATCTAGTATCAATGCCATTATAACTTTGTTCTCTAATAACCATCTACTATCAATGCCATTATAACTTTATTCTCTAATAAACGTCTAGTATCAATGTCATTAAAATTTCGGTCTCTAATAACCATCTAGTATTCATGCCATTATAACTTTGTTCTCTAATAACCATCAACTGTCAACGCTATTATAACTTTGTTCTCTAATAAACATGTAGTACCAATGCCATTATAACTTCGTTCTCAAATAATCATCCAGTATCAATGCCATTATAACTTTGTTTTCAAATAATCATCCAGTTTCAATGCCATTATAACTTTGATCTCTAATAACCATCTAGTATCAATGCTATTGAAACTCCTTGCGCGTATAATGAATTATTTCACTACATACTGCTTGTGAAGACAAGCAGTAGCCACACGCGATTTTCACAATGATTGAAAACAACTGGAAATATCAAATCTGAAACAATTTAAGGAAATAAGTTGGTGAATCTTTTTCTGGGAATTCTCCGTCTTTCGAACATCTCTTTCCTTGTCCAGAGAAGAAAATGATAGTTATGACACTGAATATTATAAACATTGATTAAAATTGAAATTGAAGCCAGTTATGAAATTTGGATCTGCCACGATTCGAGCCCAGTCCTAGTGGGTGGAATTCTAAAGCAGTAATCACTAACCTTTATGTTGTACGATAGTTGTTAGCAACTTATAAATCTATCACGTAAAATTACTGGAAATAATACGGGCATATGAATAGATGTTCTTTAAGTGAGGTACTCGCAATTTTCTTTTTCAACTGAGAAACAGATTATGTAAAGTTTCTTAAAGATGGAATTATCTTGAAAAATTCCTTGAGTTGAAGCTGCCTCACAGGATACTTCCTATTTATCTAATAATACTTCCTCAGTGTAACTTCTACTTACGATTCACATAACATTTTTCAATTCCTTAAAAGTTTAGCCCACCGCAAGCTGAACTCCTCGTCCAGTTTTATGAGAACTCTTCTGAGAGGATCGGAGTGAATGATTCTAACTTGATGTTCATTATTTACAGTTTGCATCTGGTAATAAGCTCGCAATTATTTTATTCTATTTACGTCAGCTTTACTTAGATTTCACTATATTATTTTAAAATATAATTAACATCTTCTATTACTTTACTATGAATCAAGAGAATTTCCCATGTAGACAAAGCTGGAAGACTTATATAAACCAAAGAAAATATAGATTGTAATGTTGTGTACTGGTAACCTAACTACTGGCAGAAGAAAGTAGTTCCGCCATTTTCATATACTATGATAAATCAGAAACTAATACAACAGTCATTTCGCAGCATCTCAATGCATTTTAATGGTCATTATGATATCTGCTGTCATGTCAAAGGGAAACGAAATTCAGTTACTTAATTAATAGTCTGTTGTTTACACTAGCTCCTTTGGCCAAAGCGACTGACGTCTTGAAAAGTCACTCTTTTTTTTCAAAATCTTTACGTAGAGGAATCGAGAACAAACAAAGGAAGAGACGAAGAAAACAAACTCAATCCTCATCTTAGAGCATGTCATAGACATAGCTTTCTTGTTCTCCATGCGTCACACTAGGACATTTGGTCAGAATAAAAGAAAGCCTACAATTGTCTATAACAATCGTTTCTGGAATCGATTTAGATCTCAAGTAAACATATCATCATCCGTACGTCTCTACTTAAACCGGAAATGGTATACCACTACTTACGATTTCAATTTTGCTTTCGTAGAGCAAAAATGGTAAGAGAGAAAAGAGAAGTGGCTTATTGGAATCAATTTAGGATCTCAAGAATAGAAGCGAAGTTTACGTGTTTAACGCCGTTGTCATTAATTACCTCTTGCAGACTTTAATTCCCTATAATTGGTTTCAAAATATATTCATAATCTTACTTTCGCATTGAAATTCCCTAATAGAATTTTAATGTGGTACCGCGAAAGTTAGCCAAATACCTGTGCTACATTGTAAAAACTGTCCCCTACTTCGAAATTCTTATATTCTGTTAGAGCATATGCAATTAGAACAATAATATCACACCATCGTGCATTAAGATTAATGAAAAAAAATCTATCATTAACAAATTCAACGCGTTTAGTTGCTGATATTATTGGTTTCTCAATAATAATAGCAATAATTTCCCCGTAAAGGAACATAAAAGTTTTATATTTTACTGCTCTCTTTCCTTCCCACGTAATTTCCTGAACTCGTACTAGCTGGATCATGTATTTCCTTAAGTCACTTGTAACTTATTTTAGCGTGATTTTCATGTAAGGACTTCTTATATTCCATATTCGAAATTTCATGGCCATTTTACTTTGCTGAAGTCTTGCCAAGTTATCAGTCATGGCCCGAGATTTCTGAGAATGTTTCTGAAAAATTGACTTTCTTTACGGATAAAAGTAGTTGGCCTTACGCCATACCTGAAGCTAAAAGACCAGTCCCTGTTGTCTGGCTGCGACTGCTTATTGAATATATTTGCAGTTAACCTCTATATGTGTAGGCCTTCTTTAGGATCTGCAACCTGAGGACGCGCCATGCCGTTGCGATTGTATATAATGCCTCTAATATATATCTTAATAAATAGAACATGAATAAAATACTGACGGTTAACAGTGGCTGAAGTGATGCATTTTTATTCTTAATAGAATCAGAAATTCAAGATGGAACTCAATCTCAGAACACCTATCAGTATCAGTATAAATTTATTCATTTACTCAAATATTTTACGAAAAAACAATGGCTTACGACGTTTTGCGTACCATATATATTAATTTTAGTCTACCCTATTATTATTTTCTAAAGGAACTATTAAATTTTTCAGGCAATGCTTCATTTAATAAAGGAATGTTATTGAATATTGGATATAAAGAAGCATTGAAACAATTTAATTACGACTGCTTCATTTTTCATGATGTTGACCTCGTACCAGAGGACGACAGGATTCCATACACGTGCCCACAACATCCAAGACATTTATCAGTTGGTGTAGACGAAACGGGGTATCAGTGAGTATAAGTCAGGAAAGAAGAAATTACTTGTCATTAGAATAGTGTGTTAACTAACGGTAACATCGTTTAGTAAATCATTGAAATATTAAAAAAAACTTTTATTGTAGTTTTTAATGCATACAAAACTGTTGTACATGATTGTACTGAAAGTCAATATACTTTCAAGACATACAAACAAGAATTATTTTAAAGATATAGGAACTAGCAAATAGTAAACAACCTCGAAATTCTCTATAAGGATGTTTGACGTGCTAGTTGTTTTTAAATTTTATGTCCGTGAAAGTGTTAAAAGCTTGTATATAAATACTTCTCAGAAATGGTAGTAGGGTTAGAAGAGAACAAGGTAGAAGGGAAGGACTACACGCAAAGAGACAGATTACTCATCTTTCTAGAAATGATAATTTTTCACTGATTCGAACTTTCCATGTAAGTTAACCTTTTGTTATAATTGAATTTGTCTTGTGTATGAGAATATATTTACAACACTTCTGATGGAGGTCTCTTGACAGGCCTACCTACAATCAGTACACTCAAATCTTTGTTTTTCTATAAAGTAATTCTCAAATAATATTCTTGAAATGACAGACTTAAAAAGTGCACTTGATTCATATTCATTTAGAATATGTCTGCTGTAATTGAAAGCTATTGTTTTGTCGAGGATGATTTCTCTTCTAATAATAATGTATATCAATAGCTTTTAATATTTCAATGAGTTCATAAACGATGTTAACATTAGTTAACACAATAGCATTATTATTATTATTATTATTATTATTATTATTATTATTATTATTATTATTATTATTATTATTATTATTATTATTATTAGTTGTAGTAGTAGTAAGCCCTAATAGATCTAGAAAGTAAGGTAGAAAATATTTGTTTAAAGAGGTGCAAATATTCACACAAACAATATCATAACTAATAGCATCATATATAATGACACAAAATTCACTCATGTATCAAAAATGTGGATTAAGATAAATCTTAGAACACAATGTTATTTGAGACATAAGTAAATTGTTAGAACCGATATTTAACTTTTCTCTTTTACCGGTAGGGCAGGATCTCTGGTCACTAAGTAAATATTTGTATGTAGGAAGAATGATTACTGTTAGCGCTGATTTATGAGTTGAATATTGCTATCTCCCTTTGTTTCTTAAGCATAAACTTCTGCACTCAGCCGAAAGGTATGTAATGTCACACAGGTTCGATCTTCTTACTTAATCATTATAAGAACAAAATGCAGCAACGGAGCCCAAATAAACAAGTACTTCCATTAAAAGAAAGATGCGTCTAAAATATAGTTAGGAGTGTTTATTTAATGTTTTCCTTGCAAGACAAGCTAACTTAGGAATTTTAGTAGAAAAATGAAATTTTTAAGGTGCAGCATCAAAATACCTTAGCTCTAATTAATAAGTTAATTAAATATTAAATCTGATGAAAGGAAACACTTATTATTAATAAATAGCTCTCTTAAATATACAGTAAATAACTTATACGCAGTAAATATGATTAATTAGAACGTCTCTAAAATGAACACTATTCTTTATATTAACTATAATTTTGTCTATTACACATATAATAATCAAATAATATCCTTCTTCAACATTCGGACTTCTTCGGACAGTTCGGACAGTCTTCTTTATTTTAAACTTTTAGACAGAACTAACTCTTACAGGAAATGTCTCCTTAGTAACCAACATTATTATTGCATTGCTATAGTAAGAAATAAATAACAAAATTCAATAGAAATAAGTCGGAAACTACAAATCTATATTAATCATACTTTTTCTTTTCTTTTTTTCTTCCGCTCTTTCCTAAGTTATGCAAAGTTCATATTCTTAAGCACCTTTTGGCTTAGAAGTTAGGCATGTATTACATTATCGTTATATAACTGGCCCTCGAACTATGGGACTTGTTAATTTGAAAACCCTATCTATACAAATTAACAAAGTATTCTAGACCATACTATAGTAATAATGTTTAATATACTGTACACTTACTTATCGAATGGCCCTCATACATAATTAGTATGTAACTCTATTCATCACGACTCAGGAAATCACTAAAGAAATAATAAATACTTCTGACCAGAGTATATAAACTTGTTTATTAAAAACTGAATTACAGTGTAATGGCTTCGACAACTTAACGTTGTCTTCATCAGACACTAACTAAAAGAGATATCTTAGAGCATAGATATAAAAGTGGAAGTACTCCAATTCCTGGTGTGCATGGGAAGCCACCTGAGTCGTAATTCCCTGGGTGTCATCAGTCGTCCACCTGCTCTGACCTAATTACCCTACCACCCTTGTTTATCTTTTCCAGACATCTGTAACACACCTGTTGTTTATACTTGACCATTTGCCTTAAAACTTTCTCTTAATCTTCATTTGATGCCTATTAGATATAAATAACAGACTATACTACATACAACTAATTATAAATACAGCAATATATATATATATATATATATATATATATATATATATATATATATATATATATATATATAATAAACTATAAAATATAACAACATATAAAACTCTATATAACTATATATAATATTAAATATATGAATATAAATTACATATAAATATGTTCAAACTTGTTCTTTTACTTCAATTTGTTTCAATAATTTATCTCATAGATCATGTATTAACAGTCCACTTGTTCAGTTCATTAATTTGTCACTTTTCTCTTTCTTTATCCTCGTGCTTCCTTCCATTTCCTTATCATTGGTCTATTCTCCCTTTCTAGCCCCTTTACACCTTCCCAATCTATATCATGCTCCGTTTCTTTAACATGTTTGTATATGGCATTATTTTCTCTTTTAAGTCTCACATCATCCCTATGTTGTTTAATTCTCTCCTTAAGTCTTTTCCCTGTTTCCCCTATGTATATCATATCACAATCCTTACACGTCACTTTATACACTATACCTTCATCTTTCTCATATTTTCTTCGTTCTATGTTTCGCTTTCGTAATCACTTCCAAAATTCTTCTTCCTTTTTTTTGTACGTCTTCACACCACCTCTTCTAAGTAAGTTTTTTAATACTTGTCTTCTCCCCGATGCTCTCTATCCCGTACCATTTGTTCTCCTTCTCTTCCTTTCTCTTCTTTCTCCTTCCTTTTCTTCTTTCTTCTTCAATTTTGTTCTTCCTTAATTTCTCTTTGTTGTACCCGTTCTGCTCTAGTAGGTTGTGGAACTTCTCTATGTCCTCCTTATTTTTCTCTTCTTCAGTATCTATTTCTTCTATTCTTCTCCCCATCTTCCTTCTGAAGTTTCTTTTGGTGCTGTAATCCATATCACTCCTTTCGTGACAGTAAACTCCTGCCGCACATTCTTTCCTATATCATCTGGTTGTAAATCGTCAATCTCTTTCTCTCTATAGTCATGTCCAGAAAGTTTTTGTAATGTTGTTGTTCTCCAATTCCATTTCCAGTCTTATTCTTTTATCTTCATCTTCAACCTTCCTTACGAATTTTTCCAGTTGTCTCTCTGTTCCTCTCCATACCCCAAAACAGTCATCCACGTATCTGCAAAACAATATTAGGTTGTTTCCACCTTCTTCTATCACTTTCTGCTCCCATCTGTTCATCATCATTTCTGACAACAAATCTGAGAACACTTCATACAGGACACGTAAGTTTGGCCCTCCACTGTACAACACGTGTTACGGCTGCCGATCGTTTTTTGTTTTCAATGTGTCATGTGGACCTTTCTCTTCTGTTAGCAGTAACCAGTTCACCTGTCGAGCTGTGGGTGTCGCGGTGTGAAAGTGGTGCGGTAAAATGGGTGACCTGACATTTAAAGAGGCATGGTCGTTGGAGCCCATCTGGTTGGAGCTTCAGTGGCAACAGTGGCGAACATTGTAGAGGTATCGAAAGGCACTGTGTACAGTGTCACGAGGGCATACACAATTCATGGGCAAATGAAGTCTGCAAAGCACAATAGAGGTCATAAGACAACCCTGTCAGATAGGGACCGGAGGGCATTAAAACGGATGGTAGCAGCTAAAAAGACCACTGCAATTAAAATTACGTCTGAACACAATTCCGGCCTACAGAACCCGGTTTCATCGAAAACAGTGCGACGGGAACTTTATAAAATGAAAAATTCACGGCAGGGCCGCTATTGCCGAACCCCTGGTCACAGCAGTAAATGCTAAGAGACGTATCCAGTGGTGCAAGGACCACAAGGCGTGGACTGATGAGCAGTGGAAACACGTAGTTTGGTCAGATGAATCGACCTTCACCTTGTTTCCAACAACCGGGCGTGTTTGCGTATGGAGAACACCGTCGCAGGCCTATGATACAGACTATCTGCTCTCAACTGTAAAGCATGCGGGTGGTTCTGTTATAGTATGGGCAGTTATATAGTTGTTTTTTGAAGGTCCCATCATAGCCCTGCATGGAATGGTGAAAGCTAAGGCGTATGGGGGACCAGTTTCTACCCATGGCCCAAATATTGTTGAATGATGGTGATGGCATCCACCAAGATGATTTGGCACCCTGTCACGCTGCAAAACCAGTGAAATCACGGTTTGAGGAGCATGGCCAGGAGCTATCCCCTGAGTCACACAATCACCAGACATCATTGAGCCATTGTAGTCTGAGTTAGAAAGGCGTGTTCGGTCTCATTGCCCTCCACCAACATCCCTTGAGGAACTGACGCAAGTTTTGGATGAACAGTGGTATAAAATTCCACACACCACGATTTAGGAGCTGTATACGTCCATTCCACGTCGGATCCAAGCTGTTTTGGACACAAGAGAAGGACCGAAACCATACTAGGTATGATTTTCACACTTTTCAAACGTTTTAGATTTTTTGTCCGACCCTGTATTTTCTGGACCCAGATGCTGTTGCTTGGTGCGGGACGAGGATGGTTCCGTGAAGCCCAAACCGTAAATTAAGAACCAAACAACGGGATGTGAAAGATGATCCTCATGAATATGTTTTATTAGCCCTACATAATGCATATCCTGTTTGGAGTGCCCAAGACTTACATGTCTAATGTACATTTCCACTGTTTCTTTGTTATTGCTCTAAGAAAAACTTCAGAGCTAACTGATTACAGAGAACACTCCCTTTTGCTCATGTGATGATTCTAACTAGTCGAAATTGCGATTGAATTCCGGTCTGCTACTCGTGCGCTTAAAACAATGATCACCACCTTTGCACTTTACAGGCGCCTCTCACTAGGGAAACGGGTTAGCAAAAGATACGATGCATGTTTTTCAAATGTGTACGACATTGCTAATAACTCAAAAAATAAGTAAAGTAACAGAATTTAAGGTTTATTTAAAAACAAAGATATTTATTTATTTGCTACGAATTATTTCAATATACTTGAATATCTTACAACGAAGTTGTAGTGTATTAATTTGCTATATTATTGACATTGTTTGGAGTCTGAGGTAAGAAACTAATTCATATTCTCATGTTTGGTCACCGACCGACCTTACAAAGGGAATTTTATTCATTGTTAAGAAAAAAATCAACAATATAAAATCATAGTTATTTGATAGTAGTGTTGATGATCCGGCCCCCACCGAAGGAAAACTCTATTCTTAATTACATCAATATAGTATCAAGACCCTTAGAGCAATTTTGTACAATTTTCTTTTTCCTGTCATTAAACTTGGCACATGACCCAAACGTCCTATAAGTCCCTTACCTTTTCCCTTTTAATTTCCGCTTATGCTTTATTTTGCCGTTCACTGACAAACATGAAGAAATGCTAAATTCTGTCTGAAGACGATTGCTTCCGTGATCAGCAACGGGGAAGACTACATTTTACTTAGGTACCGGTATGTATCTTCCGTGTTTTCTTCAAGAGTAAGAGGTTTTCTGTTTTCTGCCTGAACATCGAGTTTTTGGCATATTCGATTTTGATTCGTGAGGATCTTGAGGACATCGCCACGGAAGAGGACAATTTGCACCGTAGACATCGAGTGTGACGTCAGTTTGATGTGTAAGACGTGGGAGGCGTTTAGGTGGACGTCTTTGACCATATTTGGAGGATCATACAAGGAGAAGGTGGAACGCGGAAAATCGCAACTTGAACAAAACTGGGAAGCCGAGGCTTCTCGTGGAGGAAGGAGACAAGACCGCCGCGGAGGTTACAACTTCGAAATTCATTCGGCTAATCTTTAGAGGAGAACATGGATTATTCGCAACAGCAGAAGGTAATATACCTCTTCGGCAAGACAGTACTTATACACCAGACAGCATAAGCACATCCCTTATAACCCTTTACGTTTTGCTCTACCATAACCTTTCTAAGTTTGCTGTGCTAGTCACAATTAAAAGTTAGTGTTTTATTTCAAAATTGAAACATAATTGGTTAAGATTAATTGAAACGTTGACTAATGTTATTGAAGCACAGCTTAGCATAGATTTCATCTATTATGAGTAATATTCATAACTGCTTAGCACGAATTGTTTGAACTTCATGTAGCCTTACGACATTCATCCCATGGCAATATAAGAATCTTAGCCACAAAACCTAGCCTGAAATGTCAGAATTCCAGTCAAGTTTTAGTAGAGTGCTAATTTACTATATGCAAGTTCATCGTGGATTCAATAGTTATGCGCTCAGGGGGAAGCCCATGGAAATTAATACGTGAAAAACATTTTTCCAAGTGAAAATAACCTAAATTCTTTACTGAGTTCAACACAAGGACGCACAAACTTATGATGATAATTATGTTTATGAGCATTCTGATAATTTACCAGTGCCATTGTCGAACTACTTTACAGATTAGCAGTATTATTTCATCATAATATCTTCGCGCTTATTGTCGTTTTCTTTAGCCCATGGAACATACTCGTAAATTGTTTATATTAGCCCATGTAAACAATTACAAATTGGCTGAAGTGTTTTGAGCACGTGAATTAGACCAATAAATAAACAGCTGTGGTCTCACAGAAATGATAACAAACTAGTTTCTATGGCTTATTACTGAATAAAATAAAATGAAATTTCTACTTTTATATTCCACGAATATGACTCCTGTTGATGATTAATGAGAGTGAATGATTATAAAAGAATCGGTGGAATGGTCATGTGGGATAAAACGTCAGAATCGCGAGAAAACCCACGGACACGATGTTGTCCACCACAAGTTCATATGGCTTGAATTCGAACCAGGGACCATTCCACTATTGATCCACTGCGTTCTTTGACAACGAATGTTTGTGATTCGTCATGACGAGCAATTCACACAATATTCTATTCCAGTGAGTGAAACAATATAAGAGAAATTAATCTACTGGACGAAACTCAACAAAGGATTAACCCTTATGTTTGTACACTTAGAACACTATTTCGTGTGAGGTTATAAAAAAGAAACAGCTACCATAAGTAATTTCTATCAATAGTTCTCTTGTTCAGGCTCCAAAAATCCTGCACGCCAGGTAGTCAAGGCGATTGGAAATAGGAAGAAGTTTGGCTCCTAAATAAATTAAATCCAAAATAAAGTTATGGAAGCCCATGTGCGAAATTGTATTGTTATGGTGTTTACGTTTGAGAAACGGTGCCTAGGTCACAAGAAAAAATCTCGAGTACTTATCATGTTTATGATGGTCTATCGGCAGACTAACCATCTGTCTATCTCTATTCGCTACAGCTTTCTTCAGCTTCAAACCACCACGATGACCACAAAAGCATTTCCCTTGTAGAAATATAGTAAGAAAGTAAAGCGCTATATAATATGATTCTTGTAGCATTAACATAAGAATAGTTGTAGCAATGATAAGTGGCAACCAATTGCTAATATACAGAGTAAATAGTAGAAAATATGAAAGGCTGTATACGAATATTTTTAAAGGAATTAAAGCTTTTTGGTGAAGAAAGTGCTTATAGTAGCCGTAGTATTTATAATAGCATGGTGATTCACGACAAATCTTCAAAATAAACAAAAGCTATAATATGGTGGCCTAGATATTCTCAATCTGCGTATCACTTAATTTGAACTGATATAGTGCTTGGACGCCTAATGTTTTTGCGGTAATACAATACTACAGTAATCCTGTACAGCGGGCCACAGAAATTCTTGAGGTACAAAATCCGTTGGTTAGGCAACCCAACTAACGCCCGCTCCAAGATTATTTACGCCTGGTAGAGTTGCTAGAACAGCAACATGAAGTTGCCCCAACTAGTGAAAAGGACAAATTGTAAAGAGTGTTTTTGTGTAGGAGTGAGAAGAAACGCTGGCCGACGAAATGACAAAAGGGACTCTTTGCATACTTGTACTCACAGTACACCGCACAGTACCAGAAAAAATATATGGACACCAAAGGCGCCGATGAGAAGATAATAGTCGGGAAACTTAAATAATCTTACAATTAACTCAAATGAGGGATTATATAAACAAGTTAACTTACTTCAAATGACTATACATATATGCTTATCAAATAATATACGGATAGATTATGCGGTAATGTATTAGTTTTTTTTTAAAAATAAACACAAAACCTTTCGATGAGTTTTAAAACTATTAACAGTAGTTCTATCTGCAAATCAATTAAAGTATGGATTGATCATTCAGGAGAAGAACCCAGCCCCTAATGAAAATTTTGGTTGTCTAACAGGGCGTGAGCTCCTAGATTCCGGCGTCACTCATTGATACGTAATGTTACTTCGAAAGAAGAACTTATCTGATTTCATTATTCACTAAATGACTTTTGAAAATGCTAAATATTGTCAAGCAGTAATTTATTTGTAAATATTAAAAATGCAAAATTCGAAAACACTTAAAAGAGTTGGAGAACTTACCCGTACTAAGCGTATTTCTCCTTAGGTTTGAAATATAACAGATATTTCTTGATTTGTTAAACATTTCATGATCACTCTGGGGTCTGACAGACCCCAGATAAATTAATTTTTGATCTGATATTTTTCTGTTATTTTTTTTTTTGAAAACTTTTCCATCCTTGTAAATTCAATTGGTAACACTGCCTGTTGTTATGGCTGGTAAACTGAGTCAATTACAAGCTGTGTGCTATACAAGATGGTTGCGAAGTGTGTTTGGAGTCCATCAGACCCCAGTGTGACCGGCACGTAAGCGTTTGTTTCTTTTGTTCGCTTTCTAATTCCACCTATTTTCCTTTATTTCTGACATTTGTATTCATGAAATATGGCTCAGAGTAAGTTAAAAGAAGATGAAATACTTGAACTTTTGCTTACCAATAATGATGGTGACAGTGGTATAGAAGCTTTAGTATTTTCTTAAAGTACAATTACCAAAGCGTTAACCTTTTCAGGACCAACGGCTCACGCGTTGAGCCAGTAGTTTAAACCTTCGTAGTTCGGCTCCTAATTAACGTAGAGAGATGATTTAGGTGTCTATCTCTTCAGGAGGGATAAATCATTCCAATGGTGTGCATTTCATCCACATGAAGGATCTCACAACGGAAAGGTAGGGGGAAAATTGAATGTTTTATTTCCCACCATGACCCACTCTGACCCACCGCCCGACTCTAATCTACCGACCCACTCTACTTACTGCATTGTAGACAGTTTCTTCTGAACAGTATATTTTTTCGCCCTCGACCTTAACCATAGGAACTAAATATACGTTTCTGATTGGTTGCAGTTTGGGATTGTCCAACCTTCTGGTGTATCTAGTGTGTATTATAGTAATAGAAGAAAATTGTCACCTTGTTGGAATTAAAAAAGAAGAAAATTGAAGAAGCAGCTGAGGTTAAATTAATATCATGGCAGTCAAGCTGGAACAAAACGAGCAATGCGGGGCTTCTTGTTACTACTACTACTACTACTACCTCTACTATCGAGTCGTGTAGCAAACCTGCATGCGTACCGTAAGTAAATTACTTTTTTGAGTATTATTTATATTTTAATGGAAAAAGTGTTATGGAAACTTAATAAAAACGAAAATATAAGAATTAAAAAAAATCTCTGAGCCGGGTTTGAACCCACGCCAAAAGAAATTAGAATTACTAAGCAGCTGTGCTAGCAGCCTCGGCCATGAAGATCGACAGTAGTAAGTAGTTCAATTCTGCTATATTTACGGTAGGTGGCGAGAAACGGATAACTTCAAGTAATCACAACCGTGTATTTAGCTCCTATTGCTAGGGTCGAGCGTCCTTAAAAAGCTTCTGAACACTGGTGAATTTTTCTACGTTTTACTTTCAAGGCCTCCATTACCCGTTCTTTTTCATTTGTTTCTGTTTACTTACCTGAGATGAGTATCTCTAAGTGAAAAAAGAACTTCAGATATTTTTGGAAATTGGTATTTGTAATTGCAATAATAACAATAGGACTACTTGGCTTTCAAGACACACAGCCTGTAAGATTTTAGGGGAGCTAACTACTGGAAACAATACATTTTTGAATCACTATACTATATAAATTATTACATAAAAATGGATGTAAATATGTTCGCCTGATCTTCACAGCCAAATTGCAAAGTCAAATGAAATGACTTTTGGTATATAATTAGGCCTTAATCCAAACTGGGATGTTATATCACTTTCATAATATCTTGAGGGGTTAGTGGGGATCCGGATTTTTGCGTAAAAATTGAGCATCTCACTAGCCGTTAAACTTACGGAGCTGAAATTCAGTATATTAATTCTTTATTCAAAATGAACACAACGTCTCATAGCATTTTTAAAATTTCTTCTTTATGAGGGGGGCGGCACTTTCTATATACGAAAAATTGGTAGTGGGTTGGTTTGTAAAAATAATCGAAAATGATCGATATTAGTTGAGAAATAAAGTCACAAACAAATTGAGAAATAGAAACCATGCGCTTTCTACTATAATAATTGATGAAGTTTGTTTATTATATGGAGCGTTTAGGGCACAGGGCAAGCAAACGATAAAGTTGTGTGAAAAATAGACATAAAATGTGTAATGTACCCTTAATTAAACAGACATTTTAAGTTTGGACTGTACGTTGGTCTACTTACCTTGATTTTTGTCTTTTAAATTTCATGCGTTTTTCCACTGAAAAGTATCGATAATTCAACAAGGAAATAACTATACCATGAAATTTAATTGAAATTCATCGAAATTTGGCCCATGACAAACACTTTACCATTTTATATCGTAAAGGTCAGATCCACCGTTATTGTAACATACCGGTGTTTGAGAGAGTGACCGTAAAAATTCAAACTCCGACTAGTTAAAATTTCACAACTTAGTTTTATTATTACAAGTAGAAACTCTTTAGTCAGTAGAGAAAAGGATGTGTATCATGTGTCAGAGTTGATAACGATGTGTTTTGGTAGGTGATGGGTCGGAGCGGGTCGGTGGGTGGTGGGTCCAAGTGGGTCATGGTGCTTGGTGGGTCCGAGCGGGTAATAATGGGTTGTGGGTCTGAGTGGGTCACGGTTGGTAGAGAGTCATGGTGGGTCATGTTGGTGGTGGGTCAAGTTTTCATTGACCCACGTCATCGCTGCCTCAGATAGTTCAGTGCTCGAGGTCCCGTGTTCAATTCCCGGTGGGAGATCCTTTGAAATTGTATATGTCCTCGATGCATCTGAGTTCGTGTCACTGTTGTTCAAGGTTAGTGAAAATAAATGTAAAACGAGTATTACTAAGTATAATAAAGACAAGTTACGGAGATACTTTCGGTAAATCAGAAAACAAAGTGGTGAGAGGCACTATATGTATATTTCTTTTTAGTTTAAATTTGAAGTCTCTCGACTATAGTATTTTATCATGAGAGAAATCTGTGTGTTCGTCGTTATCGTAAACGTGTGCAATTTGCTTCATAAACGAGTGTTTTTTGACTTTTACTTGTCTAAGCAGTCTTAGCGTAGTGGCGTGAGAATTCATTTCGTAACTCACGGTCCCGGATTCGATTCTCGCTGCGTTAAGTTGTTTTTATTAACTACAATATCCGTACTTCTGATGTGTAATAGAAAGAAAAATATTCAATTTCTTTCTGTCTTACAAGTTAGAGTGGAGATGTCTTTCTTCACAGGGGAAATATTAGCAAAATGACGTCACATGTCTGTCTACAACTTTGATTCGTACTATGGTGGAAAAGGTAACGTGTTTAGCAAACAATTCATGAATACGTCCCCTAAGGGTCATGCTTAGGACCTAGTATCAGTCCTTAATATGTCTGAAATTATATTGTTTCCGACAATTATTCTGAACGTCTTCCACTATTACCCCTACTGCTAGAAATAAAATATTTTCGTTCGTCATTTGCAACCCATTCCATATATCCGTTCTACCAAAATTTGTAAATAAGAACTATTCTCTTTTATATTGGAATGTGTATTTTGTTCAAATATCAATATAACGCATATATAATCCAAAGTCCTTTATCCAAAGAAAGCGTGTTACTATGTATCGTGGTGAAAACAACTCCTACTTAATTTCTGTTCAGACATCCGAAGTTTCGATATTAATTATCAAAGATTTCATTTACAAATCTCTCAAAAGTATCTCTTATCCTTTCTTTTTCTTTTCCTCTCAACTTCAATATGCTTATTTCCATTGCAATAGGACGTAATGTTGAGGTCTTAAATTTTCAGTAATAATAATAATAATAATAATAATAATAATAATAATAATAATAATAATAATAATAATAATAATAGTATTAAAATGTTTAAAGTTGCATTAAAATTAGGCAAAATTTACAGGTATGTCGGGATTTTGGGAGGTGTCTGGACCTCCAGGACACACCTTTGCAACTACTAAAAGTTTAAACCAAAGCGTTGAAATAAAGTTCCATGTAGAAAGTATTCTACTGTACGTTTTGAGGAAGATAACTGTAATAAAAATAGCTTCTGTAATAACTATAATAACTGTAATAATAATAACTGTAAAAAAAAGATGTGCTAGGCACGTGCCATTTAGGTGTCCCAGCTACTTTTTAGGTACCCGGCACTTGGTACATAAGGTATTCATGTGCTAAGTACGTACTTCAGCTACCAAAAGTTTTAAGTACTTGTTACACCTAATTGATATTTGCGACTATGTACCACAAATGTATCATTTATATACCTGGCTCAGTTTCGCACTGTGATAGTCATTTGTTTTTATGTCTTCACTTGGGACATATATTTTTCATATTCGAGGTACTTACTTTAGGTGCATACTTTTTCAGATACTTATGATACATAATTGATATCCGCAGCGACGCACGAATGACAGTCAGCAGCTTGCATTTGCTCATGCGCAGTAACATGCAATGGTTTCTTCCGGTTTCTGCTACAATTTCTGTCCTTTTAGACTGTGATGAAAATTTTCCGATTCAAAAAAACATACTCCACATATTCTTACATCGTTGTTTAGCCTTGATGTGAGGTGGAAAATTTTCTTCTATATTATTTCGGAAAATTTTCCGTTTTAAACAAATTGTTAAAAAGGGAAAGATCGTTTAAAGAATCTGAAACTTTTCATGGCTCAGACAATTTTCAGTACTATGTAGGAACAAGTGAAACAATTTTTCATGAATCGAAATATTTTCTGTCTTCTATTTAAAAATTAAAAAAAAAATTATGAGTCGAAAAACTTTCATGACTTTGAAGCTAAACGTGAAACAACTTCTTGTGAATCGGAAAGTTTTATTGCTCTGTACAAACAAATGTAAGGAATTTTCATGAATCGGAAAATTTTCATTGCGATGTAGGAGCAAGTGGAAAAACTTTCATAAACCGGACAGTTTTGGATATTATCTATAGTGATGTTAGGTTGAAAATTTTCAAATATATTTAACTGCACATTTAGATATAAAATTCAATTCCTGTAGAGGGAAATTAGACAGCAACAAATTATAATTTTCCAATTAGCTTTCGGGAATTAGAAAATTTTCTAATATTTCAAGTTGGAAAGTAAAAATTTAGACAGTGTTTCTCTCTCTCTCTCTCTGTGTGTGTGTGTGTGAGTGTGTGTGGAATGCAGGGAACATACATCAACTTTTGGATATTATCTACACTAATGTTAGGTTGAAAATTTTCAAATATATTTAACTGCACATTGATATAAAATTCAATTCCTGTAGAGGGAAATTAGACAGCAACAAATTATAATTTTCCAATTAGCTTTCGGGAATTAGAAAATTTTCTAATATTTCAAGTTGGAAAGTAAAAATTTAGACAGTGTTTCTCTCTCTCTCTCTGTGTGTGTGTGTGTGTGAGTGTGTGTGGAATGCAGGGAACATACATCAACTTTTGGATATTATCTACACTAATGTTAGGTTGAAAATTTTCAAATATATTTAACTGCACATTGATATAAAATTCAATTCCTGTAGAGGGAAATTAGACAGCAACAAATTATAATTTTCCAATTAGCTTTTGGGAACCAGAAAATTTTCTAATATTTGTTAATTAATAAGTTGGAAAGTAAAAATTTAGACAGTGCTTCTCTTTCTCTCTGTGTCTGTGTGTGTGTGTGTGTGTGTGTGTGTGTGTGTGTGTGAAATGCAGGGAACATACATAGAAAACAAATATCCCATTCTAATATTTAAAATTTAACAAGAAATCGAAAACAAACCTTTGTGAATTTATCAATTATTTGAAAAACAGAACATTCCACTATTTCTTCACATATAGGCCTGCCTTTGTAATGAAATAACTACATAAAAGTTCCTTATGAATATTAGTTTTGTAACAGAAAGTAAGAAGAAATGCTTTAATATTGTTGTGTTTAACAGTCGTAAATCATAATTTCAATATTGAAATTTTGTATAATCAACATCTTAGAGCAGATATTTGTATTGTAAAACTACCATTCATATATATAAAAATGTATTGGGAATAATGACGATTCGATAGAACAAGTACATACATATATAAAAAAAGTTAAAATGAAATTACTTGCTTTTAGAACGCAGCGCTAATAGTACAGATTTTTACTTTTTTTAAAATTATTTTATTGGAAGAACAACTACACAAATGAGCTTCCTTATTAGTTATATTTCACTTTCTCTTCTGAATGAATATATGAATAATTAAATATTTGTTTCCAGAAAATGATCAGTGTTTCTTTTCATGAGTTACGTAAACTCGAATTTTGGATAGTCAAAAATTCACAGTAGGCACTTTACATTATCTCTACTTATAAAGTAGAGTATGTAAATCTAGAAAAGTAGTAAAGCTGTGAGAAAACTTCGTCTTAAGCGTATTAAACTGACGAAATATAATTTCCAAAATTGTCTGGTTTAAGAAAAGTTTCTTCCACTTGTTTCTACAGACCAATAAAACTTTCGGATTCACAAAAAGTTGTTTTACTTTTTGCTTTAAACTGATGAAAATTTTCCGACTTGTAAATAGTCCTTCAATATTTCCATAGAAGACAGAAAATATTTCAATTCATGAAAAATTGTTTCACTTTTTCCTACATAGTACTGAAAATTGTCTAAGCTATGAAAATTTTCAGATTCTTTAAACGATCTTTCACTTTTTAACATTTCTATACATGAATTCAATCAATTTTATGACTACTGAGGAATTATTACTTGATTACTGATATTTTTTTTTAGAACGGAAAATTTTCCGGAAAAATGTAGCTGAAAATTTTCCGGAAAATTTTCCACTTCACATCACTACTTCTAGTACACAATCGCTTAGAAGAAAGAAGCAACAAACGCATCAAATTCGGAAGATGAATTTTGAAGAAAGAAATAACATAACAGATGAATCTTTCATTCATATGTGAACAGTTAATTATTTACGTAGTTAGGGAATTTTTTGGATGCTAACTGTCGCCGATCAAATTTGAAAGTGAATATGGAAGAACCATCAAATAAAGTAGAGGCGCGTGTTATTTTGTCATGAAATTACATGGCGAACGGATTTTGTATGATCCCAAATGGTTATCGTCGAAAATACAGGGTTACAAGAGGTCTCTGATTAGCCAAGTTAAAATGACCTCAAGGATCTATCCCTCTACAAGCGACCTTTTCTTCATCGCCTCCGTAGCCAAGTCGGAAGAGCACGTGCCTAGTAATTAAAGTGTTGGGGGCTCGCCCCCCCCGTCGTGTACTTTTTTTCTACTTTTTAAAAGTGCTTTTACACTGCCCTTATGTAAACAAATTACGCATAAAGGCGATTTAACATATTTTGGGGGAGTAATTTTCTCTTATGGTATGGGGAAGAACATACTAGGTAAGTCCCTCAGGTACATGTCAGGCATGTGCCTAGGGGAGGACATAGACTGTGACTACCACTTACTGTCCATGAGATTTCTCTCACAGGGACATAAGGCACATACTGGGCACATTCCCATGTACCTGAAGGAACATCATAGACATTTACCTGCTATGTAATTGTGCTGTTAGGGTTAATATCACTGAACAGTAAGGCATATAATAAACTAACTTTTAGGATGTGCAGGATAAATTATAAAAGCTTTACTTCAAAAATACCTACATATACCATAATAAATTCAATGAGCTTCAAAATACAAAGTAACAAAATAACTTATAAGATCCCGTCTACAAAGTAATTGTTATCTAAATAATGGACATACACTATTTCGAGAATCGAGATAAAACGAGAAATCGTTTTAACTCTCGTCTCAATTTTGTTTGTTTTGTTTCAGAAACGAGATTAGAAATTCCGCTTCTCGAGAGCAACACTAAACGAAACCGTAATATTCTTGCCAAATGTTACACTTCTGGTTGTAATGCTATGACCTGAGTGAGAATAAGCTCCTCACTTTTAATGTTCTATAAGATAATAATAATTATTATTAGTTTATTATTATTATTATTATTATTATTATTATTATTATTATTATTATTATTATTATTCCTGAAAATTTGATAGTTCAAGTATTGAAACATCCGAGTATTCAAATATCTGAAGAACATAAAACGTGTGCCATCGCGGATCAATCGCAATCAAAAATTCTAAAGTAAGAAAAAGCACTAGTCGTTCGTGGATCCGAATCGATTCGACTACCTTCAGATTACTGGTCGAGCGATTTGACAACTTAACCACGATTATTACGCAGTAATTGATTTGTCCTTAGTTTGTTTACGAGTATAATACACGCACTGTGTTTGATTCAAAATAAAGGACTTTTGAATTTTGTTTTTAGAAAATCTGTAATGTTGATAATTTAGTGAATACAATGATATAATGCCCTCCGAGTCCTCAATTGTGTTTTGCCAATTAACCTGACTATTTCACGGCGACAGATATCTGCAAAAGTTCGTGTGCATCGGTAGGAAGAGTTTTAGGAAGCAAAGTAGGCATGCCATGGCATCCTTGAAGAACAATTATGGGAGAATACCTAAAGGAATTCCACGTGTTGTGCAGAAAATAAAGACAGTAAGCATCAAGCCATTGATCTTGCGCCACAAGAAAAATTGCTTGAACTGTTTCTGATGATGTTGCTGTCACTATGCCCGACATGACCATTGCCAGTACCCTGAAGAAAGAATGTATTTCCGAGAAGAGGAGACGGAAAAAGCCTTGCCTTACGGAAAAGCTCTTCAAGCGAGGAAATACTTTTGTTACATGTACGATACCCGGGGTGTTGACAAATGGAAACATGTAATAATTTCATGACGGATAGAAATTTAAGCTGACTAGGAATTATAGCGGTGTCAGTGTCTGGAGTCAAAATTAATGAAATTTAGACAAAAAAGAAAACATGGGGCTGATAATATTATTAATGTTGCTGAAGCAACCCCAACTGTACTTTTACAAAGATTTTCTCTACAATAAGTGGATAGTATTGTAAATCATGAATCACAAAGTTTACACCAAACAAATAAACACTTAATAATTTGAATGCAGATAACAAAGATACTAAGTTTGATTTTGATGTTAACGATGGTTTTATACACTCTCTCAGAGTAGATTTTTCTATGGAATTTGAAGTTGTAGGTGCTCAAGTTGGTGAAACAATTCGCCCAAAAGATACAATAAAACTTGTAGATAATTTCTTTTCACTCTTCTTCTCAAAAATAGGAATGAGAAAGCTTGGAATAGTTATAGATAAGATTCAATTACCAGAAATAATTTGAAGAATAATTGGAACTTTAAAAGTATCTAAACCTGAATCAAAACAACCTGCTTTCGAAACAGATCATAAACTTGGGTTAGGAAGGAACTTTACAGTTCTATTTCCATTAAGATTAATACGATGATTTTTAAGTTATTAGAAGAGAGTATGTAACAACGATAATTAAGAATTACATTTAGAAATTCTACTAATACTAATAAAATTTTACGTAAATGCACAGGGACAGAAGCAGTTGCAACTGCGGCTCATATAAAGAGTATAGAGATATCCCAGTAGTAGAATATGAGTCTAGTTATGAGAGTAAATTGAAATTGAATAAAATAAAAGAATCAAAAATCAGATATTCCTTTTAGATGTATAAGTACATTCAATAAGGTGTAACATGCACGTTATTTCAGTTTGACGTAGCAACACGATATAACTCGAGACAATTTAGTTAACCTATTATTTGTAATTGTAGCGTTTCAAAACTATAGGCCCATAGATTAAACTAAATATAGTAGTAAATTTGATCATTGTAAGGTGAAGAATATATATTATCCTGAGAATGTTCAGAATGAGATATTTTCGAAAGAAAATATAAACTTGGAAATTTCAAATAATATAAAGAAAGATTATTTTAAAATGTATGAATACAACACTTAAGAGAAAAATATGTGGAAATAGGAAAATAGACAAATATAAGCAATTAATTGCAGGAGATCAATGAATATGTAACGGAAAGAACAATATAAATATAGTAGATTTTACAGAAGCTGTAGGTGATTATACAATTTGTTATGGAGTTTTAATTGGCCAAAATAATTTTTCATATGATCTGAAGAATAAAATATTAAGTGATGAAGTTTAAGTCTGATATATTGTAATGTTTTATATGTATTAAATTTTATGGCTTATTATCCATAAAAGTTTTTCGTTTGCGGAAATAGGAATATAATTATCTAAAGGGAGTCAGTAACTCAGGCCATTTTTAAAATATATAACCACACAAAAGTTTTACAACAGTTTTAGATGAAGACAGAAGATGTCATTTCTATACTGCAATATGAAAATGTAAGTAAGGATATTAGATCATGTAAAAGAAAATATCAACGAATATATACTAAACGTTACCCCTTGAAATTTAAATTTGTTCTAAAGTTAGTGTGTTACAAATCACACCCGTGAACTCTACGGAGTTCCAAGTTTAAAGAAATATATATAAGGTTAAGAAAATAATAATTGGTATTACAAAAGTCTGGTATAGTAATATAAAAACAAGCCTCTAGGCAAAAAACATTCAACATACAAAAATTTATAAATATGTAACCATTTCAATTCGAGGTCTCTGTTTGGGCGGACATTTATCTGTAACCAATCCGTGAAATCTGGTCGCTGTTCGTGGTTCGTGGTCCTACCAATAAGTATTCTCCTGAGACTGGAACTTACCTGGACAGGACGATGAAGGACCTCTCCAAGAAGAGTTACAAATTGTTCCCAAATCGCTCGTCGGTCTCAATGATGAGATGAGCATTAGGCGCTGAGAGGTTCGGGTGTCTCGTCTCGAAACTCTCACGGACGATCAGACGGTCATCCAGATCGCAACACACGCAAACATCACTCACACAAACAACGAAAACACACTAGATTAAACAACACTATACTTATTTATTAGAATACTGTTAAAAAAATAACGAAGAGGAAGTAACACAACACTGAACACAGAATATGTATAATAATTTTCATCACTAAAATCACACTTTGCCGTTCTAATGCGCTGTAGCCCTTTATATATATATATATATATATGATTCTAATTCAGATTTCACTGCGACTGCCTCTCACACCATTGACGCACTTGGGGGATTAGCACTGGGGAAAAGTTGCCTGGACAATCTCACGAGGAATCCAGTTACTGCGCCAAACAATCCTGCAGCGTAAAGATGAGTCTTCAGCAAATTAAAAAAAAAGAGAATAGAATGCTGATGTTGGAGGATGCGTATATAACTGACATATACGCACAAGGTCTGCGGACCTGGGACTTCAGTAGTTGGGGCTAGCCGTAAGAAAACGTCCTTCACCGGCTAATAGCTTATGCCCCTTAACACAAAATCGTACTTGGTTCCCGACGCAACGTGCGTGGTGGCTGCGTACAATACCGGAGTCAAACTCCCTGAGCACCAAAGCTCAAGGTACGGGCTGCAACGGTCGAATCAAGAGTGTTGGCAGTTCATTCCAAAAACCACTCACTTAAATCGCCTGTGTGCACATGCAAACAGAATACGGAAAATAATTTATGATAATTTTAGTTTACTGCCTACAATGCACGAGACACGGCGATAAGTCTGGCGTGAGAAAGTACAGATAAGGAACTGCAAAACCAACGCAACCGGCGTCACTCTGGTCACTTGAGTACCTGTTCTGGTCTAGTCTGCTCTAATCTATTGCAATGTTTCATAAGCGATTAAAGAAAACACTTAATTCAGTTCCCAATAACTGTAGAATATATACTGTGCATATAATAAGTCAGGGAGAAACAGTGAAGTGGTTTGTCACTAACTGAAATGTTCTCACCAAAAGCAATGTTTTAAATATATATTTGAAAAAAAATGAAATACTTCTTTGTCCAATTGTGTGGGAAGGAAGCAACTGCCACCGAAGAAAGAACTTATATGCGTCGCAGAATAAAGTACAAATCAAAAATAATAGTCACTGTCTTTACGAAATATACAGAGTGTCCACAAAAATTTCCTTCTATAATCTGGTAGCGGTTATAAATACAAATATCCAGAAATTCTCGAGGTTTGAAAGAACATCCGAGTCTGATAAGTTTTGAATCATTATGCAAAAATAAAATTGATTTTAATGATTTTTGTATTATAAATCGTGGCAAAGAATGTTTATTTTTCAAACAAGATTGGAATGATTGGAATTATTAATTTGAAAGAAATGGAAATGAATAAGAAATATAAAATCGAAAAGATGGGAAAATAAAAACTAATTTTCTGAAAAGCATTTTAGTCGAATGCGACGAGTTTAAAGTGTTTCTTCATGCTGTTGTGGTTTTCAGGAAAGATGGGGTTTGGTATTATAGAAATATCAATGTTCCAATATTATAATTATTCCAAATTAGCTTAAGTCAACCATATAAGTTTTAATGCCTCCATAAATAAAGATTTTGATAAAGATTCATAAAAATATTTACACTGACAATATTAACTTTCAGTAATCCTAAACAAAACTGTATTTTTTTGAATTTGATGCTAATAAAAGACTCTAATGCTTAGTTTAGGAAATAAAATAACATATATTTTGCTTTTCTTCTGAAACTAGTAATTAATTTCGAAGCTACACTGTTAGGTTATTTTGTTGCCTGCCTGTGTTAAGTTACGTTACAAAGAAAAGTAAGAAAGAAAACAACATAAAAATGGAATTGTAGAGTTTGTCTTGCTTGAGGCATTGAGTTGGAAAGCATTAATGGTTTCGCTTCTTTAAAGAATGTAAACAGGATCCTTTTTTAAAAATGCTCGCTACCTAAGCAGCATGATTACCTGTTTCGACGTGACGCTATCTGAAAGAGAGAAAGAGAGTCAGTGATCGTCGCTCATCGTAATATCATAAAACAATTATTCGTCGGCGCTGACAAATGACGAAGGATGTTACCGAGCGTAAACAATTGTTTTTACTTATTATATTTTCCCTTTTAATGCTTTTGTGCTAGGATAATTTGAGATGTGTTTTAACAGTGATATTTAGATATAAAAATAAGATCGAATATGGTGATATTAAAATATGGTTGGTGTGTTGCAGAATTTCCAATTATACACTACTGGTGAAGCAACTTGTGAATGCGTGACTGAGCTCTACGATTCCTTTTCGTGACAGCTTTCTTTCTGTATCAGTTCTTATTCAAGTTTCAAAAGAAAATATTTCACAACATAGCAGTTTAACTTTGCCTTTGAATTTTATAACGACTGAATTCGAGCCTTAGCCTGTGGAACTTCAGCGGATTCTTTAGTTGGCATAAGGAGAAATAGACTTCAATTCTTAATAATTGTAGCATATAAAGACATATTTTTATAGAAATATAAAAGTATATACTTTGTAATGAATTGAAAATTGAGTATCGTAACCGTTCGCCGTTTTAATGCTGTAATCAAAACTGCACATACACACGTAACAGCTAACAGCTTGTTGTTGAGCATATGAAGGGGAAGCGCTAAGATTTTTACATTTCTATGCATGTAATATTCATGTAGTCATAATTATAATTATATGAAAAATATACGAAGCTAAGTGGAAGGTACAGTTAACGTATACTTTAGAATTTCCTTGATTGAACTAAGCAAATACAAAATACTATCGTAAAAATTATATTAAAAACGTACCATACGAGTGGCTCTAAAAATATATAAACTGTTTAATTGTGCATTGCATAATTGTGAATAACTTCTAAAGGATTGACGGAAACGCCTCATTTTTGAAGGTGTCATACTTAGATGTTTGGTATTCTGTTATTACATTGCATCCCGATAATGGTTTTGCAAGGCTGGTATTTAAACAAAGGGAGGAGAAACCCTTGAAGTTGTACATGAAGTACGAAACTTTCATTGAGATTCAATGACAGTGACAGAATCAATTTGAAACACAATCATTGGCATGTTTAACAATTGCCAGAATTCGTGGTAAATTTGAGACTGAGAATTGTGTTATAAATATGCACTGAAACCTTCTAACCGTCTCTCATAGCAACAAGTTATGGTAAGTCCCGTACTGTGTTAGAAAAGTTTACTCTTTCACCGCAGACGTCTGTGAGACAGTTTCTCAGTGAAACCGGTATGAGTCACGCAAGTGTTCGTTTCATTTTGACGGTCCCTACATTCACAAATTGCTTCACGCAATAAACGTGGACGACCGAAATCGTGGATTCGAGTACTGAGAGTGGTCTGAATACATGGAAGACTAGAAAGAAACGCTTGCAGAAATGATTATGTGGTCCGACGAGGTTACATTCACACTCAATGGAACAGTAGACTGACAGAATTGTATCTACTATTTGGAAATTCACATGGGAAAAACCATGAATTAACAGGAGATGAATGTGTGGTACATATTACCTTATCTTAGTTGGATTGGGCTGTTCTTTCGTAACAGAATACCTACTGGCGTGAAGTTCCAGCAGATGATAGAGACATCAATTTCATTTGTCATTACTGATCGCTATATGAACGAAAAATTTTACGTTCAAGCTGATAATGCCCAACCCCACTATAAGTATCTTGTCAGTCAGTTTCTCAATGAATATTTACCTGAATTGTGGATAAGAAGGACAGGATACGGTTTGTCGACTATCTCCTATGACACCCGGGACTCACTTCCACCTAGACGTTTACTTATGCAGAATTGTAAGGAACGTTGTTTACGGACAAAAGCCTCGTACATTGTATGATCTAGAAGTAGGCATCGAACGTTCCTGTGCGGATATCGTACTAGGCACATTGCAGCCGATAGTCTGCGCAGCAGTTCAGGGGCATGGCCAGTGCATTGATGCTAACGGGCGATACTTTGAACATATAAATTGAATTAGTTATTCATCGTGCTTTGCAATGTAATAATAGAACATTAAAATATAACTTCCAAAAACGAATTTCACTTTATTTTGTTAACTATCTTTAGGGGTTAGAGTGATTTAACTTTCAATATATGTTATGGCAGTCCATTCGCAGCTTTTATGAAGAATTTGGAAAAACTGTATACCGTATTTAATACTATAAGAAGCAGAAACATACATTGTACTTTTTTTGTATTGAAAATTGTTATACACTATATACTGTAAAGTATTGCTGTTTGAAACGGACAATTTACACTAGAAGAAAATATTCTAGAATTTACACATAATTCGATACAAAAAGTAATTTCAAGTTTATTTATTTTCTTTTAAATAAGAATATAAGGTTTTGAATACAGGCTTTTAATACTGTAAATATTACCTACAACGGGCCCCTTATTAAACGAAAACACATGTTAAGGGGAAATATTTCACGATCCCATGAATTTAGAGGTAAAAAATGAGTTACATTCTTTTGATTACGCGGAACTTGTGTTGCGTACAAAGAATATTAAAATAAGCTTTTTATCGAAAATTTTAAAGTTTCGGAATGTAGCGTTTAGAAACTTTTTGGACGCTCCATGATAAATTTAGGTATAAGAACTACATTACATTTTCTTGCTACCTTACTAACACATTTAATTTTTAGTCCACCAAGCCCGTTCCGCAATATAAGGTTCAAGGTTTTGAATGAAGTACAATTTTCATAGAGTTATTTTGAAATACCAGTAACTCGTTCTCAAACTGGTCTAGAGGCATGGAATAAGAAGCATAATATACACAATAGGTCAAAAGGGAGCCAAAAGTAGAAAAGGGAGTGCGGGAAAGGGCACAGTATCTATTTTCTTTCTTGGCCTTGGGAAACATTTCTAGTTTTTTGTTCACTACAAGTTATCTGTATTAATTCGTAGCAGAAATAAATACTGTAATTGAATATGGTATGTACGGTATTTTGTTCTAGATCACTGTCAATTATATGTATATACACTATTTAATTTTTTAAAAAATAGACCTATCTCCCTTAATCACAAAAAATTGGCGAGTCCTGTTCAATTTCGCTTGACAGGTTTTACTATATAATTATGCCAGAAATACTTATTTACTTCTCTCATTATATTTATTATTTATTTATAGACACTTGGCGCATTCTAATCTTTTTATTTGTATATAGTATTTGTAAATTACAAGATATAGATGTAGATAGATGTGTTTCAATTTCAAATACTGAGTTGTTTAAACCCCGAAGAAGCCAAATGCATTCAAGAAGCCGTGAATGCATGTAGAGGTGAAAATATTACAAGTGAACTTGCGTTTATCAATACTCATTTCAGTTCAATTTCAAAGATCATAATGAGATTAGAAGAGCGTGTGAATAGGACTTTCTAGTGCATTTGAGCTGTTTGAGCCAACGAAACAGACTCCGCCAGGACTAGTCGTACAAGCATTTGTTCGAAAAGCACAGTCAATAGTCGCGGAAACTTTTGGCATAAAATTCTTGTTTGATGCAAGTAACGTGTTCACGGGAAAAATGAATCACGAATTTCCAGATATATCAGCAAGTAAAATACCCAGTATTTCTTCTTTGAAATACTGTCTCTTAACGACCCCTCTGACACGGAAGGAACATTGTACAGAAATGTTTCGACTGACAAACGCAGAAGACATACCAGAAAATTCCGAAAACCACATATTTGTGTATTGTATAACATAAATGGATCATAGTTGTATACCAAGTATATGCAGTTCCAGTAATACAACTTTTATTTCATCTAAAGAGCCATAAAAGTTCTCATTTAACTTTAGCTTTTGATTGGTGCATATTTACCCTTTTTAGTGCATATTTGCATATTTTCGTGATTTTTAGTGCATATTTGCATGCATATTTTGCTGTTTTTTTTACTGCATATCGATCCGAAGTTTACTCATAAGCACATTATAGGTGCGTTCATTACACATTAGCAAGATAGGTAATTTAAATGTACTATAAGTTAATGCAAACAATCTAGGTTTACTCCAAGTGCTCTATTAGGAATAATGCTACATGCTACATATTAAACGCAATTCTAAAACAGTTCCAATCCAGGATGACAATAAGGAAAACGTTATTTTCTGTGTGAGTCAAACAAAAATGGCTGAACCGTTGAGGATAAATATTTGCATACATAGTTCTACGAACGTTCTACGAAAGTTCTACGAACTGAGATTTTATGGCGAACTCAAAAGAAAATATTTACCGCAAATAATCGATCTTGATCCAACTTGGCCTGGTGGTAGATATTTAATAGGCATATAAAATAATATTGTGTTCAAGTATTTGGTTCCGGAGTTCTGGCTTTCGAATTTGGAATGTGGACTTGATCAAAGTTTCAATAATAATAATAATAATAATAATAATAATAATAATAATAATAATAATAATAATAATAATAATAATAATAATAATAATAATAAAATACACGGAACGAAACAATTTTATGAAATCTGTTTTGAGGTGATTGATTATCTCTTTAAATATAACGTAACCTTGCAACGAACAGTTGATATACATAGATGAATTCCATGGTGTAAATATTGGCCATGCTGGATCTATTTAAGTATTCTGAAATAAATTTTACGATTTAGTGACAAACTGTTTTTATGTGCACTCTTCCTAATTATTTGTTTCCTTGTAGACTGCCATACTACAATTTGTTCGGTGGAGTAACTGTCTTGACCCGTGAGCAGTTTCAAAAGCTGAATGGCTACAGCAATATGTATTGGGGCTGGGGTGCTGAGGACGACGATATGGGAAATCGAATCATATCCAACCGTCTTTACATATCCCGGTATCCTGTGAACATCGCTCGATACATAATGTTGCGTCATAAGGAGGCAAGTAAAAATCCAAGAAGGTAAGCCAATCAGTGGTTTCAGGGAGCAGAAACCATCCGTTCTCTATGGTAGTATTCTTATAACGGATGTTGAACTAGGCTTAGTTTTCTAGGTAACATATCTGGTATAAACGATATTAATATTACGGTAATCCTTGTGGAGTTGGTCAATCGTCTTAACATGTGTTTGTGTGTCTATCAGTATGCTCAACAATAACTCATTAAAGAACATTCAACTACTAATAAAAGATGCTCATAATTGTGTAGATTTCCCATTACGTTTTCTATGCTAATCTGAAGATGCTTAATCTAAATGAAGGTATTTTAAAATGTTACCAATGCACTGGGTTATCCGTAAAATAACTCCAAATCTTAAATATCTTTGCTTTATTGATCATATAGAAGTAATTAATTTAATATTTCGTACTACAATTTGTGTAATGCTTAATCAACATATAATATCATTACGTAATTATATACAGACACTTTTCTTAATAAAAAGTATTAAAATTTAGTGTTAAAGTGCAATTAAAATGTACCCAGTTTTGTTAATGTCATAAGTATACTTCAGGCACCCCAACTCTGAGGTTACTTTTATTATGCCCTATGGACGAATAGGTTTGAATTGGATTCACCGTCGTCATATGATTATAAAAAGACGCATAGTAACGCATTGAAGCGTGCGCACTTTTACTATTGAAATAAGCGGTATTTCAAAGATCCCAATGTAAGGATATCCTTCTCGTGCTTTATAGATAACTAAGTTTTAGAAATATTCTATATAATTCAGCACCTTTATATGTATTACCTTTATCAGTTTCTCATTTATTCTACTCTGATGGCATCTTCTTTCTACCCGTATGCCTTTTAAAATTAACACATTATGTCATCATTGTTATATATGAATTAGAAAATCATGAAAGTGAGCGAAAAGGAAAATTATTAATTAGAGTAAAATATATTTTAAAAAAGTATTTGTCAAGAATTAATTGCAATATGCATTACTTTTTCATTATAGAGAAATTTGTTACCATTAGATAAATTACATATATTAAAGATTTTATCTTAAAGGTTTCTTGTTTTATCATTTGTAAAGCAAGCGAATCACTCGTATCAGCGTTTCCCATTTTAATCTTTCCACACAAATATTTCGAAAACGATTGAAAATAGATGACAACTCGAATAGGAAATGCCACGGGGCACATCGAATGATGCCCACAGTGCCCTGAGGCTGCCCTTCAGCGTGCCCAGAGGCCAACTTTAAAAATTTAAATGGAAACATGGGCGAGTGATATCTCGTTCGATAGATCATTAGAAACTAAAAAGCGTTGTGAAAAAAAGATTTTTCATATCGATCACCGTGTTCAAAATGGTGACCAAGACATGGTGTCTGTATCAGATAAAGTGTCCAGTGCCACTAATATGAAAACGTTTGAACATAAATGAACCGAACGAAAACAAATAGAAAATGCCATAGGGCACATCGAATGGCGTTGTCGCTTTGCCCCCAGTGTCGCCTTTCATGGAGGTCAAGAACGCAACTTCAAAATTTTAAATGGAAACTTGGGGAAAATGATACATTGTTTGATAGATCTTTAAAAACTAAAGAGAGCTGTGACAAAAGATTGTTTATATCGGTCACCATTTACAAAATAACCGACAAGACATGGTACCTATATCAAGTAAAACGTCCAGAGCCCATAGAATGAAAACTGTTAAAGATAAATGAACAGAACAAAAATTTTAATACTAAATAACAAAAGATATTTATCATATCATGGCTCGAGAATGTTGCTACAGAGGAAAAGATGATTAGAGTAGAAGTGCAATAATTCGAAGGGGGAAATCTATTTCCTAGAAAATTATCACTCCAACCTCACTCCGTAAGTGGATGAAGCGGGAAGGAACGATGAAATTGCAAATGAGAAACTTAGTTTTTGAAAACTGAATCTAAGCAACAAAATTACCTGAAATGTGCTTTTGTAGGAGATAGATATCTCTGTAATGAGAAAAAGTAGGTAAAATTCGTGCTAAATGGTACCAACCATTTTAATGCATGTAATGATTTCATGCAAAATTGAATCAATTGAAATTCAAAACAAAATTGTCGAAGAATTCTGTTTTTATAACAATGTGTTCAAATGTTGCTTTATTCAAGTGTCGCATGCACGATATTGGTGCGATTCTATCGAATCTTGGAATACTTATCGAACGAAATATCACTCAACCCATGTTTCTATTTAAAATTTCGAAGTTCAGCCCAGGGCCCCTATGAAAGTCCGTCGCGACATCATTCGAAGTGCCCCATACAATTTTCCTGCTTCACTTTTTGTTCAGTTCATTTGCCTTCAACCGATTTCATATTAGCGGTACTGGACATTTTATCTAATAACATCTATCTATCTATCTATCTATCTATCTATCTATCTATCTATCTATCTATCTATCTATCTATCTATCTATCTATCTATCTATCTATCTATCTATCTATCTATCTATCTATCTATCATTTTATCTAATGTCTTTGCTGCCATTTTGAATACGTTGATCGATATGAAAAATCTTTTGCTATAACGCTTTTTAGTTTCTAAAAATCTATCGAGCGAAGTATCACTTGCTCAATGTTTCCATTTAAAACTTTAAAGTTGGGCCTGGGGCCCTCATGAAGGGCGACGCAGGGGGGCACAGCGACAACACCACTCGATGTGCCCTATGGCATTTTCTATCTGAGTTTTTGTTTGGTTCATTTATGTACAACCATTTTCGATATATATTTTGTGGAAATATTAAAATGAGCCACTCTGTATATACAGGGTGTTTATGAACTATAAAGACAAACTGTAAGAGCTAATTCCTTACATCAAAATTAGAGAAAAAGTTCATATGGACCTGTGGGGAAAAGTTCATAGTTTCAGAGCTAGGGCTGTACAAAATCGCGAAAAAGCCAAATTTCAGTGGGCCCTATTTCGAATTCCAGAAACTATGGATCGTTGTCCTTATCAGTGTAATGAAACGCAATCCAAAAATGCATATTTCATTAATTTTCAGTGGGTGTACAGACTACTCCATACAGGGTGAAATTCCCAGATATGCCATCAACCGAATTTATAAGTATGTTCGAACTTTATGATTGGTCCAAAGTAGGAAAATGATAAGCCTTATAGCAGTTAACACGGAATCCTTTGGCGCGATGTTGAAAGTTTTAAGGATCGTCAGCAGCACGGTTTCTTCTACTCGGGAAAAGGCCGGCTGCAATGTTTTCTTTCACGCTTATAAGTGAAGAAAACGTGAAACATACCGTGACGAAATACATTGTATCATACATTATTCCGAACACAGAAAGACATAAAGCTGCCGGTTCCTAACACTTCTGACTTCCCTCCGAAGCATTGGATGTCATTGTTGTCAAGGCTTACCTTCTGCCTTCTTTGGACTATCTCTGAAATCCAATGTCGTAGACTCTGGTGTGCCTCAGGGATCGAACTTAGGACCTCTGTTATTTATACTATTTGTTAACGATTTACCACCTGTAATAACATCTTCCCACAAACTTTTGTTTGCTGACGATCTAAAAATCTATCGCAGTATCTCCACGGAATTAGACGCAATTTCTTTGCAAAATGACATTAATGCTATTTCCCAATGGTGTGAATCAAATAAGTTGCTACTAAATATTAGAAAATGTAAAGTAGTGTCATACACCAGGAAAATAAACTATGTACGCAATGCGTATACAATTAATCAAACGCCAATTGAGAGAGTGGATTATGTTACTGATCTTGGAGTCACTCTGCAGTCAAACCTATCATTCGATATTCATGTCAACAGAGTAATTGGTGAGGCCTTTAGGAATCTTGGCTTTGTGATGAGATTAGGAGGTGATTTTTCTAATACTAATGCTCTCAAAACATTATACACTGCCTATGTGCGGTCTAAGGTGGAATATGCAGCGATAATATGGGGTTCTAATAGTAAGAAATATATAAATAAAATCGAAAACATTCAAAATAAATTTGTGCGCTTTTTGACATATAAAGAAACAGGTATATATCCCAAATTTGAGAACTACGAAGGTCTTCGAAACAAATATTTATTACAATCTCTTGAAAGCAGAAGAAGTCATTTCATATTATCTTTCTTACATAAAATAATTCATGGTGCAATAGATTCAGAATATTTGTTATCAGAAATCAAAATTCGCGTCCCACATAGAGCAACGAGACCCCATAATGACATATTCCATCTTTCAGCACAAAGGACTAATGCATTAGATGTATCGCCTATCAGAAAAATGTGTATATTGTATAATAAGACGTCACAAGAACACCCAGATATAGATGTTTTTAGTTACAAACAAAATTTTCACTCTACATAAATTTGTTGTATCCTGTATATCGTGCTATTTGTATTTTAACGTATATTTTACTTTCATATTATTATTTTATTATATGTGTATTTTAGAGTGTATTATAATTGAATTGCGTCATATTAGTATGTTATTATATATGTATTTTAAAGTGTATTAAATACACTTTACAATAAGGGAAAACTGTAATTAGGCATTTGCCTGTTGTTTTTCCGAAATAAATAAATAAATAAATAAATCAGGATATATCTGAAAATTCTATTGAGAGTATATCTGAGAATTACACCCTGTAGGGCAGCGTTTTCCAACCGGTGTGCCGCGAATGGACCGCTAGTGTGCCATGAGGAAATCGAAACAATACTATTAATTCTATAGCAACCAAATTGCAAGACATAGGGAAAAAATGTATATTTTTGTATTTCATATTTCATATTCATAGTTCATATGAATTTCTACTATGGAAAAAAATAATGTAATTGTAATACATTATTCTATATCTATTACTGTGTAGCAGACAGTATTTCGGCTCGTACACATTTCCACGGTTAGCTGCTATGTTACGCTTCAATTGAGTCATACTAACACCGAGAAATGGAAGCACTTGTACGGTACGCGTCAAGTGAACGTTCATAGAACACTCATTCGCACGTGAATGACAGAACAACACTTTGTTAAACAGCTGTGTTTTGACTTCGACGTATCGTAAGCTGTGTGATTGGAATAATATGCACTTTAGTCCAGTAAAGATAGCCCATTTTTCTGCCAAGAAAGGAACAAATTAGTAACAAGCTGAAAATTGGTATGGAAGTAGGGGAATATGTTAGGAATGACATACTAAATGTCCTCTAAAATCCCACTGTAGCTTTTCCCGCAATTTTGAAAAATGTCCGAAGTCTTTCCTTAAGGAATTTATGGAAATCGTCATCATTTATGTTTATTCTTCTAGCCACCGTTCTAATTATCACAAAGCCATGAATCATATATGATTGGAAAGCTTGAAAGACAGAAAATATAAGTAAATAACATATATGCCCTTCGTGCTAAATTTCTAGAAGAAGAGGAAGAATAAAACAGCTTTTTTATTTAAAAAAGATATATTTTCAGAAATCATGAAAAGTTTGCAACACTGACAGTTATTGTACACCAACCAAACACCACCAACAGATGTCCTTGATATTTATCTCAATCATAGCCAACAATGACACAAATCGGTGCAATACAAGAAAAAAATATAACTTATGTTACTTTCTGACCTCTTTGTACAAAAGTACATAAGGTGACACACTTTCATGGTTCTAGTCACCTTCTTTTATTACATAGGACCAATAGTTATATATCACTGGAAATCTTAAGAAACGTAAATTCGAACGAAGTAACACTTATACAAATCAAGCCCAATTTGTGGAAGAAGTGCAAAACCCAAAATTTCGGGACAAAACGTGATTTTCGCATAAATTCTTTAAAATTTGCAACACTGACAATTATCGTATGTTAACAAAACTCAGCCACCGTTTTCACTATCATCATTATTAATTTACTTTTAAAATGGCGTACGTTTTTCCCAATGGAGTAAGCTTTTATGACACATAGTTATACATCACTTAAATATAGCACAACAATTATTTATTGACAGCATTAGAAAGTAGCAGAAATTGGTGGTCTCCTTTTTATAGGGAAATCGTAATTCACACACTTAAAATCACTCTCAACTACAATAGTCATTTGAGTGTATTTTTTAAAAAAATATATTGTTTATAACTAGAGTGCAATTTTCCTCCTAGTATTCTTCAAATCAACTTAATACAGAATTTACATTCGACATTAGTATGGACTTTAAGAACATTTTTGTAACTTGTCCATTCGGATTTATTTTATTAGAAATCAATGAGGTTATCATTATCTCGTTCATCTCCATGGTTTTCATCATTTGATTTTGCATTCATACATCCAATTCTTCGACACTGACATAAATTAGAGCACACAATTCCTGGTTTCCGACAAATGTACATACTTTAACAGCCCTTTTTACAGTTACAGGATATTACACGGAACAGGTTCCTTGGTCATTCTTGCTGGTACGAGAATACCTCCTAATGTTGTCCATCCATATTGAGTCGCTCGCAAATCATTTCCACGGTACAATTAAACCTGATGATATAGTGTTTCGCAGCATCACTGGTGGGTGGCAATTTTGCCAATTGTATTTCGTTCTGAATGGTGAGCGAAATTCATCCAGTAAGGTTACTATTGCTGGAGAATTGAAGTGTGTTAGTAGAAATGATTTGCCAGCTTCATAGATTGTACACTAGCATTATCATGGTTCAAAACTTCAAGTGATCGGCATAAATCTTCCCGTTTTTGAAGTAATCGCAATGGCTTTTTCTTTCCCAGTCGATACAAAGCACATGATGTGTCGCATCCAGTTAAAGCATGATAACTGAGCAAAACAGTTAGTATGTTTGTCTGTGTATCTTACAACTTCTTAGTACGAAATTCTTTTCTCACGTCTTGTTCACGTCCGAGCTTTCGAAATGTGATGTCGTCCTGATTATTACCTTGTTCAAGCAAAATGATTAAAATGTCAACATCCTCGCCAATTACTACGACGTGCCTACAAGGATTTAAAGACTTGGCTACAGCAGTTTTAGCTATAAGTGCGTCAGCATTACTTCCCTCTTGCTGGGTTTGAATTCCAGCTTGTGTCATATGAACCATCAACTCACAGGCGAAACAATCCTTATTTTTGAAATTACCTAAGAATTTATCTCTATTTTGTTAATAATGTGGTTTCATTTGTGAATAACACCAAAGGTGGTTGAACCTTTGACTCACGTTGCTCCCTTCATCGGCTTTTGTACAGTTTTCAATGCAATACCCATAAAAAATAATTGTTGCTTTCGTTCTTGAGTTTGTGAGTACATAGGGCACATATGAGTTGTGCACGTCAAGGTATGTTCAATGTTGGGCCAAACTACATGATGTAGAAACTAGCTTCAATCTATAACGTACACAATGATTTAAATTTGAGTTTTAAAATTTGTCCGATATTCAAACATGTACAAAGCGGACTTTTTCGTTTTTCTCATGGACATTTCTGTGAAGAGAGAAAGTGAATAGGGTGCAAGCTCGTAAGCAAAACACTGCTGGAGTTCTTTTTCGGACTTCTACTCATATGATTCAGTTGAAGTATGGTGTTTACAGCCAGTAGCTCATCACGGATACGTACTACATTGTGCATTACAGATAGTGTGATGACGTTATCTTTTTGTTTAAGTTTCACATTTCCAAAAATCTGTCCAAACATTCCTTCCATAGCAGCCAATCCGATTTCCTTAGATTTATCAGTTGACCATTTCATTACCTACCATGCTAGTGCTTAGGGACGCGAGCTCCGGATATGAAGGGAATGGAGAATGCTGGCAAAACCAACGCAAGAATTTCTTTAGATGTAATATATCACGCGATTGACTGCTTTGATACAGGTCCACATGCCGACCAGTGTGAAGTTCATGCCTATCTTTGTTTAATAATTTTTCAAGACATTCTCGTAAGTGGCATGCTGCTGGCATACTTGACACACACCTAGATATTATCTTTTCAATCATGCCTCTCCCATGGGTCAGTCCACCGCTACTCTTCATTGCTCTCGCTAAAACGTGCTCAATCGTCACATCAGACCATGTACCACTCCAAAATAGATCTTTTCTACTAATAGCGAATACAGTAACCGTCTCCTGTAAAAAACTGGAACTCATGAGGATCCATTTCATCCTCCAACCGCAACATTTCTTGTAAGTACAGATATGCGTATTTGGCATACAAAAGATGCCCAGCTGCATAGAAGTATGGTAACATTTCTCACATGCAGTGAAGATGAAGATTCAAGTCTCGAGTTGTTTCGAATTAAAAGACGCATAATTTTTAGAAGCTGAAAGTACAGAACGAATAACTTAGAGATACGGCTTGTTTCTGGAGCAGCGTCAATGAATAACTTCAGGTCATTTGCAATCTTGATTGACTATGTTTGAATGTTGAACGACTACATCAGTATCGATATCTTCTTCAGTCATTAGAGGAATACAAACATTTCGCAATTGACGCACAAACTCCTCAGTGCCGTCTGATTCATTAAATATACAGTATATATTGCAATTACTAACTATGTTTTTTAAAAAATGAGCTCGCAAAGCACGAGCAATAAGAATGGCCTGACTTCATCTGTGGCATCGAGTTACTAGCATACACACTAGACAACAGTTATTCAATGCCACTACCTTTCATTATATATGCAACTGTTTCCATAAATGACATTATAGTGTGGAAAACCCCAAAGTCTAACAACTACTGACGGTAATTCACCAGAATTTCTACATGCTGCTACAATGTAACATGCTTTGGAGTACAAAGGTTAATCCAACGTGACTAAACACGCTTTTTTGCTTATTTATTCACACTCTTTCCTGGCAAACATAAGCGTCGAATATACAGCATCCATGCTTATTGGCTGAAGATTGATGAAAGGTTGAATTACTACTTGATATATTTGATACTTATTGTTGTTGCTTGTCACCAGCTCCATAAATTCATTCCAATTGGGGCAAGTTGGTGTCTTCAACACTTGAGAATCATCCATGTTACATCGTACAGAAGGTGGATTTCAGTTTGGATATTCAGAACACGAAGGTATATTATATCTTCAATGATTAAATCCGAAAGGCCATTACCTTTGCGTGTGTACGTTAAAAGTGGTATATTCCATTCATTCTTTGACAGTGTACGTTTCTGAGCCCTGGTATTGCTCAATGATATGCGAGTGACTGAATATGAATGGACAACATTAGGAGGTATTCTCGTACCAGCAAGAATGACCAAGGAACCTGCTTCGTGTAATATCCTGTAACTGTAAAAAGGGCTGTGAAAGTATGTACATTTGTCGGAAACCACGAATTGTGCGCTCAAATTTATGTCAGTGTCGAGGAATTAGATGTGTGAATGCAAAATCAAATGATGAAAACCATGGAGATGAACGAGATAATGATAACCTCATTGATTTCTAATAAAATAAATCCGAATGGACTGGTTACAAAAATGTTCTTAAAGTCCATACTAATGTCGAATGTAAATTCTGTATTAAGTTGATTTGGAGAATACTAGGAGGAAAATTGCACTCTAGTTATAAACAAGATATTTTTTAAAAATACACTCAAATGACTATTGTAGTTGAGAGTGATTTTAAGTGTGTGAATTACGATTTCCCTATAAAAAGGAGACCACCAATTTCTGCTACTTTCTAATGCTGTCAATAAATAATTGTTGTGCTTTATTTAAGTGATGTAAAACTATGTGTCATAAAAGCTTACTCCATTGGGAAAAACGTACGCCATTTTAAAATTAAATTAATAATGATGATAGTGAAAACGGTGGCTGAGTTTTGTTAACATACGGTAATTATCAGTGTGTTGCAAATTTTAAAGAATTTATGCGAAAATCACGTTTTGTCTCGAAATTTTGGGTTTTGCACTTCTTCCACAAATTGGGCTTGATTAATATAAGTGTTACCAGGTTGTAAATAACTGCTATGCAGACCGGGAGGCCCAAGCCATCAGGGGGCCCCAAATCGTGAAGTGGGATGTAGAGACGGGGCCCCATTCCTCGCTGCCTACGGTGGGGCCTCCAAGCCTTTAGTTACGCCACTGAGTGTTACCTCGTTCGAATTTACGTTTCTTAAGATTTCCAGTGATATATAACTATTGGTCCTATGTAATAAAAGAAGGTGACTAGAACCGTGAAAGTGTATGTCACCTTATGGCACTTGTGTACAAAGAGGTCAGAAAGTAACATAAGTTATATTTTTTTCTTGTATTGCACCGATTTGTGTCATTGTTGGCTATGATTGAGATAAATATCAAGGACATCTGTTGGTGGTGTTTGGTTGGTGTACAATAACTGTCAGTGTTGCAAACTTTTCATGATTTCTGAAAATATATCTTTTATAAATAAAAAAGCTGTTTTATTCTTCCTCTTCTTCTAGAAATTTAGCACGAAGGGCATATATGTTATTTACTTATATTTTCTGTCTTTCAAGCTTTCCAACCATATATGATTCATGGCTTTGTGATAATTAGAACGGTGGCTAGAGGAATAAACATAAATGGTGACGATTTCCATAAATTCGTTGTCGTAGTCGAAAGATAGCGGACATTTTTCAAAATTGCGGGAAAAGCTACAGTGGGATTTTAGGAGACTTTTAGTATGTTATTCCTAACATATCCCCCTACTTCCATACCAATTTTCAGCTTGTTACTAATTTGTTCCTTTCCCTATCTTTAATGGACTACTTGGTTTGGTTAAAACAGCAAAATTAAAGGTACAAGACATTTGTTTGTTCGTTATTTAGTGATCTTCGTTCTTAATGAAAGGTTGGATACAGTTTTCGAAAAAGAAAGCGTATTTTTCGAAATCTGATTCATATATTTCATTGCAATTGTTTTCTATTTTAAAATTAGAATAAAAAATAAGCATAATGAATTAGCATTTGTGGAAAACCAGTGATCGAGCTTTCATCTCTGTGAGAAGGAGATCAGTAATCACAGAAAAAATTACCATGGTATTTTATATTTGCAAATAATAATAATAATAATAATAATAATAATAATAATAATAATAATAATAATAATATCTAATAATAGCAATAATAATAATCTGTAAGTGTGCCGCGAGAATCGAAGTTACACCCGTAGTGTGCCGCAAGTTGAAAAAGGTTGGGAAACGCTGCTGTAGGGAATACCCTGCATACCTATTGAAAATTTACGAAATATGCAAGTTTGGATTGTGTATCTGTGGCTTCCTTTAAACTGATAAGGACCACCATCCAAAGTTTCTGGAATTCCAAATAGGATCTGTTGAAATTTGGGGTTTTCGCGATTTTGGACAGTCCTAGCTCTGAAACTATGCATTTTTCACCATAAGTTCATATGAGCTTTTTATCTTATTTTGATGTAAGGAATCACCTCTTACAATTTGTCGGCATAGTTCATTAACATGCCTTATAGATAAGTGTGTCAGTTTGTATGTTTTGTAATGATTTTAATACATTTTGAAATTTGTTTGTTTTGTTTTCTTATTATTTACTGTTTCAAGTTGTTCTAATGTTACCTAGGTATAGCATCTTGTTGATCAATTCTCTATAACAGCAATTTTTAATTAGAAAATCATTCATTATCTATAATTTGTTGTAAATGTCATATTTATTTCAAATTTAAAGGCTTGATAACTCATAACTTTGTGATGTGTGTTATAGTATCCTCTTTTATATCTTCATTTTTTTGCTTTCGTATGATCACTTAAGTTCTTTAATAGTTTTAATTGCTCCTCACTAGTGTTAAAATTTGGAACATTACTTTTGCTGTCTACAAAATTACCAAATGTGTATATATTTATTATATACCAAATAATAGTCCTTCCCAACGAAAATTTCAGAATAACTTTTTTCACTATAATGTTATGTGTTTGTGAGTTTTTAAAATCAATATCGATGTGAATATTGTTTTCTTGAATAGACAATACTAAAATAATTGTATTAATAAGGACCATTCTTCGTTTCTAATGTTTGCAAAAGGTAAACTACAAACTTATCTGCAAGCGTTTCTTCCATGTATAGTAAGTTCACTCGTTTATGGTTTGTAAATTTTTGTGTATAACTAAACAGTGTCTTACTACTTTGAATACTTATGTTCTTTTAAAACCCTTTTTTATGTCTTGCACTGATATTTGAACCTTGATTTGTTCTGTAAATATTTGTCTAGCATATATATTTTTGGGAATAATTTTATTTTGCAAGGCTTATATATGATAGAATCGCAACTAATTTTTTTTTTGTATTTTCATACCTTAGTTTTCTACTTCTAAAACTGTTAGAATAAATGGTATCGTAAAAATAAAACACCAATATATTATTTTGGTGAATTTCTTATCTTTCTAATTGGTGTTGTATTTTAAGTTAAATTCATTCTTTTACATCTTTGATTTTATTATCTTTCTCATTTATTTTGTTTCTTCATAAACATATTATTTATTTTCAAACTAATTACCTCGCTGTGAAGAAACAAAAACATAGCTCCTTTAATTAAAAAAATCATATTAATTGTAGAGAAAATCTTCGTAAAAGCATCCATAAAAAATAAAAATAAAATTAATGAATCATAATGATATTTAATGCCAATTTCTAATCCTAAGCTCACATTGGCTTTCATCACTGAAGCAATTCCTAAAGCGGGCATTTTTTCAGTAATTAAATGGCATGTCTTTTGCAAAATATTTCCAACTCTTTCTCCGCACTATGTCTTAAGAGCATATTTTTATTATCTCTGTAATACAGTGAAACCTGTCAACTTGGCCACCTCTCTAAGTTGGCCCCCTGCTTATTTTGGCCTAGTTCGTCTTGAACCTGCATTTTCCCATAAGACATTCGTTACTTACTACATAAGTTGGCCACCTGTCTATCTTGGAAGTTGGCCACACTGAAGCAATATTTACCCTATGATGATGATAAATTTACCTTCATATCTTGGCCACGCAAAATACAGTTTTGTTATTTTTCTTAACTCTTTCGAATTCCCATATGAGAGGCAGATGTTCTGTATTTGTGACTGCACAAAGAAGCATAGATTCGCACAATTTGTTCTTGGAGGTCAATGGACAGAACACTACCCTCATAAAAGGGTGGTGAAGGAAGATGTGAATAAGAAAAAGCACGTACAGGAATTCAGGAAATGGTTGTACGTAATTGTTTAGCCTGTCTGTTTTGGTAAAACCAAGGTGCATTTTGCCAGCCCCCCCCACCTTGGAGTTTCGAAAAAAAACCTATGCCAATCGTTTGTGCTACGTTTGTGCCGGAATGTACCGCAAAGATTTTCGTTTGTACCACTTCCGGTACGAAGTTATAATAGTTTTAAAGTGGGGGGCTAGGGAAACGGCAGTCCCCCCACCTTGGAATTTCGAAACGAAACCTATGCCAATCGTTTGTGCTACGTTTGTGCCGGAATGTACCGCTAAAATTTTCGTTTGTACCACTTCTGGTACGAAGTAATAAGGGTTTTAAAGTGGGAGGGCTGGAGAAACGGCAGCCTCCAAACTTGAAATTTCCAAACAAAACCTATGGCAATCGTTTGTGCTACGTTTGTGCCGGAATGTACCGCAAAAATTTTCGTTTGTACCACTTCCGGTACGAAGTTATAAGGGTTTTGAAGTGGGGGGCTGGGGAAACGGCAGCCCCCCTCCTAAAAATTTCAAAACAAAACCTATGCCATTTATTTGTGCTACGTTTGTGCCGGAATGTACCGGAAAAAATTTCGTTTGTACCACTTCCGGTACGAAGTTATAAGGGTTTTAAAGTTGGGGGGGAGGGGTGGAGAAACGGCAGCCTCCAAACTTGGAATTTCGAAACAAAACCTATGGCAATCGTTTGTTCTACGTTTGTGCCGGAATGTACCGCAAAAATTTTCGTTTGTACCACTTCCGGTACGAAGTTATAAGGGTTTTAAAGTTTAGGACTGGAGAAACGGAAACCCCCTAAAGTGAAATTTCGAAACAAAACCTATGCCAATCGTTTGTGCTACGTTTGTACCGGAATGTACCCGGAAAAATTTTCGTTTGTACCACTTCCGGTACGAAGTTATAAGGGTTTTAAAGTGGGGGGCTGGAGAAACGGAAACCCCCAAAAGTGAAATTTCGAAACAAAACCTATGCCAATCGTTTGTGATACGTTTGTGCCGGAATGTACCACAAAAATTTTCGTTTGTACCACTTCCGTTACGAAGTTATAAGGGTTTTAAAGTGGGGGGCTGGAGAAACGGAAACCCCCAAAATAGTCCAGGAACTTTAGTCAAAAAATGGGTGTTTCTTCGGAAAAATTAGAAGCCAAGGTTTTCCTTCACAAAAACGTTCATTAGGTCATTCTAAATGACATATCAAAAGTCCCCTACTTTCTGCTGTACGCTTCCCCTATTTTCGGGGGGTGGAAGTGTGGGAGGAAAACGCAATTTAAAATACAATCTAATTCAGTTTATTTGCATGTTAACCTAAATATTCCGAATAAAGAAACAAAATTTACCGGCAACGCTTAGCACATTTGCTCGTAAATGTTTCAGAGGAAGTCTCAAAGAATATAGGGTCGGGTTTCGGAAATATGACGTCATCAAAATGGCCGACACCAGAATTTGTAGTGTTTTGTGGGAATGGTTATAACTTCCCGTAGAATAGTGATAAAACCGTCGTTTTTGTTTCAGATTGAAGATCATTAATTACCAAATGTACGAAATGAAAAGTGCTGTCTGCATTGTTAATTTCTTTCGAGATACAATATCAAAAAAACTAGTTTTTGAGTACTTGGTTTTAAGTGTAAATGCAAATAACTCAGTAATCAAAAAATATTTCAAAATATATCTTCAAATAAAGCTTGTAGAACATTATATAGCCTTTCCAACGGTATTTGTACCTGCATTTTTTTTGTAACTAAAACCAACTAAAAGGGAGAGGTCCAACTGCACAATTATGGAACCAGTATTTAGATATAGTGTTAATCCGCAAAGAGTTTATTGGAGCAGAGAGGATGGGTGACTGGAAGGCATATCTGTCTGCAGTGAAGAGGATGATTCCGTATTTCCATGCCGCAGGACACTTTTTGTACGTTAAAAGTGCCAACTTGTTTGTACAAGACATGGTAAAGTTGGAGAACATAATGGATGGAGAAATGTATAGAAAATTTACTGCAGACTTTTTCACTGTTAAGCGATCAGACAATTTTTTTAGTGGAACTCCAACAGATATGGTAATAGAACAGTCACTCATGAAGTCTTCAAGAATACGAGGAGACTTTGTGCATAGAAGAAGTACAAAAGAGAATGTTTTACTAAGTTTGTTGTTGGTTTGTTAAGTGCGAGCAACATTTCTGAAGGACCAGAAAACTTTTGTGGGATTTCGTTTGCAAGTGAAGAACAGCACGTAGATGCACGAGAATCTCGAATCAAACGGGACCAAGATGTTAGGAAAGTATCAGAGTGGTTCAGTGCCCACAACCCTTTCCCAAATGTACAAGTGATCATGTCTATAGGAACAGGGGTTACAGGTAATGTGGAGAAGATAAACTGCTACGATGCACTGAACATTGGAGCAACCATGATGGAAAGAAAAGTTGGTGACAATTTTCATGACATAAAATATTCTCGTACTGATAGGATTCTTTCTCTTCAAACAGTGAACAGTCACCTTACGGTACATGATGTTACTGTGCCTGTCGATCCATTGCCGTTGTTTCAACGATTCAGCGTAATCAAAAGATCAGATGATGACCTTCGAGCATGTTTAAATTACGAACTGGCTCCTTACCCAATGGCTCTTTTTGATGCAACTGGAATGAGTAAAACGAAGAAATCATCCTTATTCAACATCTTCAACCCGACCAATGTTCATCCTGATCTCGGAAACGCAAAATACGTCGTTGATGGAGGGTCCCTTCTTCATCGAGTGGTGTGTGGCGTCAAAACGATTCTTTCATGGATGTTTGTGATAAATATGTGGCATATGTGGAAAAACACTTCGGTCAAAACACTGTCATCGTATTTGATGGTCATGGTAATCCTCAGAAAAATGTAAAAAGCATGGAGCAACTTCGACGGTGCTCGAAAGCAGCATCAACAACAATTATATTTGATGGAAACATGGTTGCGACTACGAGCCAAGAAAACCTTCTCGCCAATGCAAACAACAAAAGTAGGTTGATTGGTTTGCTCACTGATAAATTCAAGGCTCCCAATATTGATGTCAAACAAGCAGAGAGTCATGCTGATGTCCTCATTGTAGAAACCGCACACACGATATCAAAAATTAATTCTAATTCTACAGTTGTTGTTGGTGAGGATATTCATTTGTTAGTAATCATAACAGCTCGATCTCCTCCGAATTTAGAATTTTTTTCTTGAAGCCAGGAAAAATAAAGACAGAGCAGAAGATTTACTCATCAAGGAGTTATTCAAAAATCACATTTTATTTCTACATGCTTTTTCAGGCTGATGGAACATCTGCCATTTTTCAGAAGGGGAAATCAGCTTGTTTGAAATTATTATAAAAACGTCAAGATTTAAAACGTCATAGAAAATTTTAATCGAAGTAATGTCTCCCATCCAGAAATAACTGAAAGTGGCATACAGTTTTTTTGGGGGGAGGGGTTATACGGTGCATCTGCAAATGACATTTCACTAAATGATTACCGTTATCATTATTTCACCAAATCCGTGAAGAGAAATAAGTCTGTCGATTTAAAAACCCTACCACCGACTTCAGCTGCAGCACAACATTTGTTTCGGGTCTATTACCACGTACAAACATGGCTCGGAAACCAACTAAATCCTGAGGAGTGGGATTGGGTTATGAAAGACAATTTGTTAGTACCAATTCGATCAACGCAGCCACTTGCTCCGCCGTCCCATTAAAATGATTTTCTGTTCATGATTTAAAGGATGCGGCAATTGTGTGGATGTCGAAAGCTTGGTCTGTTCTACTCTCTTGCTTGTGCAAATTGTCACGGACAATCCTCTTTGAATGTCACTTCAACGGAAGGAATCTCTGAACGTGAAATATTCATGGACGCCTAAGAAATAGAGATAACAAACCAGGTCGACCTGCTATAATTACAATTATTATTTATCAATCAGCAAAGGAACTCAATAAGTAAACCATTTCAGGTAAGTTGAATAGCTTACATTTCTTATTCATTATTACTCTGAATTTTACATTTCTCATTCTACAAACGATAAGAATCTATCGCCGAACGTTGTAAATCCTCATTTTTGTATCTGTGTCTGGAGTGTGTGTGACTTACAGATTCTAATGCGATTTAATCTTATATCCAATTTTTTTCAATTTTTTTTTAAAAAGTAGGCTTATATTGTCTTTACAAGAATCGATCTATTAAATAAAACAAGATACCTTCCTTACATTTCAAAATACAAAAAATGCAGGTACAGATACCGTTGGAAAGGCTTTATAATGCCCTACAACCATTGTTTGAAGATATATTTTGAAATATTTTATGATTACTGAGTTATTTGCATTTACACTTAAAACCAGGTACTCAAAAACTAGTTTTTTTTTGTTATTGTATCTCAAAAGAAATTAACGATACAGAAGCACGTTTCATTCCGTACATTTGGTAATTAATTATCTTCAATCTGAAACAAAAACGACGGTTTTATCACTATTCTGCGGGAAGTTATAACCATTCCCACAAAACACTACAAATTCTGGTGTCGGCCATTTTGATGACGTGATATTTCCGAAACCCGACCCTATATTCTTTGGGACTTCCTCTGAAACATTTACGAGCAAATGTGCTAAGCGTTCCCAGTAAATTTTGTTTCTTTATTCGGAATATTTAGGTTAACATGCAAGTAAACTAAATTTGATTGTATTTTAAATTTCGTTTTCCTCCCCCACTTCCACCCCCCGAAAAAGGGGAAGCGTACAGCAGAAAATCGGGGACTTTTGATATGTCATTTAGAATGACCTAATGAACGTTTTTGTGGAGAAAAACCTTGGCTTCTAATTTTTCCGAAGAAAAATGCTAAAGTTCCTGGACTAAAAGTGAAATTTCGAAACAAAACCTATGCCAATCGTTTGTGCTACCTTTGTGCCGCAATGTACCCCATAAATTTTCGTTTGTACCACTTCCGGTACGAAATTATAAGAGTTTTGAAGTGGGGGGCTGGGAAATGGCAGCCTCCCACCTAGGAATTTCAAAACAAAACTTATGTCAATCGTTTGTGCTATGTTTGTGCCGGAATGTACCGCAAAAATTTTTGTATCACTTCCAGTACAAAAGTATGACAGTTTTAACTAGGGGGCTGCCGTTTCCAGAACCCCCCCCCACCTTCGAATCTCGAGATAAAACTATGTCAATCGTTTGTGGTACGTTTTTACCGGAATGTACCGGAAAACAATTTACGTGCCTGAAGTTGCCCCTCCTCTCTCCCAAATTACACCAAACGTTGCACATCGTTAGTGCACGTTAGTGCATTTAGAACTAACGTTAGTGCTATCAGCGTTTACGAGATATTGAAGATTTTGGTGGGGGACCAACTTCATATGAAGTTAGCCCCCCACCCATCTTTATGCAGACAGATTTTCACTAAACTTAGCGCATCGTTAGTGCACTTAAACACACTAAGCACTACCGTAATTCCTACCATATTTTGGGATTATTCAAGATTTTCATTGGGGGGGGGCAACTTCAGAAATATCAAATTCTATACAAATAGAGGTAGAAACATGGGGTTGACGGTAATCGTTAGTGCATCGTTAGTGCACTTAAAAGCACTAAGCACTAACGTTAGTGTTACCACATTTTGAGATTTATTCAAAATTTTTGGTAGGGGCCAACTTCAGAAATATCAAATTCCATAAAAAGTGTCAGTATTTTCAGGAATCAGTAACGAATGCACTAATTACTTTGTTAGTGCTTGAAGAGGGCGCAAATTCACGCTGACCACCAAAGGTATTTTACTTGTAGCACCTACACTAATTAAGCACTAACGTCAGGGGTTGGTGCACGAAGAATCACTAACGATGCACTAAGGATTGTACTGGAAATGATCATTAGTGCTTTTTAATTTGGCAGAAATTGGACACAGTGAAAAACTTCCCTTAAATTTCTTATGTGAGTTTCCAGAGATGTAACTGGCCATAACTACACTAATAGTGAAGCACTAACGAAAACGGCTCTAATTTCTTCGTTAGTGGTTGAAGTGGGGCGCCAAGTTCATGAAAGCTTCCAAAGGTTTTTTTACTTGTAGGACCTACATTAATGAAGAACTAACGTTAGGTGTTAATGCACTAAGAAGCACTAACGATTTCAGTAGAAAAGGTCATTAGTGCTTTTGATTTTGGCGGAAATTTGACGCAATGAAAAATTCCCCATAAATCTCTTATGGGATTTTTGTGGCATATAATTGGCCATATCAACATCAATAGTTAAGCATTAACGGAACTATGAGTGTTTTGCAGAAGCGCTAACGATACATTAACGAATGGACTTATTTTTCGTTACAGCTTGAAGTGGGAACCAAGTTCACGCTGGCCCGCAAAGGTTTCTTACTTGTAGCACCTACACTAATGAAGCACGAAACTTAGGTGTTGGTGCACTAGGAAGCACTAATGTTACAAGGAAAGAAAATTTTCGAAATTATCGTGAACTTAGCGCACACTACAAGCACAAACAAAAAAAAAATAGTTTTATACGTTAGTGCATTGTTAGTACTTCTAGAAGATACAAGTAGTTTCGTTAGTGTTTCACCATTAGTGTAGAAATGGCCAATTATAAGTCTCAAAACTCCCATAAGAAAGACATGGGGAATTATTCATTGTATCAAATTCCCATCGCATTCAAAAGCACTAATTACCTCTGTTAGTGCAATTGTTAGTGCATCGTAATTGCTTCTTAGAGCACAAACATCTAACGTTAGTGCTTCATTAGTGTAGGTGTTACAAGTAAAAAAAACTATGGAGAAGTCAGCGTGAATTTCGCACCGACACTTTAAGCACTAACGGAAAAAAGTCCAATTCGTTAGTGCTTCTATAAAGCACTAACAATTTCGTTAGTGCTTCACTATTAGTGTAGTTATGGCCAATTACATATCACGAGACTCACAAGAAATTTAGGCAAATTTTTCATTGAATCAAATTTCCGCCAAATTCAAAATCACTAATGATCTCTTCTAGAGCGATCGTTAGTGCATTGTTAGTGCTTCTTAGCGCATCTACACCTAAGGTTAGTGCTTCATTAGTAAATGTGCTACAATTAAAATACCTTTTGAGGCCAGAGTGAACTTAGCGCCCCCACTTCAAGCACTAACTAAAAACTTAGTGCTATTCGTTAGTGCATTGGTAGTGCTTCTAGAAAACACTAACAATTTAGTTAGAACTTCAATATTAGTTTAGTTATGGCCAATTACATGTAACGAAACACATAATAAATTTATGGGAAATTTTTCATTGCATCAAATTTCCGTGAAATTCAAGAGTACTAATGATCTATTCTAGTGCAATCGTTAGTGCTTCTAAAAAATACTAACAGTTTCGTTTGTCCTTCAATATTAGTGTAGTTATGGACAATTACATGTCCCTAAAGTCCTATAAGACATTTATTGGAATTTTTAATTGCATCAAATTTCCGCCATATTCAAAAGCACTAATGATATCTTCTAGTGCAATTGTTAGTGATTCTTAGTGCACCAACCCCTAACGTTAGTACTTCATTAGTGTAGGTGCTACAGGCACAATATCTTTGGAGGGCACGGTGAACTTGCTTCAACTTCAAGCACTAACAAAAAATTAATGTCATTCATTAGTGTATCGTTAGTGCTTCTAGAAAGCACTAAATGTTTGTATGGAATTTGATATTTCTAAGGTGGCCCCACCAAAAATCTTGAATAAATCCCAAAATATGATAGCACTAACATTAGTGCTTAGTGCTTTTAAGTGCACTAACGATTGCCGTTAACTCAACGTTTCTATCTCTATTTCTATAGAATTTGATGTTTCTGAAGTTTGCCCCCCACTTTAAAACTATTATAACTTCGTACCGGAAGTGGTACAAACGAAAATTTTAGCGGTACATTCCAGCACAAACGTAGCACAAACGATTGGCATAGGTTTTGTTTTGAAATTCCTAGGTGGGAGCTGCCGTTTCCCCAACCCCCCACTTTAAAACTCTTATAACTTCGTACCGGAAGTGGTACAAACGAAAATTTTAGCGGTACATTCCAGCACAAACGTAGCACAAACGATTGGCATAGGTCTTGTTTAGAAATTCCTAGGTGGGGGCTGCCGTTTCCCCAACCCCCACTTTAAAACTCTTATAACTTCGTACCGGAAGTGGTACAAACGAAAATTTTTGCTGTACATTCCAGCACAAACGATTGGCATAGGTTTTGTTTCGAAATTCCAAGGTCGGAGGCTGTCGTCTTTCCAACCCCCCCACTTTAAATGACTTATAACTTCGTACCGGAAGTGGTACAAACGAAAATTTTTGCGGTACATTCCGGCACAAACGTAGCACAAACGATTGGCATAGCTTTTTTTTTTTGAAATTCCTACGTGGGGGCTGCCGTTTCCCCAGCCCTTCACATCAAAACCCTTGTAACTTCGTACCGGAAGTGGTACAAACGAAAATTTTTGTGGTACATTCCGGCACAAACGTGGCACAAACGATTGATGTAGGTTTTGTTTCGAAATTCCAAGTTTGGAGGCTGCCGTTTCTCCAGCCCCCCACTTTAAAACCCTTATAACTTCGTACCGGAAGTGGTACAAACGAAAATTTTTCCGGTACATTCCGGCACAAACGTAGCACAAACGATTGCAATAGGTTTTGTTTCGAAATTCCAAGTTTGGAGGCTGCCGTTTCTGCAGCCCCCCCACTTTGAAACCCTTATAACTTCGTACCGGAAGTGGTACAAACGAAAATTTTAGCGGTACATTCCGGCACAAACGTAGCACAAACGATTGGCATAGGTTTCGTTTCGAAATTCCAAGGTGAGGGGGCTGCCGTTTCCCCAGCCCCCCACTTTAAAACTATTATAACTTCGTACCGGAAGTGGTACAAATGAAAATTTTAGCGGTACATTCCGGCACAAACGTAGCACAAACGATTGGCATAGGTTTCTTTTCGAAACTCCAACGTGGGGGGCTGGCGAAATGCACCTGTAAAACCATTACCTATATCGGCTCTTTCATCAGTGGGAAGCTTTAATAATTCCGGAAATTTCTCAAGGTCAAAGCTCAATTGTCATTTATTTTCATCTGACTGCATGTCAAAAGGTAGCAGAGGTTTTGAGACATGAATTCCCTCAAGAGTTTCTCAAAACATCTTTTGCTCCGAGGGAAACACTTCTAGGTCATTAACAAGAGGTAGTTAACTACAATATTATGCGCATATCTGTCAAAAAGAATAAAGCAAATATGTCTAGAATGTACCACCATTCAGTAACAACTGAAAACAAGTCATATAAATTGCATACGAATTTCTCAATTTATAGCTTAGCTTTTTTTTATTTTCAATCTGAATAACTCAGTGTGCTATAATATCAATTTCAATAAACTGCATACATACGCTTCTATTTCATGGTTGTTTGTGTTATTGTGTTTTCAATCCGAATAATCCAATGTACCAGACTAGTTTTCAGGTAGAGAAAGGTATGCATATTTATTAAACATACTATCAAGAGCGCCGATCTTGGGGGGCCCGGGCCCCCCAAAGCTCATGTGTCCCCTATTTTATTTATGAGTATACAATATTTGGTATAATTTGAGTGCAATTTGTCTTAAAATCTTCATATATATACCTTCTGCATCTGAATGCCCCCCCCCCACAAATTTACAGAGAAATCGGCGCTCTTGCATACTATAGTGGTATTTTCTAGTACTGTATATTTTTATGATTACTCTATATACATTTTTTATAAGTAGCTGTCGTGCCACTGCTTATTAAAATTTTACAATCAAGTAATACTAGAAATCCAATTCTAAAAATACACAAATCACACATTTTCTGTAAGTTGGCCACCTGTCTAAGTTGGCCACTTTTCGATGGAACCGATGGTGGCCAACATAGGTAGGCTTCACTGTATATACCATGCCCTTTACAATTTCCATCTAATTGATTTATATCTTTATATCTTCTTTCTAATCGTTCTTGTAGTTTAATATTTGGACCACAGAACGAAAATCCTGGAATATATAATTGAAATAAAGTTTATTAAAACAATCGTGTACTACTCCTTTACCATATTTCTCATTATTCCGAAATCTTGATAGTGATGTATTCAATATGTTAAATAAATCATCTATATCTTTTGAATTGACTGCAATAAGTCGTTAGAGTTTAGAACTTATCATATACATTATATGAATTTTTCGTTTTTAGATTATTATTATGGCCTTTTCCTTCTCCATCAATAACCATTAACCAATCTATTTTTGCGAACATCATCCAGCCAAATTTGTGTATTGGATTCTTTTTGGAAATCTGTGTATTGTTTAAATGATTTGCCCGTCTCTTCTTTTTTGAAGATTGAGTTTGTTTTCATCTCTTTTTCATTTCATCCCAAATAGGTTTAATGTGCTATCATATTTAAGACGAAACTTGATTTAACTCTTTCAGTTGTTTGATAATTTTTTGCTACATAGAATTTGTGTGTAATAATATTGTAATATAATTTTGTTTATCTCCTGTGACAATTTTTGTCGTGTTTATACTCATGCATTATTTTTGTTAATAACATTAAAACATCTGTTGCTGATAATGCTTTTATCACCAACCAATTTACGTATTATCATTCTGTATTCGTAGTTATTCATCTGCAACTGTTTATTAACCAATTTTCTTTGCACCTGTTGTAAACCAATTGTAAAATTCCTTTTTGCCTTGGTTGATGTAGGTAGTCGACTGTCCATTTAGAAATAGCAAGAAATTTCTTTCTCTTGTGAGAATGGAGATATACACATTTTACTTGAGAAAATGTTATTGTCTTCTGAGGTAGAGTTTTTTAAAATTCAATAATTTTTTGCTCAAATATTGTACAAATGTTCTCTGGTAATATAAACTTTCTTTTTCTAACATTAATATGTTCTGTTATTAGAGTTTTGTTTTGTTCCATTACATCTTTAATTTCGTTTCATAAAGTGTGAATAGCATATATTAAGAGTATTTCTTGCTTTTGAATTTATTGTAAATTATTTGGTTTGTGTTCTTCCAATTTTTGGAATGTCAATAATGAACTCTTTCAATTGAATGTTTCTATCAACTCCATTCTAATTTATTTTTATAAAGGAAAGATACAATTATCGTTAAGTTCATGCTGAACGTTCGTATATTAATCCTCTGGAAATACACTGAGGTGTTTGACACCCCGAAATATCTTTGTTTATTTGTTCCTTGTTTATTTTAGCGAAAGAGAAATTTTCATTTCTTTGTAAATTCACCTGAAACCACTGATCTTCGACATTGTTCGTCGTGCTTTCACGAAGTGAAGAGTTTCTGTTTTTCAGCACCTGTTTGTAACACCCCAGAATTGGCATTTATAAAGTGTGTCTCGTAAGGGTTAATATTCTAACGTAAAACGTTTGGATATTGGACTTTTGAAAGGTAATGAGGAATTTTATGGAGATTACAATAACAATTTAATCCATAAATACTTATTGTTTAAATATTCGTACAATTCCTAATCTTGTCTCTGTTTTTTACATTATTCATTTTCCTTGCACACAATTATTATAAAACCATAATCACACTTCCAGAGATCAGAACGTCTCTCTTTAAATTTTTCAAGAGACATACTCCTGTAGCTTTCCCGAAAACTCATTATAAACATGTGTAAGGGTTGTATCTTCTTTAAGAAACATACCTAAGAAATTAACATTACATTTTAATAATTTTTTCAGCACTTTTAATCACGTTTGTGAAAGATAAAATAATTTTTTATATTCCTCTTATAAAAAGATCTCTGCTATTCTTTTTATTTGCTAAAATGTAATCACTAAACACAACCAAACAATTTTTACATTTATCAATGAGTACAGGTGAATGAGTACTAGAAATCGTTACTCCAATTGACCATTAACTGTTGCTATTTAATCTTTAAATTTAAAGTGTTCTTCACCAATTTATTTTTGCAGCTATTGATATTTAAGTTGATTAATAGTTTTGAAGCCTATATAAAATAACGTGATGACAACAAAAATAAAAATAAAAGAAACGTTTTATCACATCCAGATGGGCCTATCATAAGACATCGTATAACATCAGATACTAATTCTCCATTTCTTCTTCCATATGAATTTTCTTTCTCATTTCTCATACATCCAAAATTAAGTATTTTTAAATTTACTCATTTCTTACAGGAAAATGCTTTAATTTTTTAACTTTTTCATTGTATTTTTAACACATTTTTCATCCATATCTCTATTTAATGTTATTACCATTTTAAATTGCCGTCCAAAGGAGTTAATATTCTCTCTTTATATTCATATTTCTTCTTTGGTATTGTTTAATTTAGGTGATAAACAGGTTACTACTACACTTGATGTAGCTAAAGAGGTTGATATAATTGTGTAAACATTGAGGAATAAATACTTTTATAAAACAAAAAATGTAGATAATAATGTTGATAAGGTGACTAAGAAATAATAAGCATGTTTAATAAGTCATAATTTATTCTTCTAATTTTTAAAATCGTGTTCTAATGTTGTAATGACTTATTTTATTGATTTAATTACCTTCTCTCTCGCGATATCCTTAGACAAATCACATTCATTCCTTTGCTATATTGTAAATTATAAGGGTTTTTAATTGAGTGGTATAAATTCAGTATTAAAGAAAAGATTTTATAATCAATTAGCTAAGAACACTAACGATTTAAATAGAGGATTATACTTTCTCATACTACATCTTTTACCCCAAAAATAGAATAAGATGAAGTCAATTTATATATGATGATAGAGAAGTTGTTGTTCCAGTAGTGAAACACAGGTTAATATTTTTTAACGATTGCTTAGGATCTTAATTTGTAAACATTACACTATCAGGAAATCGTTTGAAAAGCAGAGTCGAAACAAAAACAGATAGTGAATACGTAACAGTGGGAAATATAGGTGTTGTTCATGGTTTTGAGTATGAACAATTAAAAAATGTATATTGTATGCAAACTACATGGATTTCACTATTTGGACATAAAAATATTCGCTGTAATATGACTGGTAGAATGTTTGTTGAAAGTAGTGATTATGCGCAAACAGAAACGGGAGTTATAGTCATTTACAACAGATGTAGAGTGTCAGCATAAACTTGTATATACACTTTTTATCCGTTTGTTTTTCTTTAACAAGACGCAAGATTAATAAAATTGAAATAAAAATACGTATGACGACAATTTGATTGATTTTTGTCGAGGTAACTAGAGCTGTGGTCTTCCAAAATTTCTCTATAATAAATGAATGACATTGAAAATATCCAGAACTATAGATTCAAACTTTCTACCAAACAGACAAACATTTAATAATTTCAATAAGACTAATACAAAATAGTGGTTGGTGATGTGTTTATCCATCCTCACAAAGCAGACTGTTAAAAGAAATTTAAAATTGTTGGTGCACAGGTACAGGAACAATCGGTGCTAATGCTACAATAAAACTTATAGATATTTTTTTGTCAATCTTTCTACAAATAGAAATGACAAAGCATATAGCTGTACATAGAATTAAATTACCTATAATAATTTCAACTGGAATTGCAAGGTTAAAACATGTGTAAATTTGATGCTTCAAATTTAAAACATGCTTGTTTCGAAACAGATGATATATTTTCGGAAACCCGACTGATTGAAATATAATTCTATTGTTTTATTTGAGGACGGAAGCCCGACTTTTTAAACTATTATATATATAATGTGGAAAGAAGGATTGAGAATAGCATTCACTATAGCTAATAGCAATAAGTTTTTTTTTAAATAATTGAACCATATGTACCTGTTAGCCTTTAAACTATCCTCAAAGAATGAATTTTTAAAAGCTTTCCAAGGAAAAGTACGAGTTGTTAATATGGAACTTCGAAAGAAAGTTTTTCTCATCCATAGTTTGAATGCTACTTTGAAAAATATTTAAAACACATAATTGGTAGTCGGAATTAATATATGGTTGTTCTCATTAAACAATGAACAATGAACTGAGTTCTAAAAATATAATTTTTATTTGACAACGAAGTTAATACAAAACCATTTTATAAATTTATTCTTATAATTATGATGTAATAATTATATAAATTTTATTTATACCTATAAAAGCTATAAAAATAACACTGGTCAACAAAGGTTCTGTCTCAGAGCTGAAATTTACTAACTTTGATATAGTTTTTCTTGATGAAGTTGAATCTGTACTCGAAATTTAACTACTACCCACAGTTTTTCAGAGTCAGTATATGTATATACGATACAACTAACCCTGTAAACCCGCTGCAGGTTTATAAGAAAGTAGCTACTGCTGCAAGACTATCCATCCGAGTATCATGGTTTGTACGTCGTTCTCTTCAGAATGAAACAAGCTTTCCAAGGGTAGTACTTGCATGTGTGCATGATGTACGAAAACGGAAAATTAAGGACAATGCGGGAACTCTGCTTCAAAAGATCTTATTGGTAAAGTTTGCACCTATGGAGCTACCCTGGCTACAGGAACCAAAACATTATGTATCTTGAAAAATACTGTAGGTTAGAGCTAACGTGTGTGCCAAGTTGCATTGCAATCTTCCTTTGCGAATGGGATAGTTGGGACAGGCATAATCAATATGTTAAGAAAGTATGGCTGAATCGAACTTCACAGACTCCGCAAAAAATCTTTCTACCCCCTCTACACATAAAACTCAATGTGAACTTCGTCAAAAGCTTAGACAGAACTGGAAGCGGTTTAAATATATGAGAACTAAATTTCACAGAATCAGTGACGGTAAAATCAAAGAGGGTATTTTTGTAGGCCTTCAGATCAGGGAACTTTTCAGTGATGTGTAATTCATTGACGAACTCAATGAGCTCAAAAGAACCGCGTGCATGACATTTAGAACAACATGCAAATATTTTTTTTAAAGAATCATAGGTCCAACGATCCTTACGACGTTGTATTCGACTTCGTAACTGCCTATCAGGCATTGGAGTGCATCGTGAGCCTTAAAATTATCTTCTTGGACTCCCACATAGACTTCTTTCCCTTACAAACCTTGGAGCTGTGATTGACAAGCATGGTGAGAAGTTTCATTAGGCTATTGCTGAAATGGAGAAACGTCATCAGGGAAAATTGACTTCCTCCACTTGCAAAGTCCAGCTGATTATATCTTGAATTTGCTGAGGGATATTCCTGACTCCAAGAACAAGCAAAAAGCATACATCCAAACATTTAAGAGGTACGTGTTGAACAAGTTTACATTGCAAAAGCACCTTCTTGCATGCAAAGTTACCTGAATGGCGGTACACATTTCTTTCCTCTGTCTCATCAAAACTGTGGGTGACAGAAGAAACCTAAAATTAGATACTTAAATCATCGCTGTCAATACTATTAGATTCACCTATTGGAGTTCCTGAGATAGAGAAAAACTTGTTTTTTGGTTGGCCATATATATATGTATTATAATTTTATCCTTTGACTTTTGCACTCACCATCACACTCAAAATATTTTACGGAATTATGTTTGAGTTTTGGAGAAAAGTATTACTTTTAAAAAGATCTTACATTTTATGAGCATTAGCCAAGTATTTTTATTTTTGAAATTTCGTTATAAATTCTATAATGAGTTTTCACTCTTTGTAATTTTATCTTTAGATATAGGCAGCCATCATTACATAAGAACATTCAGTTTCTTAATGTAGTTTTGAAATTAAGTTTTATTTTTTTTGAAATGCATTAGTAAATGACGAAGATGTAAGGTTTGTATAATTTGTGATTTAAATGATAAATGTTGCCAGTACCTAATTGTTATTAGAACATTGCTATATTCTTTAATTTTAGAGATGACACTTCGAAAACTTACAGAGGCGAATATTAGTACCATCAAAATATCAGGTGTAAATATTAGGCAACACTACGGATTTTTTTCATTAATGTAAGAACGTAGGGTTGAATTCAAGCAGTGGACTGCAAATTAATAATGGTCGGCGAATTTTTTTGTTTCTAAATGATTTTTTAAATGAACTTTAGTCGTCTCCATGTAAACAGGTGGCTACAAAATGTATACTTCTGATTCGCGTATGTAAATGATTGGGTGTTCCCAGGCACGTATTTATATATTGTGCATCCCTGTGCTCTAAATTACTTGCCGCCCACGGCAAAAAAAAATCACCCCCGAAAATGACCAATATTAGAGTTGAATTCACAATTTTTGGGGTTGGGGAGATGAGTAGTGACAGTTTTAATCCAATTCAACTTCAACGTCATACTCGACTTCCCAGGGAGAGGGCGATATTTCAAAAGTAATCAAAAATGACAGATATTAGTGTTGAATTCATAGTTTTTGAGGTCGCTGAGTTTAACAATATCAGTTTTCATTATGTCCAAGTTCATTCTCAGAATGACTTTTAAAAATAATCAGATAAGATAGCTAATTAGTAACTACCGTAATTAGAGCGAATTAAACACATTAACATATTTTCTCGCGTTTGTACGGGACTGTGCAGGTTGCTAGTTTTAAATATTACTGTATTGTGAATCTTTGTTTTAAAAAAACAAAATTTGCCGCCCCCTAAATTCTGTCGCCCCTTGCTCGAGCACAGAATAGCACTTACGTAAATACGGGCCTGAATGTTCCTGGTACGTAACTAATAACTAGGGGGAAACTGGCGGCATGGGATACATTGGCAATAGGATTGTAAACTCTGTAGTTTTATGTTGTAGGTTCTATTCAGATAGGGAAGCTGAAGCTGTAGGGAAAGCTACAAGTACACTTGAAGGGTGAGGGAAAAAAAAGGAATGTCCATGTATGTGCTTTATTGGGTGCTTTGTCCTATCTGTTGGTGACTCTTGGTACTAATTGACTTATATACCATGCATGCGTAGATGTAGAAATGTTCTTGTAAAAAGAGGCAAATGATTTAACTAACCCTATTCTTTCTACGCGTTTTTCAATATTAAAACCGCCGTTTTCTCAAAAATGCAGTTTTGTGACAGTTCTTCTTTTTTCCCCTTACCCTTCTCTTACAGCTCTCAATGGTTGGAAATAGAAAGTGGAAAACAACTTGAAGAGTGAATTCAGAAATGCTGTGATTCATCTGAGGGAGTAAAATGAAAACAAAAACCCGATAGCCTCTCAGGTGAATCTCAGGATTTGTCCCACGGGAGTTTTGCATTAATTTACAAGATCTTGGACTTAGAAAAATTTCCATCATATTGTATATTCATGTATGGAATATAATAAGTAAGAATCACTGAATAAGTTGACATTTACGTCAAAATTCTCCGCACAAATCACGAATAAGTTAAAGAACTCGCATATCTGTAGAAATGTGTAAGTTTCTTCAAACTATAGTTTTTTGGTTAATTTTATGTTTTTGTGTAGTTGTAAAAACACTTTTAAAATATTAGTACATGAAATAATAATTTATATAATATTGTAGCAGAGAAAGTTTTGTTTGGGTTCGTTTAGAGCGAAATTATACTCTTATCATCTTGTCTAGCTACTATAGAAAAATAGCCCGAAAATGATATATCATTCATAATTTAATCTACTTTAATATTAGAAAAAATCAGCAGTTTTTAAAGCAAATTGTGCTTAAATAATTTTATATAAAAATACATAAAAATGGGAGGTGTGCTAGAAACCTCATATCACATCTATTTTGGTGCAGTTAGTAACTTTATTCTGCTGGACTAGAGCATTTATTTATTTATATATTTTTATGAAAATATAGTTAAGAGTCTAACTTACTGAAAATAATATAAAATTCACCATTTTTCTTTTGCTTGTTTTTCAAAGGTGAAAGGAGATAATAAAATGCAACTTACCACATTCATAGATAATGTTACTCAACAACAGAAAATTATGAACCTGTAGAATTTTCAGTGTTGCTGTCCATAGAAATTACAGTGTTGCCGGAATAACAACGACCCTAAAATCTAAGTTAAGGCTGCGCCTAGCGGAACGATCTCAACTGCATTTGGTTACGTTTCATGTTTTTCCGGTTTTCTGTGAACTACACAAAGAAAAATGCATAATCCAGTAAATTTTGTAAATGCTGTTTTACCAGGTTATGCGCGTCACCACATTAAGCAATGTTGTTTCATCCGTAGTAGGATCTACACCACCGTCCAGCAAAAATTTTGTATTGTGGGACCACCATTTCAAATCTAGAATTAACGCCATACCCGTTCCGACGGTGGTAACTTACGTATATAATCTTGTTACCACCTTCCTACGACTGTTCCCTCTCGGTTATTTCTATATTGGCCCTACCTTACGAGAATAATAAGACGTTATATCATTCTGTGAGAAGGAAAGAGAGGAAAGATCTTTTTAACACGACGCCGAACTTCAGACTTGGCATGGTGTTCGAAACTGCTGTACTTTTATAAATGAAATTACATTACTTAAGCAGCGTAAATATGATGTATCCACACAGAAATCCTAGTCCTTTTTATCTCAATGTACGTTTTAAATAACATTATTATTTAGTTTTAATAACTGTGTTCTAAAACTATTTTGTTTGTTACAAACTAAATACAATTATTACTTAAAAAGTAGTTCATAGGAAAAAAAAACAACATGATACGTAAACAAATGCAGTTGAGTTCGTTCCTCTAGTCGCTGCTTTAATATAGATTTTAGGTATGTTGTCATTCTGGCTACACTGTAATTTCTATGGATGGCAACACTAGCAAATCTTCAGGTTCATATTTTCTGTTGTAGAATAGCATTATCTATGATTGTGGTAAGTTGCATTTTATTATCTCCTTTCACTTATGAAAGACAAGCAAAAGAAAAATGTTAAATTTTGCTATCAGATATCATCTATTGCTTTTTACTTTTTCCTATCAGTGGTAAAAATATTGCTAGCAATAAGGCACTTGCAATATTGTATAACTCATGAACTCTCATCTTTAAATTAGGTTTGTTTTATTGCGCAAAGCAAAGAATCGCTTTAAAACTGATGGTCTCAATAGCGTGAAATATGTATTGAAGGAACTACAAGTGAAGAAGCTGTATACATGGGTCTATGCGGAACTTCTGATGTCACTCTGATGGCGGTCACTGGGTTACATTCTAGCTGGGATGAAGAAAATACAAATTGTAATTGCATTCAGATTCTGGCACTCATTTATATTGTAGTAAATTCTTGGTCGTTTAAATTCAAAAGTAAGACGAGGCGTTACATGCGTTTATATGTACAGTCACCCACATAAGTACCTGGACCCCAAGTAATGGAATTATAACTGTCAGGGGTCCAGGTACTTATGTGGGTGACTGTACATTCCTGTATATACTATTATGTACTAAATGCATTTGTATAATGATGTTGCTATTAACATCTATTAGGAGTTGCCAAAGGAACAAAAATAATACGACTATTTCTGATATAATAAAAGGATTGTTATAGACATTGTTCATTTGTATAAATTTTGTAGGTGAATTACATTTATTTTATTTTATCTTATTTTATAGTTTTGGTAGTGTATTAATTTAGTTTATTTATTTTTCGCCTTAGGAACTATCAGTGATATGAACATCTTGTTATAATGATCGGCATCTCCATTCTTCTCCTCGAACTGAAATTAGTATCAAATCCTTCCTAAGCACTATCTTGTCACAAATTCTGTGTATTTTTTAGCCAGTTATACTGCAGAGAGTTTGAAAAGTGTGCTCCTGTTTGAGTACTCTGACCGCTAGAAACATAGATAATCTGACTAGAATCGGAAGGAATTAACACGCCAGTACACGCCCCCCAATTGTAACATGAGGACACGCCATGACGGCAATTTGCTCACGTAAGTTTTGATAGTTAATTCAGTATTCGTACATTTTTATTGAGAGTGAAAAATTTATTCTATGAAATTTTGGCTTCTTAGCTTATTATAGACACTTTCCGTACCTAAAAAAGATTAATCTAAAGATTTTGAGAAAATATTTGTTATGTTTTCACAGTTTTTGAATTTTCTATTACTACATGAGAACACGCCACGTTAGCATATTGCTGCACTCTTTGATTTACAAAGTAACGCCACAACACGCGCTGTGAGCAAATTGCCGCATTAGCTATTTGGGCTATAGGAAATTTTCTCCGCTTTATTGACACACGTTTTATTATTACAAATACAAAAAAGAATGTACGAAAACATCATTGATGTACTAGAACGGTGATGATATGAAACTAGTCCAGTGAAATTTAGAACGTATATTTACATGTCACCTTCTCCGTCCTTATCGTTTGCAGTTGGTCCTTGGCCACGCTCGGTGCAGTTTGTACGTTATGGTCTTATGTTCCTTGCATTTCGGAGTGTTGCAGTTGATGCATAAGACGGCAGTTTTCCTGTTCTTTCTACGGGGGCAGATACGGCAAACTCTATTCTGACCTCGCTGATCAGGTGGTGCTTGAGGTTCTTGCCTAATTGGCTGAAGTTGGGATATTTCAACTAGCCGGTCCTTTATTGACCTTGCGATTGGATAGTTTGTAGCTATTCTTCTTTGCGCATGATCCGAAAGAAGCTGTCGGCCAAGAGATTTCAAGAAATCTTTTCTTCCAGGCTTGTTGAATTCATTATTTCCCATGTTGTTGGCTTTCCAAATAAAAAAAGAATTTATTCCACCAACATTCAATTCAAAGAAAAACATGGTTAGTGGCCAGCGATTTGATATACTCGATATGCTATACTCTTTTTGCATGGCGTCACTGACATCTACAGCACATTTGTTTTTGTTGTAGAAGGTAATTGATGGTTTGCATGCATCACCTGTACTTTCATCAATCTCATCGTCCTCGTGCCATGTGGAAAGTAATACATTGTACTTGTTCTTTTCAGCTTTGTACGATACTAGTGCCACCTATTGTTCTACTCTTCAAACAATACGTTTAAAGAATGAGCAAACGACCCTTAAAATACAACACTTAACACTAGAACACGCCCGTTAGCACCCTGCTCACAACAGTCTCTACGTGGTTACACGCGCCGTTAGCAATTTGCTCATGGTGACCAATGTACACCCTTCCACTCCCGAACCATGCGCGTGACTGGCAAAACCGGTCAGGGTCAAGTAAATGTGAGGTGGGTAGGGGATAACTCGGCCCCTCCGCCCCTATTGTCTTAGAATAAGAAAAGTGCAGGTGTTTTTGCAAAACTGCGGCAATTTGCCGCGGGTGCGTGTAACGACGAGTTAAAGACTATAATTTCAACAAATATTTTCCAACAGAAGTATACTGTATTGAATGGCTAACAGAACAAGACTTCATTCCATCTGAAGCAGACGTTGACAATGTCCACTGCTTCAAATGCAACTCTGAGTAATACATTGAAAATCACCAATGGGGCTTTAGGTGCAAAAGAGTAAAATGTATTGGCAAAGCAAAATGATATCTTTGCAATAAAACCAAATATCTTTACTGCGACAGATCATTCTCGGCTTTAGAAGCTAGCGTTTTCAAAAAATCCTATTTAAGTTTTCAGAAACAAATGTACCTGATCTTTTTATAGATGCAAGAGCATTATATATGCTCAAAAATATGCAATAAAACAGAAATCCATGAATCAGCTTCTCTGCTAGAAATCTGCAATCACGCCATGTATGTAAAAGGATTCAAAAAACTTAGGAGCAGCGTCGAAATTGATGAGGTTCATCTCCATATACGGAAAGACCCCAAAGGTCGCATCCTGAAAAGTCTACATTTTGGGGCTCTCGGAGTCATTGAAACAGATACTAGCAGATGCGGTTTGCAAGTTACTCGACATTAGTCTGCCGCTATAATAGAAAACTTCATGTGCACAAGCATTGAAGAAGGATCCGATGTTATGTATGATGGCTGGAGAGCGTATAATAATACAGAAAAGAACTGTGGTGTGAGACACTACGGTATCAACCATAGTCGGGGCCAATTTGTTCGTTACATGTCAAAAATTAATCCACCAATAGAAATATCTGTACATATTGAGGTAACTACAAATCACATTGGAAACCCTTGGAAACAGTTTCGCTCTGCTCTACAATCAATTCGAGAGTATGTGGAAGCTAAGTTCAATCGTATTGAATTTGCATATTCCTATGCAGATCAGTTTATGTATTGCCACGCAATATTTCGTAACATGAAGACTACAGAAGGTCCGCACAGAGGGCGTCCTGACAAACCGGCCATGTTCATACGCAAAATGGAAGACATCAAAGCCTTTTATCCAGGCGTTGTTAGGAAATCCAATGAACACGAACAAAGTCGTAATACGTTCTTCAAAGATTAGGATATTGAATCAACTGAAATTCCAAATAACCAGGAAGACGCAGAATCAGAAGCTGATGTAGAACTTTTGAAGCCTGCGAATAAATCGAAAGCGAAGCCTCAACCAAAGCTAAAGTCCCCTAAAGCATCTACGTCGAAATCAATCATCTGCTAGCTAAGACATAATCACTAGGTTTAACAATAAGTGCATAGAAGCACTTCCACAAATACATCAAAGAAGACACCAACCTTTGGCTATGTTTACTACCTGATGTTTTTCACACTTCAAGAGGTTTCTTGCTAACGTGTATCAAATAAATACAATTAGCTACACAGATGGAGCAACTTGAAAAAAAAAACCACAAAAAACGGGAAAACACTTCTTTCGATTTTTTCGATTATTTTTTCAGTATCTCGCATCGTTCGCAAGATTTGAGCCTACTTCCGCTTGGAGTTGCTAATTCATGTATGATCAGTGTTTTCTTTCTTCTTGCATGCAGTATGTAATAAGCAAATACATTACATACACAATTAATTATAATGTGAGTGATATATGGTGTTCATTTGGCAAAACACTCCAAACAATAAAGATTCATCATAGCCCGGAGAAGTGGTTACAGTTCGTTTCTCATTATCATTATCAGATATAGAACCCCTGTATAAAACTATGCTGTGCTGAAATATATAACTCATAGGATATGATGTTTTTTTTTTAATTTCAACACTGCCAGTGTACCCTTAAAAATGTAATAAAGAAAAACAGACTTGTTATTTAAATATTCACTTAGAACTGGACAATGTACACAAAATTTTGAATCGACCAGCGGAAACGGCACGTTTCTAGCACTTGAGGTTTTCGAGATACCATTATCGAAAGGATTGGAGACGAACATATAAACTTTTCTTAGGAGATTAACATATAAACGTAGTACTTTAATATATAGGCTTTTCTTAGTTTAATTTTCCTTATTTCTTCAACAAGTATTAAAGAAGTGGAGAATACAAGTAGTAGCATTTCGGGCTATGTTAGAGTCCAAGTTAGATTGAATTAATATGAATACCTTCGTGACAAATTACAGTTAGACTACTTAACAGTAAATTTAATGGGGGTGTATGTGGGCGAAGTCTCCACCTGGGCAAATTCAGGAAATATGAAGAGTAGATGCACGAAATTCACTGTTGATGCAAGTGCTGATATATGAGATGCAAGGCCATAGGCCGAGGATATACGAGGGTCTGCTAGCCAAGGCTAGTTATTTATTCTAAAAGAAGAAAATATAATACAAGAATATAACTTTAATACAACAAATTACACAGTATTTGAATTTAGAGATTTAAGTAATTTTACACAAATCGTGTGAATTAACTCAAAGTAGAAATGCAATAGTTTCTTGAAAAAAAAAAAACAATATATGTCGGATGCGATAGGTTTTTACAATTAAGAATTAATAAATATGAATTGTGTCTCATATATTGAATTTCCAAATATAATTAAGAAAAGATCATGTGTTAATATTAATAATAATGATCAAAAATAGTCAATTTTATCCGCATTTAGTCTGTTAATAAATATAAAAGACTATCTAAATATAAAAGACATGAATATGGGTATAAACATTTATTTTTCTGCCTCAATTACTCATATATTAATATAAAATAATTAGTAACTAGAACGGATATGTCTATTAGCTTATTTGAATTTGAGAAAACCATTTGAATTTTTCCATTGAGAATTGCAAAAGAAAAGGAAGAAAACAAATTCATCCGTTATATTTTAAAGATACGAAAAATTTACATAATTCTTGGTTCAAAAATTTATGGAAAGTTGTAGGCAATAAAATAACTAAAGATGGCTATAATAGAATTTAAGTGAAAGATGTTAGGAAAGCATTTTAAATCAGAAGAGTTTCTTAAAAATATGAACAATATTGTTGATTATTCTGCTGCTAAAATAATATTACATAATGAATGTAATAAAATACTTGAATTTATTAATCACAAACTCTCTTTAAGAATTCGATTCTCGATTATTCGAGATTTTGAATCATTATTAAAGTATGCTATGACATATCAATCTGATACAGAAAGATCTTATTGAAAACGTTTTTTAAGAATATAAATTCATCAGTTTTAAAATTACTTTAAAAGTACCTTATATTATTATAAAAACAAGTTCGTTCAGTATATAAGTGAAGATTTAAAATATGTGTTTATAGACTTGTGATGATAGTTGCAAATGTTTATGCTATATATAAATCTAATGAAAGTTGTTACAAAAGAAGAGAAATACATTTTAACCTGCTGAAAACGTGGGAATTTATGTAAAAAAAAAAAAAAAAAAAAAAAGAATTCCAAGGTCATTAGAATAGATAGAATTTAGGTATCTTAGTTAGTTATGTAGAAAATAAACTGGACGAAGGATTAGAACATTGAGAAGAATAGTAGTATTTGGAAAATGTAGACGCTGATATAGATGGTGTAGATAAATTATTAATAGAAATAAAAGAGACAATATACAGTATAAAAGATTTATTTGATAAATGTAACAAAGAATTAGCAAAAACTCAAATATACAATCATACAAGAGAAACGTTGCTGATCATAATCATTTTACATGACAATTAAGAGGAGCAGCTTATTCTTATAACAACTTAAGATATATAAACCCAATATTTATTCTAGTGCTTATTTATAATTTGTACGCATATACTATGCATTTATTTATAAAACGCTTAGGAGGAGAGAAGAGAGAAAATAGATAAAATATCTAGCACAGAAGAAAAATATATTCTGAAAGACAATAAAACACAAAATTGTGTATGGGTCGCTCCTCCATATAGTCGTGGCAATGATCATGGAGCTAGAAAGACGGAACAAACGCCACTCGTAAGCTTTTGCTCAACTAAACACAAACAAAAGAGGGGCCGAATTGCTGAACCATGCGCAGTTTTCGACATTAGCCTGGAACATATCCAAACATTTAAATTTTTCCGGGCTAAGAGCATCGTCACCTAAGTTCATTCTAAGAGTTCTTAACATGTTCTTACTTTTTTCTCCATGTAATATCGCTCATGATTTTTTGCAATAGTTTATTCTCATACAGTACTTTGTCGCCTAAGCAGCAATTTTTAGTGTTTTTGTCCTCCTGAGATATTACGCCCCAAAACATGGCATCAAAATCACAAACTTCAACTTTCGAACTCTCATAAATCTATGATGCCAGTAGTATCATAGATGTGGATATTTCTGCAGACTCTTTCCATGCAACTTAGTATTTATCACATAACTTATGAACTCTCACTTTAACCCGTTCGAACATAAGCCCCTTTAAAAGTGTAATTTTCTTACTTTTTCTGGTGATTTCATATATTGATTTGCAATCGTGCGTATGGATTGATCCTTTTGACCTGTTCGTAATAAATCACTTTACATATATGTTCAGACAAATACAGTATCAAAATATATGGAACTTATTTCCAGGGCATTTTATGTCATTTGTATAAAGAATATATACCCTCCATGTTCATTTGGTAATGACTTGCAAATAAATTAACGTAGCGTTGTACAAGGAGATTCTGTCAGTAGCAAAGAAATCTGAATGGAAATTAGTGCGTGGACTTGTTCGAGAGTTATTAACGATAAGGCAGGTAGAATATACGCACTACTTTTTTTTTCCTGGTGACTCACTGTCCCTAGTACTTTTATGTCTATGAAATGTGCTTAAATCAAAATCAAGGGAAATCCGAGGAAAGATTCATCGGAGAAGACAAATTGTAGAATATTTAGGAAAAAAATATATTCTCATTTCTAAGGATTCTAAGATTATCCAAGTATACGACACTCCCATACACGGCCCATTGCATTATGCTCCATTAAATTTACTGTTAAGTAGTCTAACTGTAACTTGTCACGAAGGTATTCATATTAATTCAATCTAACTTGGACTCTAACATAGCCCGAAATGCTACTACTTGTATTCTACACTTCTTTAATACTTGTTGAAGAAATAAGGAAAATTGAACTAAGAAAATTCTATATATTAAAGTGCTATGTTTATATGTTTATCTCCCAAGAAAATTTTATACAGTGGCTCAAAAAAGTATTGGGCGGATAAGAGGTATCAGACAAAAGTAGGAATAGTAGATCAACTATTTTATGTGTGATCGTAAAACTTATGGAGGACATTCATGTACATGTGTGTGTAACGTACATACCCAGGTAATTGGCATATATACCGTTGTTTTCCAACAGAACAGCAATATTGGAGGTCGGGCGGCATTCAACGCCAAATAAGTATTGGGCGTGCAAACATCTTGGTTATGAAGACGCTCTCTCTGAGGTGGCTTCACCCTCGAAGACCCGTGTGTCTTTCTACACAAAAGACTCTATTTGTAGGAAATTGGACAGCAGTAACATCGTGCATTTCGTGAATCAGCAATGGGGAGAAAAGCGATGGAAACAACGGAGGAAGAAAGGAAGATTGTAGTGGAGCTGTTTTGGAGCGGAAAATCGTTTGCGTAAATCAGCGAAACTATTCGAATACCTGGAACAACGGTTCATAATACGGTTTGCGAATATTGTATAAGAAAACAAAAAGAGCAGATACATGCACCACGAAGCGGCCCGCCAAAGCTTTCAGTAACAGTAAAACAAAACATTGTGCATCAAGTGGCCAACAATCCGAGCTAAATGCGCCGAAGTTAGCAGCTAAAGTGGAATGTGATGTGGGAATGACTGTGTGTGCTGGAACCATCAGAAATGTGCTTTGTGATAGGAAATATATGGGGCGAACAACCCGTCGAAAGCCCTACATAAGCAAGACGAACAAGAAAAAGAGATTGAGGTACCTGAAAGAGCACAAAAATGACACTTATGAGTTCTGGAAAACGGTCATTTTAACCGATGAGAGTGAATTTAATATCATGAAGTCAGACGTACTTGTGATATTGTAAAGGAAGGAGAATGCAGAACTAGATGAGAAAAATCTTACAGCCTCTGTGAAACATGTAGGAGGTTCTGTTATGGTATGGGGTTGTATGAGTACAAATGGTGTGGGTGATTTATGCTTTATTGAAGAGACAGTGGACCGTAAGGCTTATATCAACATTCTAGTGACACATCGACCTTCAAGTGTAGAAAAAAATGTGTCCCCTTCCCCTATATGTCTTCACGCAGGATAACGACCACAAGCATGCAGCTCTTAATAACTGGCTCTGATTATTATACAACACACCTCGTTGGATGGAAACACCATCATAATCACCCGATATCAACCCAATCGAAAATTTAATGCACTGCTTGGAACAAAATATTCGCAAACATGACATCTCTAACAAAAAGGACCTGAAAAGTGCATTACTAGTAGAATGGAATAAATCTTATCGTGAGACCACACACAGCTTGTACGTTCGATGCCAGAGAAGTTGTGTGGAGTTATCAAAAGTAACGAATGACCTACCAAGTACTAAGAATGATAACAATGTTTTAAAAATTGTAATCATTTTTGACTGTCCAATACTTTTTTTGGTGGCAATTGTGATAAGTTTATTTTATTTTTTTAGTTTTGCTCTTTTGACACGGTTACTGCTTTGTTTCTCCTATCTTACCTGTTACATGGGATAATAAATAAGCTGGAAGTACCGTGAATGTTCGTTTATTATTGCATTTTCCTTGTTTTTCACACTCTGACATATTACATACCTTGACAGACCAATACTTTTCTGAGTCACTGTATGTTCGTCTCCAATCCTTTCGATAATGGTATCTCGAAAACCTCAAGTGCTAAAAACGTGCCGTTTCCGCTGATCGATTCCAAATTTTGTGTCGACTGTCCAGTTCTAAGTGAATATTTAAATAACGAGTATGTTTTTCTTTATTACATTTTTAAGGGTACACTGGCAGTGTTGAAATTTAAAAAAAACAAAAAAACATCATATCCTATGAGTTATATATTTCAACACAGCATAGTTTTATACAGGGGTTCTATATCTGATAATGATAATGAGAAACGAAGTATAATCACTTTTCCGGGCTATGATGAATCTTTATTGTTTGGAGTGTTTCGCCAAATGAACACCATATATCACTGATATTATAATTAATTGTGTATGTAATGTATTTGCTTATTACATACTGCATGCAAGAAGAAAGAAAACACTGATCATACATGAATTAGAAACTCCAAGCGGAAGTAGGCTCAAATCTTGCAAACGGTGCGAGATACTAAAAAAATAATCGAAAAAATCTCTTCTTTATGGTACCCGTTTCCGATTTTTATCAAGACGTCTTTCACTTGTGCCTGTAAGGGACATGTAGAGATGTGAGGAATGACAAAGGGATTCATGCTCATGTATGAATGATGCGCTATGTAGAGAGCGCAGGTTCTGCTAGTTATTATTTAACAAGCAAGTACTGTTTCTTGGGGAAGGGATTTTCAAATTGAAAAATAGTAGAAACCGTGACAAGGATCGAGAAGATTCTTGAGTCTCGTGGGCAAGGCTAGTTCGACCTAAATATCTGGAACAAGTTTTAATGGTATATGATTCGTAGTAAAATCTGTAAATTGATAAAACTATAGTACGTACATAATGAAGAGGATTTATCAACGTTTAAAGATACGTAATCCATAAATACGTTGTTATATCACATCCTTTGTAGATTCGTCGTGACGCGAAAGGATTCTAAAAACTTCTAGATTAAATTTAAAACAGAGATCAGTAAAACCATGTAAATAAACTTACGAAGTGAGACGAGATTACAATCGAGTGAGACGAGAAATAATTCTGCGAGAATCGAGACGACAATTGTACAAAAAATTGACGTGACGAGAAAACATGATTTCTCAACTCATCTTGTGAGTAACATTATGGGCAAACGACTTACAAATGAAAAAAGTAGAAGTGTTTTCCCGTTTTTGTGGTTTCTTCAAGTTTCACCATTTCAGCAGCAAATTGTATTTATTTGATACAAGTTAGCAAGAAAAGATACACACATCGGAACAAAGAAAAAGTTGTTTAAAGAAAATATAAAATATACATATCTAATCTAAAAACACTGCTCACCTGACAGAGGTTCTTCAGCCGTATTTGTTAACAATCATTTCTCCCTTTATTTGCCGTCTCGGTTTCACTATTTCCGCTTTCTTAAGAATAGCATTCCGTATCACTCTCTTCATCACTACCAATAAAATAAGAAACAAAGTGACATTTAGGGAAAGATTGTTATCCTGTAACCACATAATTATCCCGCTGAAGTATCTTCTATAACTCATTTTCTTTAAATAAGGTAAAATTATACAGGACACCTTAGCAGAATACTCATGATGGTAACAGAGTAACACGTTTTACTCTAATGTGAATTCGTTTATTTTGAACCTGTCAACGAATATTAATCTTTTCAATTCTTCACACAGGCTTTCAACCAACCATTCTCTCGAAAAATGAAATGAAATCTTTTAGTTTTACGTCCCATGCTTATGTCGGTTAGGCTAAAGAAGAAGGGAGAACCTCCTGATGAGTGATGAATGAAATGGTGGAATGAAGAAAGTGGGAGTAAACGGGAGAACCCCGAGAAAACCCACGCATACGGTGTTTGTCCACCACAAAGTTCACTTGGTGGGGCTGTGATCGAACCCGGGACCCCAAGCATCAGAGGTGAACGCTCTACCACTGAGCCACCGCGGGCCCAACCATTCTCTCGAGTCAGCTCTTTCAGCTTACGTATGGAAATGTTAGATATTTCACAGCTGTAATCTTCTGTTTTATCTGGATCCAGGTTAATTCTATCACGTTGAGATCACGACAGTAAGGGAGGAAGAAGGAAAAGAGTAAATCCGTTCCCCTTCAAAATTTTATTGGCTAAGTACACAGTTTGATACGTTTCTTTGTACAGTTTCTAACAACTCTCTTGTAACCATTTAGTCATGAAATTTTATACAATTGTTTCGTTGCCACAGCTAAATTATCTCATTCGTGAATGGATGAAAGAAATTTATTTTAGTTAATGGTATTATACGACATACTATCGATAACAACAATGGCACCAGGCCGGATATTTTACGATTATTCATCAGCTGGTAATAAACTTCTGTTTTTGACTTTGAGAGGTAGATTAGTTTTGCACTATCTATAAATATCTTTCCACAACCCACATGAATTACTATTAATCTTTGTTCTGCTCATTTACTGTCCCATACACCAAATACATCACTGAGTTGCCAAGATTTATTCACCATATAACGGATGTGATCCCACGCTCTGTAGATGTGGGCAACTGGTAATCAGTGTTGCCAGACACGGCAAGCCAGACACACCTTCCGTCCAAATTGCACAATTTTACACACAAGGTGGAAGACAGTGCACACAACATTACACAATACATACCTGCCTATCTATATGTATATTATGTCTAATGACGTACATACCTATACGTACACCCATGTCCCAAATGATTGTCGCATATCTATAACAGGCTTCTTGTGCAAATATATTTGGATAATGATATCGCAGGGTACATTTAACACTCTTACTATGTGTATTATCGGCAGAGACATGTATGTGGTAAATTTCATGTCAAAAGATCTGTAAATAGGAACAATATAACGAAAAAAAACTTTTCTTCTCCATATAGCAACATTTTGATGTACTCATTCTAATTTTCGTATTTATATTTTTTTCTATGAAATTTAGCACCTATATACATTTCCCGATTATACACATAGTAACAGTACTAGAAGTACCTTGCGAGTTTATTATCCAATTATATTCGCACAACACTACCGTTATAGATATGCGACAATCATTTTGGACATGAGGGTACATTGACCAGCCATTGTTCAGGGATTCAGAGCTTGATTTACTATTATTATTATTATTATTATTATTATTGTAAAACTGTCACCTTCCCGCCCATTGTCACTCATTTTACTTTCAACCATGCGCGCCGACTACGTGGGTGCTCCAGGGCTCCGGCACCCACGGCGCACTCACAAGACTTTTAGCTTGAACCCGGATTTGAACCATTTCTCTTGCGTTTAAATCAGTCGTGTTACCGATTGAGCTAAGGCAGCCCCAATTTATCCTTATAGTACCGATATATTTTACTTTTTCACAGCACAGGCCTTTATGACAATGTTCATAAAATATTTTAACTTAAAGTAAGTCAATCAAACATCGAGACTTCCCTGAAAACATATAAGCTAATATGACCCGCCATTGATATGCACCCACATAAATCTCGGAAAGTCTGCGCCATTACTTTCAACGTACTTAATGTTTTTAATTGGACATCGGCCACTCTGTCATTCATCTGTTTGCAAAATGGCATTTTCTTCACAAGTGGTGAGAAGACAAGATTTCTTACCACCTCCGCCTCATGTTTTGGCCAACATTGAGGGTCAACATTCATTCACATTGCTTGCTTGAACAAAGCGTCTTTGCTTGGGGATGTCATGACACCCGCCTCTGAAAAACAAGAAGTGAGGTACCAAGGAAGCAAGATAAGTTTTATCATACTGTAGAGAAAATAACAAGAGATTAACAATAATAACAAATAACTTGTTATTTTCTCTGTGGTTTTATTGCGCTGGCCTGGAGTCAGACGTTGGAGCTCGTAGTTTTTAGAAGGCAATTTTCAGGAAAAAAATGGTGGAAATAATGAATATTTGAATGAAAGGAAATTTGTGAAAGTCATTAATGATCAAAATTTTTAATTGTGCCAAATTACACACAAAATGCACACAAATTGGCATTACACACAGAATACACAAACAGGCCAAAATTGCACACATTTTGTGCAATTACACACACATTGGCAACGCTGCTGGTAATTAATGAAGAGCCTTAAGACCCAGCGAGACAATTAAGAACTGGACAACAATATTTTCACCTTCTGTTATAATCGAGCTTATATTTTTGCAGCATTTGAAGTTGAATCCTATTTCTTTCAGTAGCTTTTGTAGAGTTTCCTTCCCACCAGGAAAACTAATATCCTTTTGAGTGAAGTAAGCAACATTTTCAATGTGGGAACTTCTTAATATTCCAAACATTTTTGCGCTCAATACACTTTCCTGAACCATCTCAAAATATCCTTCTTCCTCACAATCGGGTTTTGCGTCGAGTTGCTACTTTTTCTCAGCACCTTTGGAATCTTTCACACTCTCGACATACACTATGTTTGACACCGTTCTTTCAGTTCGATCTACAACTTCAGCTGATCTTGCTGTTGCTTGAGTCAAAGGAATGGGCAGATTTCTCTTTTTATTCGTGACAAAATTTTTATGCTTTGAAAGTAATTTATTTTTTTTAACTCTGAGAGCGAACAACAGTTGTGGCTGATTTCTGAGAAGTCCATGACATTTCATTTGCTTCCTCTTTCTTGTTCGGCGATATTTAAGACTCATAGATGTTCAGCTCCTAGCAAAGAATCTTCGCACACCTTAATTCGTCATCCACAAGGATATCTTTGTTCTTCAGTAAGAACGACTCTAGTGCATGGATTTTCGGAACACAACCGTGAATACTAAAATGTTTTGTTTGCAATAAAACTGTAGTTGGACGTTATTAATTTCAACGAGTCTCTAGCTAAAAAGCCCGAAATAGCACACAAATGCAAACGGTTGGTAATCAGTAAATAATAAGGTGACACCGAATTGTGTTGTGATATTTTTGTTGCATTTGTTGAGAGTTGTTCAGCACTTCTTGGATTGGGGGAAGTGATTCTTCATCAGCTTAATTGCATCGTGTCATGCACTACAGCGAGTTTTATTCAAGATTCAAACCTTGTCAAATACTCCAAAAACTGTGACAGTATCAACAGGTATGAAAGCCAGATTCAGGGAATGAATAATTCATGCTTCGAATGAAATGTGCTTTAGTTTTCACATCAGCTGTTGAGCTCCAGTATCCATACTGAGCTTCTTTGTGACTATTGGTTAACATACGCATGTTCGACGTAGGAAACCCAGGTTCGATTCTCAGCTGGAGCTCATGAGATTCGTATTCCACATTAGGCTGCAGATCAACGTCTCACATAACAGGACGCTGAACTTAAGCGTAACCAACAACTCGCAAGCGTTATTGTATGCCTGTCCTGTACAGTTCTGAATGTCTGATCCACCTGTGTTGACCTTCTTCACAATTAATGTCGTCAGATTTTCTTTTATTTCATTAACATTGATTAAACTTTCTATAATTTGCAGTTTCACGCCATCCATTTTCACAGACCACAAAACTTAAAAAATGGGTTCTTATGGGAAGTGTCAAGCGTACTGGCAAAAATTATGGAGAAATACCTTGTTTTCTCAACTTGCTGAATATCTTGCTTCGCACTTGCTCCTCCAACTCGCCGATGAATTCATTCTGACTATAAAGTAACATTTAGAAAATTGTCACCTTCTTTATCTTGACCTTTGTAAGGTATGCACGCATTTCCGGATCGTATTTTCCTAACAAAACCACTCCCAGAAAGTTCCCGTCGCTAAGAGCCTCTTGAACATTTACCGAGGTACTCCAACTGTTAAGCTCTGTTTAGCCAATATCCTAAATACGTCTAGCATTTGTAAAGATCTTCACTTCCTCCCCTCTGTTACAATATCATTTTACACTTTATTTTCGAATGTCTTTTCTCGGCTAATTCGAATTGCTCAAACTTGTGGACATTGCCAGCCACCTCGAATTGTGCTACCCATCCTGGAGTTTTGGTCTGTCTTTTTTGGACTTAACTTCCACTAATTACTGTCAGACTAAACGCAGATTAGGCAGCGCTTTCCGGTGCTAACGATTTGCATCAAAAGCCGATAGAGTTTTCTTTCAAAGAGAATAAGCAATCCAAGAACGCAGAATCTTCTGTTTATTTGACAGAGTACAGCAAAATCTTTTCCGAGTCAATTTTCTCGTTTCTTCTTTGGTCGAATGTCCTGGAAGAGCAACATCGTTGAAAACACAATGAATTTTTTGAAGTGAATCTGTTGCTATTTCTTGACAAACAAGTAGCATCCTGTGGTATTGTTAGAGGTTGATTATTTATCCACATTCTTTAAGTCAATAGGTAGTTGAGCATTTTGATCTTCTAAGTCATCTGAGCAAGATTGGTTATCTTGGATTTGGTCCATTGGTAACTATAATTTCTTCTGAGATCGACGTTCTTTGAGGTTTATTAATACCACTTGGACACTCAAATTCTCTTTCTTTCCTAGCACGTCTTCCAAATTCTCAACATCAGACGCACTTCCACTAGTAGTTGGTACGTTAACACTTTAGTTTCGGCTAGGTCTAGTTCCTAGAAAAATGCTTCAGTAATATGCCCTGGTTCTGCATTACATTTTCTGCTTTTTCCTTGCGTTTCTTCCGGTTTTTTTTCTCGAATTCGTTTCATCTGAAAACAACAATATTATTAAATGTTACACATGCCGTAAGTTTATTGAGCTGAGCGAAGCGAAGCTCTTATACTCGGGTTAGCCGTTTGGTTGTCCGCGAACTCCTCCTAGACCGTTTGGCCGATCTCAACCAAACTTAGCACGCTGATAGAGCATGTCGTGCTGAGTGACAACATAGGTCGAAATCAAAAATCCGATGTACCATCGAGGAATAATGGCCGAAAAACGCTTCCTCCTAGACCGTTTGGCCGATCTCAACCAAACTTAGCACGCTGATAGAGTATGTTGTGCTGAGTGACAACATAGGTCGAAATCAAAAATCCGATGTACCATCGAGGAATAATGACCGAAAAACGCTTCCTCCTAGACCGTTTGGCCGATCTCAAGAAAACTTAGCACGCTGATAGAGTATGTCGTGCTGAGTGACAACATAGGTCGAAATCAAAAATCCGATGTACAATCGAGGAATAATCACCGAAAAACGCTTGCATAGACTTAACATAGGGAAAAAGTTTTCACGCGATTTTTTTGTCAACAATTAAAAATGGCATTTATTATTGCATAATGTCCAGAAATGATTACGTAGTTTAAGCTCGCTCAGCTCATTTCATTGCAATCGGGTACATCCATTGCATTCCTAGTAATTATTCACTTACCAATTTCAGAGTGAAGTGAAAATAGAAATGGTTTAATTAAAATTCAACTGTAATTGAATAAAATTAGTAAAAGTAGTTTTGCATAGCACGTGGAGTAAAAGCCAGTAAAGGTTATTCAATTGCATTTTAATTAATAATATATATATATATATATATATATATATATATATATATATATATATATATATATATATATATATATATATATATATATATGCCTTTGTTGTGGCAGAAGATTTAGTTTTAATAATAATAATATCTTTCTCTGAAGTGCTGGCTTCTTTAGATATTTTTATATTGTTGCTTTTACACATTTTTCTCACCAATATTCACACCACTACTGTCTTATTTCTCGTTCTATCTTTTTTTTCTAAAATGTTTTTGGAATCTTATTCTGAATTAATATCTTATTTAGATTTTTCTCCGTTGTTTGTTGGTTTCTTTGTTTGCATGTTTTCCTCACCGAAATTAAGACAATTGTCTTTTTTCCGCTTTAAAAACTTTTGTAAAACATTTTCCGCCAGTTTGCAATTGCAAAACAATTTCTTACTTCAACACGTCGAACTCAAGCAAATGTTTGAACTGAGGTAACTGAACAAATATCAGAGATTGCTGTGATATAGTGACACGCTACAAATCTTCACTATTGGTATCCACCCTCTCCTGTTAACGATCTTCGCTAAAATATTTTTCATCTCAATGTAACCAAAATAAAAAAGGAAAAGCTTTATTTAATAATAGTAAATACCCCTCCTTTCTTTCATCCTCTTGTTTGTTTACTTTGTGGATTAGGGAAACTACCTGAATAGTATTTATCGAAATCAATTGATCGCAGCTTTCTTTGATGCCACTTGCGGCTAGAAGTTACTGATATTATAAACCAAGGTTTCCTAATGTAGTTAATACTGTTGAGAACAAATGTCCATTAGGCAGCCTCCCCACCTTCTCAAAATTGGTTGAAAATGGTGTCAATCGGTTGTGCATCCTTTGTGCAGAAATGTGCAACACAAATTTTCGTTGTGCAACAATGAACAATGACATAGAACAAAAACAAATTGAGGACTTTTAAAAGGTAGCCCCCCATCTTGTCCAAATTGGTCGAAAATGGTGCAAATCGTTTGTGCATCTTTTGTGCAAAAAAGTGCAACACAAATTTTCGATTGTGCAACAATGAACAATGAGCAAGAACAAAAACAAAGTGGGGGAGTATAAACAATAGCCCCCACCATGCTTGTTGTTCATTCTTAGTGCAGGTCAGGTTGTGTTTTCTGCACTGTAGTTCTAATGGCATATGTGTAAACGCTGACTTTATCGGCTACACATAATGATTAAGGATTTCTAAAGCGAATTTGAAAGCAGGAGTTGGGTTGGGAGGGAGCCTCTCTAAATGATTATGTACCTACAAATGTTTCCTGCTCTGTAATGTACTCAAAATCCATTGTTAATGCGAGAAGTATCCCAGTATGTTAGGACTAGCTCAGGAGAGTAATACTCCTGGAAGTAGAAAGGAAAAACACAGTTCTAAATGGTTGGCGTTATCTACATTTTTGCCACATTGCATTAAAATAGCAGAAATCAAACGATTGCTGTTGTCGGTTTTCGTGGCTGAGTGGGCTAGCACTTTATGCTAGTAAAGAAATTATCTTTTGGCTTGAGTTCAAATCCGGCCCAAGGTGTTTTCTATACATTTTTACAACACTTTTTAAATGAAAATAGGATGAAAATAATGCTCAAAAACTGATTTATTTACTTTTCTGCAGATAAATAGTAGTAGTAGTAGGAACGGGTTAGAAGCCCCGCAAGGCTCATTTTGTGTCCCTTGTACTCCATGATATAGGGTTCATTTTGTTCCCCTTTGAACTCCATGATATAAGTTTTGTGATCAACTTAAAACGGCTGGCTAGGATAGCGCGAAAAACAGCTGGCTAGAGTAGCGCCCGAAGAAACGTACTTCCGGAAGCATTACTCTCCCGAGCGGGTTGTAGTATGTTTACAAAATAAAATAATATAAAATAAAATAGAATAAAAATAAAAAACAGCAGCAGTGAGATTTGATAAAAGCAGTGGTGGTTTGCTAATATTTCCGATATTGCACTTTAAACGATAAAGGTAAACGGACTCTCTTTTGCACCGCAAATATATTCAAGTATCAATTTTACAATCCATTCAGCAGTGTTGCCACACTTGGTACAATTGTACCAAATTCAGCCCTTTTTGTCATGCATTGGCCCGTTGGTACCACGCTGACATTGTCAGCCCCTTTTGTGACAAAGTTGGTACAATTCTTCCCAATTCAGCACCATTTATGAAATATTTGTCACATTTTCTAAAGTGTCGGTAAGATTTCTCCTACATCTCACTTTACTTATACTGTGTGTTGGACTTAAAAATTGCTGTTGAACTTGTATCCTGCGGCGTTGCACCGCTTAACACTTAGGAACTTTGTGTAGAAATTTGTAATTCGAACTATACTGGGATACAAATGACGCTAGGTGGACGCATGCGCGCCACGCATGAAGGAGACGAGAAGGAAGCAGTATGGTGGAGATATTATCTTCAAATCTTAAAAAGAAATAGAACCACACAAACACATTGAATCAAGTGTTGAATATTCTGAAGAAGACCAGCGTGTGCTCAAGTAAGTCTATAATTTATGTCATTGCCAGGGGCGGATCAAGGACGGACTTCTGGGGGGCGGTGGATTGTAATGCTGCTACTTAGAGCTACTTTTAAGAGCTATAAACTCTGGGATTAGTTTCTTTTATTTATATATAAAATAAGAAAGTCTCCCCTTCTGGGGTGGCGATCGCCCCCTGGATCCGCCCCTGGTCATTGAAAAATTCTACCCCAAAAGATAATAGCACGAAAAATACATTGACATAATTGCTGGCTTAGAGGGCTAAGTTGTTTATTAGTGACGCCATGTTGAAGAATATAAAGATATCCGAACATTTTTGCGTTTTATATATCTTTATCGACACGTTCATTTATGCTCTTGGAAGAGGGGTTGTTTTAGAACATTACCTCTTTCAGTTTCGTGCTATAAAGCCGTGTATTACACTGATATAAAATTCAGCCCCTTTTGTTTCAATTTGGTACTATTTTTCAGCCCACTTCAGAGCTAGGACTGTGGCAACACTGCCATTCAGTATGCAACATAAATATTCTTTTACTTCTGGAATTAGATCGTATAATTGAACTGATTTTACCATACATTTTAATATTTTAGACAAATTGTGTATGGATAACAGGGAACAAACAGAAGAAAACCATTATTTACTGGAAAGGTAAAGTTTAACTAAAATAGTTATGCTTAAGCATTATTTCTGATGTAGACATAAATTTGAAAATGGAAGAGTAAGAAGGCAATCTTCTCTCTAACGAGAATTCGGGTATAGTTTACAACACCCGCACCAGCTGTTATCCTTAAGCAGGCACAAGAAATACGACGAATGTTTAGTTGAGGAGGGCAGCCTTTTCTCCGATCGAACAGTGTTATAATTTCGATATTTTCTGTAAATATTAGGTTAGGTTTCGGCTCCATCAACTAAACACTAACGGAAATTACCAATTTTAACAAAATAGGTTTAAACTTCTCTAACCCCAAGCTAACGCAACCCTACTCTATTCTACTCTTCCCTACTCTACTCTAACTTAATCTACTATTCTTTTAAAGCGGCCCTACTTATCAATGCGCAGCTGGAGCGTGTATTGTAAAGTTTACACGGGAAGTCTCTCCTCCTTACATCACAGTGTCAAATGTGATATTCTTAAGCAATAAATTTGGTTTACGTTCCCATAAGCCTCATCGTGTCCAACCTATGTAATAATTTAAGGAAAGAAACATGAGGTAAATTAAACTAACCAATTCATAATCCATTATTCTAATGTTAAAAAGGTAGTAGGAGTTAGCGAAATAATTGTTTTAAATTTAATGCTCATTATATCAAAGTGTATAAGAAATATATTGATGGCAAGAGTACATACAGAGTTTATTGCTATAATTTCAAATCGAAATGTGGCCTGCATAATAAATAAATGAAGCTACGTACTATTAAATAAAAACAACAATAGTAATATTGAATGTTTATTTCAAATTATGTAACAGCACCAGTAGTTGAAGTCAATGTATATAGAGTATTACAGGTAGCACATTTTCTGCTATCGAGAGAAAAAATTACCTCTTGCGCGACGTGACGTCACGTGGAAGAGAGCGCGAAACAAATACATTGTAGGGAATACAGTAAGCGGTGTCGATGCGTGAAATTTTTAAGAATGGGTAATTATTGAGACAAAAATGAATAAAAATAACTTTGTTGTTGCTCCATGTCCGAATTGAGAAAGAAATAATGTATAACATAGCAACCCTCTCCTAAAATGTTGTTGATACAACGACAGTGAGTTTCTCGGTGTAAACGCGCAGACAGAATCGATGTAAACAATGCTAATATATATTATATTCATTTCTTACCGAAAGATTATGAGACAGGCTTACAACACGAACTTCATAAGCTACCTGTAAGAAAAAAAAGTTCCGCCTTCATGCAATTTCTTCTCTGCACATATGAAACTGGCATGGAATTGTTAAGAACGAACAGACAGGGGCGTCATTTAGGGGGAGCAGGAGGGGGCAAGTGCCCTCCCCCCAAGAGTTTGAGTAATACATATACTTTAATCGATTGTCTACTAATATACTAGTACAACACGTGAAAATCTTATGTTGCTCGTGCTCTTGCCCCCCTCAAGCGAAGTCTGAAATGACGCTCCTGCGAACAGAAGTAAAAGGTTGAGAAAACAATTTATTTTTCAAACATATGAAGTTGAAGAACTTGAAAGAAATTTAAATAACTAGAGTCATGGATGCAGATCCTGTAGGACGAGCAAAAATGTTAGAAAATAGGATTTGCCCATTTTGTCCCCATAACATAGTGAAGCCAAAAAAATAAAGACAAACCTGATTGGCTGCTCTCTTTTCCGCCAGTAATGCTCGCTCAAAATTAAATTTTCCGTATGCCAACATGTAGTGTTCATTGCATTTGTTCTTATTTAAATATTCGCTTTAACGTTTAAAATGGTTACATGTGCAGCTTATGGGTTCGTGTTCGTTACCTTCAATGGAGCTTGCGTTCTTATTTCCGTTGAGGCTTGTGCTCACTTGGGCTAGGACTCATCCTCCAATAAGGATCACACTCAGGATGGGATCCAGGATTTTCTGAGCGGGGGAGCACCAATAATTACCAAACTAATCACACTGAAACTCTTCAAAGTGACATGTGAAATATTCTTTACTCTTGACAACGCTGATACATATAATGGGGGGAGGCAGTATTTTAAAGAAGGTCGCATGTTTTCTGTCCTATTTGACAAATGTTATATTGTTTTGCTTGGTGAATCCTTTTCCTTCAACCTTCAGAAAAGCGACTTAATGTATTGCTTTTGCAAAGCTCTGCTTTCTCTTAAGACCCAAACGGAAAAATAATGGCAGAAAGTTTCGGAAAGTATTGCCATTTTCATTACTAGCTTCTCATTTTAGATAGTTATATTTACAACGAAGGGGTGCACATGCACCGGTGCACCCCCATAAATCCGACCCTGATCACACTCACTAGATTGCTGGGAGCTCGTGCTTACTAATTTCATTGGAGGTGGAGGCGCGGTGGCTCAGTGGTAGAGCGTTTACCTCCGGTGCTTGGGGTCCCGGTTCGATTCCAGCTCGCGCCGTGTGGACCTTGTGGTGGACAAACACCGTGCTCGTTTTCTCGCGGTTCTCCCGGTTCCTCCCACTTTCTTCATTCCACCATTTCATTCATTTCTCATAAACAGCATCTCCTTTCGTCTAACCGGCATAACCGTGGGACGTAAAACAAAGATTTCATTTCATTTTCATTTCATTGGGGTACACGTTTATTGAGTGTGGGCTCACTACACTCAATAAAGCTCGGGCTTACTAATCTGAACTAGAGTAAGGGTCACTACCATTAATGACCTCGTGCTCAATGCTGCAGTGGGGCTTGCAATGAGTTTATTACTTTCAGTGGGGAAAGCGTTCACTATTCTCGTTAAGGCTATCTCTTACTCAAGCTCGGGCTCATATCCTTCAATGAGGCTCGCGTTTACTCGGTCTCGGTCTCACATCCTTCAGTGAGGCTCACTCTCACTAAGCTCCTTGGAGATCGCGCACCCTAATCTATTTCGAGCGAGCACGCGATTAGTTAGGTTCGGGGTCACTAATCTTAATTAGACTCTTGCTCACTCGTACGTGCTATCTCCCGTCAACTGGGCTCGAGCTCACTCATCAATGGGGCTCAAACTCACTGACACCAGTGTGTATTAATGTGAGTTCGGGTTCCATATTTTCAGTGTGGTTCGCGCTATTTATTCTCATTGAGGTTTTCGCTTTCTTGGTCTAGGACTCACATTCTTTAATGAGGTTCGAACTCACTAGGCTCCTTGGAACTCGTGCTTTCTAGTCTCCTTTGGTCACGCACTTGCTTGGATTCGGGCACACTAATCTGGATTGGACTCGTGCTCACTAGTGTTGGCTCACTTCCGTCAGCTGAGCTCGATCTCACTACCATCAATATAACTCGAGCTCACTGATAATCAGCGATACCACCAGTTTTCACTAATGTGGTTCATTACCTTTAGTGGGCTCGTGCTCATTATTCTCGTTGAAGCTCATGCTTATTTGGGCCAGGGCTTATATCTTTCAATGAGGCTTGCACTAACTAGATTCATTGGAGCTCGTACTCTCTGATCTCTTTCGGGCAAGCGCTTACTTGGGTTGACTTCAACACTCAGTGGGACTCGAGCTCACTGGCGTTAGTAGGGCTTGTACTCATTTTTGTTTCGGCTCACATCCTTCATTCAGGCTCGTGCTTAGTCAGGTTCTGGCTCAGATCCTTTAATGAGACTTGCAATTATTAGCCTCCTGGCACTCGCGCTTACGAATTTTATTCGGGCACATTTTTTCGCGAAGTAAACCCAAAATATAGTAGAAACATGTAAAAACAAGAGGATTTATTTGAGCAATCTCAATCTAATAAAATAAAGCCCAAACAATGAAGAAACACAGTGCAAGGAAGAACAATTAATGCGTTCCGGGTTCTGTGACTTCTGAGGGCTGCAATTAGAATTATTAGACCCTACTAACATTTCCTATCAATATTCATAAAACAATAACAATGAGTGGATGATAACATTAATATAAATGTATTATAATATAGCAATTTACCCTGCGTATTTGTAGTTAGAATTAGTAATATTTTTGTCTCTATGTAGTTTCAACAATCAAATGAAGTTAGAATATGCTCGGAGTATACAAAAAGTATTATATATGCTAAAAGCAGAAGACGCGATTTCCTCTCTTCCGCGTGACGTCACACTTCCAGCGACCAATGTCAGTTTGAGTCGCATATTTAGCAGCCCCTGAGTTGAAGTCTTAATCGTTTTGTGCAGATAATGAGTATGGAGACCATTATTTAAATCGTTTTTAGGCTCTACAATGTTTTTTATTGATTTACGCGCAACTAAATGAGTTTAGATTGAGTATGCGAACTAATGTAACATGGAAACGACTATTAATATAAAAAAATATGACCTAACGTGTGCTACGGTGTAGCAAAGAAGAGTAGAAAAAATAGCAGGGCGAATTGTAGTATGAGGCTCTGAGGCCGGGCTTACCCTGTTTACTACCGTATATTTTCTTATAAAATAGTCAGTACTTCAACATTTCGTTTTTTTCGGTAACAAAATAGTAGGTTGGAAACACTTTGAGACCCTTCCGTCTGTGCCTCACCAGCTAGCTAGATAGGCTTACGGGCTATAATGCTCAGGGAACTAACATATTGTCGCTCAGGGTTGCACGCAATCTTAGGAAGGTGCGAAGGCATCCGTCTCGCCTAGAGCTGAGGATGATGGTGCACAGAATTTAAAAGTAAAGTGCCTGAAGTGCCCCGGCGGAAAATATTTATCAACAGCTAAGGTGCCATAATTTCCGATTTACAGTAAGGGGTTAATATGAATAAACTGTGTTCTGATGAGCAGGCCAACTTTATTACTAGAAAATAGTTTGCTGATGGTATGTAATATTGGGGTTCTTTCAGATCAATTTTGCTTATCCTAGAGCCCCGTTGATTATAGTTTGAAACTAGCTTTAAAAAGCATGTATCGATTGTAGAGCTACTGGCAAGTTTTGATTCACTCCCATTTCATGTGTTCTCATTTTATTAGGTGTAGTGTAATCAGTGGTGCCCACCCCCCTCATGTCCATGACGCATCCCCCCTTAATTGTCTACCCCCCATAGGTGTTCTTTCGTGAAAAAATCTTTTTGGTTAATTTTTACTCCCTCAAACATATTTATACAGATTTTTACCCCCCAAATATTTCAATGACGCAGTTTGCGTCATAACCCCCCTTTGTGGGCACCCCTGGTGTAATGTTTCTCTATATTCTGTATTTTTAATTTTACATAAAAACATTGTTATTATTATAAAAGGTTATAGCTAATTAGTTTAGCAGAATAATAATAAGCCACCATTTTTTCTAACGCATATTGATGAGCAGCAGTCAAGCTGAAACTCAAGTCGAGTTTCCAGTTAAGTCAAAGCTAATATCCTCGAGTCGAGTTGCGAGCCGATTCAGTTTTTCGTGTCGAGTTTCGAGTCCAATCGAGCTTGATAAATGGCTCGTTCGTTTTAACTCGACTTGAAATCATGGCCTGCTTACACTTGAAAACGAAAGCCATGAGAAATGTAAGCTAAACAGTAATATGGAATACTTTTAGTGTTGCTCACGATAGCGAGACCACAAGAGATTTTTTATAACAAGCTCAGCTCGGCTTGGCTCAACTGAGATGATGGTACGAGCCGGCTCACTTGGGGTGAACTATCGGCTTGAGCTGGCTTGGTAGGGATGAGTCATTTGCTCGGTTCGGCTGAACTGAGCCGAGGGCTCTAGCCGAGTCGATAGTAAATGAGCTGTGAGCCGACCTGCTCAAGTCGTTGACATTTCTCAACTCGGGCCGAGCAGTTTTGAAGATATTTGGCAAGCGCCCTATAACTTTTAACAATGTTTGGCTCGAGCCCGAATACTCAACCTAGACCCTCAACCCAAATTCAGAAGCTCGGGAATAATGTCCTTGACTCCTAGACTTCACGACTACTGAGGTTGGCAATCAACTAGTGTTTTGTATTCAAATACAAACCACCTATCTTTTATTTTTATGTACAGTGTTGTTATAATAATAATAATAATAATAATAATAATAATAATAATAATAATAATAATAATAATAATTTGTAGTAGTAGTAGTGTCATTGGTAATAAGTATACTGTCTATGTAATATACTTGAAGAATGTATTCTAAACTACACATCGGATTTGGCTCGACACGACTAGAAACTCGACCCCAATTCGAGTCGAGTTGGAGGAAATTTTTCGATTCGAGTTTGCGGGTCGAGCTCAAAGATGTCTGTTTCTAGTCCAATCGAGTTTCAAAGAACACTCGCTCGAACTCGGTCGTGTCCATCGCTACGAGTAACGCAATATGACATTTTATTAATGTTACATTATATGAAAATGTTCATATATCAAGTAAAAATTTGTCCTTGCATTTACATAAAGCGATTCAGAACGTTGTAACGGTCCCTCCTCGCTGAAGGCGAATCGGGAGCCGTGCGCTAATCACGGCTTAGCGCCGCCTAGAGAGAGTTCCTTTGTTAAACCAATGAAAAGAAAAGATATAAACTAGTTGATTTAAGGATTGATTATTTAAACCAGTGCGCAACGGATTTGGCCACAAAATATAAACTTGACACAACTCTCTCTCTCTCTCTATCTAAGTCCTTGACTGCTACGTTCTCAAACCGTAACACCTTAGTTCACTTCTTCGTATCTAGATAAAGAACATCTTAACTTATTTAAATGCTATCAACTCAATATCGATTGAAACGAAAGAAAGTGAATTATTAATGGAAACTATTTTATTGTGGTTTCCTTAAAACCAAACAATCGAAAGAAAGAAAAAAAAACACATGTTTTATAATCATCTTACACAAACATCATGTTGTAGGACAATGCCTAGAATAACGGTTTTATAATGTTCAGATTCATAGTAAGTTTTATGTTTAGTTCAGAAGACTAGTTGTAGTATTCCAGTGACAAAAGACGACTCAACATTTCTTTCTGAAGTAAGCATTAACGGTTTCAAGTATAATCATGTTCAGTCCACCACTTCCTTTGGTCAGCAATATGCACAGTAACAGATTAAACATAGACAGTTAAATTCAAGATATGCGTTCGGTCAGAATGGTAAGTTAGAAACAGACCTGTGAATGAAAGTAAGCACTGACGTTGGACACACACTAAGTTTCCAATAAGATTACAATCGTCTTCCTCAAAGACTGTAAATTGTACACTTCAGGCCTGAAGATTATGAAAATAGCAGTATTCGTTGCATTTACAACACAAGATGTACATTATGCTCCAAAATAACAAACATAACTTAATAGCGAGGGGTCAGTTTACAACTTAGGACTAACGAAATGCTGGTCGAATTCTAATAGGAGCAAATTCTTTACATTTCCATTTTTCTACGTTGCTTCCCTTTGTATAGTTTTTTATTTACTTATTCATTTATTTACCTTTATACCACAGACTACGGAAAAATTCTAATTACACTCACTTTACATCGTAGGCGTTCAGGTCAGTCCAGCATGTCTAACGAACTAGTGCTAGATAGTCCCATCTGAACAATTAAAATTTTATAATTTCACCCTCGATATGACGGAAGAAAAGGTCACAACAAAACGAGCATTACAGATTGCTTTGGGTTACAACTGCTAATACTGATCTAGGTGACGGAGGAAGTGGTATCGAACAACTTTCATTCTAGACAAGTGCATGGAAATACTAGAAACTTACGTAAAAGACTGAGTGAAGTGGACGATTGAGACACCAAATGCCTGAATATAGCCGACATAAATCGACAAGTTTGAAATTCAGTGACAACAACATAATATATTATTAACATGATGACAACAATATATTTGTAAGTAATAACAATTGTCGTACGTCGACTGTAATTTGTCGTACTGACAAGACGTAGGACACGACAAAACAATAATTAAATACTACTCTAAACAAGCATCGTACGTCAACTGATTATGTGGTTCTTAGACCAGACGTAGACACAAGCAGCGCTATAACGCAACTGTAAAACTATACTCATTTTTCTAAATTTGGTTAAAAAGCTATGGGAAATAAACGACCATGTATAAACATTGAAACGGCCTATGGAGAGGAGAGAAGGAGGGCGAGCGAGCTACTGCTACATTTGTGTGGAGACGTAAGGCTTTACAGATAGCAAATAGCCAAACAATCGGACTGCCCTGCTATCAACAATATTTCCGTATTCATAATTTAGAGTTTAAATAAGAATGGCCTGTATTACTCAGCGTTCGACATATTTTTTGTTCACTAATACTGACTTATACTGGAAGTTGAGTACTCCTTCACTGTGTTAACTTCACCTTTCTGCCCTACATGCAACCACAAAGAGAGGAACCCAGCAAACAGTCCATCATTGGGAACGAATTCCAATGTATTTTTACCTTACGACATCCTGGTTCAGCACACGTTTTAACAGGTCTTTATATCAATGCATGTAGTTCTAACATAATTATGTTGTCCTTAGAATTGTGGACCTGACGCTAATTCCTCGTTGAAGAATTTAAAGTGAGGAAATTGTTTCAACAGCTACATCGCTGTCAACTAAGTGTCTCTTGTTCTACCTGTTCTTCTTCTCGCGCCTTTCTCTATTCTTCCCGGAACACAACCGAGTTCAGCTACACTTATTAACCGGAGTATTTGAGTTTATTAAACTAACTATTAATATACTTTTAATTAAATGATTACAGTGTATTTTTAATAGCGGTTAATATAGTTAATTATTATTAACACGGAATTATTAATCGAAAAAAGAACGTGAACGATTAATGTTATCAACCTCTAAAAGCTTCTCTGGCGGAAGTATATTGTTTCCTGTATTTCTTCCACGTTGAGACTACACAGACTCTCGCAAAAGTAGTATATGCAACCTTTATAGTAGAAAAAGAAGAAATATATTTCGCGATAACGCAACTCAAAAAGGACAATTATACACAATCCCATAAACTAATAAACTAGCAGATAATATAGCAAAATATGCAAAAGATTTATGAAGTATAAAACAACTAAAGTAAAATGTTTTATTAGGAAGAGCTAAATAATATTGAGGAGCAATTAGGCTCGTCTCAACGTGCAATAATAATAATAATAATAATAATAATAATAATAATAATAATAATAATAATAATAATAATAATAATAATAATAATAATAATAATAATAATAATAGCGGTAGTAATAGTAGTACGGAAAATTGAAGTCATAATTTTTTTTCACATTTTAAAGTTTCGGACCTAAAAGTAACGCGTTAGTAACGCGTTACTTTCGACGTAAAGTAACAGTTACTTTTTTGGGGCAAGTAACGCGTTACTAACGCGTTACATTTTAAGAGAAACTAAAGTAACTTATAACGCGCTACATTTTTACAAGTAACTTACCCAACACTGTAACTGGTCGTATGTTACGAGTGAGTTAAAAATTAAATTGAGCTCCATTTCGACAGAGCTGAATTCGCTTTGACGGAGTTCGCTTAAGTTTTGGTTAGCCAATAGTAAACGAAACCACATTTCAAACCCTTTGGACAGTTTAGTTTGTCAACGTTCTACCGACAGTTCTGAACGGTACGATTTGGTTCGGTTTGTGAATGGTTCGGTTTGGGTTCATTTCGGTTTCGCTTTGGGATCAGTTCGGTTCGGTTCGGTTTGGAATCGGTTCAGTTTGGATACGGTTCGGTTCGGTTTGGGTTAACCGTTCCAAACCGGTTTAAGTGGCACACTGTAACCGTGGTTACGTTTTCAGGAACATTCCACCCCTATCTGGAAGTTTAGTGTTAGCTTGAATGCATCTCTCAATTCTAATATATTATAAAATGATATATTATAAAATGTTATAAAATGAACAAAGAGTAAGAAGTTTCTGTGTACAATTATGTGTTTCTATTACTGATTTTTTTTTAAAATTTAGGCACAGGATATACTCTCAGGAGTTATTCAGCATAGCTGTTTTTTGACCACATGAGGCCTGGATCATAATAGCTTACAGAATATAAGTGTGATATATTAAACATATATGTGCCTATAAAATTAACAAACTCTACCGTACGGGATAAAATAATATTTTTTCTGTGTAATACTAGTTGAGTTTTCCATTTCATAGGATCAGTGGGATATTTACGATTTTGTTTTGGGAGGGGGTTTGCTAACTTTATTCCTGGAAATTTGGACTTTCCTTGTTTTGGGAGGGACTGTGTTAACTTTATTCCTTGAAATAGAAAAATCTACAATATATATATATATATAAACAATAAAAAGTTGTGATAACATTTCGGTGAGTGCTTAAGCCAGGAAGCCACACCCTTAAATATTCCACTGCATAGAATACAGTATTAATATCTTGCGTTGATTCAAATGAAGTTTCTTCTGAGTTAACATTTCTAGCGAAGTCATTATCATGTGATGCATTAATTAAATGCAGTATTGTACTTTAAAGTGGAAGATGCAACTAACAAACGCTTATCCAAGAAACATAACAGTTAACTTTAAGAATGTACTTTCTTTTTCTCTTCCTCTATTTTCAAATATGCAGGAAATGAAAACAGCAACTGAGGAGGAAATTCACCTCAATCCCGCTGCAAATCACAGACAGAAGTAATTATGAAGTGCACTTCAATATATTTGTAGTGGGAGCTAAGTGGGAATATTCCTTTAATACAGATTGCGTGTTTTCTTCCATTTGTTGACTAGTATAATAATAATAATAATAATAATAATAATAATAATAATAATAATAATAATAATAATAATAATAATAATAATCTACAACAGGATGTTACAATTGTTACAACAGGATGACCATATTCTGAAAGTGTTTAAGAATAGAGGTTAAAATATATTTAATCGTTTCATTTTAAATAATGTGTTTCAGCGTTTATAGAGCGTCAGACAACTAAAGGTATAACCTGAAATACTGAAGAAATGAAAAACACCAACAATATACGGTTGTGGTAAACACCAATATCAAATGGAGATTATCAAATGGGGGTATACTGTGGTGAGAAAAATGGCGACAAATGAAAGTTTAGGAACAGTGATTGTTTTCTGATACACGCGAAGAAATGCAACGCCGTTTGTCTCATACTTCTACAGCACATAGCAACGGAGAAATTACCATAGGAATGGTTGTAAACAGAAAGAGAAGTGACTATTTGACCTCTAGTACTGCGGTACGTGTGAGCTGCCAAAAGTCATGTAGAGACCAAGAAACAGGAACCTATAACGTTCAGAGGGAAGAAGAAAACAAGATACATTGTAACCACCATTTATTCTGACACTGAAAGTGTACGGAATGTAATGACGGAGAGCGTGGCAGTATGTCGAAGAACCATAGAGACTGACATGTGCAATGACAGAAACTTAAACCTGTTCGGCCTAAGCTCTAAACTGCGATAAACAAAGCCACGTGAATACTTTTACTATGAAGCTCCATATAAAAGTGCTACATTATTATAAATGACTAAAATATAATACAGATTATATAATAAGACTGCAATCGAGTGTGGTTAATAAAACAATAGAAATTAACACTAAGCATGCGCAGTAATTATGGCGCCAATTCAAATGTGGACGCGCGTTCTGCTTTCTAGACAGAAAGGCGGTTGGCATGAATCCTGGTTCTGCGAGTGTTGTGGTGAAACACCAACAAAGTAAACCTTTACTCACTAAGCAACAATTGTTTATAAGCGAAATTCAAATATTTTTTTAATCTTTCGAGTTTTTTCTTCTCTTCTGCTGCTGTAAGAATCTGGACAACACCAGACAGTATTTTCAAAATGCACGTGTATAATTTGCTCCTCCCCGTGGGGAGTAGGAGTGATACGTCATTAGCCAATCGTACTTGTGACAAGCGGAAGGATACAAATATTTTTGTTTATCAAAGTTTTGAGCTTACGCTGAACAGGGAATAGTCTGCACACAGTAAAGGGTGATATGAGCATGAGAGTGGTTGTAAACAGAAAGACAATTAATCCACTTGACTTCGGTACGTATGACGCCTGAGGCATCTGACAGAGAAGTCCTTGACTGAAGCAAGTTGTGATTACCGTGCTAGTTCGTAACAGGGAGTTGTACTGGTAAAAGTAAAGACGATGATGGTGTTTAGAAACGAAAAAATCTTGACATAACCTTGATCTGTAGGGAATTCAGAAAGAATCCCTCAGAACCCTGTCGTGTGTACCCATAGAGATATCCGGACAAACACTGCTACCACGTGTACAGGCCAAGCCAATTACAGGTGAGATAGTTGGAAACAATGTTTTAGTCCCTTTTGCTGTAAATGTACATATTAGATCCTGTCATACTGCCAGGGATGGGTAATATGAGTCAGTGAAGTGTATTAAGCATTCTGCATACACATACTCGTGTCTCCAACCAGCAAGAACTACATGGCAATGATTTTGTGAGTCGTGTTTGTTTTTGCGCATGGGTGTTACGACACGACACTCTGGATTTGTCGCGTAACCTGTTTACCGACGAGATTACCTTTACCAATCATAAATGGTGCTTAATAATTTCTCATCTTTTCTTCTTCCCTCTCGAACGCAATACGTTCATCTGTCTTCCTCTCTTCCCATGACTTGTGACAGCTCATACATACCACAGTACGAACGGTAAACTAGTCACGCTATCTAAAGTCTTTTAGTGAAACTAAAATCCTACGGACAGCCATTTTTACTTATTAACCCTCAAAGGAACAAGGGGGCTATAAAATGTCCACACTTTTGAATATCGTTGTTTTGATGTTGAATATTTGTGAGCCCCTTCTCCATATTTTTATTTTGTGTCAGTCACAACAATAAAATCTTATTTAAATGCAATAATACAGTGGACATTTTACCCCTCCCCCTTGGTCCACAGCGAAACGGGTTGACGCTTGGTCCTGCGAGGGTTAAATGAATTAGCAACATTAATTCCGCAAATACTGGAATTAGAAGGCGGCTGACCAAAGTGCTATGCGCTGGAATTATGATTCTGATTTAATTAGTGCTGTATCAGAATATCCTAAAAACATTATTTCATTATTTAAAAAATGCAGATTTAGGTGGCAAATGAAATTAATGTCAGGAAGAACAATTTGCAGACTTTGATGTTGAACAATACAGGGTTATTTTTGTGAGCGAAATAATAGACAAAAATAGAAGTAGGCTACGAGGTTCTAACTTTTACCTGAAATCCACTCAAATGATTAGAAGAAAGCCGCACAATTATAACTTTATACTACTAACTTTTGAGCACAGTTATAGCTACAAACTACTCGACAGATAATATTGTTATTTAAAGGGCTTCAGCTGATAATTTTTTTGAATGTTAACGAAATCCATAGAACTTTCCTCAGCTGTGCCATCGGATCCTGCACAATGAACTACACAAGAGAGTTGAGAAAAATTACTTACATCGTACAGTGGTTCAGTTACCACATCTAGCTGGACAAAATGTAAAAAAGGGAGTTCCGAGAAACAGTGAGAAAACGATGGGAATTCCTGGGGCAAGATCCCAATTGGTGGGAAAAGACCAAGAAAGTACCAATTACACATGAAGAAGTGTGTCTGGGCCGACGAACAAGATGAATTGTATGCAATGTAGAATCATCTGATCGACAGTTTCCGTGCAAGACTTTACGTCTGCAGTATATGACACAGACAGCTGTTGGTCAATGCTGGGTATATGGTGTGACAACCATAGATGAAGGTATGACGTGCATATGACATCAATGAGGAGTGCCGTGGGTTTATGGGTGAGCTATGGCGTGATGGAAACACTAGCGAATAAGAACGTACACTGTATTTAGGAGTATTTGTAATGAATTGGACGCGTAGAAACAATTCTCCACCAGTCTCCAGCTTCTAATGACTATAGATGAGTAAACTAATGATTGTAGTGTGTGCATAATGACTATGACGTGCATATGTTGCATAATTGTTGCTTCTTGTACTTTGAGAAATGGAGGGTACGCTGACACAACGAGTCTTGTTCGACGCCTGGAGAGGTGAACTCAATAGCTGCAAGAGAACCAATAGTGTTTACACCTGTGTAATAGACAAATTAAGGTTACCAAATTGTGATGAGAATGTAGCAGAGTGGGTCAGAAAGGTTACAGATAGTTTTTGTATACATGTCAAAGAGAAATGGCAAAATTGTCATCGTGCAATGAATGAGTTTGTGACCAAATATGGTAAGTGACTCGACAGTGCAGTGGAGTTTCCTGCAAACGTATGGAATGCAGCGGCATTACGACGACCAGGATCATCTAGAAAAGCTGTGGCACTGAGAACACCTGTAGGGCGTCCAAGAAAAATGTTTGAAGAAGCAAGTGAGAAAACAAAGAGAAGACGGTTGCAGTCGTTAGTACAACAAACGACGGCTGAAGAGTTGGTGTATGCAGCGCACATGAGTTTAGGTGCAAAAGGAAAACGTGATGCTTCTTGTATTGTGAAAGAGATTGATGTGTCACCCAGGAGAGGGTCAGGGATAAAAAAGGCGTACAAGTGTCCAGAGACAACGGTACCAATTAAGATGACAAACGATGAGGCATTAGCAGTATATGTTGACGCGAAATTGACAAAGAAACAATACCAGTTAATTCGTAACCAGGCAAAAGTTTACACTGCAAATATCTATCCTTCATACCATAAACTGTTAGAAACAAAGAAAGCGTGTTACCCAGCCGATATTATTATCACAGACGTATATGCGTAAGTGCAGCTGCAAGCGTAAATTGATCATACTATCGAGCGGTTGATCACCAGCAACAGTACTATACTGCGAGAAATCAATTAGGGAGTAGAAATGACCATGTTCTTCAAGTGGGGTTGTGATGGCGCGTCAGGTCAGAGCGCATACAAACAACGGTATAGTTCAGACACAGAAGATATACATGACGATACATATTTGTTTGTTATTTCGTTAATGCCTCTAAAATTACAATATGGTGAAGAGACACACTGGCATAATCCACGGCCATCGTCAACATGCTATTGTCGGCCAATAAAGCTGTTGCTCATGAAAGAAACAGCAGAATTAACACGTTCAGAAGTTACAAAGATACTGCAGCAAATACAAGCTCTCTCCTCAACAACTATCACTTATAATGATCAGCAAATAGTAGTAAACACAGATTAATGCTGACGACGGTAGATTTGAAGGTCTGTAGTGATATCACAAAACAATCATATCAACGATGTTACATCTGTGGCGCATCTCCAAAGCAAATGAACGATTTAGACAAAACTACAGCACTACCACCTGACACAACCATATTTGAATTCGGATTGTCAAGTCTGCATTCCTGGATAAGATGCTTTGAGTATCTGTTGCACATTGCATATTGACTGGACATTAAAACCTGGCAAGTGAGAAAGAGGGATCAACCAAACGTTGATCAACGAAAGAAATTACTTCAGAAGCGATTTCGTGAGGAAATGGGTCTCCTGGTAGATGTGCCGAAACCAGGCTATGGAAGAAGGAAAGATGGTAATACTGCCCGCAAGATTTCTTGAATTCATCATTATCAGCGTCCATTACTGGCATCAATGAAGAGTTGATTAAACGATTTGCAGTTCTCTTCAGTACCATTGCTAGTGGTTATGCAATTAACTCTGACGCATTTGGTATGTATTCTCTGCAAACTGCACGATTATATCTGGACCTGCTGTATAACTGGTATTACATGCCGGCATCTGTGCATAAATTATTGATACATGGTAAGGACATTTCGAATCTGCGCTGGTTCCTATTGGACAGCTTTCCAAGGAGGCACAAGATGCTCGGAATAAAGATTGTCGAAGGTTCCGCGAACATCATGTCAGGAAAAGTTCCCGTCAAAATAACATAGAAGATTTAATGCACATGTTAAAACGTCGTATCCCTGCATAACAAATTTTAGCAAACTCACAAAGACAGTGACCATCTTCCCGAAGAAATACGTCTATTGTTATAAGTTCCTTCCATGTGTCAAGCATACGTTTCAACTGATCATACTACTGAACACAATACTAGTTCTTCCAGTGATGATATGTGACTGCTAACCGCTTCTTGTCACTCTGTGCATGGTTTTGTACGTGCTTTACCGTGTTTTCTTTAGTTACGATTTTTGTCCAGCGAGATGTGGCAATTGAACTACTGTGCATCGGTCGTTTCATCTAGGATTATGGAAACAAAATTGGCTTTACAATATGAAAGCAACACATTAGAAACATGTTCTATTAGATCATTCTTAATAATATTAGACAATGCACTGAACACAGAATTTTTTAATTGGCTGCATAATAATGAATCATACGTCTTAATTAGAGTTAGCACATCAATCATTTCCTCGTTTGAATAGTCTGTACTATGTACTCTGATTTTGAGCCCCGAAATACAGTTCATATTTGTACAAGAAGTAAACATCAATGAAACGTTTCATAATACCTGTTTCTACAAACACGGTCTTTGGCATTCTGATCACTCATTTTCTTTTGTATAAGAAGCATATGATTAAGTCTGGATTCTCAAAAGTTTTTTCTTCATAATTACTGCTTTCAGATGACATTGAGAAAGACAGTGCATCTTTAAATGCTTTGTGTATATACATTACTAATGCCGTTATAACCTCCATTGTTACGAATATTCTTGTCGTTAAAAGAAAATAATATAACTTATTTGTAGAACAGTTTCATTACCATGAGTTCACGAGTGTACAGTATTTCCAAAACATGCTAAATACCTTAGGTAGAATTCCTCAAAAGGGGGGAAAAAACTATAGCTTTTTACATTGAAGCACTATGACAAGTGATAATTCAAACATAATTTACCACAGAAAATAAAGTTTTCACAAAAAAAATAATAATAATTACAAAATTTAACGTAAGAGGTTCCATAGTATAATTTTCTATATTCCATTCAAAATCGGACATTTTTTTCGATTTAGCATGTTTTTTGGACCAGCATGAAGAAGGGAGAAGCGGAGAAGGGGGGAGAAGGGATTTTACTCTTATTTTTCATTCCTTTTTGGTCGATAATGTTCAACTATGTTTAAGTTTCAGCGCTAATACAAGTAAATATAGCTTCCACAATCTATTTGTTTTTAAAAAAATAGTTAACAAATATCTCCAAAACCCATCATCTTGAACTCTTCTGTGACTCTTGCAGTGGTCAAAATAAGAATTATGCTTTATTCAGATGCCTTCACTACATTGTATTATCTGTCAGGAAAGTAAATGTACATATGTTTTTTGAGCCTGACATTCCTGTGCTCTAGCCATCGAGAGTATGAGAATTAAATCAATCAAATGTTTAGTGAGTGGCACGAAGAGAAGTCCAATCTGAATAAGACGTTGCAGAGGTACACAAACTGTGAGTACGAATAGTGCATGGTGTAAATAAATTACGACACCAAAAGAGAAATTCAGAAACAGCTGGTAAACGGAGAAAAAAAGAGTAAAAATTGCCGAAGTGGGAACATAAAATACAAATACAAATAAATATGCCAACAATTAAACACTTACCAAGCAAAGATCCTGGTGTAGTGGCTAGACGCTAGATTACAAATCCAGAGGGCGTAAGTTCGAATCCACACCAAATAGAATGATTTTTTAAATAATGCATACAGCATGAGAGGTGGTAAAAGATAGAATTTAAGTAAAAACTTGGTAAAAAATCCAGTTACATTTATTAGAGAAGTGAAACAATGAAAACGAGGAAGCAGGTATATCTATTCAGGGGTATGTATCAGAGGGCGGTGATCGGAAAAACGAAATTTTTCCGAATTTCACACATGTGAGTCTCTACAATAGGCAAACTTCTTCAGAAATATGCCTATTGCAGAGACCATCATACTCCACCGATTACACTACCCAAAGCTTGTTTTACAAATGGTGTAGTGTTTTTTCATTCTTCACGATTGCTTTGAAAAAAAAACTTAAAAAGGATTTGAATCTATATTGATTAGCTATATTATTCAGAAGTGCAGCACTTCACCCCTACACTATCTTTTCATGCAACATCATAAGCTAAATATTGCTAAGTTCAGCCCTGATGTTTGGAACGAACCGGTAATGTTCTTCCTGTAATGATATTTCCACCAGAATTCCATGCCGAAGTTAATGTATTCGATGATCTGGAGACAATTTAGTGCCCACTAATAAACTAAATAACATACAATGGAGTAAAATTACAGAAATGATATCGTATTATACAGTAATTTCGCCGTGCAAGTTCAAATGTATAGCAATAATAATAATAATAATAATAATAATAATAATAATAATAATAATAATAATAATAATAATAATCATCATCATCATCCTTCGGTCCTGTGCGGAGAGTATGAGATGAAAAAAAAATGTTCTTAAAAGAAAATTTTCTTACTGCCGGGTTTGAACCCGCGCCAAAAGCGAAATTCTTTAATAGCCCATACACTAGAACACACAGCTACATATGACGACAGGATCTAACATTTCTTTTCTGCTATGTGTATGCTGCATGGCGAGAAACTTATAACACCAACCAATCAGAACCGTGTGTTTAGTTTCTACTTCTGGAGTATTACTTCTCCGAACGAGTCGTACACATGAGAGGTGGTAAAAGAGATCATATTACTCATTAATATATTAACTGAAAATGACCTAAAATATCATTGACATTTATTAGAGAAGTCAAACAATGAAAAAGGGGGAAGTAGGTAATGTAATCAGAGGTATGTATCAGAGCACAGTGATCGGAAAAACGAAACTTTCCCGATTTTGCACATGTGAGCAATAGGAATTTTTTTAAATAAATGTGCCTATTGCAGAGACCATCAAGTCAGAAATGCCTAAAATTTCAATGCACTTTTGCCGAACATGACCCTCTGAGACGAAAACCATTCAACCATTCTCAGATCGAAAGTTTCGCTCTCTCTGCATATATATATGTATAACGCTTTTTGTGAACGCAAAAATTGTTGGAATATCTTGGATGAATGCGTTAACCATAATAATCAGTAGTAAATGATCAAAATGACGGTAGTTCAAACTTTTAAAAAAGTTCCAAGGAACCAAATTTGGCCCATAAATAGGTGTTCACAATGTTTGAGTGGCTTTTCCTCTTTTATTGAAATATTGGTGTGCAAGGATTTATCCACTTTTATTGAAATATTGAAGTATTTCTCTGCTTTTATTGAAGTCACTTAAAGAAGGTTCACGTCCTTTCGCTACAGTGAGGCTCAGGTTTTGGGAGGGGAATATTTTCCTATCTGAACAATACGATTGTTACTGCTGATGTGAAGTTACACATTGAGAGTGAAGTAACTTGTGAAACGTTTTATTTGAAAGAATAGTATAATAAATGTGCTTTCCGCTAATACAGAAAACTATAAATCAAGTATTTGAGCGTAAATGGCGAGGAGTATAATTTCATTTTAGTAACACATTGCATTGGAAATAGTGATAAGTAAAATAATAATCACTAAACTGTGTTGTTTATGGCAATTCCGTATCTACCTCAATTCTTTATCAAACGTAATTATTGAAACGCCATATCTCCGTTACAGGAAAAATATTAATAATTTATATCTAGAGAACGGGAGAGAGGTGGTAGAAGAATTGGAGCATTGTTGGACACTATGCACTCATAAAGCCTATCGAAAAATATATGTCGAGGCACTAGCTCCCACAACTTGATTAAAAAGTAAACAAATGAAAATAAGCGATTGCAATCCAAATAATAATGAAGAGCGTCCTTCGGGGCATCGTCATATGAAGTCATGCGGCCACAGTATAGAGCCCTCCACAGGCAAAATGTCAAAAATTGATATCGAGAGCACGAGGTGGTAGAGGGATGGAACCAACGTTGGGCACTGTGGACCCATAAGGCGCATGAAAAAAAATATGAGGGGTACGCTAGCCTCATTACTTATTTCCACATATTAATATTAAATTATATTGTACGAAATTTACGCATGGGTCAGCCAGTAATAGTTATTATTATTATTATTATTATTATTATTATTATTATTATTATTATTATTATTATTATTATCAATAGAGTCTTTCAATAGCTGCGCATGTTTTACATGGAATCAAAGAGAAGATCCATCATTCGTAGAACGAATAAGAATAGACAGTTTTCTTTTTTAAAATGCAAAGGAGGACAGAAAATATGAAAAGGGTGACTACCTGTAACGAAAAGAAACAATATTTTATCTCAACTGGATAAAAAAAAACAAGATAGATTTGAGCTCGGGTGGCCGGCGCGAGAAGCCAGTGCTGTGTTCACTCACGCACTGTATCTTATTACACTCACCCATTGTAATAAGAGGTTCATACTGGAAATAAGGAACTGAATATTGGTTGGATGAAACGGAAATTATTGGCATCAGAAGAAATATTTATCTACAAGGCTTGCGAAGTAACATAATTCAGAATAATTACTGTCTAATTCACTAAACGAAGACAAGGGTATAGAAAGCAAACATGTCGCGTCAACGAGATCGACCAGAGTTGACAGAGGCGGAAGCAGATGTGTAGCAATACAACAACTTTGGTTAAATTGATAATTAGTTCTGTATCCTGTAGTAGATCGTATCACAACTTTACGGGAGAGCAGGGAAAGTCTTACTAACCCTATCATATAGAAAGCTTTACTAACCCGATCATATAGACAAAAATGGAGGTAACTGTGAACACTACAACTTGGATTTAACGAAAGCCGTTTAGACATTCAGTGGTTTGCAGGGTTGTATAAGACACAAAAAGATAAGACAAATTACAATTCTTCATACCTCAACTTGCAGTAGCTAGATATATTCAATTTCTGGTTAGATACTGAAACTGCTGTCGGATTTTAATACATGACGTATTGCAGGATACAAAATGCTTTGCATTACTTCATTGTTTGTGGACAGCTATTAGTTTAGTCTGAAAGGTTGTGTGTAAACTAGGGATGGCCAATTCCGGAATTTTTACTTTCCGGACTCCCGAAAGTAAAACCGGACAAATTCCGGAATTCGGAAAAATCCGATTTTGAAAAAAATTCGGAATTCGGAAAAATTCGGAATTTAGAAATTTCTGATTTCGTAAACATTCCGAAATTCGGAAAAATCCGGAATTTTCCCAATTCCTGGATTTTTATGAATTTCGGAATTTTCTAAATTCCGGATTCTTTTCGAATTCCGGAACTTTTCTGAATTACGGAATTTTACCGAATTCCATAGTTTTCCGAAATCCAGAAAGTGAAACTTCCGCTTCCGTAAAATGAATTTCTTGGGGTTAATCTGTAACGTGGCGGGCATAAGTCTTTGACCAGGTAATGGCTACTGGTTTGAAACAAATGCAAAGTATAAGAATTAAATCTGTGTATTTGTAGTTTCGTGTGGAGAAGAAACAAACTTGTGAACCAAAGGATTTAGAACAACTCAAGTTATTACTATAAAGTTTGGCGAAGATTATTCACAAAAGAAATACGAAAGACGTTTCGAATCGAAGAAATATAACATACAACTTTGCAAGCGGAGACAAAGAAACGTAAAGTGACCAGACTAAAGACGAATCGTTTACTCAGTAGCGATCACGGTTCAGTGGTCAAGGTACTTGTTCGAATCCACGTGGCATATTTATTTTTTATTATTTTTTTTACTTTAGGACTTTTGATGGCGAGTGATCGGCGATGACATACGTTTTATTATATTCAGATATTTGAATACTCGGATGTTTCAACACTTGAACTATCAAATCTTTAGGAATAATAATAGTAATAATAATAAACTAATAATAATTATTATCTCGTAGAAGATTAAAAGCTAGGAACAAATTATCGCTCACGTCATACCATTAGAAGCAGAAACGTGACATTTGAAAAGAATATTTCAGTTTGGTTTAATTTTGCCCACGAGAAGAGGAATTGCTCATCTCGTTTCTAAAACAAACAAAATAACATGAGGATTAACATTTTACATTCGAGACATTCGGGACAAGGCTAACTCAAAATTTTCGGCTCGGTTTTGGAGATGAGAATCGGGACCAGACGAAAAGTATCGCAAACATTTCCCGTCTTGTCTCGATTCTTGAAATAGTGTATGTCCATTCTTTAAGTAACAATTGTTCTGTTGAGTGAATCTCATAGGCTATTTCGTTACTTGTATTTCAGAGCTCATTGAATTATGGTCTGTGTAGGTATTTTTGTAGCAAGGCTTTTATATTTAACTCTGCATATCCTAAAAATTAGTTTATTATATGCCTTACTGTTGCGTGATATTCAGTTATTTTTATTACAGTTATTTTCTTTAAAACATACAGTAGAATACTGTCTACATGAAACTTCACTGGAGCGCTCTAGTTTAAAATTTTGGTAGTTACAAAGGTGTGTCTTGAAGATACGGAACCCTTTCCCTGAAATCTCTACTTTTAAGTAAGTTTTGCCAAATTTTAGGGCAAGTTTAAAACTTTTAATGCCATTATTATTATTATAATTATTATTATATCAACACCGTGTATAATCTTTAAAAGATATGCGGTTTGTATCTGAATAGTAAAAGCCATTTGACTGTCGATCTCGGTCGACGAGAAGTCTTCAGGAGTCAAGGACATAGGTCACATTCTGGGTTTGAGTTCCGAAGGGGCAAGTATTCGGGCTCGAGCCAAAATTGTTAAAAGTTATAGGCTTCAGCCAAACATGTTCGAAACAGCTGGGACCGGGTTTAGGCATCTCAACGGCTTGAGCGGCTCGGCTTACAGCTCACTACCGAATCGAACCGAGAAGTGAGCCGAGCCAACAGCTCACCCAACCGAGCCGATTTGAGCCATCGGCTTAGTTGAGCTGAGTCAAAACGTGCCGATGGACTAGTTTTAACTTAGCTGGCTCGAACCGGTTCACATGAGCCGAGTAGGTGAACTATCCCAACGGAGAAAGCTCGGTCCATTGGCTCAATTGAGCCGATGGCTCGTTCCAACTAAGTCGGCTCAGGTCATCGGCTCAATTGGGCAGAGCCGACGGCTCATCCCAACCGAGCCGACTCGAGCTATTCGCTCAGTTGATACGAGCAGAGCCGGTTGATATCACAAGGCTTGGTCTTCTGCTTGGGCTCAAGAATTCGGCCGTGCAGGTCTCAGCCGTGATTTTAAGAACTACAGTATATACTTATATTGGTGATTACTACATTTGAGGCTGTCTCGTAATAATAATAAAAATAACTCTTGTCCTCTCGTTATCTAGACGAGATGAGATACACTAAAATTGCCCCACGAGATACACTAAAATTACGAGACGAGGTGCACCCTTGTCGTGAACAACACTAAATGTATTCCACATTACTGCTTACATTTCTCATGGCTTTCGCTTTCCAGTCTAATCAGGCCATTATTTCAAAACGAGTTAAAACGAGCTGAACGAGCGAGCGAGCCATTATCATACTAGACTCGACTTAAAACTCGACCTCGAAAACGACTTTGCTCGGAACTCAACTCAAGAAAATTACCTTTGACTAGACTCTAATTGAACTCGGGTCGAGTCGAATTTTGGCTCGACTCGTGCACATCCCTATTCGTATTTGTATTTTGTGTTTCCACTTCAGCAACTTCTACTCTTTCTTCTCCGTTTACCTGCTGTTTCTGGATTTCTCTTTTGGTGTCCTAATTTATTTACACCATGCACTATTCTTATTCCCAGCTTGTGACCCACTTCAATGTCTTATTCAGTTTAGAGTTTCCTCCTTACCTTGACTACACGTGTGATTGATTTAATTCTCACTTTCCGCGCACCACCGATGAAAAATTATTTTTATTATTATTATTATTATTATTATTATTATTATTATTATTATTATTATTATTATTATTATTATTATTATTATTATTATTATTATTATTATTATACTATTGAACTTGCACGGCACTTGAATCTGATACATACATCTGATTACATTACCTGCTTCCCTCGTTTTCATTGTTTGACTTCTCTAATAAATGTCAATGATATTTTAGGTCATTTTCACTTAATATATTAAACGAGTAATATGATCTCTTTTACCACCTCTCATGTGTACGACTCGCTCGGAGAAGTAATACTGAAGAAGTAGAAACTAAACACACGGTTCTGATTGGTTGGTGTTATCCGTTTCTCGCCATGCAGCATATATATAGCAGAAAAGAAATGTTAGATCCTGTCGTCATATGTAGCTGTGTGTTCTAGTGTATGGGCTATTAAAGAATTTCGCTTTGGGCGCGGGTTCAAACCCGGCCGTAAGAAAATTTTCTTTTAAGAACATTTTTTTTCATCTCATACTCTCCGCACAGGACCGAAGGATTATTATTATTATTATTATTATTATTATTATTATTATTATTATTATTATTATTATTATTATTATTATTATTATTATTGCTATACTTTTGAAATTGCACGGCGAAATTACTGTATAATACGATATCATTTCTGTAATTTTACTCCATTGTATGTTATTTAGTTTATTATTGGGCACTAAATTGTCTCCAGATCATCGAATAAATTAACTTCGGCATGGAATTCTGGTGGAAATATCATTACAGGAAGAACATTACCGGTTCGTTCCAAACATCAGGGCTGAACTTAGCAATATTTAGCTTATGATGTTGCATGAGAAGATAATGTAGGGGTGAAGTGCTGGACTTGTGAGTAATACAGCTAATCAATATAGCTTCAAATTCTTTTCAAGTAATTTTATTTTCAAAGCAGTCGTGAAGAATGAAAGAGTGACTTCTCATACTAAATGAGCAATACTTAATTAAGTGCACGCAAACACTTGTATCACGGTAGAGACGATTTACGCATGTTAATTGGGAAAGGGCAAGGAAATTACTAGGACATTCGAAACACTTCGTTCATCTGCAGTGTGCACTTATTAATTTATCGTTCTAAGGAAAAAACACTACACCATTTGTTATTGTTAATCTAAATTTGGCTAGAGAGATGGTTGGAATATAACGGTCTCTGTAATAGGCATGTTTCTGAAGAAGTTTGCCTATTTTAGAGACTCACATTTGTGAAATTCGGAAAAATTTCGTTTTATCGATCATCATCCTCTGATTCATACCCTTGATTAGATATACTTGCTTCCTCATTTTCATGGTATCACTTCTCTAATAAATGTCAGTGGAATTTTTACCAAGTTTTCACTTAATATCTCAAACGGGTAATACGCTCTCTTTTACCACCTCTCACGTGCTGTATGCATTATTAAAAGATCATTCTACTTGTAGTGGATTCGAACTTACATCCTTTGTATTTTCAATCTAGCGTCTTAGCCACTAGATTCCTGCGCTCTAACCATATAGAATATGATAATTAAATCAATACAGAGAAAGCGGAGAAAAAGAAAGTAGAAATTGTCGATGTGGGAACATAAAATACAAATGCAAACATATATTCCAAGAACTAAACGTTTACGAAGCAGCAATCTTCGTGTAGTGCTTAAGGCGCTAGAGTACAAATCTAAAGGACCGTGGTTTGAATTGCTCGAAGGAGTATATATATGTGTGTGTGTGTGTGTGTGTGTATGTAGGACATGGTTTACTCTTCAGGAAAATGTATTATGAATCTAAGTTAAGGCATCAGGACGTTACCCAGCTCAAAAATGTATGGCGGGGGACGGCTGAAGTTAAGCGGGCCCGATCCAATCATATTATAGTTCATCAGCATATTATACTCCATTTGCAAGGATACTGTGAAAATTTTAGGTGGCCAGCCCCCTAGACCCCCCTGGATACGGGCCTGATGGACATGGGACATCAGCTAACATTTATTTTAGAAATGATCTAAAAACGCAATAATACAGGTATATATGCATATCTTGTTCACGATCGGAATCTAAATAAGGATCAAGGTGGAAATTTTAAATCTGAAAAGAAAAGAAAATACATGTATTGGATTAGGCCTAATCTGCGAATGGGAAAAGATATATATTCCGTCGGTAAGAGTGACGCAAAAAATTCCATTACTTCTTTCAAATAGTTTTTGATGCACAATCGAGTGGAGGGCTCAAAATCAAAAAATTCGCAGTAACGAACTTTTTAAGTTCGTTGAAAATTTCTTGAAGAAAACTAACCTACTTCGAAAACACAATAAAAACAGAAAATGAAACTTTTTTTTTTAGAAAATAAAAATAACATTTTAAAAAGCACTGCAAGGTAGAAAATAATAAAAGCGCTTGAAAACACAAAATATTTTTTATTATTACCAATAAAATCTGTGAAGCCATATGAAACGAAACATCTTAATGCCATGGAAATAATTTTATATTAGGTATTAATCTGTTCCGCTTGATACTTCAAAATTTTTATAAATAATAATAATAAATTATTTTGTGCTTTAAAGAGTTTTATTATTATTATTTTCAGATTTTTAGAGCTTTTATTATTTTTTGATTTTTTAAAAGTTGATTAGTATTTTTTTAATTTTTTTAAAAAAGAATTTTTATTCTTACTGCTCATTGTCTCCTATATATATATATATATATATATATATATATATATATATATATATATATATATATATATATATATTTCACGAGCAGTCTAGTAAACTGTGCATTCAGGTTCCCATTTCGCAAATGGAAGAAGAAGATCTAGTTTCAACTACTCTGATAAAAAGTTTTAATAGTAGAGTTCATTATTTAATAATCAATAATAATTAGCTACCTTTGGAATCAAACAAAATTACAGTTAGGCTATTATTAACAACAGGAAGTGCATTTCATACAGAAAACGAAGTGTTCCCTCTAGGCGTAGAGACAGTCCCAGAAACAAGGCAATCACAAATTGTAATTACCACATTAATATTTAATTTGTTATGAATGTTAGGCAGACACATGTCAAATTAAGGCATAGACAAAGACAAATTGCAATATTGATGAAAAAACGCGATATTTACTTAGGAAATGTCAGTAAGAAATATTTTCACGTCTACTATCCCTAAAAGAAGTTAATATTCAATTTCATTTATTGAGTGGTCAACTGATTTTCTTCACTAAGCGACCTTGGAAGGGTGATCAGTCTTCTTCTTCTTCTTCTTATTATTATTATTATTAATATTAAATAACAGTTTGGAATCTATCTTGTTACAGTTTACGATTGATTAGATATCCTTTTACTTGACAGCATGGACAATTATATTACTATTGATCGAAGTATAAATATGAATAATTAATCTAATTAGCGAACCAACTTGGTGATAATATAACAAAATATACTGTATTAAGTTATCATTAATATCAAACATGTTTCAAAACAGCCTTCGAAAAATAAATAAACACTCTTTTAAAAAAACATGGACAAATGAAAATTAACTTGCAACATCACTGATCTAAACTCCAACAAATAATTGCGATGTATAGGAAAAATGAAATCAAATGAAATATTTCTGTTTAACGTCCCACAATTATATCCTTTAGGATAAGGGATACGGTGATTAAGGCAAGTGAATGATGCTAGGAGAAATGGTAGAATGAGAAAGTGGGAGGAAACGGGAGTACCTCAAGAAAACTCAAGGATACGATGTTGTTCGCTATAAACTTATTTGGCCGAGGACCGAACTAGGGACCGCATGCACCAGAAGTATGCGCTCTACCACTGATCCCCCGTGATGTATAGGAGTCTTGTACAGTCAACAGCAAAAGTAATTCCTCCCTGACTACTATACCTCAATTAAGTTGGTTCTTGGTGGTATCACAAATGCCTGGAGACCTGAAATCCAATTTGCACGTAACAGTTCAAACAGGAGACGATAGTCGCTATCGAGCACTGAAACATGCTTTTTTTTGTTCAGTTGACACACGAGAAATTTATCCTTCTCGAGATTAATTTCTGCTTTTTGAAGCCATGTGTCAATGTCATTATAATTCTTTGTTGTATAATTTACTACATGTTGCATGTAAGAGAAAACAAAAAACCCTGATCATACATGAGTTAGAAAATGGTTGAAATTAATTAAAAACATCAAATCTGGAACAATTGAAGCAAATAAATATGTAAATCTTTGTTTTCATGCATGGAGCTATCCAAACTTCTAGTCATTTTCGTATTTCTTTCACATCAGAAGATTTTGGATGAATTGAAATTACAAATGAAGCATGTTAAAAATTTTTGGAATTTTGGGGATTCGAACATAGGTTTCTTGGGAATAAAATCTAATGCGATAACTACTTACCTAACTCTATCACTTCTTTGATGTTGCACAACACTGATAGCTAGATGGAAAAGCTTCATGTAAGACTACACAAAGGAAAAAGTAACTGCTATTCAGTTCCAGATGAACCTACCAAACGTATGGCTATTGCAACTGAACATATTTACTTAAATGTCTGTTGTGAAATGTGCAGTAAGCAGTGTACCATACGTTATATTGCTTGTATTACCGGACCCATATAGTCCAGCAGTATGGCAGGAAAGTGCTTACCAATCAAGCTAGCTCTGACACTGGATAAGTTTAGCTAAATACATTTAATTAAATATATTCAGTTGCCATTGCCATACGTTTGGCAGCTTCATCTGGAACTGAAAACCAGTCACATTTATCTCTGTGTAGTCTGATACTAAGGCCTACATGAAGAGGCGATCATTAGTTGAGTTACCCTTTATTCCTTCTTCAACTCAGAAACAGGTTAAATAACTCTTTCTTAAGGAGGAAAATGTCTCAAAACGTTCCTCAGGTTGAGGTTGAAGTTCTGCAGTTTAGGAAGGAAAAAGACGGCAGATATTATTTTGTAAATCCTTCAATGATATCAAGATATGCAGGAATATTAGGTTTCGAGATATTTTAAAATAAAATATATTATTAGCAAAATTATGTCAAAAATAACTAGTAATTTAACTTGTTAACTTCATATGAAGTACTTCTAGTGCAATGCTATCCTACGCAACTGCCAAGCGGCAGAGCTGGGTTCGAGTCCCGTCGTGTTAATTAGTTCTTTTCATCAATCTTTTGTTCAGATAATGTTTTTGTTAGTCTATTTTTGCTTTATTATTATCAACGATCATTCCAAACCCCCATCACTTCACGGATTCCAATTGTTTTACATACGTTATTGTGAATTTACGTTCATGAAATAACAAGGGGTAGGGCCGTACAATCATACGCCTTTTAGTTGCTGGTGGTTCAAGCGTTTTTGATTCCAGCAAAATTACTGGATCCGACCTAATGGAGTTTTAACAGTTAGGCTGGAATTACTTTTGCTGTTGACTCACCATTTTAGCTCCAAAAGAAGTTAGTACCGTGTATATTAAAGAATAATGAATAACCATTATTTTCATTTTAACATGGGATTAACCCTGCTTTACTAAATGATTCGACAGAGATGGGGATGCAACTTAAAATTACTTTTGATGGAAGTGAACTATACAATGAAATCTTTGCTTTAATATTAGCACTTGATATGAAGGATAATGATATCTGTAATTGTAAATAATGGAGTGCGTTCTTCGACAAAGAAGGTGCACTAAACTTGCTCAAAATGATGAAGTATATTCCTGCTATACCAGTCAGTGATGCAAATATCAAACGACTGTTTACGATAACAAAAAGCTTTATGGTCAGATGATTGGATGTCAACAGAGCGTGCAATGATCAAAATTTGTGTTCAACTGAACATGAAAATCACGTGGCAAGATTTCTACAAAATGGCCCTTGAAAGCAGGACTCCTTCAGCAGCAGAGCTTCAGAAACATGAATAATGAGAGACCCGTTTTTAACAAATAATGTATTATTGTAAATACCTTATTTTCTGTATAGTTCTTAATATTTTGAGAGTGAAATAAATTAAATTTCAAGTTTTACGTCCCACAATTCTGCTTTGTAGGCTAAAGGAGACGGATGAAAATGATTGTTTATGAAATGATTGGTAGCGTAGGAATCTGGAAGGATACGGGAAAACTCCCAGAAAACCCATAGATTCTATGTTGTCCACAACAAATTCATATGTCTTCGGATCGAATCATGTATTTCTCATAGTAGATGTGAACGCTTTACCACTGAATCATCATACCCTCTTAGTAATATTTTATTCTACATTACTCTTTCATGTCAATAAACAGGAAGTAAATGTTGTGAATCAATATTATAAATTAATGTTTTGTGACACTACAGTAAGTTTGTAAGGTAATATAAAGCTATAGAGGATGCTACAAAAATGTCAGAATATTTTGGGAAGAGATTCCTCACAACAAATTTTGAAAAAAGGAGTTCATATGAACCTGGGCTCAAAAGTGAATAGTTTCGGAGTTATAGGATGCTGAAAGCATGAAATAAGTGAACTTAAAAAGTTCATAGCTCCACTAATGTGGGACCTATCGTTGTCGGGTTAAGACATTACTGAGGAACTGGTATGTCAACTACCCAAATATCCATGTTTAAGAATGCTCCAGTACACACACACCAATTTTTAGAGAGGTAGGTGGATAGTGATCAAGTACGTACTCCCAAACAGTTTCTCTAAAAATAATTGTGCAAGTATCGGAGGTTCTGAAAGATGGATGTTGGATAGTTCACGTACTAGTTCCTGTAGCAGTAATGCGCCATAACGGGTACACTGCTATTCTTGAAAGGGTTTAATGTAATCTTTCCTTTGATGCAGAACTAAATGCAATGATTTAGTTAGCAAGAAATGTTCAATAAATTTCAAAATGATTAACAATTTATTCATAATATGTAACAACTAGAATAATAGCAATAACCAAATATATAATTAACACTTAACATAACAACCAATACTTTAGATTGAATTTTCCCCTTTGAATTCTTGTTGATAGCGGTGTGAACAATTCCACATTTCAATGCCCATGAATTACTACTATCCAAATAACTATTGAAAACTTTCTAGTTTTAATTCCAAAAATGTTTTAGTTAATTTAACCGTTAATTTCAATATAAATATAACAATAGTTACGTGTGATCCGATGAACATATCTCTCGGAATCGAAGTATTAATCGGTCCAAAAATGGCGCAAATGAAAAGGTTAGAATTTAGAACATACTTACGGTCCCGTTGAATATGCCACATCAAACACATACTTACAAACGAGTATATGATTGATCACATTTCAGGCTTTTGAATTCACACCACTTCACAGGCGGATCTTGAATTATTTTCAATCACTTAAAACTACTAAAATGATTCCATTCAACTCAACAAAACACCATAACAATTTCTTAAATCTGACTTGTATTCTTAGATCCGAAGTGTAATTTTAGATCCTTCGTATATTACCTTTTCTTCTGTTCTGACGCTAATCGGAGGTTGACATTTCTACCACAGTTCATAGGTGGCGCTGTTAATTCTCGATGAACAAACGAAGCACGATGTTCATTGAACCTGACCTACTAACACATATCATAGTTGCTAACTGTATGCGGAAATAAATAATCAACTGTTTCAGTGTCCAGACTAAAGTTCTTTTTTTTTTCTTGGAGAAATGTTACATTCCTCAGTGATGTCTTGAACCGTCTACGATCACTTCTATAGTAGTGGAACTATGGACCTTTAAAGTTCATTTTTTTCACGTTTCTAGGCACCTTATAAATACGAAACTATACACTTCCGACCACAGGTCCATATGGACTTTTTTTTTGTTATTTTGGTGTGAGGACTCTGTTCCCAAAATATTGTTACAAAGTTTTGTAACACCCTGTACAAGTACGAATTGGAATAAGAAAAATGTTAAGAACGATAATTTAGTCATACATGTCTCTTAATATGCACTCTCCTAAAGAAGTTTATTAAGTGCAAGTTTTAAGTGAACAATAAGATTTTCTTCTCAGACGTGATGTTTCTGAATACAGAATTCAAAACTCTATTGTGCGTAGAATCTTCTCTCAATTCAAATCAATGATAAATTTATCTGATTCAAAGTAAGCACATGAAACTCTTAAGTTTTACATGCGGTAATTTGATTTTAATTGTTGTCCTCATCCTCAAAGAACTGCAGTTATATATTTTTTTTAATTTCTAAGTTTTTAAGGTTGGTGACGAGTTTAAAATTAAGGCTTTTCCATTTTTTGAGTTCGAATTTTATGTTATTTAACACCTGATATCTTAATTAGTCTACACACCAAATTTCAACTTGCACAAACTAAGGAATCAAAAGTTATGATGATCAAAGTTTGGACAAAAATACAAATAATCTTATGACTCTTGAATCCTTGAATTTGAGTCTAAGACGTCAAAAGTAATGGAGGTAAAAATTTTAGCAAAAGTATAGGTGCTTTTTGACATTTTGACCTTTTGAGGTCGAGTTTGACGATGTGCAATTCTACAGGTCTATATTAGTTTACACACTAAATTTCAGCTTTCGCAAACTAACGGGTCGAAAGTGATGGAGGGATTGAAGTTTAACCACAGATATAGGAAGCTTTAGGTCTTTTGAGTTCGAATTTGATATTGTTCGGTTCTACATCGCCTAATCAGTACACATACTACATTTCACCTTTCGCAAACTACTGGGTCAAAGTTTTGGCAAAGAAAGAGGTAGTTTTACATTTTCTGAGTTGAAATCTCATTGCACACATTTACATTCAATGGTTTTATTAACTTAACTCAATCTTCTTCCCCCGTTATGTACTAACGTGATCATATGGTCACAGTATGTAGTGTTCTATATTTTGCTCTGTAGGGGCCCATACGTTAGTCTTGTCATCCTCCTACTTATACCTAGCTTTCAAGGACATTAGGGCTTAGAGGACGTCTTCTAGTGAGCTCCTCCGTGGCTAAGCGGAGACCCGGGTTCGATTCCCGGCGGGAGCTCATGTGGTTCGGATTCCACGTTAATCAGTAGATCCACGTCTCACATAGTCTCGCTGCTGAAAAGGGACGTTAAACTCAAAATCAACTCAACGTCTTCTAGTGTAGAGTCCTCTAGTGATAGCAATTGGAAGTTTGAGTTCAAGTATTTTCCCTTCCTCAGAAATGTCAATGCTTAAGAGATAATTTGTATAATCTTTATCTTTCTAATTTTATAATTATATTTTACTTAGTCAATAGATATACTAGAAACATAAAGTTTTAATTCTGTTTTATCTGTTTCATTGCTTCTTTTCTATTACATAATAAAGAGATTAGGCTTTTACGAGTACATTTGTTCATTATGGCAGGAATCATTATACGTATGTTCCTAAAGCTTCTCAAAGGTTTCACAGTACACTAATGAACACTTTGGAAAACTAGTAGACCATTCGCTTGGTTTCATTGACACTCTTGCAGGGTCAGTAAAATGATAACTCCTTAGAATTTTTTTTGATACTTTCTTTACGAGCATAAATTTACTGTTCATTTGAAAAATCTTAGGTATGATGCAAAATTTCATCCCGAAGGACTGTCCTGTAAGTAATGCCAATAAATGAAAAAAAAAAAAATCGAGGAATGTTTCAGTATGTAGATGTATTTTCTTTTTAGTTGATATACGTTGCTGTTCTGTTAAAAGAGTAATTCGACGATGTAAAAATAGTTGTCATGACAATGAAGAGTAAATGAATTATAATTACGGATCCATCTTGTAAAAGACTACATGCATAATTTTTGCTTAATTTGTTAAGTGCCATAGTAAAAAGGCAATGTTGAAATGCGATGTCCAAAATGTTTTAAGGTGATTTTCGTAGCCTTGTTTATATAAAAAGTACAAACTGAGGACCTCAAAAATAACGATGATATATATATATATATATACGAGGGGGAGTAAAATGAAAACCATAATTATATTTTTTAAATATTATTTATTGGTCACACAGGGTACAGAAGTAAATTACTTTTCAAGATAATCCCCTCCTCGTTCAATGCAAGTCCGCTAGCGCTTCGGAAGAGCCTGAATACCTGCAGAAAAAAAGTCTTTTGGGCGACGGCGCAACCACTCGTGCACCGCGTTGCGTACCTCTTCATCGGAGTGGAACTTTTTGGGTTTCGGTGATGAGGAGTGCCGCCACTCCTTGCTCGCTCGCTTTGTTTCAGGCTGATGGTAATGCACCCATGTTTCGTCACCAGTGACGATTCGTGACAGGAAGTCATTACCGTCACGTTCAGCACGCCACAAAAGGTCTTCGCACGCATCAACACGGCGCTGGTTCAGTTCAGGCGTCAGTTGTCGGGGCACCCATCTTGCAGACACCATATGAAACTGGAGAACATCATTCACAATATGATGTGCCGATCCATGACTCATGTGTACACATGCTGCAATTTCGTCTATTGTCACACGGCTGTTTTCCAAAACGATGGCTTCAACGGCTGCAATGGTCTCTGGAGTCACTACGCGCCGAGCCTGGCCGGGGCGTGGAACATCGGCCACAGATGTAACACCATTTGCAAATTTCCGGCACCATTCATAGATTTGTGGCTGTGACAAACACGCATCTCCATACTGAACCTTCATTCGCCTAAAATTATCAATCGGTTTCACACCTTCACTTCGCAAAAACCGAATCACAGAACGCTGCTCCTCGCTGGTGCATGTGGCTAGTGGGGCTGCCATTTTGGAACTGTTGTTGGGCCGGTGTTTGTGCATCTGCCGGCTGCTGCCATCTAGGAGACATCTGGCATACTATCGTAAACAGGCATGCCAACTTACAGCTCACTGGCGCCATATGCCGATTTTTATTTCTACTTTTATGGTTTTCAGTTGACTTACCCTCGTGTATATATATATATATATATATATATATATATATATATATATATATATATATATATATATATATATATATATATATATATATATATAATTGGTGGTTCATCACAGAATTTTTATTTTGGTTTGAATAAGTGTCGTTACATAGGATAGAAGCGAAGCAGTAATTGTCAAATGGACGGACAACTATCCAGTAACGGTAGCATCAACTGTTCATAAAGTATTCCACACGGCTGAAATCAAACGATAATCTCGTCCACAACATTAACAGGTGAAGGTGATAGTCCAAAGATAATAAGAGTGTATGGAACCGACCACATATTTATGAGTGGAACCAACCAAATAAATACAAGTATTGGATGCTAATGAATTGGTAACCGTGATGAGAAAGTGCTGGTTGCTAATATTTCCATGGCTCGTATCACAGTAAGCAATGCTAGGACATTCGTGAAATGTCGGGTAAAGAATTCCACAATACCGTTTATGTCTGAATTTACGGAAGGGACCCTGTTGTTTCAAAAATGACATACGAGTATTGAGTCAAGATGGTGAGATACAATATCTGGAGATTATTAAAGATGTGTGATCAAGACTTGCACTAGCGTTGGCTGCACACAATACTAAAAATGTAATGTTGGTCTGTCCATTCCATTTTTCTTTCCTATCATACTGCATAAATAATCTTCAATATAAGAAATACAGAAGATATAAAGAAAAGAGTTAAGGGTTCCTTCTATACGAAGAATAATTGGTTCCGCTTGAAAAAAGGGTATCACTTGCAAGATAGGTCTACGGACGTAAATTTTGCTATAGAAGAAAAAAAACACAGTAAGGTTAAAACATTCAATAAAATTAATATATTTTGTGCTCATCAAGGACTAGTGTGACCATATGGTCACACCCTGTTACGTCCATAGTAAATGTTTCATATAAAAAATACGAATATTTCTGTTTCATATCGTTTCTAAGTGATCCAAAAAAGACAAAAATATCCTTTTCTGAAACGGAAAAAAAATCAGTCCCTAACAGGTAGCAATCAAATGTAGAAAGTAGTATTTTTTTTAACATATATATTTCTGATGTACACAATTCTTTTGGTATGAAGCAAGTATTTCTTAGTGTAGATTACGCCATTATGAAATTTATGAAATAATTTGCCTTACATCCTATCAACCCTTAGTATCTTCTTTTTTATCTTAGTTTTCTGAAAATGAGATTTTCATAGGTCCTTGGGAGGGTTTTAACCAACGGCTTTGGGTTTTACCATTTTTGTATTTTACACACAGCTTACCATCCAACCATTTTATTATTGAGCATTTTCCTTCTCTTGCTAGTTCATATAGAAGCACCGCAGTGACAGGTGCAAATCTCATTTCCCTAAAGGAATTTTCGAAGGTTTACTTCATATACAGGGTGTTTCGAAACAACACAGACAACGTTTGGGAGATGATTCCTGACGTCAAGATAAGACAAAACGTATAGATCAATCTGGGTGAACAAATGCTCCTTTCGGAGTTATAGACTGCCGAAAATATGAAAAAAAAATATGAATTTTAAAGGCCCATAGCTCTAAAACTATGGGAGCAACCGTAGTCGGGTCAAGACTTCACTTAGAAAGTAGTATGTGCCTTATCCAAATATCCAAATTTCAAAATCCTGCGGTAATTTCGCAACAATTTTTATAGAAGTAGTTGATGAGTACTTCAAATTAAATGTCCGTAGCCAAATTCCCAAGACTGGTAATTATATACCTATTTTGGATTCAAACAGGGTTATGCATTGGATTAAGTTGTGCAATACAGAAAAAACTACGATGTAGATATATCTGTCTTAGACAATTAAACAAGTAAAGGTAGCTGTTAAGTTAAACATGAGTGCAATTGTAGGCTTGAGTTTAACATTGTTCTACTTCAGAATAGCAAAGGAACAAGAAGCAAAGCTGCAAAATTTCTTATTTGTTTTTATCGGCGAGTGGGATTCTTATTAAATGAAAAGTTTCATAAATATACAGGAAGCTACTCAAATTGTAATATGGAACGTTGTTACAAGAACCCTATCCTCCTTTCGGTCGTCGGATACTACTAATTTAAAATTCGTAAGGGTTATTTTAATATATTGAAACATCAGCAATATTCTTGTATTTTAAACATCCAAGTTTATCTTCCTGGCAAAAAGTAGAATAGCCATGAAATTTAGCTTAAAATAGATTTTTTGGCTCTCACTAAAAAATAAAGGATAATTTTGGTTCATTAATATCCCACGTCTATGCAGCGAGGCTTAAGGAGACGTTGATAATGAAATGGATGATAATAGTAAAACGTAAAATTGAGAGGAAATGAGAGAACTCCGAGAACACTTAGGATACATTAATGGTATTTGTTTACCACCAAGTCCATGGACTCTACACCAGAGATAGCAATACCGAATTAATCATTGTATTTTTACAAAATAAAAATTCATAATTTTAAAAATTCCCCTCATCGTGTTTGTATAATTATTTTGAATACTAATTACAGTGTTATTTGCTGAATAATTTTAAAGGAAATAAATTTCTGAAATCTTAATCTCTTTTTCCTGAAACACAATATCGTTTAATCCTTGTCCGGGCAAGCTATTTTTGTAACGTAGACGGCAACTGGAGCTTTATTAACTCTATTAGCCTTACCAACTCGATATGTTCATGACTTTAAGTTCGACTAAAGATAGAAGAATTCAGAATTTTATGTCATCGAAATATTTATGGTTATTGAGAAATTCGAAAAAAAAATATATGAAGCTACTTTGCCTGGGAGGCCCCGCTTGCCCGGATAAGTGTTGAGAGCACAGATTCAAAGAAAAGAAAGAAAAGTAACTCGCCTTAGGCACAGCAAAATTTTTCAGATTTTGGTTTATTTTCTGCTAGTTTGTAATGCTGACATTAGAAGAAAATGTGATTTACCTAATGTTTTGAAATCTCGAACCCTTTTAGAAACAAAGACCAGTTTCCTTTCAACTTCATTTGCGAAAGACGGGTTGAATGAATCATATGTTATGCCAGAACACAGCAGAATTTTTCAAAAATTCCTCTTTTTACCCTGCTATCAGTGTTTTTCTTAAACTTTTCCCTAAGTTTGGCTCCAAAAGGATGATAACTAAACAAAGACATGTGTTTTGCGGATATTCGAATTGACAGTGAAACAATTCGCAAATCGCGAGAAGCAGATTGTTAATCATTGAAGTCAGGCTTGGACTGGCCAGGGCAGGAGAGCAGGGATCCCTACCGGGGCCGTCTCTAAATTTATATTGTAGCTCGTTAAGTGCATAGAGTTTGGTGGCCCCCAACATCGAATGTAGTCTTGGAGTCCCATTATTGGAATAAAACTAACAGTATTTTAAAGTCTTGTTTGGGACTTTTTGTTTGTGACCTAGTAAGAATATATTTCAACAACATGAAGAATGGACTCCCATGATATTGTCTAAATGTGTATTGGGGCTCCATGAATGACAAAATGAGACTGTTTTTTATAAGGTCCTGCTGGATCCGTTCTGTTAGTCGTTTGACAAGTTAATGCAACACCATAAGAAACAGACTACGTCCCCATCCTGGTACCATTACCAAGCGTAAAGAAGCTGACAGCTTTATGGAGAAAAGACACACAGACATCCATTGCAAAGGCCTTACAAGACTCTGTTAAACAACAACAACAACAACCATTATCTCCTCTTCCTCCTCCTTTAACCGGTATAACCGTGGGACGTAAAATTCAAATTTCAAACAACAACAACTACTACTATTATTACTACTCTACTAATACTAATACTACCACTATTACTACAACAACAACAAAAACAAAAACAACAACAACAACAACAACTACTACTACTACTACTACTACTACTACTACTACTACTACTACTACTACTACTAATAATAATAATAATAATAATAATAATAATAATAATAATAATAATAATAATAATAATAAAATGGGCCCTCCAAGTAAGGCTCCTGCGGAGGCCCTATACCCTCCAGTCCTAGTCTGGTGATAATCTATTTGTAGTTATGATATTTCCCTTACTTTCGTCGTTTTTCTAAATATTCTAGAATAAAAATATAAATCATGTATGAAATTTGCGACTTAAAACCACGGGAATTTACAGTATTTTGGCTATTTTGTTTATCTACAACGAAATTTTCATATGCATACTTCAATATTATCGTTATAATTTCACACCAGTCTGCGACAAGCTGCAGATAAAATGATCCAGACCTGAAGCGAATTCGTAAGTATGTAGGGTATATTTTTTTAAAAAAAATTAGACTCGGGAAGACAATCCAGGCTTTTGTGACCAAAGTGTACCATGGAAAACCTATATTGTGTTCATTAACCACTAGTGGAGAATATAAAATACTATGTAATAGTAAGAGCATTTTTATTTCATGTGTTGTATGAATGCAGTTTATCTATTGAATGTTGGTTGGTAGTAAGTTGAGGATACCAACCTGATGTCAAAGTAGAATTCTGAGTTATTTCTTTTTACCTAGTATTTAAGATATTAGTTTACTTAGCGGTTTTGGCCAATTTTTTTAACAATTAACATTGAAGAGTCGAAATTTACATGAAGGAACACTAAACAATAAAATCTGCTATATTTTTCGTGTATTCATAGAAACAATTTTCCGAGTGTGTTATATACACTATATCAAAGATTGTTAATTTTATTTTGTAAATACTCGTATAGAGTTTCCTGACTTAACGCAAATAGATCGTTGAAGGGATCTTTGTGTAAGTGGAATTTTTACCATAACCGAAGTTTTATCGCAAATACCTATGACATGGTACGAAAAAAATACTGTTTTAATAATATTCAAATGCTAAACTCAATTATATAATGTATTTCGTAAGATACAGAAACTTATATTGTTACACCAGCAATACAAAAAATAACAAATTAATAACAATGCAACAATCGTTAAGTACCTATTTAGTTTATGAATAACTTATTAGATATCTGTCAAAATAGAATTTAGAAATATAAACCTGCTTCTTAATTCGGATGAAATACCGTTCGTAAATTGTCGAATTCAGATAACTTGGAAACTGCCTGTATATATTTAAAATTGGATTTGAAAATTGTTCAAGTTATATTGTTCAAAGATTTTGGTCTTGTCTTTATAATTGGAGCATTCAGAGCACAAGAGAATTAAATCCAATCACAAAAGTTGTGAGGAAAATAGACAAAGTTTCGTACACTACGCTGAAGTACACGGAAAAGTTAACACGGTTCTTTATACACTACACGAATTGTTTACAATGCCTCAAAAGAGTAATACTCCCGAAAATAGGAACTAAATACATGATTCTGATTCGTTGGAGTTATCTGTTTCTTACCACGTAGCATGCATATATCAGAAATCTAACGCTCCTTGCTATCAGTCCTCGTGTTCGAGCGTGCTAGGGCTACGGTCTAGTAACGGAAGTCGCCTTTGACGTAGGTTCAAACCCGGGACAAGGAAAGTGTTATTTTTTTTACAAAAAATTTATAACACTGTTTTCATTAAAATAAGATGAAAATAATACTCGAAAAAGTGATTTACTTAATTTGTGCCGATAAGTAGTATTGGAACGAATTAGAAGCCCCGCAGGGCTTGTTGTGTTTCACATTGACTCCCATTATATAAATTTTGTAACCAACTTAAAACAGCTAGCTAGGGTACTGCGTAAAACAGCTGGCTAGGGTACCGCCCGAAAAATCGTACTTCTGGGAGTATTACTCTCCCGAGCGGGTCGCCTCAAAGGAGCTTTAGACACGGACTTTAAAGATGAAACATGTGCAAAATGATAAAAAGGTGGACTTGGTTCCCTTGTGCACTGAACGCACCAGTTGCTTAAGTTTATACTGTAATAGGAAATTTTGTTCTTATGATTAAGTACGTGTTGAAGCTATGATAGATATACTAGCTACGTTTAAAATGCCATCGCTTAGTTATTACAGGATGCTAAATATACATAGCATTCATATTAGAGGATACTAAATTTATATTACAAATTATGAAACAAATTAAATTTATCTATGTATCAAATCAGATCACTTTTATTTCCCATTTTCTTTGCCGTCATTCCTAAAGTCTACTATTTAATTCAGTCAAATTTGCTAAAACTGATTGCGTCAAGAGCACATTTTCTTATTGTTTTCTAGCGGTTATATTTGATTATTTGTTTGTTTCGTTTCATTGTTGAGAAACAGCATTTTACTACTGGTATCAGTGTTGTAATACAGGGCCTTCGAAAAAGAATAATGGGGTTTCTTGTAGTGGCGGGGCTAGCCGGAGCCGGGAATCTAGGCCGGGTTTTTTATGTGACAATAATAATTGAGGCTAATTATTTTATATATTTTTGAAAGTTTATAGTAATTGTTGCTTTTTATTCTCTACTGGAAAATTTTGGAAGCATTATTTATAGTTTCGGTTGCAGGTTTCCTGTTACACAATATGTAAAACAATACTTGAGGTCCACAATATGAACCAAACTATAGCCATAATATCTATGGAAAATTGTAAACTCATGATATATATATATATATATATATATATATATATATATATATATATATATATATATATATATATATATATATATATATCATAGTCTGGGTTCTGGCTGGCCCCAAAGCTTTTACTTTCTAAATCCGCCACCGATTTCATGAGGCTGCTGTGCAGAAGTAATGACCCTTGTATGGTTGATGATACACCGTTTTGTTTGGCAACATATTAACTTTATTCAGTAAAAATTAAGTATAGTGCTGCCATAATACTATGATGTGACCAACTATATTAAAGTGTACTTGAATGTTAGTATATGTTTCTATATGTGTACCATTCATAGCACGACACATTTCCAGACAATACAATTTCATGCCAGACCTAATAGAGCGTGTTTGTCTAATAGTACCAATTGCCTCTTTGATGCTTGCTTTCATGTGGTTTGCATTATCAATTATAACACGGTACACAGTGTGCTTCTTAAAAAAGAAAACCAATGGTGTAAGGTCAGAGCTTCTTGGGGGCAAAGAAATGGGTTCTTGACATTCAATGCATCGATCTTCAAAGTGGAACATACAAAGCTTGTGAAACAATATGAACAAAATGATGGGGTGCCCCATCGAGCAACAAGATAACTTTAAAGATAGGTGTTTCCATCTGAACAGGCTGTGAATGGTGCATACATACAAACACATTGATATACAAATACATTAATAATATAATGGATTCTGATACCACTGCAGTTGTGTTTTGCACTGAAGAAAACTATTTAAATTTCCAAACAAAATGATGCAACATTCAACAATCCAAATACTTTAACTCGTGCATTCAGCCCACGAAAACCCGCAGTTCTTTCTTGAAGATCCTGCACATAATTAAATAAAACTGTGAACAAATTTGTTAATCATCTCTTTAATCTTCGTCTTCCATATGCCAAGATAAAAGCCAAAATTAAATGTGGTACACATTTCATTATCATTTTTTCTTTTTGGTTTTGTCGTCTGTATATAATGTGTTAAAAGCTCAATATTAGATGTGGTACACAGTTAACTCTTTAATCATATCTTAAACGTGTAACATTAAAATTCCAAACTAGATTAGACATTTATTCATCTTTTAACTTTTTAAATCAAATCTTCGAGCTTGAAATACAATATTCTGAAAATATTAAATTTCATACAATATTCGTTTTAATAATAAAAGTTTACAACAAGAAATTGTAAATTAGGCATATTTTAATTTTTTAAACATAGTATGATGTATATTTTCAAGCAACACCTAGGTTCTTGACAACATTATAGGTTTCCTATGCATTCTTATACTGGTTAGAATTATTCTTTAAGATCACTTATTAGCAAACATTCTCATGCAAAAGAAAAACAATGAAACTATCCTTGGAAGTTTATTTAAAGAAGTTAAAATTAATATATATATATATATATATTTAAAATTATAAAATATTTGTAGGTAAACTATATAATACTTTAACATTGTTTGGTATTATGTTACATTACTACATACGAACTCATTACATGATGGCAAAGTTGTATTATTGTAGAAAACATATAACGTATCATAATTATATAACATATCATTATATTTATTAATATAAGTCGTTGCATTTATATAACGTATCACAATTATCTGTATATGAAATCAGACTATTTTATCTCCTCCGTTGTTCAAACAATTAATGTTCTTCAACATTGTTCATGGAATCCGGCACTAAATTCACATAAAATTTGCCAAAAATATCTAGTCAGACTAGTTTAGACTTTGACTACACTTTAATAAATACTTTAATCCCTTTCTCTAGTATTATATGAGTTCTGTGGTATTCTTTAGTGCACTACTTGCCTTATATTATAATTCAGTTGTCTCCTTTTGTGTAGTAAACAGGTAAAAATACATAATCCTGTTAACCATCTTAAGACTTACTTTTGTCACTTGATATAATAAACACAATAAATCACAAGTAATATATAGCATAAACAAACTAAGCGTGTAACCTACGGCTAAAAGCTTTCCTGCGTATATTATTCTTACAACATATGAAAATTGGTCTAACAATTATGAAATAAAAAATTTCAGCCACACTAAGCATACTGGCTCCAAGAAACAATGAAATAACACCTCCAAGAGACACTGCGAAAAAATGTATGTATTATTAGAAGTGTTGTAATTGAATTGAAACATTATGTAACTGAATGGATAAAAACCATAACGGTATAAAGAATATTTTGGCCAAGATCATTAATGACAACTTCATACCAGAAAGTTCGCATGGAAAAAACTCCTAAGTAGAATAATGTTATTTGCCTAGATATAATTGTTTATAATAATACCTTTCTTAAGAAGCTTATAGGATCAGTTACTTTTAATTAAACTCATTTTTTCTCAGAAACAAAATTTGTTCATTTATATAGCTTAAAATTACAAAATACAGTTATGGCTTTCATTCATTAAACTTACTTTAAAATATAGGTCTAGTAATTACAACTTCTAAAATTAATATACTAAATATTCGTAATTGTAGTTTCGAATTTATTACACAACTATCACATAACTATTCTCATCATTAGCACCTGATATGTAGTATGAAATATCGTTAATGATAATTTGGATAGACTTATATTTTTGAATTCTATATTGTTCCTGAATTACTATTTTTAATGAACTCTATTAATCGGGAATAGACTACTTTCTCATATACTTTGCTCAGTATTAAAATTGCTCTATAATTAGTTTTACATGTTTTATACCACCTTTATGCACTGCTATTACTTTCGAGATTTTCACTGCTATAACTTTCGAGACTGCTATTACTTTCGAAAGTTTTATTACTTGTATGTTCTAGAATGAGTGCTATTTCCTTACTAGAATCTTTGATAGTGTTTGTGTTTATATTATCCTACGTTTGATTCGTTAGGTAATGTCCTAATTATGCTACATACAGTGTTTCAGTTTCATTTACAGACTTGAAAATTAAACTTTCTTCAACACTTCCACGTATGTGTTAAGAATAGTCCCCTGGTACCGGTAATAATTCTATACTGGCTGCCAAGTTTGTCCCAACTCCTGTGAAAAATCTGTTGAACACATTTGCTACTTTTACTGGGTCATTCATAAGGGCTACAAGTTCAATAACGGTATTTATTTCCGCATGTTTTTCCTTTGTTGGAATATTTATTGTTGATTTAATTACCTCAAACTTTTCTCAACATTATATCCTGCTTTTATCATACCTAGGTATTATTCATATAATAGGTGTTTTTGACAGTCTAGTTATCTCTCTTTGAGATATTGTGGTATTGGTTGTGTTTCTCGCAAAGGCTTAAATTGAATGGATTTTGAAATACTTTTCCAAATAGTATCCTTTATTTTAATTGAGTTAAGTATAGCTATTGTCATCCACGGTTGGATTTATATCTTGTATTTGTTAGTACATCTTTTGTTAGAGTGGGTTCATCTATGGGGGGTGGTGGTTCAGTGGTAGAACGTTCACCTCCAGTGCTTGGGGTCAATGGTTCGATCCCAGCTCGCGCCGTGTAAACCTTGTGGTGGACAAACACCGTTATCGTGGGTTTTCTCGGGGTTCTCCCGTTTCCTCTTACTATATTCATTCCACCATTTCACTCATCTCTCATCATCACCCTCTCTTTTAGCCTAACCGGCATACTCGTGGGACATAAAAAACAAAGATTTCATTTTATTTCATGGATTCATCTATACAGTTCTGAATTGTTGTTTCAAAAAATTGTAATTCTTTTGATGGGTATGTTGTAGTGTACACTCCGGTTTGGGGCCATCTTCTTCTTTATTTTCTCATAATCCCGAGTAGTAACTTCTAACTCCTAGAGAATACAAAGAAACCAGTCTTTGTAATGATCAAAGGACAGGAAAACGAGAAAATAGAACTGATGTTTAATAGAGGATGGTACACTGACACAAAATACAATTACTGAGTCGCAGCAAAGATTTCTGTGTTCCTCTTTACTTACCAGCAATATCAAGCGAACTTCGGATTACCCTGAGCCGAACTCTCTGTGTGCTTAGTTTTACACTATACACCCATTTCCCATACTCAAATTTTACATTTGGATCCGCCCTGAAACAAATAACAGTGAGTTTCATTACCTATTTTTTGTTCGATTAGCATGTGATTTACATTGTTAAAACTCAGTCAAAAGACTTAAAGTTATATTTATTACTAGTGAGAGGCAAAATACGAAATTTCATATTTTAAAAAGTGCCTAGAATGGCAATGGAAACAAGGATGCTAATGCTTCATAATATGGGGAGTAAAAATAGTTTGTTTTAAGGTTTTTCGTTTCTATTTCATCAGGCATTCTTCCCAAATTGTAAAACTAAACACAACACACTGAGCAAGGCTATGTGATAAAAATATATAAAAACACAAACGCATAACAGTTTCAACACACTAACTGTGTCTAGAGAAGGAGTTGAAGTCTGATGAAGACACATTTATTGTGCTGAAGCATTTACGTGTTTGTATTTATATATATTTTTATCACATAGCCTTGCTCAGTGTATTTTTTTGCTTAGTTTTACGTTTCAAGAAAATATTTCGGTAAAATTTTCATATTTAGCCAAAATCTTTACATTTCTTTATATTTTGTATATATAATATGCCTAATCTGATCTCTAACTTCGTTGAACCCAGTTATCTCGCACTACATCGAAGGACAAGCATATTTGTTTCTTCCCAACACTGAAGGGAAGGCTCCTCAACCTCCTAGTTTCATCTACTGGTAGAGGGAACTTCTTTAACAAAGTGTAGTTTACCAACAACTCCAGTGTTGGCGCCGCAGCATTCAAAGTCGAGCCAACATCCCTCTTTTGCTTCCAGACGTCGCAAGATGTCGACTCCTTTTTGTATGATGACAATCCGGCAAAATACAATCCATGATCTTAGGACCCCTTGAAACCAGGTTACAATCCTAGTAATATCTACAGTACCTCGGATTAATAGTACTACTAGATTTGTAGGCTTAGATATTACCTATTCTATTGGAACCAATGACTCGTGCAATCCGCCCATTTCGAAGTGGGATGAACTTCTTCACTCCCGGCAGGAGGTTTCTTCACATTTGCCTCATCTTACTTTATGAAAGAAAAAAATGGCAACATAAAATTTACTTCTACCCCCAATTGTAGGAATAGACACTGGCGTAACTTAAGTTTTTAGACTAGGGGTTAAGGATTATTAGTATGACGCGTAAAAGTGTTTTTACGACTTACTTCTAGACAGATGCATCAAATTTAATAATGTTTGGTACATGAGTGGTCCCTGCCTACTTAGGTTTAACCACATTTTTGGCAGGAAAAGAAAAGGAATATGGAAGTGACATGAAAAAATAATAGAAACAACCGTTATTAGAATCCAATCCAAGAGATAAATAGTAATATTGGAGATGCCTTTTAATTCCAAATTCATATTTCATGCACATCCTATGGGGACGAAGGGTTCAAGTACTTTACATAAACCTATGTCCCAGTTCAAAAAACGAACATTTCAGCTAATTGTTCAATAAGAGCAATTGAAACACTGAAATTGATGTTTATCATCTTGTAACTTATATGGTTAAAAATCAATCAAAACATTTTAATTAATGTTTACCACCTTGTGACTTATATTTTAAAACATTAATAGAAATACCTACGTTAATATCTAGTACATTACACCTCGAAAATATTTTAACTTTCTAAACTTCAATAATGCTTTAAATTCTTGACACTAAAAGAGAACCCACGAATATTAGTCAACCACTTCAATCTCATATGACCTGAAACAAAAGAGGTACTCCTTGTGCCTCAGTAGGCAATGCTGTATCACTTAATCACTTCTCAAAACTTTGTTTTTTGGACCCGTATGGGTCGCCAGAGGTGTTCTTTTACATATTTGGTTATTTTTATCAAATCGAAACTTAAAAGCATGTACCTGCTAATCAGTGACACAGTTATTAATTCAATTTTGAAGAGCGGTACATAGCAAGAATAGTTTCACTTTTTTAAGATTTACCTAAAAGACGCTTTGATTATATTGGCAATATTATGAAATTCTATCTATATGAAAGATCTAGTTAAGTTCCGAACTACATTGACATGAAAATGAAGAAATAATTGATGAAATGTGTGCGGAGATAGAAATATGCCATGAAATTCTCACACAGGATGTTTATTTTACTACAAAGTCAGCTTAGTTCAACTTTAGATCGACACCTGACCCTTTGCCACAGAGGTAATCACTGTACGATTTATTAGAGTGAAGTCACATCTGGATTTGAATGCTGAAAGTTGAAATCAATAAAACACATTGTTGATCGATATATCGAAATATTGAAAATATTGAAAATGTCAAAATATTGAATAATATCGAAATCATCGAATATTGAAAAATATCGGAAATATCGTAATATTGAAAATATCGAAATATAGAACATTAAAAGTATCTAAGTATCGAATATTGAAGAATGTCCAAATATATAAAAGTAGCGTAATACTAAAATGTCGATATCGGCTAATAAGCTTTTTCGTCACTGATGTTTGAAAATATTTATAAATCATTCGATATTTCGAAACATCTCAGTCTTACGGCAGATCCATGATATAAGCTGCATTATGAGAGTATATAACAAAGTTGTACAAATACAAGAAAAATAATTATTATTCATATGTTCGGCAACGAAACGAAATATACTATTGCACGTTAAAAATCCTAAATGAAGAAGAAGAGATACCAGCTCTAAATATGGCAGACAACATACGTATGTTTATTAGAATAACTATAAAAATAATGATGAAACAGTTCCGAACATACACTAACTTCAAATAATATAAAAGTTTCGTAACACTGAAAAACTTGCAAAGTATAAATGAAACTCAAAATATGTGTTAAGCTGCAACTAGTCATCTCACATAGACAATAAAAAGTCGATTTAAACACAATCTATAAACAACATAGCGTTCTTCTTAATAACGATACGGTATGCTCTTTGTATACAAAACACTTTATGAGAGATTTCAATTATCCAAAAGTTAATTATGGTTTTCAGTCATTATAGAGTTCTTTAAAGAAAATACGAAGAATTGAACGAAGTATACACAAGACCCTTAAAAGTCAGAACTATAATATGATTTCCTGAAACTAGCAAAATAGCTATTTTTATACATTTAGACATCTACATTAAAGCATCTCAGGGAAATATGAAATCGAATAAAAAATCTATTTAAATAAACTAAACTTAAGAAAAAGGAGAATTTTAAATATTGAAATAAACGCTAGTGGATAACTGCTAATCTGTTTCCTAACCATTGCCTTGCAGAGTACTAAAATGTATAAAATATTGTACAAATTAGATCTATGAAGGCCAAAACACAAACAAACAAAAATTTTATCGACTTTTAAAAACAATCTTCAAAACAACAAATCACTATACTTGGGGCAGAAGATCTGTGTTTTCCTCCAAGAATGGAAGAGGAAAATGATAGAAACAGTTAATTAAAAAATAGAAAAGAAAAGAAAAGATTTGTAAAAATTTACTATGTTAGTTTCTTGCCTTCTCGTTCTGAAGTTGGATTAGAATGCTTTGCTTGAAATTCATCTAATTTTTGTGTTGCATGTTATTTTGGAAGCTGACTTTTACTTTCTTGAGAAAGCTAGAAACCTATTGATTTGCTTCATTTATATATATTCATTAAGCTCAGTGAATGAATGATGCACACCTAAGACACGTTAATTAACACATAAAAACGTCCATTGTGGTAGAAAGTAAAGTATAAAATGTTCTCAAGTAATTGTGTAAACCATAAAATTCAATTCAAGATATTAAAACGTTTATGGGGAACTAAAAGCAAAGATACACAAGAAGGTTATCCTGTTGAGGGTTTGAAGATCCAGCATTATGAAAAATACACTTACTCGACAACATGAGTGAGCACAACTGTTGGTTGTTTTTCTATACAACTTCTAGGACAGTTACAGGTTATTCCATCTACATGTTCATCATGAATGTTCACTTTTACTTTCTTGAGAAAGCTAGAAACCTATTGATTTGCTTCATTTATATATATTCATTAAGCTCAGTGAATGAATGATGCACACCTAAGACACGTTAATTAACACATAAAAACGTCCATTGTGGTAGAAAGTAAAGTATAAAATGTTCTCAAGTAATTGTGTAAACCATAAAATTCAATTCAAGATATTAAAACGTTTATGGGGAACTAAAAGCAAAGATACACAAGAAGGTTATCCTGTTGAGGGTTTGAAGATCCAGCATTATGAAAAATACACTTACTCGACAACATGAGTGAGCACAACTGTTGGTTGTTTTTCTATACAACTTCTAGGACAGTTACAGGTTATTCCATCTACATGTTCATCATGAATGTTCACTGCACGCACTTTATCTGAAAGACATAATAATTTATTATTAAACGTTTTAATACAAAGAATACACTTGATAAAAGAAAACTGAACATAATGGTCTCTTAAAGTAAATAAATTACACCATACAATGAGATGTACTCTCATAAACAGTTTGAGGATAGTTTCAGTGTGCACAAAGGCCATGAAAGGTTCAAATTGTTCTCCCCATTCATGTACGAGGCAAAAAAGAAAAATATATAAATAATATAAAATAAAATAAAAATAGATCTCCTAGCGCAGCAACTTGCAACAGCTGTGTCAAGCAGTTACATGGGGCGTGTTGCGGAATTTTAAAACTTAAAAATAAATTTTATGCAGTACAATAGACGTATAAATTTAGACTGTTATGACGCATTTTATCTTTACCATGAAGAAGTTAAAATCAATTTTGCGGCCATTGAGTTCGACTATATATACAGGTGAGCGGTAATTACGTGGACAAACTTGGACGACTCAAATGAATATTTGAAAACGCAGCTGTGCGTCCACACGGGATTTCCCAAAGAAATGGAGGGTTTCCCGGACATGCTGTAAAGAAAAAAAGTGTCACACGTTGTTAACACCATGCGCACATACGTAGCTGCGTTTTCAAACATGCAGTTTTCAATAGAGTAGCTCTGACTTTCTAAGTGACGTTTTTAACCGCTCTCTCTACGATTTATTGTTTTTAAGCTGTTGGCCTTTGAAGTTAATGTTCCCACGCTTTCGACACTCTGTCACTTCTAAACGTGACGTAATTTCCCCCATGTTCACTAGGACTTTACTTTTTTGCTTCTTTGTAAAAGGTTTGTCCACGTAGTTACCGTTCACCCTGTGTATATTAGTTAATAGTACAGTACATAACCTAAGCGTGTCACGATGTCATGGCGTTTAGTTAAATATGCCATGAGTAAAGAAAATAAGAAGTTAGGAATCACTGTCCTAGCGACACAACCCACAAAGTTGTTTAGTTAATTGCGTCATGAGTAAAAAAGGGAGAAGTTTTGCATTGCTGTCCTACCGATATAATCCACAAAGGCTCATAGCTAGCTACAGACGGCATTGATTGTATGCTGTGTGGTTAGCACATCGACTTCCGTTTCTTTGATTTCTGGCTTCCTGAATCGAAGTTTGCTCAAGTAGCTTCCCAGTTGCCTAAAAGTTGAAAATTCTGTACCTCTATTGAAGCTCGATTCCGGAAGTACGAGCGTCAATCATTCGCCTACACTAACCAAACTTAATCTGCAATATAGTCTTAAAACAGTAATACATATTCGATTAATTATTTGACATTCAACAAGTAAAACAAAATAAAATTAAAGTGAAAGCAGGTCTATAATAAAATTATGTATTCTTTGAGAGGATACGTAAACAGTGGGGACATACATGTAAAAATATCGGAAGATATTACGGGGACAAAACTAAGGATTAAATATTGCTGCTGTTGCTTTAAAGTTTAGCATCCCTTTCCGCACCGAGGTTATTTGAGACGTGAACCTACAGCTTAACTTAGAATCCGAACTACATGGGATCTACCACCTGGAATCAATCATGTGTCAATGCATCAGGAGTTTGCAAAGAGCGTCATGAGTAGACTGTAAAGATGAAATGTGGTTTAGTATATTGTTCTTGGATGAGGCTTACTTTTGTCTCTTTATTGCAACAAACATTTTTTTTGTTTCAGTATAACAGGAAACCAAATATGTGTTCAAGAAAAAATAACATAATGAAAAAAATCACAGTGTAGCCAACTTTTATGAGTTATATATTAATCGAGCCGATTTATGAGAGAGTGGTACTTTTTAAAAAAAAAAAAAAATTGAGAATTATGCCTTATCTTTTCGCTACTGATGACTCAAACGATACACAGTAGTTAATAATGGTTGTAAATATATAACCTACACATCGAATGTTGCATTTGATCTTCTCAGGGGTGGATCCAGGACGGACTTCTGGGGGGACGGTGGGTTGTAATAGTGCTTCTTAGAGCCACTTTTAGGAACTCCAAACTCTGGGATGGGTTTTATTTATATATAAAATAAAAAAAGGTCCTCTTCTGAAGGGGGGAATCGCCCCCTGGATCCGCCACTGGATCTTCTAAGGACACTATTTAATGAATATCTAATCCCATGGTAATTCAGATTGGCATAATCATGAGCAGTTTTCTTCTTGCTTAAACTCAGATTTAAACACATGTAATCATTTAATAGACCATTTTCTGGCAAAGGTGTTCCCCTATAGTCTCCAAATATGAAGTATCATAAATTTTGTACTTGATTTGAATGTTCTTCACAGTATTTTGTGAAGTCGTATTCCTTTTTCTATGAGTGCAACAATATGCAATTTAATAGATACTTAAATTAGAAGTAAAGTTTCAGTTCAAACCTGAAATTTATCAACTGTTCTTGGCCATCCTTTAAAAAAATGATGTAGAGGTAAGAAATAAGCACAAGATTATCTAGTCAAATTAAAACTGATTAATGACAGAAACTCGGGATATTATTTCATATAGATTTGTTACCATCACAACCAATACTCAGGAAATTACAAACTATAAAATCACACGAATATAAGCTCATAACCCTGTTGTAACATGCAGATTTGAAAGTTGGGGGTTAATTTAAAAGAGATGGAATGGGCTCAGAGGCAGATCGTGAGAGAAGTCATGTAGGGATTTATCACTTCAAATTAAGGGAAGAGAAATAGCTAACGCTCTAGTTGTTGTATGCAAAATTTACAACATTAAATAACTTTTCTTTCTTTAGTTACTTTAAACAAATAGAACTTTAATTTTAACAGTATGACTTACCTTACGAGCAGCGCCTGCATAGGCTTATGACTTTTGGACACAACATTTTTAGAAAGACAAGTTCATGCAAAAAGAAACGAAAGAATGTGTGAAAAGAAAAGATCATATAACATAGAAAGCAGCGAACCCACTTCTTTAAATAACTTTTGAAGAAATATCTAAGGGTGAATTTAATCTCATCATTTTGAAACATGAAGTAGGAATATGCAGCGCATAACGTAAGTCACATCGGTATAAATTTCGTTTGAGACCAAGAGAAGAAAACTCCCAAATGTAATCATTTTATATACATTCATAATTAATATATTAGATATTTCTTTCCTCGGTTTCAAGGAATTAAACTTTAATTTTACTTCCCTTACTAGTCACGTCTGGGAACAAGTCTGGCAAGTAGAGAAAAGGAGAAATTTATTGGACTGAGTATTTTATTGGACATTTAGAACGGACTAACACATTAATAAATGAGTAATATTAAAAGTAGGAAACCAGGAATAGAATGTTCGGACAACATCAAAAAGGGAAGAATATGTCAACATTCGTTTATACTGTTCAAAATGAAGAATGCTCAGAAAATTTAACTTTTCAATGTTTTATATCATACGTCGGTTGAAAAAGAACACAAAGGGCATTCACATCTTGCCCACCCCTCACGTTTATGAGAAATTTGTAATTTTTTCCTCAATTGTAATAGACATAATATTAAATCCTCTTAATTTGTTTAACTTGTCTCTTTTTTTAAATACGTAGTTTGGCTTTTCTCTAGTTTTACATTTGAACTATGAGTAAACAATGATTTTATTTCTATACTTTCAATAATGAAATGAAATGAAATGAAATATTTTGTACACCTTTAACGGGGTTGACGAGGTACCTGGGTACTTACAACTTAATTACCATAGAAATACATCATTCAAAAAAATTTAAAAATGTAAAAAAAAAAAAAAAAACTGATATGGTTAGGAAAAGCTAGGAACTCTTGTAAAATTCTAATATTAAAAAAGAATCACTTATATCGGCAAGAGTATGGGTATGGGTACCTGGTCATACGCATAAGGATTAAGATCCCACTTTTATGCCCTTTCGGCTAAGGGAGACGATGATTAAAGCAAGAGAATGATGATGGAATAATTGGTGGAATGTACAGTGGGAGGAAATGGGAGTACCCCGACAAAACACACGGACACGATGTTGTCCACCACAAACTTACGTGACCGGAGATTGAACCAGCTACCCCACGCACTACAAGTATGCTCTTTACCACTGAGCCACCATACCTTCCTTTTATTTTTAATAATATCCAAAGTAATTTTAACCTTATAAAAATGCTGTGTCTTCTTTATTTAATTACATTTATGCTACTATCGTTATGAAAAGCAATAACTGATTTAGAAATGCCACCAAAATGAATTTAATGCTAGTGAAGCACGATGACCATTTTAATTATTACGTGTGTGTATTTCAGCGAAAGAAATCTTACGAAGTTACTTATACCTTCAATCTTTCTTATACATTCTTTTTCTCGTTCCTCGCTGCATATTCTTTGATTTTCTGAAACAGAAAACATATTATTTTGACAATAGTTATACCTAGAAGACAACTAACTTACTAGTGAAAACCTTCTTATAAGTGATTTGTGACTGATATATTAATATCAAACCAATATTTCAAATATTCCTTTGGCTACATTTCAATGGGTTTGTCGTGAATTATTGTTTTAATATTGATTTTTCTAAAGTCCCACAATTTCATAATAATAAGGCTGGTTCCTTACAAAGTAAAAAGTATTAAGGAAAAATACAGAAAACATGTATTAAATATTATATATATAGTCAGCGACAAAAGTTCAGATAATTTGAGTACAGTTTTCAGTAATATGTCCAAAATAAATTTTACCAAAACGAGAAACAACTTTTGTGGCTGGCTGTATATACAGGGTGGACTATTTATTTTGATATGTCCTTGTAACTTTTTAAACCAATAAACAAACAGGGTTCCAATTTTGCATTATGCATGTATCGGGGAACATTATTTAGCATATTCTGTGTTTGCACAAAGTTAACAGTGTTGCCAACCTAACATACAGTTATAGTTTCTCGAATGGTACTACGTCAGATTATTACATACGAGTATTTACAGTTTACATGTAAAACGAAAACATACAATATCACACTTGTTATGTGGTGCTGTAAGCTAATGTCGTTACAGTATCGTAAACGTCCAAACTTTAAAAACCTCTACAGCAGTAACAAAGCAAATAATATGGACGGGATAATGTACATCTCAAATATTTAGTACTTTACTGTCTAAAGCTATGATCATGATATGACGGATTTCGAATGAATATAAACAAAATTACAATAAATTGAAAAGTTGATTTTCTTCAAAAACCTTTATTTCGAAATACGACTTAGATAAGCATCTTATTCATCTACATTATTATACACGGTTGACTATTTATTTTGATAGCCCAACTTTTAAACAAATAGACAAAAAGGGTTCAAATTTTGTATTGTGCAAGTATCGGCAGGAGGATATTGTTTGGCATATTCTGTGCTTGCATAAGGTTAATCAATAGATTTGAAGACCACAATACCGTTTACAAGAATTTGATATCTAAAACCTTTTTGGAGATGTGATAAAAATATTAAAAATTTGCAACGCTACTCAAACGAAAGCTTGGAAGCTTAAAGGAAATTCAGGAATTACAAAAATTTGTAAGTAGAATGATAGTTAGAATTCCTCAGCGTGGTTTTGCATTATCAACATTAACTTTGCTGATTTAGTAGAACTGAATTATTTCAAACTTACCTGCAGAGTAACCAATGATTATATCAGTGCAGTTACAGAGTTCCATCTTCTTTTCCACTTTGCACTGAGCTACACAAGCGCTATAACTATAATATTTGAAAGCCCATAATCCTTCCGTTTCTTCCGGGAACTTGCATTTCCTAGATCCAATCGGTATATTTCTTACGTCCTCATCAGAAATTTCGTCTATTAAATTCAGCAAAGTATATGACTCAGACAATCGTGTTGCTGAATTAGCAAGATCTTCTGAATAAAGAGGTACTGCTTCCAGGGAATGGGTCGCACCCTGCGGAAAAAATAACTAATAGTTACTGTACAGACTGGAAACAAAGTGTATTTATTTATCTTCAATATATGTATTAGCACTGCTCGAATGAAGCTGCTTTTTCGAGGGAGAGTGTAACTTTTTGAGACAAATATTGAAATTGGCTTACATATGTTTCAGGAAGTTGTTCTAGTGATGTATTTATATGAAATTGAGAAAATATTTTCCTATCAGGGAATTAATCCTTCTTAGACGCTCCACGAAAATTATTTGACGTGAGGAGGGAAATCTCCTTTTCCCGTTGATTGGAACCCTGTGTATTAGACACGAATGGCAGCTTGAAATAAATTATAAAAGCATCTTTGTACTCATTATACAAATCTTAAGTAATAATAATAATAATAATAATAATAATAATAATAATAATAATAATAATAATAATAATAATAATAATAATAATAATATTAAGGTGACGAAAATCGACTGGAAGCCTTCGAAATGTAGGTGTGGAGAAGAATGGAAAGAATTAGTTGGGTCGAGCGGAAAACGAATGAGAGAGTGTTAGAAATAGTAGGTGAGAAAAGAACACTTTTAGATATTATTAGGAAGAGGAAGAGGAACTGGTTGGGACATTGCCTAAGAAGAGATTGTAACATGAGGGACGTCCTAGAGGGTATGGTGGAGGGAAAGAGAGGCAGGGGGCGAAAGAGACTACAATTAATGGATAATATTAAAACAGAAAGATCATACGCGAAGGTTAGCGGAGGACCGTGGAGCATGGAAGCTTCTCAGCTGCGGCAAGTGACCTGCCAATAAAGGCAGAATACCTATGATGATGATTAAGACCTCATCAAGTGAACTCTAACAACGTTGTAATTATATCAGTGCTATTACGTTCCGAACCAAACCTACATTCAGAATGAAAATATCTACTATTCCTGTCCGGTTGTTGTTTATTTACCTCTGTCCCAATCTCATCCAGGACTTTTGATTTTGATAGTAGAAAAAATCATCACCATTCTTATCTGTAAATTAAAATGCTAGGTTTAGATGTTTGTGGTCAAGTGAACTTTATATTTTTGTTTCAAATCCTTTCGACAACGAGATCTCAAAAACCACAAGTGCTAGAAACGCGCTGATTTCCCTGGTCGATTCCAAATTTTATGCAGATTGTTTAGTTGCAATTGAATATTGAAAAAATGGCCGTTATTTCTTAATTACATTTTTAGGGGTACACTGGAAGTGTTGAAATTTTAAAAGTAAAACATGATATCCCACGAGTTATATATTCCAACACCACATAGTTGTATACAGGGTTGTATATCTCTCAGGCGTTTGTTTCATAACCAAATGATAATGAAAAACGAAGGATAACCATTTCTCCAGTCTAAGATGAATCTTTATTGTTTGAGTTTGAAACGTTAACCCGTTCTACGATAACGTTAACCCGTGCTGACTTCACGACAAAGTCATGAAATGGCGTTTCCACATTATGATATAATTTAGAAATTCCAACCGTGATAACGGAGAAACTGAAAGAGACAGAGAAACGAAGCTTTGCACGAAGCAACTAGACAAAGGGCGACATCTGCTCTTGTATTGACAAAAAGCATCAGATGAACAGTGTTGCCAACCCAAGATAAAGTTGTGTTTTTGTAAATGGAATAAGCTAAATTGAATATCATCATTGGAAGCAGCAATGAAAATAAAGATAAAGGAGATTGTAAAGGCAGATGAGTGTTGCAAACTTTTCGAGAAATAATGTGTAATATGTGTTCGCGCATAGGTGTTGTACACTTTAAATCAGATATTGACAAGAATTGTTTGCATTAACTCTAAGCCAACAAGCATCCGCTGAAAAGTGTAGCCATCAACAGAAGGAAGAAATTGAGTTTGGAAGAGATACAATAACTCGGAAAAGGTCACTAGTGCTGTATGGTTTAAAACCTATAATGTAAGGCAGAAGAGCATGAGAAGTAATGCCGTGGTAATGTGAGATTGATAACTCACGTACTGACGGATATATTCGGTATCTTGTTAAATTAGAGAACTAAGGTTTGTAAAAGATGGCAACGCTGCACAGCAGCGGCTGTTTTACTCCTGATTTCATCATGGTTACCAGCGTCCTTAAAAGCCCACGAGTACATAAACCCATCCAAATTGAATGCTGTTTTCATATTTTGACCAGGTTGTTGGAATTCTAACCCGCTGTGCAGCGTTGCCACCTTTCACAAATCTTACTTGTCAGCTTTTACAAGATATAGTATAGCTCGATCAGTTATCGATCTCACATAACCATGGTTCTACTCCTTATGCTCTACCGCCTTACATGATAGGTTTCAAAACATACAGAACTAGTGACCTTTTCCGAGTTATTGTATCTCTTTCAAACTCAATTTCTCCGTTCTGTTGATGGCTACACTGTTCAGCGGATGCTTCTAGACTTAGAGTTAACGCAAACAATTGTTGGCAATATCTGATTTAAAATGTACAACAACTATACGCGAACACATATTAAACGTTATTTCTAGAAAAGTTTGCAACACTCATCTGCCTTTACAATCTCCATTATCTTTATTTTCATTGCTGCTTCCAATGATGATATTCAATTTAGCTTATTCCATTTACAAAAACAAAACTTTGCCTTGGGTTGGCAACACTGTTCATCCGATGCTGTTTGTCAATACACGAGGAGATGTCGCCCTTTGTCTAGTTGCTTCGTGCAAAGCTTCGTTTCTCTGTCTCTTTTAGTTTCCTCGTTATCATGGTTGGAAATTCTAAATTATATCATAATGTGGAAACGCCATTTCATGATTTTGTCAAGTCGGCACAGGTTAACGTTCTCAAAGAGAGCTGTTATTTCACTAGTGCATGTTTATGGTCACATAGAATACATTTGAGGGGTGTGCGTATCGCAACACGAAATTATAACCAAAAATAAGGGACACCCTATACTACATATACAGTATATATAATCGTAATATTAACTATCTTTACAGACTGTTTCGTAGCCTGGAATACCGATTCAATTTTTTAAATTAATCCTCGTGGTGGTAGTCGCATTTCTGTGTTCATTGTTTAGAGAATTTTGAAAATATTACTTTTATATTCTGAGAATAGAAGTAATATTATTTGTGTTATTATAAATATATTCTAAAAAAATAGGTGAAGGGTAGGTTAAATACCCTATATTCGTGTACAGGTTTCGAAAAATTAGCTTAACCTTATATCAAATTCATCTATAAAATATTATTCTACAGTTATCATGCAATAATATAGAAAAATGTTATGCACCACAATAGTTTCTCCCATAGTTAACACATTAAATTCTATCTTAATTTCCTCATTCATTTTAAGTAGCCTTTTCAGCGTTGACACTCTGAAAGAGAAAGAAAATTAAACTAATAATTTGGTAGAACTTAAATTATTTTAATTATGTAGAGATTTTACACAAGGAATAGAAATAACATGAGGTTTTTCTTACATCATAGTCATTATAGATGTAAATTTAATGAAAAATTCAAATACTGAGAAAATACGACTTTATCATAGACCAGTCGAGTTTCCAGTTTACTTTGCCATGCACTAATCACTACGATACGCAGTTCATCCTTTCATTCTTACTCTTCCAATTTCATGATAAGTCACCAAGACTACAAGTTCTGTACTATAACTTCTGCTATGGGTAGAGAACTCAAGTTGGAGAAGAAATATATCTTTGGTATAATAGTATAATGATTAGTGTACCGGTAAGCCAGAATCTCAGTCTCAGTCTCCAAGTGAGTCATAGTACAGAGCTAGCATAAATGACTCATTTGTTTTGAAAAGGCTATATTTTCAAAAGTATTACATGTATACACACGAAAGATGTATGAAAGATATATGAAAAGAACCACAAATACACCAAGTTTGTATTGTGTATTCTAGGTAGCAACATGAGCCCATGATCTTTCCGGTCGGGTATGGCAGTGTGGCAGTATGAAGTTAGTACCTTTCGAAAATGCAGAGGAAGCAAGAAAAAAGACGTCGTGTGTACGTGTGTCGTGTCAGCAAAGAGGCACGCATTGAACATTTATAGAGGATGTACGAGTATAAACCTTGTGAGTTTGTGGTCATTTTTCATACATCTTTTATGTGTGTACCTGTAATAATTTTGAAAATATAACCTTTTCGAAATGAATGAATCATTTATGCTAGTCCTGTATTTCAGTCTGTAATTATACAGGGTGGTTTGCTGTTATAAATTTAGAACGTGATTCTTTATATCAAATGAATGAGAAAAATTCTAGTTACGGTGGGATGACAAATATCTCGTATCAGAGTTATAAATCAGCGAAAATGCGAAACATCACGTAAGGATCTAACATTTTAAAATGATCTAATTTGAAAGTTATGCAAGCGGTTCAAGGAACTGCATATGAACTAGCATGTGTTCTATCTAATTATCAATGTTTCACAATCTTCTGTTGCAACAAATACTCAATCAATACTTAAAAGTATATCCCTGTATCTCAACTTACTTCAAGCAATTCCATACGCCGGTGCAGATGATTGTGATATTTAGGTAGCGCGGATAATATTCCTATGTATTTCATTGAACCGCTTGGAATAGGATTCGTAACTTTCAAGCCAGAACCTGTAACTTTCAGATATCTCAAAAAATCAAACGAATTTATTAAGTGATTCATAACGACGTACATACTAGTTTCTACAGGTGAAATCTTTAAGACTGAAATTAACCAAGATTGAAAATTGGGTAAAGGAAATGTATCTGACTCTAACGTTTTGAAAAGGTGATGTTCTGTAGCTTTGAGGCGTACAAAACTCCGAGCTTAATAAACTGAAATCCCATGTGGTTCACAAATGGATCTTGCTTTTACTTAACACTAGAAAGACCGTAACAATCCACAGGTTTGTTGATCGGGAAATAAGTTCTGACGCTTATGAACTTAAATGTAAATGAAATTACACTTACATAGGATGTTAGAAAAATGTGTCACAATATTTTGAAAACAGATTCCTTACATTGAAGTAAGAAAAACCTTTATATGGATCTGTGCTCAAAAGTGGTTAGTTTTGAAGTTATAGGATGCGAAAACGTGAAAAAAGTGAACTTAGGACCTATCGTAGTCGTATCATGACATTACTGAGGAACTGGTATGTGAACTATCCAAATATTCATGTTTAAGAATGTTCAAGTACTTACACACCAATTTTTAGAGTGGCAGATCGAGAGTGATCAATTACTTCCAAACAGCCTCTCTAAAAATGATTGAGCAAGTACCGGAGGTTCTGAAAAATGAATATTTGGATAGTTCACAAACTACTTCCTCAGTGATGTGTTGACCCGGCTACGATCGGTACTATAGTAGTGGAACTATTTACCTTTAAAGTTAATTTTTTCACGTTTCCAGCACCCTTTAACTACGAAACTATGCACTTCCGACCACAAGTCCAAATGAACTTATTTTCTTATTCTGATGTAAGGAACCTATTCCTAAAATATTATGACAATTTTTTATAACAATCTGTAATGGCATGATGTAGCTCAATAATGCACCGTGAATTCCAAAGAAAGAAACGAAGTGTTCCAGTTTGATCAAAAATTTGTCCAAAGGTGCGTATAAATAATAAATAGGATACATATTTTACATAAAGACATTGAGGTAGAAAGAAATACATTAAAACCATTCTACGTCCACACTAAAGATCCACATATTAAGACGAATAGAAGAAATTTAGTCAAAAATTGAAACACCAGTGGAAACAGCTTTATCACTTAACCCTACAATCACACCGTGGGGTCACCGGCGACTCCAGTGCATATAAAATGCGTTCTGCGCCAGCGCCGTTGTGAGAGGGAAACACAACACTTCGTCTAGCTTCAGTTCGAAGATGACACTGCAAGTTGCATTGTTGTGTTGGTGCGGAAAGGTCTGTGTTATTTCGAGTGCTCGGGTCATATATGACCCCACGGTGTGATTAATGAAACATAGTTTGTTTTGAATAGCCACATAACAAATCAATTTCTAGTGGGCGATTTTTTTACGAATGGCGGCATCAAGGAAGTTTTCTAACCAGGAAGATATTGTACGCATTTTAGAAGAATCAGATGATGATCTGTCCGATGCTGATGAACTGTTAAGTGAAAATGAGGATAATGAGGAGCAGGATGATCAATCGGAGGATGAATTTGAACCTGATGTTGATAACGATGATGTTGCCGACTTGTTACAACGTAAAGTCATTTATGGGAAGAATGGCAGTAAGTGGTACACTAAACCCTTCTACCAAAAATCCACTAGAACGTTGAAAAAAAGAAAACATTGTTATTCATCTCCCATGGCCCAAGAAGGAAGTGAAACAAAGAACCGATGCAAAGGACATTTGGCTACTTTTTTTCAGATGACATTTTGAACACAATTGTGACTTTTACCAATGAAGAAGTAGAAAGACAAAAGTGTATCTTCAAATCAGATCAGAGTTATCTATCCCCCACTGACAAAATTGAATTGTGTGCCTTATTTGGTTTGCTTTATCTAGCCGGTGTTCTAAAAAATTCTCACCTGACAGTAAGTGATATGTGGTCTGATGCATTTAGGAGCACTATGTCAAGAAATAGGTTTGAATTTCTCATAAACTCCTTGCGCTTTGACGATAAAGCTACAAGGGACCAAAGGAAATCTGTAGACAAATTCGCTGCCATCTTTGTGCGTCTGGGGTATCTTTGTGCGTCACTGCTCTGAATATTATACTCCTTCAGAATATGTCACAATAGATGAACAATTATCGGGGTTCAGGGGTAGATGCCCTTTCAAAATGTACATTCCCAGCAAGCCCGATAAATATGGGATAAAAGTTATTATGATGTGTGACGCCAAAACATCGTATATGTGTGCAGCAAAACCATATGTTGGAAAAGAGAGAAGAGATTCACAGCTTGCAATTCCAACTAAATATGTGTTGAATCTCACACAATCCATCCATCACACAAACAGAAATGTAACTATGGACAACTGGTTTAGTTCCTGTGAGGTAGCTGACAAACTCTTGGAAAAAGGACTCACCATGGTTGGCACTATGAGGAAGAACAAACGAGAACTTCCACCATGTGTAACTGAAACAAAACGGAAACCAGTTTATTCCTCATTGTTTCTTTTTCAGGAAAACAAAACCGCTGTCTCCTTTGTACCAAGAAAAAGCAGGTGCGTAGTTCTGATATCGTCTATGCATAATCAAGCTGACATAGACGATGAGACGCAGAAACCAGAAATAATCTTATTCTACAACCAAACTAAAGGAGGCGTGGATCAATTTGATCAATACTGTCATTCGAAAACAGTTGCCAGGAAGACACGTAGGTGGCCACTCAGAGATTTTTATGGTATGTTAGATGGAGCGGCACTAAATAGCTTCGTTATCTTCAGGTGCAATTCGGGATCTAGTTCAACACTGAAGAAGCGTTCTGATTTCTTGAAGGCTCTTGCATTGGCACTCTGTGAAGAACACATGAAAAGGAGAGCAAATAACGAGAGGTTGCCAAAACAGCTAAGGAACAATATTCGTCATGTTCTTGGCATCGAAGAGGAACCGGTACAAAGTGTGACACCTGTTGGACGACCTGGTAGATGTGCTTTCTGTAGCCGGAAGAAAAACAGAAAAGGAGTAGCAGTGTGTACTTGTGTAAGAGAAGTGTGTGTGCTGAACACCGACACAATATTTGCGAGAATTGCAAAATGTAAACAATGGTAAACAATGAAAACTGCTTCATTTATGTCTACGTAAAACAATGAAAATATCAAACAATTGAAACCCAATGAAAACATTTAATATTGTTATAATGTTGAACTCGTGTATTTTAGGCTAATTGGATAATCGTAAAGAAACGAATTATGTCAACATATATAAAATGTGATACGTGAAATGTATAAGATTATATAACCTAATAAACCTAACCTAACCTCACCTCATTTAACCTTACTTAACCTAATCTAATACATATAGATATAATCTAATATATATATACATATATACACATATATGCATAACCTACATAAACATATATAATCTAACAAACAACACATTATCTACCCTAAGTTAACCTAACCTAATATTATCTAATCTAACATAATATAACCGTATCTAGTCTAATAAAACGATTCTCCAGACTGGGGTCGTATATGACCCCACGGTGTGATACATGTCCTAATAAAAGCACGGTGTGGTTGTAGGGTTAAAACAAAGTTTAAACTTGACAATTTAAGTTTTACAAACCTGCTTTTATCACTAAAAGAGTTATATACAATTCTATAGTCCGTATTATATAATTTACTTTTATAACTTGCTAACATTTGAACACTTGAATGGACATGTTGCAACCATAGAAAATGCTTAGTATCACTATCGTTAACAACAATTGAAAGGAAACTTAAGTGAGCTTGTGCTTAACCTAGACGCTTTGAAGCAGCAACAGATAAATTGAGAAGTATAATCATATCTGTTATGGATTTGTATCCTCTTGATTTACAGATTATTGGGGCAGTTAATACTCCTCAACCTATCCTTACACATGAAAAAGATCGCAACATGAATAATTGAATTATTATGAAGACTTCACAAATTGCAATACGCATGGTTTATTATTACTAAAGAGTTTATTTTGCCAACGTTAAAATATGTTTTCCTTTCTCCTTTGCTTTCTGAAAGTGATGACATCCAAAAAGGATAAAGAGCACATTTTCTTTTAGATTTTGTTTTGTTTCTCTATACAAAACCATGCAATTACAAAATACTTATACTGTATTTTAATACTATGTGGGTTGTAAATAATGTACTGGCAACAATACTGTTAGGCAAGCATATTTGTGCTCATGTACTTGACGGGTGCTGATATTGGAAATTCAAACCATCCTAAAGATGTTCAGTGCCGAATGAAATCAACAAAGCAAGAGGCTGCGATACTATATGTGATCAAATTGGCTAGTATTATGTCAGGTAACCTAGAGTACATTTACTAAACCTGAACAACGTTCTTTTATAAAATTTCAAGTGCTCTGTAGCAGAAAGGCACGAAAATGAAAAGACACGTAGCAGAAAATGTATTGAATATAATTAAGAAGCGCTGGAAGCATTGGAAAGTATGCACTACCGTTTCGGATTGTTGCAACATAAGTCAAGGCGTTTCTCTCAGGCTGGGTGGAGTTAGCACATTGAGCCTGTAGGAACATCCAGTGATTACTGGGGATATATGTGCAAAAAAGTCCTTAACGTCTGAAGAAGTGTGTACATAGTAAACCCGAAGGTATATACATGCTTTCATAATTATTAATTGTGCGTGTACTTACCTCGTTTGCTTGGAATTGAATGTAAAGCAGGATGGATTATCTGATGGTATAGCATCGATATATGAACAACAATCAAACGGAACTTCATCAATGGTACAGCTTAGAAACACTTGTTGACAGGACCTACAAAACCAAATACAATTTATTTATTGCGTTTCAATTACCTCAAATACTGCTATTCTATTTTTCATATTTACCAACAATTTCTCATTTCTTTTTCATTGAACCCAACTAAATTTTTTTTCTTTCTAAAATTTCGAAGCTCTTAGTTACTTTGTTGTATTGCTTTATTCTTGATTCTTTATTGAAGGAAAAACAAAATACATGAGCTTAATACGCATATTTCGCTACTTAAGTTTATTTCTCTTTCACATTCTATTTTCATTAACAATACTATCTACTTTCCGAAAACTAGTAATCTATTTCATCCACCATTTTCGTAATTTACACAATTTCTTTCGTTCCATTATTTTTCTTTCGGTCATTTCAGTTTTTATGTTTACTCATAATTATTGCTCACAAATTTTCTCAAGGTTTAGAACATCTTGACTTTTTGTTGATTGAATGACTAACTGATACTTTTCTAATACTGAAGCCATACATAGCGGTATCAATTATTTCAAGTGTGGGTCGAAACTCGAGTTTTAATCTGAGGCTTAGTACTTCCACCGGATACCAAATGTAAGAAAGGATATAATAATTCACGTTGGATTCAAGAGCAATTTCATATGTTAGAGAATACATGTAACCTCTCAATATACAATTTTTCATTGTCAAGTATACCTTCTTCACTGTCTCTTCTACTTAGACTGCTGTAGACTCTGTCTAACCAAATATTGAACTAAAATTGATATAAAATTATACAGGAAATTTTTAGCTTATACAAGGTGTCCCATAAAGGGGTTTATACTATTTAAACTTTAATAACTCGAACCAAAATAAACACAGTATGACTTCTTTCAGTCAAAAAGAAGTTTAAAACATTACTGGTAATGTTTTAATTTGAAATATGTTCAAAATGTCCAACGTTGGTAGCAATACATCGTCAACAACACTGTGGAACACATCGACAAACATCTGATATGGTCTCCATTGGAATGGGCCCACAGGCAGTATCCATCGCCTCTCTCATGGCGTCTAATACGTAGTTTTGTGATGTAGACAGAGTTCTTCAGACTCTGCCAGAAAAAGAAGTATATTAGATCGGTAGATCTAGATGGATACTCAATAATACTCAATATTTACTCGTCCACCTCTCAACAAATGTTTCATTCAGGAATTGCCGCATGTCTCGATGGTAGTGCGGTGATGGGCCATCTTTTTGAAAAGAAAAAAGAAATCTTCATCTGGCCATAGTTGATGAACATCTGGCACATTTTTCTGCAACATATTACTCTATATCTATCACTGATCTTTTAAGAAAGAATGGTCCAACAAGTCCTCTGACACACACCACACCACATTGATAATCCAATAAGATTAACAGATTGTTTTTCCATAATATGAAGACTATCTCTTGCCTAATACACCCATTTGTGGCGATTGATAGTTACATTCAATTTTAAAATAGTCTCATAAGAGTAAACAACGAAATCAGACAACTGTTCATTATGGCAAATCCATTCTCAAAATTGGAAGTACCAACCGGATCGCCTTCATTGATTGCGTGAAGGAACCTCTGAATGTAGGGTTTCCACTTTGCTTGCTTTAAAATGCAGTGAACACTTGATTTACTCAAACATTATTCACGCGAAGCTTGCCGTATGGACTTCTGAAGAGAATCTTGTGAAAGTTTGTAACACAGTTTACACCCATCTTTCGTCCGCTACTGATTTTCTCATGTCACACCGTCCCTCCTTCAGATCAAACACAGTTTCTTCCTTCTGAAACTTGTTGCATAATTTCGTATTTGTTATACGTGACGGTGGCGGAGTGTCAAATTCAGCCCGCCATTGTCTCTGTACTTCTTTCATATTCCCTCATTTCCAGAAACACTTTAAAATCCACTTTCGTTGCTCAAAGGAAATGTTCCGAGCCATCTTGTCAATTACTTGTACTGGAACTGAACTGAAAATACAAAAGGAAAAGATAAATAAAAATAAAAATAAAAGGGAAAGAAAACAGAAACAAATGAATAGACACACACACACATATATATACATTAGTCATGAGAGCAACAAATAATAACAAATTGGTCACGTTATTGTTAATACCTTCTCTGTTTTTAACATTCAAACAGTGTAAACCCCTTTGTGGGACACATTGTATGTGACCAAAGTGTACTTCCAAATAGTTACGAAAGTCATTTATAGGTTAAGAAAAGTTCTTTGAAATATATAAATTTGATCTTTCTAAAAAGTAGTATAGAAGGTTCAAGATACAACAACTACTGTACGTAGAACAAGTATGACTAAGTTCCACTCAAAATAAATTCTTTGAGATCTTGCAAACTTCTTCCAGCGTCGTTTACACTTTTCACAATATTCTGTAAAGTTCTCCTTGGAATAGTGAATAACTGCTTTATCATATTGGATTGAATATCTTTGATGATCTGGAAGCTCTTCATTTCTGTTTCAGTTTTGGGAAGAATGAAAAATTGCAGCAATACGAATATGGGTCGTATCATGGCTAAGTTATCTGCGTGATTTGATGTTTTGGCAAAGTAAGCACTCCACTACATACATATTTGGAAAAATTAGTGAAACGTTTAAAGCATTAGAATTCGAAATGAAAGTTATGAAAAAATTATCGATTAAATTATACGGTTAAAATTAATATTATCTTCAAAATTAATCGATTACAATTAATATTAAAAGCGAGAATTTACAGTAATAGGCAATGAGAATGGTTTTTGTTTATGAAAGTTAATGTATAATTTAATAGATAAATTTAAGGCTATGGGAAAATTAATGGGTTACTACGAAAAGTTAATGTTTTTATACAAAATTGGTAATCAATAAGGGATACAAATTAAAATGTCATACAAACGAAAAGCAAATCATCAATGAAGTATATTTAATGCAACTTTTGTAACTGCTAGTTGTGCACTTCTACAAGAGACCATCTTTTATGTAATATCTATCTATCTGTGTGTCTATCTATAATCCCAATGTCATACGAAAGGAGTACATCAGATAATTAATATTAAAATTTAATAACAAATATAGAAAACTACTGTAAGTTACATGAAACATACATTTTATCTTTTCAAAAGACAAGTTACTATGTGCAAATAAGCATAATTTATCTACATTCTTAGAAACTCAAACTTATGTATATATTTTTGTTAGTAATATAAAACAAAATTTTTTCACATGGTTTTTCCAGGAACTTTTCCGTTCTTAACGAAAGATGTTTGAATAAGAATTAATATTTTAAAATTGCCATGTAAATTTAATTTCCATTTCTATTTAAGTTATCCGATCCTGAAGGTAAAATATTTAATTCAATATTTATAATAATGAAGTGTATGATAAATGTCCTTAGAAAATATCAAGTTCACGTAGTTTTCAAGAGAAAATTACCAATTAATTTTTTAGCTGTTACCAATGTTTGAATGATTGTCAATTAAAAATTAACTGCTGGAAATTTAATTGATTAAATTAAAATGAACAAAAATTTAACTGATTAGCTTGATCGTTTAATTTTTTAGCGGAAAAATTACAAGCCTAACTAGATGTGATGATTGGATAAGTGTGTTGTCCTGATAAAACTGCAAATCATCAGTTTCCCACGGTTGCTGCCGGTTTGGTCGTATAACATTACGCAGTCGGCGAGAAACAAGGAAGTAGTACTCCTTACAAGGGAACATCTTATATTGATAGTAGCATCGCCCAATCAAACAATGGCCAATCGATTGAGGAGTGAAAAAAGTGAGAAATCCGACGTTTTACGGGCCGACACCCAGAAACACAGGAAATATAGAGGAAGGAAGGATCTAGAATCATGTGAAGATAGCAATGCAAAGGATACACTAACACAGAAATAACTTCAAAGTCAGAAAAATAAACACACTGCTGAACAAGACTGCACTTATTTAATATAAAAACACATTTACACGTGACATTTCGATCTTCTAGCCAAGATCCTCTTCAGACGTACACTGAGTGATACATTACTCAAGTATATATACACAATTCATCTCTCTATCTGCTCTCTCATTGGTCCGTTAAACAGCCAATCAGAAGCGTGGAAATCTATCTGAACTGACCAATGGGACAACATAACATTCTACCAGAAAGAAACAACAAGGAGCAAGCAACCATTGAATACATTAATTCACATACATTTTTCTGTATTTATCAATAATATTTCTCCATTCTTTATTAATGCTGATACCTTTGGTCCAATTCATTAACTTTACATCATCTTCCTTTTCTATCCACCACGCCCCTTTCCACTTTCTCGGCCACAATCTTTTCTCCCGTTCCAGCACAATAACTTCTTCCCAGTTCACATCATGTCCCTTTTTTTTACATGTTTAAAGATTGCGTTAATTTCTCTGCCATATTTCACATCACTTTTATGTTGTTTAATTCTTTCTTTCAATAATTTCCCCGTCTCATCAATATATTTCATATCACAATCTTTAGAATTTACACAATAAATGACACCTTTCAGATCTCCCTTTTCTTTTATCTTCCCTTTGCTTTTGACCATGTCCAACAACGTTCTGCTACCTTTTCTATACACCTTGACCTCTTGCTTTCTTAACATCTTTTTAAAAATCTCCGTATCTTCTCCTAACCCTACAATGCCTTTCCATACCCCCTCATTGTCCCCCCACTTTTACCTTTCCCCGAGACCACAGATGCTTTAACGATATCCCTTTTACTATAACCATTCTCATACAACTGTCCTTTAAAGATTTCCACATTCTCTTCTACATTTTTGTTACAAATTTTGGTAATTCTTTCTAAAATATTTCTTATGAAATTAACTTTTGTGCTTCTATGTACATTACTTCTCTTATAACAATAAATACCAGCATTACATTCTTTTTGATACCATTGAGTCTTAATGCTCTTCCCTTCCTTACTCATTAAAATGTCAAGATAACATAATACGCCTCCCTGCTCTGTCTCTAGTTCTAATTCTATTCCCTTCTCCTTATCATCAATACTAGCAACGAACTCTATCAACTCTTCTTTTGATCCTTCCCATATCCCAAAACAATCTTCTATAATTTCTTCTTTCTTCTTGCCAACTAATTCATATTGTCCATCCACCAAATCCTTCACCTTGTCCTCATACCACTCTTTATTCATTACCGCTGTCACCCCTCCTTTGTCAGCTCTCTCTACCACTATGTTCTTCCTTTTCCTAATGCTATCATATCCTCTTCTTTCTTCTTTTGTCAAATTCGAAGATCTGTGGATTTCTTTCTTTACCAAAAAAATTTCCTTCCTTCTTAACCTATCTCTGTCCTCTTCTTCTTTAACTTTGTTCAACGCTTGTTCTATAGAATAGACTATGTCATCGACCCTGCTTGTTCCGTCTTTCACTCTAAATTTACAACCCAATGAAAGAAAAGATTTGTCTTCTTCTGACACTTGCACTTTCCCTATCACCACTACCCTTTCTTTGGTCTTCTCCTCGCTTATGCCAAACGGTATTAATTTGTTTCTAAGTCTTTGTTCTACTTTGCCACTACAACACATTTTCCATTCTCTTAAATATTGCACTAACCAGTCTCTTACAAAAATAGATGCCAAATCTACACATTCTACTTGTAATTTCTGTGTGAAAGCCTTACTCATGTTTAGACTCTTCTTCAAACCAGCCGTCAGGTTCCTTACGTTCTCCATCTCTGTTCTCCTTATAAGCGTCCTTAACCTCACTGACTGTCCTTTTATATTATTCCTTTGGATTCTCAAACTCCTAGGTATTACTTTCTTCTCCATACACTTCTGCAGAAAACCCACTTGCTGCTCCATGTTGATTTCTTTCCTTCTTCTGTTCTGCCACTTCTCAACAGCCCTTTTCAGCTTCGGGCCTATTTCAAACTGACACACAATCATAGTAAATGTCTTGCGAATAAAATCAGACGTTTACTATGATTGTGTGTCAGTGGAGAACGTGAAGATCCTGACGGCTGGTTTGAAGAAGAGACTAAACGTGAGTAAGGTTTTCACACAGAAATTACAAGTAGAATGTGTAGATTTGGCATCTGTTTTTGTAAGAGACTGGTTAGTGCAATATTTAAGAGAACGGGAAATGTGTTTTTAGTGGCAAAGTAGAACAAAGACTTAAAAACAAATTAATACCGTTGGGCATAAGCGAGGAGAAGACCAAAGAAAGGGTAGTGGTGATAGGGGAAGTGCAAGTGTCAGAAGAAGACAAATCTTTTCTTGCATTGGGTTGTAAATTTAAAGTGAAAGACGGAACGAGCAGGGTCGATGACATAGTCTATTCTATAGAAGAAGCGTTGAACAAAGTTAAAGAAGAAGAGGACAGAGATAGGTTAAGAAGGAAGGCAATGGTTTTGGTAAAGAAAGAAATCCACAGACGATTTTCGAATTTGACAAAAGAAGAAAGAAGAGGATATGATAGCATTAGGAAAAGGAAGGACATAGTGGTAGAGAGAGCTGACAAAGGAGGGGCGACAGTGGTAATGAATAAAGCATGATATAAGGACAAGGTGAAGGATTTGGTGGATGGACAATATGAATTAGTTGACAAGAAGAAAAATAAATTATAGAAGAATTAAAAGAAGAATGTAAAACGAAGGGACTTAAGAAATGGATGAATGAAGATGGAAGAGTGCCCGTGTTAAAGGGTTTCCCAAAAATACACAAAAAGGAAGTAAAGCTTAGGCCAGTTGTGGACTGTAGGAATAATTATTTGGAACCGCTAGAAAGTGAATTGAAACCAGTGTTAGAGTGGGTAAGAGACAGACAAAAGACTTTGGCATTTAAAGACTGTAGAGAAGTAATAAACTAGACCAGTAATGCTGAAATTAATAATGATTCTATTTTGTTTAGTTTAGATGTTAAAGCCATGTTCCCTAGTCTAAAGAGAAGTGCTATACTTGATACGATTAAGACAGTTATGGGGGGAGAATGTGTTAAAGGCTGGAAATGGGACAAAGTTAGAAAAGCCCTCAACTTAATATGGGAGTTTGGTTTTTGTAAAGTTAAGAATGGCATATATAAGATTAAGGATGGTTTAAGTGTAGGATCTAAGATAAGTCCGGTATTGTCTGATATCATTATTAATGTGTGGGAAAAGGATGTGATAGAAAAGGGGAAAGTAAAGATTCGATTTTTATGTAAATACGTTGATGATTGTTTTGGGATATGGGAAGGATCAAAAGAAGAGTTGATAGAGTTCGTTGGTAGTATTGATGATAAGGAGAAGGGAATAGAATTAGAACTACAGACAGAGCAGGGAGGAGAATTATGTTATCTTGGCATTTTAATGAGTAAGGAAGGGAAGAGCATTAAGACTCAATGGTATCAAAAAGAATGTAATGCTGATATTTATTGTTATAACAGAAGTAATGTACATAGAAGCACAAAAGTTAATTTCATAAGAAATATGTTAGAAAGAATTACCAAAATTTGTAACAAAAATGTAGAAGAGAATGTGGAAATCTTTAAAGGACAGTTGTATGAGAATGGTTATAGTAAAAGGGATATCGTTAAAGCATCTGTGGTCTCGGGGAAAGGTAAAAGTGGGGGGACAATGAGGGGGTGTGGAAAGGCATTGTAGGGTTAGGAGAAGATACGGAGATTTTTAAAAAGATGTTAAGAAAGCAAGGGGTCAAGGTGTATAGAAAAGGTAGCAGAACGTTGTTGGACATGGTCAAAAGCAAAGGGAAGATAAAAGAAAAGGGAGATCAGAAAGGTGTCATTTATTGTATAAATTGTAAGGATTGTGATATGAAATATATTGGTGAGACGGAGAAATTATTCAAAGAAAGAATTAAACAACATAAAAGTGATGTGAAATATGGCAGAGAAACTAACGCAATCTTTAAACATGTGAAAGAAAAGGGACATGATGTGAACTGGGAAGAAGTTATTGTGCTGGAACGGGGAAAAAGATTGTGGCCGAGAAAGTGGAAAGAGGCCTGGTGGATAGAAAAGGAAGGGGATGTAAAGTTAATGAATTGGACCAAAGGTATCAGCATTAATAAAGAATGGAGAAATATTATTGATAAATACAGAAAAATGTATGTGAATTAATGTATTCAATGGTTGCTTGCTCCTTGTTGTTTCTTTCTGGTAGAATGTTATGTTGTCCCATTGGTCAGTTCAGATAGATTTCCACGCTTCTGATTGGCTGTTTAACGGACCGATGAGAGAGCAGATAGAGAGATGAATTGTGTATATATACTTGAGTAATGTATCACTCAGTGTACGTCTGATGAGGATCTTGGCTAGAAGATCGAAACGTCACGTGTAAATGTGTTTTTATATTAAATAAGTGCAGTCTTGTTCAGCAGTGTGTTTATTTTTCTGATTTTATTCGCAATACGTTTACTATGATTGTGTGTCAACTTCAAAATGATTAAAATAATCGAAATGACATTTACACAACAGTATAGTAAGCAAACATTGTACCCACAGACATGCTCAATAACATCATATGTAATGCAGTGTTGCCAACCGAGCACAAAATGAAGTTTTGTTAAATGGCAGGGAACACAAATTATAACACGTAGAAAATCTAATTATGAGTAAAACCATATCTGTGAGGTCTTGATGTACGGTGTTGCCAACGTTTGAGTATAATCGTATATGAATCTTGGATGTACAAGATTACATACAGTACCAACACACTACGGAGCGCTTTATCAACAGGAACACTGAAAAATTGACCACCAATAATGTTTGAGGTGATACAATATTACGCGCATCAGAAAAATGAGCTTGTTAATCAATTGTCAATTGTAGAGCATGCATCATTTTAGTTTTGTGTGTTGTGTTTGATGCTATTCTGATTTTCCACTTGGGCAAACCTGCTTGGACACTGTGCTTCGTCCCTTATTTTTGTACTTCAGTGATTATATTCTTGATTGTGGTCTCATATTTTGGTTTTAACAAGTTTGAATCTTGTATTGTATCTTCAACATCCGAGATTCATATAGGAATTCATATAGACCTATCCACAAACGTTGGCAACACTGTACACCATGACTTCTCAGGTATGGTTCAACTAATAATTAGATTTTGTGTATGTTGTAATTTGTGTTCTGTGCCATTTAACAAAACTTAATTTTGTGCTCAGTTGGCAGCACTGCATTACATATGATGTTGTTGAGCATGTCTTTGGGTACAATGTATGCTTAGTATATTGTTGTGTAAATGTTATTTTGTATACTTTAATCATTTTGAAGTTCTTTCTGTGTCAGTGCATCTATTACATTGCTATCTTCTCATGATTCTGGATCCTTCTTTCCTCTGTATCTCCTTATTTCTGGGTGTCGCCCATAAAACTTTGGATTTCTCACTTTTCTTCACTCCTCTATCGATTGGACATTGTTTGATTGGGCAATGCTACTATCAATATATGATCTTCCCTTGTTAGTAACTGCTTGGCCAGGAGAAGCATAATTATCATGAATAAAACACCTCCTTAGTCAAGAAAGATAATTAATATGGTTTTAACTCTGCTGGGACCTTTACGAACCTATTTCAAGAGTGGCTAGTCAGGAGGCTTCCATTACGAGAAGCTTTCGTTTACCGACCGGAGCTCAAGATCCATGTTTTGTATCCCCTTATGGCGTTTCTGAGGAAATTAGATTCATTGGTAGCAATCTTAAGCAAGTCATTAACAACTGCAGCATAATTTTCCTTCTGCTCCTGTATCATTATTCGCTTAAAGGATTTTACTGCTACACGTTTTATGCCAGTCCATGTCTTCCGTCATAATGTGAAAAAAAAATTAGTTTCTTTAACTTCCAGTTCATTTTCTAGTTCTCACACTATTCATCACCAATCATTGTCTATTAAGGCCTGTACACGTTCAAAATTTTCAGGTGTTCTGTTCGTTGCTGGTCTTCTAAAATATTACTTTCTACAGATTCTCATCCATTTCTGAATCATTTGTTTTGTATTATCCTTTATTAGTGCTGTAATCACTATATGGTTTCTAAAAGACTTCTGAATGATACATTTTTTTTCATATGAGTATTCTAGCTTAGCACAACATTTAATGCAAATCCGTTGCTCTACTTGCTTAGTTTTTCAGTTGCGAAATTCACACAAAATATATTCTCCTCCAGTGACTTTTAACTCAAAACTGATGCGGCCAATGAAACCACGTTTTCGTTTACGCATGCAAATAACAGTCCACTTCCATTGGCTGTCAAGTTACGTTGCAGTAGCCAACTGTTCTTGTTATATTGACTAGATACTTTGGAATAGACCTCGCACATGGTACATTCATTACTTTTTTTTTACAATTTTTCTTTAAAATCTCCCTTCCTTCATCAATAACAATGTTTTTGCACCACTGAAAAAAATTTAGGTTAAATAAATTTAAAAATGATTAAAACTGAAACTTACAAAGCCATGATTTCTGGTTTGAGGTTACACATACTTGTTGCAGGTAAAGTAGAGTTATGGGTGATTTCATTTGTTTCTATCTGATAGGTTACAGCATTGTCGTGATAAGTATACCAGAGAATCCTGGTGGATATTACACCAAGAACGAGAAAAGTAAGCCACATCACCAACCAAAAAATTCTGGAAAATATCGAAATATCATTAAACTGACTGGCTGGATAGAAATAAACTAATATTAAACATAACGATGCCTTCGTGCATTTTTTTACATGTAGTACAAAGTAAAATAAAAAATGCCCTAATGTAAGAATTAACGACAATATGCTGAATTATGTTTCTGCTGTCAAGTTTCTTAATGTTTGGGTATCAACTACATTAGATTGGAAAATTTACATTAAGAAATTAGCTAGTAAGGTGGCTCGAATCTATTATATGGTAAAGCTTTTAAGGAATAGTGCGAGTTAGCATGTTCTGCCTAAGACTTACTTTAGACTTCTTCACTCGAAACGGAAGTGTGGTATTATTTTTGGAGGTTCTACTGCACTTCTAAGCTCTATATTCGTCTTACGAAATAGTTTTAAGCTTTATGAAGGGGAAAAAAATTTCGTACCTCTTGTAAACCTACATTTAAATACCCGGAAATATTACCTGATTTCTGTGTATATATGTATAAACTTATATTATATTATATTATATTATATTATATTATATTATATTATATTATATTATATTATATTATATTGTATATTATATATATTAAAGTTTGTATATTAAAGAAAATCGAGAGAGGTGCAAGGAACTTCAGGTTGAATTCAGATGTTCATTTGTATAATACAAGACAAGCGTCAGATCTTTATGTAGAGGCTCACGTTTAAAATAAATTATAAGGATAGTACATTTCCCATGGCAGTAAATATTTATAATAAACTTCCTGCCTCTTTCAAAACAAAAATATCAGGTTTGCATAGAGCAGTTAAGCGTTATATACTTGAACGCTGTTTCTATTCTACAGAAGAATATCACTCATGTACTCCCATGCGCAAAAAAATTGCGCGTATACTGTAACTCACGATTTTTCTCAATTATTTCATTTCCCTTATGCTTATGTGTAAAATTCAGTTATTAGTATGTGGGGATAATAGAAAGCAATCCATCTAAGGAGATATTTCCAAAAAATATAATAAAATAATAAAAATATAAGCAAAAAACAAAATTATGTTCGGTTTTGTGTATACTGGTAATAATGTTTTCGAGGGAATTTTTGGAGTAGCACAGCACGATTGTAGAGGGAATTACAGAATTGGTAACAGAACAGGGGGACAGTTGAATCAAGGTACAGGAAAGTGGAGTAAAATATTGCATTTATTGGCTTAAATCTAGGGTGTAAATTGTCTGCCAAATATAAATTAGTTTCTGTGACCAAGATGTTGTACGGAAATATATAAACAAAGAGAAAAACTGTTGTCTTAAGTTTGGAAGTGACATGCTCTATAGCCATGAGCATTTATTTCTTAAGAAAAAGATAAACAACAAAAGAGAGTCTGTGTGGTCAAGTGGATAGAGTGACGGACTAGTAATTCTTATACTGTTTTGACCCCAGATCGATTCTCATCCGATCCTGTTCAAGTTTTTTTCACGAAACATTATAGAAGTGTATAATTTGTATGTTAATAAAAACTGGAGCAATACAATAAAGAAATAACTTTTTGTTTCCTCTGATGACGTATTTATTTAGAATTAGTGTACTATTAGTAATAGCCATTGGTTTCAGTTTATGCTGTTATATAGCTTCTTTTATCATCTTCTTTTCTTGAAAAAAAAAAACAAATTTGTCTCCAATAAAGTATGAAAAATATATATAGACAGAAACAGACATCTTAGTATCAAACGTGATTTATCGTGATGAAATAAACAAGTTTCCCGTTATTAAAAAAGAAAACTATTGAAAATCATTGAATTTGGTCTTTAGGTTTTTTTTGCATGCTATATATATTTTTATAAGACAAGATGTGCGATAATACCCACAAATTTAGCTAGTGGGTGAAAGAAGTTTTCGACACAAATATTTTACAGGTCTACGTGCATGAAACACCCATACGCCATGGTCTTGACCTTCGTTTATTTCACATTATTATCCGACATATCATAGCAGGTAAAAAGCAGCATCAATCGGCAAGAAAAACTGCAAGTTGTGGTCTTAGTCTGTTTTTGATGCTCCGGACTCGATCGCCTAGCACGCCCGTCTATACCTTGACTCATACGTCTATCATACAGTGCAGGCACATATCAGTAGAGTACATATGTAGGTTCTGCCCCACTTTCCCCCCTTCCACCCCCTAACTATCAAAAAAATTATGAACCCGCCATTGACCATTGTACTTTAACACAGAAGGATACCCCAAAGTAAGATCGCATAGGCTTTTATGACATTTAAAACCATAAAAAACTTACATCTAAAAACTTATAACTAACTTACATCTAAAACTTATAACTAAAACTACAACTATTCCTCTTCTATCCCATAATGCCCCCAAGCTAACGTATTTACACCATCTCGTAGTATATATCTTTTATCATCTGAAGAATCTAATGCTAGCTTATGAACGGTTATACTATATATATCGTGCTTATAACTTCTAATGAGGTTTATGTCTTTATACGTTTTAACATTTTTAAATAAGCTTTCTTTATAATCATCAAACTGCAACTCCTTGGCACCTACGCATTTAGTTACTCCTTTAGCTTTTTTCTCTTTTTTATTTTCTACTCTATAAGCATACATCTTTGATCTCAATCCAATAAACTCTGTCATTATCATACCTTTATTTTCATCTTTCATCTTACCTATTACTTTTTTGTTTATTAGTGGTAGTCCATATATGTTATTTTCCTTGTATTCACTCGTGTCAAACTGGTCAACTATTTCTGCTATATCTTTATAAAAGTCTTCAGTCTCAATCTCATATATAAAGCTATCGGTATCCATATAACATAAATCTATATTGTTTCCATATTTCGGCTTCATCGTGTTATAGTGAAAATCATACATTAATAGCTTGGATAGCTCTAACACACTCATACCAACATATATTGACTTATTAAACGTTAATCGCTCTTTTTTCATATGTATAGCACACAAGTTCTCACTAAATATTGTTCTGTAATCCAAATTAGGTTTTGCAATTAATGCTTCTACCCTCTTAGGATCACATTCTAATTGTATGGGCTGCCTCTTTCTAATATTTTCCATTGTTTTTCCAAATACCGAGTTATTCATGAGCTTATAAAAATCTTCTTCAAACTTGTTTTTAGCTTGCGTTCTCATATTTGTATTTAAATCAATGTATTTCTTTAACCAGTCTGATTGTTTGAATTCTAATAATCTATGCACTTTCTTTAATCTCATTCCAAGTGACATATATAGTTTTAAGTTCCTATAGTGAATTACATATCTTTCCTTATTATAAAGTGTCGTTAGTAGTTTTGATTGTTTAGATTCTGGTGGACACATATTCTCTGGAGCTAATGGTAAATCAGAATGCTTGTTATGTAAATGCTTTGGATATTCTAAATCTACTTCTAATATGTAACCAGTTTCTGAGTCATCCGGAATGTTCATTATATCTATGTAAGGTTTAACCCACTTAAAATCTTTATAAGGCATGTATTGACTCATAGCCCATCCATATAAGTTGTTTGCGTCTAGATATGCTAGGTATGTTGAACACTCATCTTTATTATAATCTTGCATATATTTGTTGTTAGCTTTTACATATCTTTTACTGCATTGTGAGATTCCTCCTCGTATACCTTTTTCTAACATTAGTATTTTATCATAATCAGTCAACATTTCTAAGTTAATTTTAGTCATCTTTAACATTGCGTCCCACGATAGACCTGGTGCTGTATAATACCAAGCAGGATCTAATCCATATGCCTTTAAACACACATCTCTAAAGTTTTCATATATATCTGTTAATTGAAGGACATCTGTTTTGTTATAATGTTCAGTTAAATCTTCCCCTATTTTCAGATCGAATTCTTTACAAACTCGTACATGAAGCTTATGGCGTTCAGGACTCATTTTTTCTCCTGTTAATCTGTTTGTAAATTTATCTGGAGATAATGGAACAGGTTCTTTCAGTTTTTCAAATGAATCATAAAAGTCATATGGATAATCGCCTTTTGTAGTAACTAGATCAAGTTTATCAATCGGGAAAAACTTTAATGTTTCTCGAAATTGTTCTGGCTTTAAATTCTTTGTTAGCTCTGCTAAACTCTTTGACATAAATCTAAATGAATCAACAAATCTTAAATTTATTCCATCTTTTTCTGATCTTGCTTTTACATATTTTTCATATGTTATGTACCTTTCCTCATTATTAGCGATCAGTTTAATTTTCTGTGTATCATAAGCTAACTCCCTAATAAACAAATGCGTATCATAGCCAGTTAAGTTGTGAAGAAATACAGGAACAAAGTTGGGATTTTTATAGTTTAAATTGCAATAACTGTGAGCTGCACCTCTAAACTTTCCAGTTAAATGATCATGATCTCTTACCTTTGCTTTATTTTTATTTATCTTATACGAACATTTTCTTAACTCATGCTTCCATTCTTCTACTTTTTCACTCATATCATCTTTATCCTTGTAGAACTGTATTTTCTTCTTCAGTATATTTATTTTTTTCTCAACAGCTGGTGGTAAGTCATTCAAGTTTTTCTCACATATATGACAAGTATCCGAACTGTTATAAACTTCTATTTCCTCCTCACTAAGCGGGATCATATCAACTACCCTTTTATATATTTTCATAATTTCTATTGCTTCTTTTTGTAACATTTCAATAAATACTTTCGCAGCATCCGGACCTATATAACTAACAGGAGCTTTATAGTCTCCATTTGAATATTTGACATAGTAACAAAAACTCATTGGTTCATGCTTTTGATATTTTACTGTTTTACTACAATTATGCTCTATTTTTAACTTACATAAGATACATTCAAAGTCAGCTATTATCGTAAATGGAACTCTCAAAGATCGATTATAGTTTTGAAATTCTATTTGATTGTCGTGTGGTTTTGGAAGTTCTATTCTAACAGCCTCATGCTCTTTACAATCTAATTCGTGTTTTTGCAACTGCTTCTCATTTCTAAAGTGTCTTGTTAAACATCTATCACAAAAGTATAGTTTTTCCTCATGTTTTGTCACTTGACTTCTTATTAATCGTGATAAGTCTTTTATCCAACAAAAATGACTGTTTTTTTCATCTTTTACATATAATAAATTGATATGAGTTTCCTGCTTATTTTTTGTGATTTGAAGTGGATATATATTATAGTTCTTGTCATAGCTGTAAACATTGATGGAGATATTACTTCTTTTTCCAACCTTAACTATATCTTTTAACTGTACAGGAAACTCAATACCATCACAATATTTCTTTTGTAATTCATTAACAAGTTGTTTATAATGAGAGGGTCTTTGAGGATTTTTTGAAACGGTTCTATCAATAGGTTTTAAATAACTTGCAATAGAATATAAGAAACATTTATTATCTTTATTTTGAATATTCATTACTGCTTTCTTATCTTTAATCTGCTTTGGAAGTTCAATATAGGAAGAAGCTCTTAATGGTACATACTTATTTAATCTGATTTCTAGGTGTTTAATTTGATGTAACGTCCATCCTGATCCTCGGCCTTGAAATTCTTCCATTTCTCTTCTAAGTTTTTGTTTGGCATAAGATATATATTCACTTAAGTCAGTTGATTCTAATATTCTCTCGTTTGATGTTTTGAAATTGCGTTCTTGTATTTCTTTATCTTTAATATAATCACAAATGAGAACAAGGTTTACTTTAACTGGATGAAATTTTAATTCCTCTTTGATTTTGTTAATAGCAACTCTTCCACTTGTATCTAAAAATTTTATTGGGTCTTTATATCCTCCTGTGTTTTCAACTTTAACGGTTTGTAAGCTCTTCTTGAATGCTATTTCTTCTAATTCTACTTTTATAGGTATACGTGCTGGTTTCGGTTCTTCAATTACTTCTTCTTTAAATGGGAATATATCTCTAATCTGTCTTCTGCTTTGTTCATCGTCATATTGTTTAAGAAGGTTTATTAGTTCTGCTTTTCTTAATCGGGAATATCTTTTGATTCCCTTTTCTTTAAATTGTTGTCTTAACTCTACTACAGTAAATCTATTATAATTACTCATCTTATTTATTATATAGAAAATTCTACTACTCAATTTTTACCTACATCAAAATTTTTTACTTCATTTTCGTCCATTTTTTAACACACATCGTTCAAACATCTGCATGTGCCTACATATGTTTAAACTGTGTGTTAGTCTAGAACTTTCATGGGAAGACCCATCAAAGTCACATATACACATATTAAAATTAAATCATCTTTGTAAACTTACTCATCATCATCATCATCATAATCATCACTACCATATTTATATTCATCCTCACTACTCAAATCAGATGTTTTTTGTTGCATTACTAATAACTCTTTTTCCTTTAACAGTATTTGCTTCTCTAGTAGTGTTGCTAAGAGTTTAAGATCATGATGAATAAGTTTAAGTCCATCATGTAATAAATCAAATTCTTTCCCCATATTTGTTATATAGAAAACCAACAAAAATGAAATAAATTTAAAATCTAAGAATAGAAAACAAACATGACTAGTGCTAAGGAAATATTATCTTACAAACCTGTATTTGATTGTGTATGTAAATATTTAGATATTGGTGGTTATAATGATGAAGACAAAATAAATTTTAGCGTGTCCATAGGTATGTTAGATCATTTCTTCAAGAAAGCCACTAAAGAAAACAACTCATTTCTTATACAAAATATTCTCTATGCAAATGTTATGAATTTGTCTGATGAGATATTAGATTCACTGACTAATGAACAATGGTTATCTATAGGTTATGATGATTATGAGGAGGAATATAACTATGATCACATTACAGAAGACTTCATACGTAAATATCTGCAGAAAGTTAATTTGAGTGAAATATGTTTATGGAAAAAGTTATCGGAAGAGTTTATAAGAGAATTAGCTGAAAAAGTTGATTGGGAAATTATTTCAGGAAGCCAAGACTTATCAGAAGACTTTATAAGAGAATTTGCAGGTAGAGTTGATTGGAAGGAAGTATCGTATAACCAAAAGCTATCTGAAGAATTTATTAATGAGTTTATAGATAAAGTTGATTTTGATGCTATATCTTATGGAGGTAAACTCTCTGAAGCCTTTATATGAAAACATGCAGATAAAGTTTCTTGGGGACGCTTATCTGGAACTCAACAATTATCAGAAAACCTTATAAGAGATTACGCTGACAAAGTAGATTGGGAAATAATTTCATTGTTTCAAAATTTAACAGAAGGATTTATTGCAGAGTTTAAAGACAGAGTTCATTGGCATAACATTTCAATTTTTCAACACCTCTCTGTAGAGTTTATATATTTATTTAGACATTATGTAGATTGGAGAGTTATAATAAGAAAATACCGTAATAATCCTGATTTAGGTAGTATATTGAATTTAGCATTCGATGTTACAGCAGATGGTTTGTTTAATGTTTAACTAATTAACTTTTATGACTATTATATCATAAAAGTTGTAGCCTTAATTATCTTTTATGATTATTATATCATAAAAGTTGTAACTTTAATTATTTAATATTAACCTTAATTATCAGATAATAACCTATCATATAAACAATCAATTTCTTTAATCAAATCTTCTTCTGATAGTGGTGTCCAAAACTCATTACCCTTACCTTTACGAATATCTAGTTCTTGTTGCATTAGATTGAATAACTTAATACTGTTAGGATCTCTAAACTTTTCATATATTATTACATGATTCGGATATTTTTCTTCTGCTTCATTAAGAGGATTATATAGGCTTCTCTTCTGGCAACGAATAGCATAATAAGGGAAAGGATCATTAGGTTTGTTCTTCTTATATATGATTAGACAATTATCTTTTGAATTATCGTTTGTATATGGTGCTGCAATTTCTTTTAAGCCTTCGTTTTGAATCCTTAATTTCTCCATTGATTGCTCAACTTCTTCTAATCTGGTTAGTAATTTTTCGTTGTCTTGTGCATATTGTCTAAAGTCTCGAGTGAAGTAATTGATAATAATCCGGTTACATTTAAGATAAAACTCAGGAGAAAGCCATAAAGATATAGCAAGAATTAATTCCTTAGTTACGTATTGACCAGTTATTTTCTATGTTAACCCATCTTTATTATCCCCAGTTACTTCGTAGCCGGCGCTAGATATCCCGCACCGGCTTTGATTTATATAAGAGACCAACTCTATGCTATGTTTGCTACATTTCCAATCTCTGAACCTTTTACCACCATCTTGACACAGTTTAGTAGCATTGAAGTAACCAGTCTTCTTATCTATAATCAACTTAAAGTCACCAAACAGACCGTACCAGTAATCATCTTTAATCTGTTCATAGCAAATATCATTTAAACTATACGAATTATCCATAGTACATATATTTATTATATAGAAAATCTTTATTTTTTATTTTTATTTAATTTTTTTTTGCCGGAGCATCACGATCTTGACATAGCTTAGTAGCATTGAATTAACCTGTATTCGCCTTTTATGGAATAATAACCATAAAAGACAACATTTATATTTACACTACAACATTACTTTTATCTATCCAGCTATTGTGTGAATCATCAAATCCTAACCATTTAACGTATACTTTATCACCTTTCTTTCTCAACACTTTCTCCACCAAGTATTCATCTTTATGTTTCGTCTTTAATAGTTCTGGCTCATAAAATCTACCTTGTACATCCTCTTCTTCTAAATCTTTAATTCTATATGTAGGTGGATTAGATGGAATAACTTCACTAATAACAAATACTTCTGTTGATCAATTAGGTGTATATCCTTTCTCAAATAACCCTTTCGACTTACTTATACGAACATGATCACCTAATTTGTATTTGGGCTTAACACGCTTATATTCTTTCTTATATACTTTTTTCAATATTGTTCGCTCATTCTTCTTATTAACTTCTATAGGCTTTAAACCAATTGTTCTATGTACTCTACTATTATACTCACTAACCAGTGTTGGTAATATCTCTATCCATTTATAATTTTCTTGTGTTGTGAACCTTTTCCACATGTTTTGTTTAAGTGTTCTATTAAATCTCTCAACAACAGAAGCTTTCTTACCACTATAGGTTGAGTAGTGATTAATCTTATTTTCCTCCATTAACTTCTTAAATTCTTTATTATAAAACTCTTTACCTTGATCAGTATGTAAGTTACTAGGTTTTCTCGTTTTTATTATGGATTCGAATGCTTCTGTAACATTTTTCCCACTTTTATCTTTAACAGGAACAGCAAACGCATATTTCGAGAACACATCTATAATAGTTAGCAGATACTTATAACCTTTATTTAATTTGGAAACACCTTTTAATACCCCACTATCCATTTCAACAAGATCAGCTTGCCAAAGATCATCAATACCTTTTATAACTACACTTAATCTGTCAAAGTTTTTTCTAGATGGTTTGTGAATTTCTTCTATAATGTCTTCTCTAACATCTTTACCTTCTTCTAGTCAATCGGGCTTTTTAACGAATTGAGTTTTAGTAACACCACATACAGAACAAATACCTTTCTTTAGATATCTTCCATTCTTTGTTCAATTCTAATGGTATCTTTCTCCGTATCTGTCACTTTCTTACACTTAACACAATACATCATCATTATTTATTGTATAGAAAATCAACGAAAAAAATAAAATCTATCATTACCTAAAAATTATACGTCTTTAGGAAAGCTCTCTTTCTATGTACATTATAACAAACAATAATTGACCTTCTTCCATAGCTGAATTTTTAGTTGGTTTAATCGTAATTATATCGTTCTTGTTAAAGTTAAAAGGTATATTTTCAATCAAAGTATCATCCAAATATATCTCTAGAAAGTATTTATCCAAACTTAAATCCATGTGCATTATTTTCCCATTATAGAGAAATTTGTAACCATTAGAGAGATTAAATATTCTAAAGATTGGCTCCTTAACGTTTTTAGCTCTTAATCGATATAGTAGAGGTACAGTTTCTTTCTGCATAATCAATTTAGTAGTATCCATCCTAACCTTTTGAAGATCTTCTTTCTTTATGTATGTGTCTTGTAACGTTTCTAATGCATCTTCAAAACGTTTTCTATCGTTCTCTAATTGGGTTTCTATTGATCTAAGTTGACTTACGCTAACAACATCATTTAAATTCTCCAACAATTTTAATTTTTCTTCACTAATATCAACATTATCTTTTCTATCTTTAACATTACCAAATATATCCATACTCATTTATTATACAGAAAATGTCCATCCTAATTTTTTAAAACATTTCTTTAACATCTCTATTTGTTTAGATGAGTGTTTAAAATCAATATCAACATGAACATCGTGCTTTTTCAACACATAATATAATACACATTTTAAGTTAATAAACAATACTCTTTTTGGATACTGTTCTTTAAAGGTTTTGTATAAGTTTTCGAAATCCGTTATAAGTGTTTCTTCCATATGTTGTAAGTTTAATGGTTTTTGATCGGTAAGGTGATAGTGTATTAAATAAACATCATCATAATATTTTGTGTATTTGTTTTTCTTTAATACTTTTAGAACATCTTTTATTGATATTAAATCTTTTGGTATATCTCTAAATTCATCATTTAACACCTTGAACACCTCCTCAGAAATAATTCTATACTGTAAAGCTTGTAAACGAGATAACTGTAACTTAAATCTTTTTATAGTATCATACCATGGTTTTCTTACGCAAGCTCTCATTCCTTCACAAGTACTGTAAACAAAACCATTTGCTACAGAACAATTATCACAAATATATGTACCCCTACCTTTTGTTAATGACTTACTACCACAATTACTGCATTTTAATGGTCTAGAACTATAATTTTTCAACATATCCTTTAAGGTAATTATTGGACGTAACTTTACCAACTCTTCTTCCGTGTACAAAAATTTAGGTATTAACATTCTCCAAAAATCAATAACATCATATACATTGTTTTTATCTTTTAAGTCTATCTCGCTAACATACTTAAAATACTGATAAAAATTATATCTATCTAGTGCATCTAGTTCATCCTCATGCTTCTCAAAATAATCTAAAAATCTATTGTGTATAGCTTCCATATTTATCTTAAAACAAAACTTTTATGAATATAAGCCATAAAAGTACTTAAACTTAATAATATTTAATCATTTTTAATCATATACATAACATAACTAAAAGAATACCCTTGATTTAGAAGATTTAAAACCTTAACACAAAGATGACCACATATAACTGAATTAAAGTCTTGTATTCGTTCGTGATTGTAAAATAAGTTTTTGGTACCAAGATATTGTACTAGCTGCTTAGGAGGAACACCACCATAAGAATCGAACACGTACTTTATGTTGTTATCTTTCCAATAGCATATCCAATGAGTACCAATGTTTTCTGATTTATCGAAGTTAACTACACCACATTCATTTATATAGGGTTTTTGTGGAAGTTCATCACTCATAAATACACCTCTAAATTGTTTTATCTTTAATTCTTTAACCAACCTCTCTATATCGAAGTTGGTCAATGGTTTTAGTTTTTTGATTTCTTTGGTTTACCTGCTCCTTGCTTTTCTTCCATAGCCATATTGTCTCTTTTTTGTTCTTCAAGTTCTTGTTTATTCTTCTTAGCATCCAGTACAGTTTTAGTAATCGCTGCTGCACCACCTGCTAATGAGCCAACTGCACCTAAAGCTGCTAAAATGGCTGGAATTGTAAAGATAAAACCACCCATATGCTCTTTCTTAATCTTTTTCATTTGTGCAGTAGTTAAAGTTAAATCCATTCCTTTACCTTCTTTAATTTTCTTAGATTTATCGTTAAGTTGTTTCTTTGTTAATACATTATCAATATTTAAATCCTTTAGTTCGTTATAAGGAACACTAAACATACAACCTTTAATAGAACACATCTTCCTATTTATTTAAGAGAAAATCTTAGTTTGTAAAAATACAGTTGTTGTTGCTCCACCAAAATCAATTAAGGAATCATTCTCATCTTTTATCCTTATCTCAAAATTGTCAACCTTGTCTTTCGATATAGGGAAAAATAATGGATAAGTAGGCTCGTAAATAATATTATGTTTGAACTCAGCATCTGTTTTGAATGATGCTAAAATTCCTGTTTCCCTATGTGTATATTCTGTATCTTTCACAAACATGCCATCTGCTATATTACAGTGAACATTTATAGTATCAAACGGATGAAACTTTGTCAACTTACTTCCAATATGTATTTTGTTCTTTTCTAAAACTTCAAAAACATTAAACCCGAGGACAGTACCTATACTCCCAATTGTAACATCATTACTATCAGTTTCAATTTTAACTCTATTTCTTAAATGATCTTCTGATAATGTTATGTTGATGGATTGAGATTTTAAATATTCATTAAGTGATTTTAAATTATATTGCCCTTCTGGTATAAAAACTTGTCTATCACCATATGAGAAACTGTTTTTTGCTGTTGTTATGTTTGGAGTTAAATATGTACTGTAAAACCCAACTAGTCCTATACTGAAATAGTTGCTACTGTTGTCTAATTCGTAATGGAGTTTCTTCTTTAAAACAGAAGTATCACTCGTTAACTTAAATACCTTAGCCATTTATTATATAATAAATGAATGAGTTTGATTTACCTAGAGATATTCCAAGAGAGAAAGTAATCAAGTTAATAGAAGATGTCATTCGAAAGTTAGAATACAGTTTAAAGAAGAAAAAGAGAAAACTACGAATTGTTAAATATGCATACTACACTTTGATCACGTTATCAGTTATACTTTCTGCAACAACTGGATTTATTAATATTTTTATACCTGTAACAATTTACTCAATATTAACAACGTCTCTTGCAACTGGAAGTGCTATAATAACAGGTTTGTCTTCTAAGTTAAACATAAGCAAAAGAAAAGACGAATATAAAACCATTGTCACTTGTATTAACTCATTTAAAGAACAGTTAGAGATGATAATAACATTAAATGGTGAAATGGATAACGAATATATAAAAGATACGTTGCTTAAGATCAGAGAACAACTTAAAGATATAAGATCATAAAAGAGTGATTTTCTCTATAATAAATGAGTATGAAAACTATTAATTGGGATGTAAAAGAGATGATAAAAGAAACAACAGTTAAGAAAAGAAATGGAGAGCTTATACCTGATGATGTTCGATGCCTTATAGTTGGTTCATCGGGGTGTGGTAAGACGTTTTTATTATTTAATTTTTTATTACAGCCAGGTTGGTTAAACAATAATTACTTCTATATATATTCTAAAAGCATGAATCAGCCAAAGTATGAGCAGTTAAAAGATCGATTTGAAAAGGCAGAACTAAAGTTTAAGAAACAAATAGCAACGTTCTTAAGCGGTAATGATTCTATTGTACCTATTGATGAATGTGAAAAATACTCTGTAGTAGTGTTTGACGATTACATTTTGGAAAATCAAGATACTGTTAGAAATTACTTTACAAGAGGTAGGCATAGACATTTAGATTGTTTCTATCTTGCACAAACATATTCAAAAGTATCTAAACAGCTTATAAGAGATAACGTTAACTTCCTATGCATATTCAGACAAGATGATACTAATCTTAAACATGTGTATAATGAGTTTGTTGGAGGAGATATGTCTTATGATAAATTTAAAGAGATATGTTCAAAATGTTGGCAAGATGATTATGGTTTTATAGTAATTGATATGACAAGGAAGGTAAACAATGGCAAGTATAGGAACAAGATAAAACACTTCTTAAACGTTTGATGTTTATTGACGTTTATTTATGTTCTTTGACGTTTATTGACGTTTGTTCGTTTTCTATATAATAAATGGATGAGAAAGATATTAATAAGAATATCAAGTTAAAGGAGTTCTTGATAAAGGGCTTCAAATCTTGGAAGAAAGAAAGAGCAGGTATATATGATAAATGTAAAACACAAGAACAACCTGTAATTGATGCTATTCAAAACTTGGGTAGTGAGATCAAAGAAGTAGCAGAACAAAATAAAAATCTAATAACTGAACTTGTTCCAGTTGTACATAAGACGGTTTCAATAGATCCTAGTCTACTAGAAACACCTAAAAAGATAACTTATGATAGTTCCCCAAGTAGTAGTGATTCGCCTATAACGGGAGAAATAAAACAAATGAGAAAACAAATTAAAGACAAAGTTGAAGGAGTAGAGCCTTTAACAACAGCGCAATCATTTGGTAAGATTGCAACTAAATATTATAGTAAAAGAAATGATAGTGTGTTTGGAATAAGAACTGTAGAAGAAGATGGAAAAATAATAAATAAAATAGGAAATTCTGAAGTTAAAGTGAATGGTGATGATTTGATAATTAATGGTAAAACTTATAAGGGAACAGAAGGTCTATGGGAATTGTTAACGATGAATACTAATAAAACCATTGAAGATTATGATGATGATGATTTTGAACAGTACAAGGAAATAATAATAGAATCAGATGCTGCCTTCCAAAAATATAATAGAGATAAAAAAGTAGCATCTAATAGAGGTTCTAAGTACATTAATATTATCAAGCCTATTTGGGATAATTATATTAAACCATCTTTACCTCCAACTCCTAAAAGGACTGGTGAAGGAATTAAACAATATACAGAGATACCTAAAGATTATATATGGATGGATGATGTGAGAAAGTTAATTGATCGGTTAATAGTTATAGATGGAGAAGAAAAGGCTGGTAATAATAACTTTTATAATGAGAAAGTAGGTATAGTGAGTATGATTAATAATAAGCTTTCACAAGTTATTCCTAATGATCCAAAAGGTATAGGTTATTTGATTAAGATCTTAAATACATTACCACCACGATTCTGGAATGATGAGAAGCTTGGAAAAGAATTAGTAAATGATTTGATTAATAAACTCCCATTTGAATTACATATTCCAGGTTTCAGATTTTGCGGGCCTGGGACTAAGCTTCAAGAAAGGTTAGAAAGAGGTGATGAAGGCATTAACCCATTAGATGAGGCTTGTAAAGAACACGATATATACTACAGAGACAATAAAGATACAGAGTCAAGACATATTGCAGATAAGGAGCTAGAAACTAAAGCATGGAAAAGAGCATTTAGTAGTGATGCGTCAATTGGTGAACGATTAGCTGCTTTTGGGGTTGGTACTGCTATGAATGCTAAGGTTAAGTTAGGATGGGGATTATAAGTTTTTAATTGTTATTATGTATGATTCTTTTATGGGTATATCCCATAAAAGCGCTGTTTCAAGATTTTCTTTATAATAAATGGATAGTATTGAGAGTTACGAGTTACAAAGCTTTAAAGCTAACACAAGAACATTTAATAATTTGAATGAAGCTAACAAAGATATTGAGTTTGATTTCGATGTGGGGGATGGCTTTATACATCCACACAAAGCAGATTGTCATATGACTTTTGAAATTGTTGGTGCATCAGTCGGAGGAACATTTGGTGCAAATGATACTATAAAACTTGTAGATAACTTCTTACCATTCTTCTTTTCTCAAATTGAGGTTAGAAAGCATGGTGTTGTTATAGACAAGATTGAGCTACCAGGAATAACATCTACAGCTATTGGAACATTAAAGATTTCCAAACCAGAAGTTGAATATCTAAAACAAGCAGGATTTGAAACAGATGATAAACTTGGTCTAAGAAAGGACTTTAGTGTTTTATATCCATTAAGATTAATTCCTGGCTTTTTAAGTGATTATAAAGAGGTTATGTGGAAAGGTGGATTGAGAATAACATTTACAAAAGCTAACAACAATAACGATGTCTTGTATAAATGGACTGGATCAGGAGCAGGTGCAGCAGCTCCTCATGATGGAAAAATAACAATAAAAAGTATGGAGATAAGAATGCCTATTGTTGAATACGAATCTAATTATGAAAACAAGTTAAAGTTGAATATTCTTAAAGAACCTAAAATCATGTTTTCATTCCATACTTATCAATGTGTTCAAAAGACTGTTGTAGGTTCTTTCTTGGAGTTTGATGTTACTACTCAATTTAATTCTAGACAATTTGATATGCCTGATTTCGTAGTTGTAATGTTCCAAACTGATAGAAGTGGCAAACGAACAGCAGATGCAAGTAAGTTTGATCATTGTAAGGTAAAGAATATCTATCTTAAGAATGGAAGGAATGAGGTATTTCCAAAAGAATCAAGAAACTTAGATATTGCTAACAAGGATTATTTTAAGATGTACGAAGATTATACTGCATTTAAGAGAATAACATGTGGCAATATCGAGATGTACTATGATCCTAAAGAGTTTATAGATAACAGACCAATGTATGTGATTAATTGTAGTAAGAGGAAAAATGTATCGGTAAATGAGAGAACAAACATAAAGATTGTAGTAGATTTTGCAGAAGCTGTGGCTGCTAATACTATATGTTATGCGATTTTAATTGGACAAAAGAACTTTACATATGACCCTAAGAATGAGAAAGTAGTAGAAGAGTTTTAGATAGTTAAATGTATTAAAGTTTTTCCATAAACAAAATTGATAAAAAATGAATAAATATTTTTTGGTGAAGATAAAAATTGAAGAGTGTTCGTTGATTTTCTATATAATAAATACGATGTCAAGTCATATTGAGCTTTTAAATAAACTTGGAAGTCTTGAACAAAAACAAGTTATTGGATTAAGAGAATTAGAATTAAATATAGAATATAAGATTGTGAAAATGGAAAAGATTAAAACTAAGTTTGGAAAGAGCATATTAATTGAGTGTGAGGAGTTCAAGGTTTTTCTTCCACCTAGATTTACAAAACACTTAACAGATAAAATGATTGATGAGATCGTTAAAGATGGAATAAAAATCAAATACACTGGTTTAAAAGATAATTATCCAACTGTTGAGTTCTCTATGTAAATGTTATGTAAATTTTATGTATGTAAATGAGGATTGGTTTTATGAATTTCTCATAAAACGAACATTTTACTTATAATAAATAAACTATGGCTAATTATTAGAATAGAAAAAATGATGTTAAAGCATTGAGATTCCTTCGCATAGATGAGTTAGAAAAAGGTAAAGCGTACGAGATAACATTATGGAAATTGATTCAAACACAGCGTTATGGTCAAAGAGTTTTAGTACATTTAGATGAGAAATATAAGACGTTATTACCACAAAGATATAATGATGAAACTGAACAAGTATTGAAAGATTTGAAAAAGTATAAGCTGTTTGTTAAGTATGAAGGTTTGAAAGATTTAGATAATGGTTATAAAATACATCAGTTTTACTTTAGAAATGAATCCAAAAAATAAAACTTGTAATTTTAAGTGTATAAGTGTTCATTATCAATATCCGAACTTGTAATTTTAAGTGTTTTTATAGTCTGATACTATAAAAACTAAGACATTTGGATATACAGAACATAATGTCATTTGAATTTTAAAGATACATATATAAATAAGGGATTTATTTGAATTTTTTGTAATTATATCCTTAGAGTTATGCAATTTATAAGACATTCAATAGATAGGAAATTTATTTGTCTATTGATTGCCGTTTGAATTTTGAAAATCGGTTAATATTTGACGAAGTTACAGCAAGTTCAAAATAGTATCCTTAGAGGTATGCAACCCACAACACATTCAAAAAATGGCAAATTTTTTCTTTATCGATTGTCGTTTGAATTTTGAAAATCGGTTAATAAACAACAAAGTTATAACGACTTAAAAAAATAACATCCCTCGAGTACGCCATTGATGTTAGGGTTTCCAAAAAATTATCATGTTTACCTTATTTAGTACTAGTTCATTTGTAAGTTTCAGAGCTTAATTCATAATTTTAACAATTCTGGAAAAACATGATAAAAAGAATTAGTTTCCAACCCTGTTTGTCACGTGAAAGTAAAAATCATCACGTTACAACTAAGAAGTTTAAAAAAGTTTAAAAATTTTTCGACTGCGAAGAGAGAGAAAATTGTAACTGCATAACGTGACTATCTAACGTGACGTGACAGTTTTGGTGTTGTTATTACTACACTTCCATATACCGCTTGATTACTAAAAAGAAAGAAAGACGCCTGAGAGAATGCAACTTGTGACTAAAAAGAAACAAGTTCTCCTTTACATATGTTTATATGGAAGTCACGTACGCAGCTTGCATGGAAAATCTTCCTCATATGGGTTTCTGAATTACAATGGAAGTAGATAGCCTTGGCTTTAGTTCAACTTATTTTTTTTATTCTCACCAAGCAAACTGGATTGTGTGTGCATGTATCAGTGAGTTGGATGAATGAAAATATATATATATATATATATATATATGTATATACTGTGGCTGTGCGTTTATTCAATCTAAAGTTCATCTTATTATTACTCGGGCATTTGTGAATCGATTTTAATCAAACAAAAAGTATCTGTTAAATTAAAGACAGCACTATAAGTTATAAGCTTTAGATGTAAGTTTTTATGATTTTAAATATCATAAAAGCCTATGCGATCTCACTTTAACATTGTAGTTATGGGAATACTTTGCATTAGTTTCTTGAGCTCTTATGTGCTAGTCAACTATTGTTAGAAAAAAAATATTCAAAGAAAGTGCTTAGTAATTATGCTAGTCAGCTAGTGGTGATTTATAGTTAGTGATATTATATCCCTTTTCGTTAAATTCTGGCAATCTTTTTTGTATCCAATCATGAAGTTTTATATGGGATATGGAACAAAAGTTCTCATTATAATATGCATGAATTCCACATACAACACACTTATTATTAATATTTCCTTCATTAGTTAAGTCATAACAAGATGTAGTATAGCTCCTTCTAGAAAGATGTGGCGGGAAACCAACACGTATTATATCTTTAAATAAAATAACTTGTGGTGCTGGTAATGTAAAACCTACGGGATTATATGTTGGATCTACAAACTTACATTCTGATAATGTAGCAGGTCTTAGAATCATAAATGGTGTATCTGCATCCTTAAAGAATTGATACATTATTTTTATAAAGTCATGCTCTAACATTTTATTATGTATTTCAACCACTCGTTCTTTTGATGAGAGTGAATAATCTAGCAACGGTCCAGAATATTTTAAACCCTGTTCAGCTTCTTTATTGAGATTCTCTGCTCTATAACATCTTTTACAATTATCAGACCTCTTGTTTCCATTTCTAGCGAACTCTTGGAATTGTTTTAATTCTCCACAAATTACACACTTTTTCATGATTTATTAAATATAAAATATTCAAAATAGTTAGACCATTTTTGTTTGGTTTTAAATGTCATAAAAGCCTATGCGATCTCACTTTGGGGTATCCTTCTGTGTTAAAGTACAATGGTCAATGGCGGGTTCATAATTTTTTTGATAGTTAGGGGGTGGAAGGGGGGAAAGTGAGGCAGAACCTACATATGTACTCTACTCATATCCAGCTTTACTTTTCGGAGGGGGCCCGACAAGAAAGCTCGTAAGCACGTAATTCTAATGTTTCAAAAATATCAATAATAATAATAATAATAATAATAATAATAATAATAATAATAATAATAATAATAATAATAATAATAATAATAATGCAACAGTTCTGTAGTAAGACTATTCATGGCTTTGGATTAATTGTTTTAACTAAAGAGACACTGACCAAAGCTTAAAACTTTACTTTATTTTAAATTATAATTTGTAACTGCTAGATATCCGAAACAGTTACAAATTATAATTTAAAATAAAGTAAAGTTTTAAGCGTTGGTCAGTGTCTCTTTTGTTAAAACAGTTCTGTATTTCTCTTAAAGATTTCTTACTTTTCATTTATGAACCGGTCAAACTGCATTCTAACACAAACGAAATAAAAAAAATATTTTCTAGAGACATGTAAGGAAAACTCTCTGCTACGTATATCACATAACAAAAATAGCAAATGGCAATGAGTGTATCGTTCTAATACAGTAATGTTATAAACAGAACGGAAACGAAATTGTAATCCCATTTAATAGTGTTCTTTAATTCCACCTGGTATCAATGGCATTACGGTATATTCTTAAAAGTAACACTTCCCAAGTGTAACACTCCGATTTTGATAAAATTTGACAGGCAGATACTACACATAAAATAAACGAATACATGTTTTTTTTTATTTTCTGCGGAAAACGGTTTTAGGGGGCAAAAGCCCTCACCCAAAATTTTGAAAGTTAACGCCCGAAAGACAAAAAAAGTGGACCAAAGTGAACAAAATTGTGTACAGATATGGCAGACGTAAAATGAAGGAATAAGTGTTTTGAATTTTCCTGGAAAAACGGTTAGGTGAGGCACAGACCCCTCCAAACCTTTGATCATGAAATATCAAAAGTGCTAGTAACAATATGTCTGATGTGTTTAAAGGAAGAAGAATTCCAACGACACTTTGTGTATGGACAATACGCAAAAACTAAACGAATATCTGTTCTTTTATTTTGTGCGGAAAAATGGTTTTAGGGGACAAAAGCCCCCATCCAAAATTTTGAAAGTTGACGCCCGAAAGGCAAGAAGAAGTGAACCGAAATGAATGAAATTGTGCAAAGATATTGCAGACGAAAAATGAGGGAATACGGGTTCTGTATTTTCCTGAAAAAAAAAAAACGTTTGGGTGGGACACAGACCCCTCCAAAACTTTGATCGTGAAATATCAAAAGTGCTAATAATAGTATGTCAGAAGTGCTTAAAGGACATGAAGAATTTGAACGACACATTGTGTAGGGACGATACGCAAAAAACAAACGAATACGGGTTTATTTTCTGCGAAAAAATGGTTTTAGGGGGCAGAATTCCCCACCCAAAATTTTGAAATCGTGCATAGATATTCTAGACGTAAATTGAGGTAATTGTGTTTCGTATTTTCCTGGAAAAAAAGCGGTTGAGAGGGGAACGGACCTTCTAAGCTGTTGATTACGAAATATTAAAAGTGCAAATAAGTATACGTCAGAACTTCCTAAAGAGTATGGAGAATTGCAACGAAACAATTTGCAAAACAATAAATGAAATGCGTTTTAATTTGTACGACAAAACAGTGTTGGGGCCTAGAGCCCCTCCAAAAAAAAAAGTAAATATTACCGTAAAAGTGAGGAAGGAATGGACCGAAGCAAATGAAATTGTGTGTAGATATTGTATAGACTGTATGTAAAATAAGGACTTTCGTGTTTTTAAGATGCCCCTATCAATTTTGGTACATCAACAACAAACAGGAAATTAATCGGCACGTGTTTTTGTTTATGCGGAAAAACATTATAAGGGTTAAAGTTGCCTTGTGATATACTACAAAATACGCTAACTGTTTGTGCTTGTTGTTGATCTGCCAAATTTGAAGAAATCTGATGGAGACGCTTGTGAAACACGAGAGGCTTTATTTTTCATATCCAATATCTACAGACAATTTCATTCGCTTCGGTCCTCTCCTTCCGACACTCAACGCCTTGGTCCACTCAACAGTTTTTTTTTTCTTTTCAGGAAAACACGAAGCACGCATTCCCTCATCTTACCTCTACAACATTTGTGAACAATTTCATTCAGTTCGGTCCATTTCTTCTTGTCTTTCTTGCGTCCAATTTCAAAATTCTGGGTGGGACCTTTTGTCCCCTAAAACCGTTTTTTCGTAGGAAATAAAAAAGCCGTATTTGTTTATTTTTTGCTTATTGTACTAACACAAAGTTTTGTTCCAATTCTTCGTGTAAATTTAGGCACTTCTGGCATACTGTTATTAGCACTTTTGATATTTCATGATCAAAGGTTTGAAGGGGTCTGTGCCCCACCTAACCGTTTTTTCCAGGAAAACACAAAACACGTATTTCCTAATTTTATGTCCGCAATATCTGTTCACAATTTCGTTCACTTTGGTCCACTTGTTTTTGCCTTTCGGGCTTCAACTTTCAAAATTTTGGGTGAGAGCTTTTGCCCCCTAAAACCGTTTTTCAGCAAAAAATAAAGAAGCACTTATTTGTTTATTTTATGTGTAGTATCTACCTGCCAAATTTTATCAAAATCGGAGTGTTACACTTGGGAAGTGTTACTTGTTAGAATTATAACAACAACGCATTGTCCACAGTTTGGACACTGACTCAAAGTAATCTGACATAAAAGAACCTCAAAAGGGAAAAATGAGGTTTATTAAAAAGTGCTTGAGGTTTGGTAAGGGGCAGCTTCCAGGACCTTACGCTGGATACGTCACTGAGTCAATGCATTGTATTTGTTTCTTGCAAAACATGATAATTAGATGTGTAATATGTAAAATTATATCATAGTTTGACTTTTAATAGGTCTTTCCTTAATACATCCATATTATCCGGCGTTCTGCCTGCCTGTTTCATGTCGGATAAGCGAAACTCTACTGTATTTTCAAAGATAGCATATACACAGGGGCTAGAGGTCTGCACGGGCCGGAATTTTTAGAACGGACCCGGCCCGTCCCCTTTAATTTATAATCTATAGGCATTAGCGGATTAAGGGCGGAGCCAATGGAGCCCAGGCTTCGGGGCCCCAAGGTCAGGGGGCCATTTAAAATCCCTCTGTTTAATACTAAAATATAGTAATCAACTTATTATATTATAGGCTTCAGACCGATGCTATTTTTTCCCCGCTTGTTACGCTCGCGGTATCGCTAGATTTAAGACTTTCAATCAGCAGCATTTACCTGTTAATAATGAATGCAATTATTTAATTGTTAATAATGAATTTAACTAAACTAATTATTCTTAACTTGGAGCACATTCAAATATTACAACATAGTTCTCGGTAGTTCCATATGCCTATGAGGCTGTGGAAGGCAGAAAAGAAAATTTATGCACTGGAACTATTCTTAACATAGGGCCCCCTTAAAACAGTCGGTTCTAGGTCCCCAAAAGCCTTAATCCACCCCTGTCTATAAGCAATATTTCACGAAAAGCTGGTATTTTTTTAACAAATGTGTTCGTCATCAAGTTTTCGTAAAGTAGTCCCTTTCTCCTTTAAGTAATTTCAGAGCCCACGGTGTTTCAGTGGTAGAGCGTTCACCTCTAGTGCATGGAGTCCTTGGTTCGATCTATGCTCGCGCCAAGTGAACCTTGTGGTGGACAAACACTGTGAGTGGGTTTTCTCGAGGTTCTCCCGTTTTATCCCACTTTCTTCACTCGATCATTTTATTCACTTCTTATCATCACTGTCTCCTTTAGCCTATCGTGGGCCATAATCGTGGGACGTAAAACTTAAAGATTTCATTTCAAATCATTTCAATCAAGAAACAGTTCCAGGAAGTATGTAATTTCGAATAAAACAAACTACTATATACAATTCTGAGTATATTATTCTTTTATGAAATTCTCGCGAACCTTATTTCTAAATCGAAGGGTAAGAAGACTAAATTCACTCTCTTATTATTATAGATCCATTTCAATTGAAGCAATTGGAATAGTTGAAAAGAAAAAAAAAACATACCCTATATTCCAGTGTGCCACAATCGGTATAACGCGGCACACTGGTGTGTCCAGCAAAGTGAACTGTGTGACGCAAACTTTTGCCTATTATTTGCAAGAATATTTGTCGAGCTTCTGTTATTTATTATTATTATTATTATTATTATTATTATTATTATTATTATTATTATTATTATTATTATTATTAATATATTAATATTAATATTATAAACGATTCTTCCATGGATCAGCTGTCTGTATACGGTTAAGCAACCACAAGTATCACATTGAGGGAATGAGTATAATTATTTACTTTAATAGTAATGCAAAATCTATTTGCTTGTATATTCTACCGAGAATAACTGCATCCGTCTAGAAAGCTAGGACTAACAACAAAGGAATCCGAAGTTGTGACCACACACCGCCCCAAATCGTGAGTGCCACAAGTTCCCTTCTACGCCTTAGCACAATAAGGGCTGTTGCGTTCAGGAAGAGAGAGAAACAACTTAATTCCATTGCAGTTATATGCTTATTAAATGTTAACTTATATTTATAAATTATGTAAGTGATCGTATCGTTTTCTGTTTATTATTATTATTATTATTATTATTATTATTATTATTATTATTATTATTATTATTATTATTATTATACATTTCTTATTACGTTGATTGCCATGTGTATGGAATTCCGTACACACGGCTCTCCTGTGCAGTAGAGCGTGATTATTTTCCATACGCAAACAATCTAGATATTCCAAGTTTGTTGTGTTCGTTCTATAGCTGTGTATGTAATTAGATACATATGGCGTAGAAATAAAAATTTAATGGCCATGCCACACAAAGACATTGAGTTTGTGTTTAACGTCTCGCTCAGCAACGAAGCTATATGAGACGTCAGCCTACTGATTAACGTGGACTCCGAAGCACGTGAGCTCTCGCCGGGAATCGAAGCCGGGTCTTCCATGCGAAAGGCGCGTACGCTAACCGCTTAGCCACTAAGGAGCCCATGAACAGAAACATTTAAAACAAAGGCGAAAACAAAGATGTGTGATGTGATTTTGAGTTTAACGTCCCTTTCAGCTGCGAGGCTATATGAGACGTGGACCTACTGATTAACGTAGAATCCGAACCACATGAGCTCCCGCCGGACGAAAACAAAGGCCTTTGGAATTGACAATAATCGTTTGGACATTTCAGTCGCACCTACCTAATATTAACAACATTTCTACGATAATTTCGTAACATTGTATTATTTCTTTTGTTGATTAGCTTGGTTAGGCTTATTTAAACATTTTTTTTCTTTGCACCGACGTGTCACATCTCTTGGATGAAAATACACTAGCTCTCACTGGAAATCAAATCCAGAACCAATGCACTTGAACCATTTGACCACAACAAGGCACATTTAAAAAGAAGTTTCGATTTTGTTCGGAAAATTGTGATTAGGTGTAACATTAAAAAATATATTTAAGAAAGGATACGGAGCAAACGCACTGTACTTTCTCGCTCGAATTTTTTACACTGACTTATGTTAGGCTGTAACTATTATTGAAACATTTATTTGGCAAATTGCGAATAAAATAATGTTTTGGAAAACTTTGCTAGAAGAAACTTCAGGCCCAAAAGTAAAGTACCCATTGGTCATATTTTCGTTAGAAATAACTTGATCCATATATTAGAATTATTAAGGATATAATTGTATGTGAACTATAAGCAAAAGCGTCTGAGTAATTTCTGAGAAAATCATGAAAATAGTCACCCCCAAGAATAAATTATCCCTTGTGGATCTTTTCAGAACAAACGAGCTATGCTATATTGTTAGTGTTTTCGTAAAACATTTATTTATGAAATACGAACACAATCGCCTGAGTCGTTCTTGAGAAAATCGCAGGGTAAAACTTACTGTCAAAAGCAATATACCATTTCTAGTTTTTCCGGATGAGGGAATTATACAATATAGCTAGGTTATTTATGTCACATGTATTTATAAAATATGAACAACAAACATCTCCTGAGTGTTTTTTTTAGGAAGGTCATAGGGAAAAGCTTACCCCCAAAGGTAAACTCTTCTATCTGTAATTTTGACAGTATATCGAGTAATTTTTAAGCAAATCGTCGGGAAAAAATTCACTGTCAAAATATCTCTTTTGGATTTTTCTTTTCGGAACAAGCGAGTTATACCATAGTGTAAGATTATTACAGAAAATATTTTACTGAAATTAGAACAAATTTGTATCAGTTATTACTGAGAAAATTGTCCAAAAAAATTCAACCCTTGAGAAAACCACTTCTTCTGTATGTTATCGGAATAAACGATTTATGCTGTATGTTAGTTTATTAATGAAACATTTCTTTACGAAATATGAACAAAATTGCCTGAGGCGTTAATGGGAAAACTATCGGGGTAAAGCTCACCCTAAGATTAAGCTACTCCTTCGAACGAGTTGTTTGTTAGGTTATTAATGATACGTTTATTTATGAAATGTGGTTGAGAAAATTCTGCAAAAAGAACGCATACCATACAGTAAATTACACCATATATATTTTTTCAGAAAAATTATTCATATGCGGTGGAGATTCGTTAATAAAATATATATTTATAAAAAGTAAATAAAATCGTCACAGCTTTTTTTACTTGAGAAAATTGAATTGTTTTAAATTTTAATCCTTCAGTAGATTACCCTTACTTTTAGATGTCGAAGGACATAAAATTCGAAAGATAGTACGTTGTTAAAACGTTATGTCTAGAATTCGGTCCAGATACGTTGCACAGTATGGCCTCTATTTGAGTGCGTGTAAAAGCGTGACGAACCGAGAGACGAATAGATGGACAGACATCGAAAAATCATTTTTTCGATATGTAGGAGCCATGTAACTTGAATTCATTGAAATCTGGTATTCGGTTTTTATAACTATAACCAAACTTTCTTCTTTCGTCGCTCGAATGTGAAAACGAATAGGCCTACACCGACACGTAATGTGATAATTTGTAATCCCAAAAATTTAATTTGTTATGTTTAATGTGTTGTCACGCTAGAAAAAGAAGCTTATGCATGTTAGATCATTTTATTGTCAGTTTTTCACGCTAGTGTATAATTCGTCGGAAGCATTCGTGTTATTCATAAAGAGAGCTGTAAAATTTAGTTTTGTTTAAAGAAGGCATTCTTGATTTTTTTTACACAGATTTGCATTTGCTGCACTTGTTGATATGAAACAAAAGGAGAGAGGGAGAGAGAGAGAGATAGAGAGAGAGTCAATACTCTAAAAAGGAACACACACACACAGAAACACTAGAACAGACAACGAGCTATGGCTGTGATTGTGTTCGTCACGCTGTGTGTAAAGCTGCAGGTCGCGCTTGTTTTGTTTTTTACAGACACACTCGCAGTGAGTTGAAGTTTGAAGTTACTTCTGCTGTGTTTAAAAAAAACCGGAGAGGGAATGATTAAGCATACCATACCATAAACTAAAAACAATCGCTATTAGTAATAAATAGTAAGCTAATTCTGAATAAATACGTCATCAGAAAAACAAAAAGTTATTTCATTATTATATTGTTTCGGTTCTTATTAACATAAAAATTATACACTTTCTACAATGTTTCGTAAAGAAAAAAAATTGAACAGGATCGGATGGGATTCGATCTGGGGTCAAAACAGTATAAGAATTAATAATCCGTCGCTCTATCCACTTTTTTTTAATAGTATTTATTGAGCACTTACATAATAGTTACAGTAATAACAATTAGAAAAATGCAACTAATAACAAGAAATACAAAAGATAAACATACCAGTAGTTAAAGCAAAAAAAAATAAATTAATAGATCGCCTGATAATACTGAGCAAGTCAGCGATGACGTTGGGGAACAGGTATACGCAAAAGAGAATAAGATAACCAAGAAATGTATAAATCCGGGGAGAAATCCGTAGAAAGATGAAGAAAGAGATCAGCCGTTGTAATTGTCAACCACACAACAAAATTATGTTTAACTGAAGGGAAGAAAACAAAATCGGGGCGCAAAATCATATTGTCACAAGTTATATAGTCGGTACTAGTGCGAAGGATTCTGGCAAGAATCTGAGTATATTTTTGCCAAAGAGGGTATATCCTAGTACAGGTATGAAGACGATGTGAGAGGGTATCAGTTTGTCCACAAATATGACAGAGGGAAGCAGGGGAGATGCCCAGGGTATAAGCTCGTGCATTTGTTAAAAATAAGTTATGCACCAATAAATACCAAAGCGAACGTAAGGGGGAAGATAAAACTGGGGAACCAATGTTACGCCAAATTTGGGGCCAGTTAGGAAATTTACGGACTATAAGCGGAACGCAAGAGGGAGAAGCATAATATTGATATAATTGTGAAACGGTCATATCTTCAAGCCGAGCCCGTGCGATAAGGCCATATGCAATATCGAGAACTACCGTTTTTAAATAAGGATAGGTCGGTGACCATCCATGAACGGAGACAGGAGCAGTGAGCGTCACGTGACTCAGGCAGCGCATGATGTATTGTGACGAAAAGGAATTGCTAAAAACACAAAGCAGTTTACAGGTTCTATGAAGAAAAAGACATCTGGCCTGTAAAGCAATGTCCTTGATACCAAGACCTCCAACAGAAGGTCGACTGCAAACTACCTGGCGATTTACCCGAAGAGTATGTTGATACCAAAGAAAATATAACATATGTTTGTTTACTTTGTTAAGAATAGCAACCGAGGGCGGGAAAAGTTGCATAATAAAATATAAAAGACTAAGAGCATAAACCTGAATAAAAGTGGCACGTTCAAAAAGGGTAAGACTTCTTGTTTTATGTTGATAGAATAAAGTGACCAACTTAGAAACAACAAGATTATAATTTACCGAGATGGTATGTTTAACGGATGGATACCAGGTAATACCAAGAATTTTATGACAAGAAACAGATGTGAAGGGGGAAACAAAAGACTTATGTGCTTGGTCGGAAAGGCATAACAATTTGGTTTTCTCAACATTGAGGGTCGCACCTGAGGCTTGACTAAATAAGCGCAAATTATATTGAATCGTATCAAGGTCACTTTGAGAATGAAAAAAGAAGCTAAAATCATCAACGTACGTTTGTAGTTTGAGAACCGCCTTATTAAGACAAATGCCATCAATTTCACGATAAATTTTACTAATAAAAGGCATAACTGCAATGCTATATAAAAGGGTGGATAAAGGACACCCTTGGATTAGACCACGTTCAAGCAGAAATGAAGAAGTAAGCGCTCCATTAAGTTTCAATTGTGCCGTACGATCTCGGTAAAGAGCACGGAGCATATTAAAATAACTGGTGCCCAAATGTAATGCTTCCAAAACACGAAAAAGATAGTCATGATCAATTTTATCAAAGGCCTGAGAAAAGTCAGTACTTAATATTGCTGTGGCGCGAGTGGAATAACGCTCAAAAAAAGCGATGGTGTCACGAATATTTGCTAGTGCCAAATATAGGGGGTGTTGGACATCATGACCAAATTGGGCAAAATGTAAAATATTTGGGAGGAAATTACGTAAACGAAAGGCAAGAACCTTGGTTAAAAGTTTATAATCACAGCAAGTAAGACTTATAGGCCGGTACTGAGTGACACAAGGGGACTGAGACTGCTTCGGAAGTAAAACGATAATACTATGCGTAAGAGAGGTCCCTAAACGTAAGTTGACACGAAAATCATTAAAGAGTTCGGTAAAAAAAGGAATAAAAATATCAGCAAAATTTGATAAAATTCATAAGGAAATCCATCCACACCACTAGATTTATGTTTTGGCGTGGTCATTATAACATGCTTGATTTCATTTTCAGTAAAAGGGGCATTCAAAACATCTTGAGCTGCAGGTTCTAAGGGAGTCAACTCAGAAAACAAATCATCAGGGCACGGAGAAGAAGGATGTCGGCTATAAAGATGGGTATAATAACGGGTAAAACAAGGAGCAACATTGGTTCCCAACCATAAACGACCCTCCTCATCTTGAATCTTACCGATTAGCCGTTGTTTGCCCCGACGTCTTTCAGCAGTTACTTGAACCAGACCGGGAGATTCAGTGGGCTGACTCGAAATAAGTTTACTCCTCACACTAATACCGGATAACTTGGTGCGAAGTAATGATAACAGAAAAGCTTTCACCTGTTTAATTTGGGTAAAACAGGAGTCCCTTGTTGATAAGCAAGATGGTACTCATGCAAAAGTCGGTAATAATAATTATACTGCTCATGAAAGTTTTTACTTCGCTCACGACAATAGTCTCGACAGAGACGTCAAAGGGTATGTTTACCCCGAGAGTCCCACCACTGCATAATGTTACGCTTACGTAAAGATTGCTTACTTATTTCATTCCATTTTTGGCGAAGAAGTGCTTGAAAGGATAAATCAGACAAAATACTAGTATTAAGATGCCAAAAAGATTTTCGTAGATATTGTGTTACAGGTAAATTAACAGTTAAAATAACAGAATGATGATCAGAAAAACAGACTGGGACCAGTTCTATGCTTTGAACATGAGGAAGCAAGGATGCAGAGATGAAAAAAGCATCGATGCGAGATGCTCCTTGAGAATGAACATACGTATAACCCGGGTCGTGAGGGTGAAAATGACGCCAAACATCCACGAGACCAATTTGAATAAGAACATGAAGCAAATTAGTGGAAGGGGTACGGTTCTGTAAGGAATCTTGAGAACCGGGAACTTCATTGTGATCACCTCCCCAAATAATAGATCGAGTACCAGCATGCAATGCAGTAGCAACGTCATCGCTGAAAAAATTATTACGTTGAATACGGTTTTGCGAGCCAGATGGACTATAGGAATTACAAAGGTGTATAGTTTCCAAATTGCCAGTAATAATGCGACCATCAGGATAATTATAAACCTGATCGAGGTGTAAATCACTGCGATAAATAAGTGCAGTACCTGTGCCTGCTACAGTTTCATTACTAATAAAAGTATAATTATATAAACCGTGTAAATCAGTAATTTTAACCTCCTGGGCAAACAAAATATCAATCATTCTAGTATTAATAAAGGCAGCAACTGCATCCTGTTTCGTAGCGGAAGAAAGTCCGTTAAAGTTTATAGTACCAATCCTAACACCATACATAATATGGAAAATAGAAAAGTAAAAATGTAAAACATACGGGAGTAATATACAAAATGCAAAGCCTATGCACGAAGCAGATAAATTACCACACCGCAAAAATTTAAACTCCAAAAAAATTAACCAAAAATTAAGACGGCGTTTCAGCATTTTGGTTGGACGAAAAGGAATGTTCATTAGATGCAGGGGGCACCTGTGGTTGCGAAAGTTGTTTAGATCGCGTGCGGAGAGCAATACTAGGTTCATCAGACAGAGATGAGTCAAGAACTTTCTGAACTTTAGGAGCTTTACTGTCAAGGAGAGGGCGTTTCTTTTTCTTCGACGTATCCAAAGGTACCATCTCAACATTCATCACACTAGGCAAATTTGTGGTGGGAATAACAGAAACACTAGGAGAGGTAACAAGTTCCGGACTAGATGCTGCAGCGTGTTGTTCATGTACTGAGTGGTCACTTGAAACGTTCACTGAGGGCGTTGAAAGAGACGAGTCCACTATTAACGACATCGCAGCAGCAGCCTCTAAAGTATTATCCGAACTTACCTGATTCAATCCAGAAGTAATAGAAGGTAGTATCACACCTTTGCTGGAAACATCAGCAGGCGAAATAGTTACAGAAGATTTCTCTAAAGAAGGAGCTCGAGGGGTACTAAGTGAGGGAGGGGTATTTTCCACATCACCATCAGCACTAATAGTCTTGACTAGGGAAGAGGTAGAAAGTACAGGAAAAACACTGAAGTTAGTAACATCTGGAACAGCTTTAAGTAGCACGGGAGGCGGAGCCAAGCGTGAATTTGACTCGGAAGGTAGTCGAGAACCTCCAGAAACCGGAACAGTCACAGGAGCACGTTTAGGCAGTCGTTTATCACATTGCGAAATCAAATGCTGATCACTATCACATCGCGCACAAGTTTTAATTTGTCCAGGATATGTCACCCATAAACGAAGACCATGGACTGTGACATATGACGGAATGTTCTTTTTGAGGACGATCTTAAGTAATTTCCGCCCGGTACGCACCGGGTAAAAATGTCCAGTAGAGTAGAGTTCATCGGTAAGACTTAGAATTTCCCCATAAGAGAGAAAAACTTGTTTAAGGTGTAAATCGGAAAGTTCCATTGGAACCACATGAATGCGGACCAATTTAATCAAATATGAAGCCGAATCAATAGGTAGGTTATACGAACCTACCGCATCAGAATACTTAACAGTATCTGTAAATTCATTTAAAATGCGTTCACAATCTTCCTGAGTTTTTAATTTAATATATAATAGCTTACGTGGAAATTCCATTTCTATGCTGAGCACAGTTTCCAACGGTAACCCAAAGGTATCCCTAATCCACTCATGTAAAATAATAGAAGTCGGCACATTTACCACACTTTGAAAACTGATACGAAGAGTATTGAGGCGAATCGTGTTCATATCGAACTTGTCAGAAAACTGGATTCCAAAAGAACAAAACAAAAAAAATGCTATGTGATAATAATAAGAACAGGTGAAAAGTACAATTAAATTCAGTCAGATAACACACACACAAGAAAGAGGAATCGACACACTACACTAGTAGCTGCTCGAAAATCCACTTGACCACACAGACTTTCTTTTATCGCCTATCTTTTTCTTAAGAAACAAATGCTCATGGCTATAGAGCATGTCACTTCCAAATTTAAGACAACAGTTTTTCTCTTTGTTTATATATTTCCGTACAACATCTTGGTTACAGAAGCTAATTTATATTTGGCAGACAATTTACACCCTAGATTTAAGCCAATAAATGCAATATTTTACTCCACTTTCCTGTTCCTTGATTCAACTGTCCCCCTGTTCAGTTACCAATTCTGTAATTCCCTCTACAATCGTGCTGTGCTACTCCAAAAATCCCCTCGAAAACATTATTGCCAGTATACACAGAACCGAACATAATTTTGTTTTTTGCTTATATTTTTTATTATTTTATTATATTTTTTTGGAAATATCTCCTTAGATGGATTGCTTTCTATTATCTCTTCATACTAATAACTGAATTTTATCCATAAACATAAGGAAAATGAAATAATTGAGAAACATAGTGAGTTACAGTATACGCGCAATTTTTTTTGCGCATGGGAGTACATAATCAAAAGTAATATTAAGTTATAAAAATGTCTGCAGTTCAAGATTTAAAACTATTATATAACGGTCTGTAATTTAATATTTCAAAATTGTATGTTATACTTTTATATCTAAATTAGAATACTGAAAAACCGAGTTCTTATTTAAGCTCATATATTACAAATACTATATTCAAATATTGCATATATAAGATTTAAATATATAATCGTGTATACATTCAATGTTCCCTGACGTGTCAAGCTAATCTGTTCACTTCGTGAATTATATATATGATAGAGGATGAAAATCAATACAATACAGTTCTATATGGTAAATGGAGGAAACAACTGATTTTTTCCTTCCCATAATATCTTCTAGCCTTGAAAAAATCAAGCCCGTTTCGGAACGTAATGCCTTTCTGGAAGCATCTGAATAACTTTTCGAAAAAAAAAAGTTCAGTATCTACAGATATTTTCAAATATCAAAAGTCCCGAGAAAACCCACGGACACGATGTTGTCCACCACAAAATTACTTGGCCGGGGATCAAATCAAAGACCCCATCCATCAGAGGTAAGAGTTCTACCACTGAGCCACCGTGCCTCTAAGGATTTGATGAAATTCAAGTATCAATAAATTATATTAAATCACTTCTCTCCATTTGAATTTCCATGCTATTTATTTTTTTTAGAAAAAACTATTGTAACTTACCTACCTTATTAACACTTTATCATAATCAGGGATCAGTATATTCAAATGTATACATATTAAACAATAAATAAATAAATTATTAAATAAAATGGAACACAAAATGTTCTCGTATTTATCACAGCTTCGAATCAATCAGAGTTCATGTGCTTAATGTTTGCCACATACTTTGTTATTCATTTGAATACATTATAGTACAATTGTCGTAACCTTAAGTTTTAAATTTTCTTGAGCTTTTTCAATTAGTTTCTTACTAGACTACCTAAAATAGACTTACTATATTATTATTATTATTATTATTATTATTATTATTATTATTATTATTATTATTATTATTATTATTATTATTATTATTATTATTATTATTAGTAGTAGTAGTAATATAAAAATAACCACCATTGCTTATTAAGTTTCCATTATAATGCTAAAACTTTCCTAACCAAGGGCGCCGATCCTGGGAGCCCCAAATGCTCATCTGGGCCCCCTAATTTTACTCTTTAATTACAACACGAAATTTATTCTTACTAGAACATAATATTCTTTAGTGAACTTCTTTTAACGTTCTGAAAAACATAATTAATCCTGCAATTTCAGACCTGCTTTCATAATGACTATATGTATACTGTCATATATATGTATTTTTTATGAATATACAATATTTGGCATAATTTGAATTCAATTTGTCTTCAAATCGTAGTGTATGCCTTCTTAGACCCTTGCCTGCAACCAAATACATATCTGAATGCCCTTCCCCAAAATTTCATAGAAATCAGCGCCCTTCTTCCTAACCATTTTTTATTAAATGCAAACTAGAAGAAATGGTGAAGAAGCTACTGAGACTAGTTCAATTGGTTCCTGGAACTATATATGTTTTTTGAATGCTATTGTCTGTTACAACTAAATAATAGTTCATTTAAATAAGTGAACGAAAGTATTAATAACTTCTATAATATCACTTTCCATTCAATTAAATTTCTATGCTATCTGATATTTTGTAAATTATTGCAACATACCTTCCAATCCAAGTAGAGGATTCACCAATGTACTTTATGCCAGTCATTGAAGAATGTGAGAGACAATCCTTTACGAGATAACGAATGATAAAACTCAAATTCGCTGCTGCATTTACAGTTTTTTGTGTACTAAGTAAAAAGAAAAGAATTGAAAACAAGAAAAACATTCTTCTATTTAGATGGACTTGCAAATGGCATGCCAACGGTCTCATTAACTATTCTATAAAGATAAACTCTATTTTTAGAAGTAAAAAAAAGCATTCAATTATTAGTTTGTCTCTTTTAATAAAGATGCACCTTAACATAATCTATCTTACTCTTGGTATCTGGAAGTTATAAAATTGACAAGTGATTACTCTAACTACTTCCTTCTTCTACAATTAATTACTTATGCGAAATAGTTTAACTTTGAGAACGTTGTTATGTGCTATTTTCAGACAAAAGTTCTATTGAAACAGTGGTAAAAATCATAAGTATTTACATTATGAAGATAATAAGTTAGCTATTTATAGAAATAGAAGAAAACTGCAATGTCTTTTTCCAAAACCCAACAAAATTGATTAAAAACTTAGAATCATATCTAAAAGTAGAAACTGAAAATTTGCTGATGTATTCGGGGGTGACTTTTCGTGGATTCAACAATAAATTTGTATTGAATACTTTGTATTTAAATCAAAATTCACTTCTGGTAATTTTAAATAAATTAGAAAGAAAGAAAGACGGAAATTTCATAACGAGGAACTGCATAATTTATATCGCTTACAAAACTTTGTTAGGGTCATCAAATCTATGAGGCTTAGGTGGGCCGGTCATATCGTCAGAATGAAAGAAAGAGGAACGCTTTCATAGTTTCAAGTGGAAAACCAATAGCAAAACGACCACTAGAAAGACATAGGCGCAGATGGGAGGACAATACTAACATGCATCAGTCAGAAATAGGAAAACAAAGTAGAAACTGTATCCAGTTGGCTAAGGATAGAAGTCAATGAAGAGCTTTTGTGAACGCGACATTGAACCTCCGGGTTCCATAGGCCGTAGAGTTGGTTAATTAGAAAGAAACAAAGAACGAAATAAATATATACTAAGTCTACTTTAACAAAATTTATACATAACAGTACCGTAAATAAATTAACAATTTGAATGAAGTCTGTTCATAAATGATTATGGTCTCTCTTTTATTGTTTCAAAATATACATTAGTCGCTAACATAATCATCATCGTTGATTATGTTTGACCTTTCGCAAAATTCCACTTTTGAAAAAGATTTCTTTCTTGAAGGCAAACAGTTGATTCCAACCTTTATTCTATATTATCTTGAGATCAAAAGTTTTAACTGTTATGTAATGTACTAAGAAACGGAATAAGTGGTAGTCAAATTCACTATATCCTGTAAACATGGGGAAAAATGCAGGAATCTCCATCCTAGCCTTGCATTTAAAAGTTTGGCTTACTAAAAATTATTTATATTTTTACTCTGTCCCTATATTCATCCGGACAAATTTCAAAAACTACTTGATGAATGACCATCACTTTGGCCACAATGTAGAAATTTAAAATTTAGGAAACAAGTTTTCTGATGGAGATGATCCATCCAGTTGATCCCAAGATATGGACAATCAAATATCTAGAGACCAAATTTTTTCATGGAGGTGGTCGATCTAGTTGATCCCAAAATAAGGACAACCACAAATGTAGAAACAAAGTTTGTTAATGAAGGTGATTCATCAAGTTGATACCAAAATATGGACAATCAAAAATTAGGAACCAAGTTTGTTAATGGAGGTGATCCATCCAGTTGATCCCAAGACATGGATAATCAAAAATCTAGGAATCAAGTTTGCTAATGGAAATGATCATCCCGTTGGTCCCAAGATATGGACAATCAAAAATCTAAGAACCAAGTTTGTAAATAGAGATGATCCACGCAGTTGATTCAAAGATATGAACAATCAAAAATCTAAGAAACAAGTTTGTTGACGGAAATGGCCAATCCAGTTGATCCCAGGATATGAACAATCAAAAACCTAGGGACCAAGTTTTTTGATAGAGGTGGTTCATCCAGTTGATCCTAAGATATGGACAATCAAAAATCTAGGAACCAAGTTTGTTGATGGAGATAATCAATTCTGTTGATCCCAAAATATGGACAATCAAAAATCTAGAAAACAAGTTTAGTAACGAAGATGATCCATCCAGTTGATCCCAACATATGGACAATCAAACATCTAGGAACAAAGTTTGTTAAAGGAGGTGATCCATCCAGTTGATCCCTACATATGGACAATCAAACATCTAGGAACAAAGTTTGTTAAAGGAGGTGATCCATCCAGTTGATCCGAAGAAATGGACAATCAAAGATCTAAGAACTAAGTTTATTAATGGAAGTTGTGAATCCTGTTGATCCCAAGATTTAATAATCGAAAATCTAGAAACCGTATTTATTAATGGAGATGATCCATCCAGTTGATCTGAAGATATGGACAATCAAAAATCTGGGAACCAACTTTGTTAACGGAGATGATCCGAAGATATACATAATTAAAAACATAGATTCCTAGTTTGTTGATATAGGTGATGAATATTGTTGATCCCAATATATGGACAATCAAAAATCTAGGAACCAAGTTTGTTAATAGAGATGATCGATCCAGTTGATCCCAAGATATACAGATTCAAAAATCTAGGAACCAAGTTTGTTGATGGAGATGATCTGTCCAGTTGATCTTAAGGTATGGACAATCAATAATTTAGGAACTAAGTTTGTTAATGGAGGTGATCCATCTAGTTGATACCAGGATATGAACAATCAAAAATCTAGAAAGCAATTTTGATAATGGAAATGATCCATCCAGTTGATCTCAAGATATTGACAACCAAAAACCTATTAATTAAGTTTGTCGATGGAGGTGATCCATAAAGTGGATCCTAAGATATATATAATCAAAAATCTATAAACTAAATTTGTTAAGGGAGATGACCCATCCAGTTGATTCCAAAATATGAAGAATTAATAATCTAGGAAGCAAGGTTGTTAATGGAAGTAATCCATCGAGTCGATCAAAAATATGGACAATCAAAAATCTAGGAACCGGAACCAAGTTTGTTAATTGAGTTTATACATCAAGTCGATCTCAATATATACATAATGAAAAATCTAGGAACCAAGTTTTTTAATAGAGATGATCCCTCTAGTTGATCACAAGATATAGACAATCAAAAATCTAGGAATCAAGTTTGTTAATATAGGTGAACTATCAAGTTGATCCCAAAATATACATAATCAAAAGTCTAGGAAACTAATTTGTTAATGGAGTTGAATCATCCAGTTGATCCGAAGATTTGAACAATCAAAGATATCGTTTTTCCCTGTACTCTTGTGGAAGTATTAAGGATGTTACCGTTGCTTGTTAGATTTCCCGCAGTGATATTAAGAAAGCGGATTAATATAATGTTGACAATGCTACATACTAATATATTTGTGAGATATAATGTTGAAATGAATCTACATAACTCTCTTCTTAATTTAATTGAAATAAAATGCTGTACATAAACGTACGCTTCCTACTATTTATATTTGTAGCTAGTTTTTCTTACCAAAAATCAAACCTAACTCTTTCACGTGGTATAAATTGTGACGCTACTATTGTTTTTTCTTTGGTTGATTTTGCAGGGTACAGTCTAGTATTGTCACATTAGGTCCACCATTGTACACAATTACGCTTTTAGGGTTCAGAAGTGCTAGTGTTTAGCTGACAATCCTAAAATACTCGTTCTAATTCATACGCATTACGCAGTAAATGATCGCCCATTATAATAATATAATTCCTTGAGATCATAATAAAGAATTCCTCGGATATCACACCTCTCAAAGTTAGTGAAGTCTATCTTTAGGAGTGAGGGCTAATATTACTTTGAGAGATAGTCACAGTTCTTTTACGCTTGCCTGTCATCGGTTAGCTACAACACATTCTAAAAGAGTCTTTTTTGTTTTGTTAGAATAGACTGGAAACATTTTTTCTTTGCGCTTTCTTGTTGTTTGATAAATTATAAGGTAACCATATACCGTCGATCCAATGCCCAAACCGCGAATTTGATTTTGAGTTATAAGCAGTTTAATATTCAACTTACTCCGAAAAATCAGTATATAGACTTAGACACATGTTTTAGGAATTGACGATAATTTCTAATATACTCATATTTCACAAATTGAACTTTGGTATTGGAATCTATGTGCCCCAAATAACATGAAACTGCACTTACATGAAAACAGCAAAATTTGCACATTCACGGTTTTGGCATACCTTCTCTTCACACTTGATTTTCTGCAAATGCTCTTGGACATGCAAACATGATGACAACTATCTCACACAATTACTTCAAAGTAATTACGTGGTTCAATTAGACTCTTCAGAGTATGATTATCTAGAGTAGTCTATCGATTATTAGCTAGTTTTTCACGACAATCGACACTTTCGAAATTGAAATAACAAATATATATACACACATATATATAGAGTCTACTGGAAAAATATATACATTAAGAAAGAAAATCTATCTATATTATAAAATTGAAAGTGTCTGGGTTTGTGTATCTTAATCTTTTGAACCACCCGACCGATCTCGATCAAATTTTTGACGTAGATGAAGTTCTGACCTGGGAGTGTTTTTAGCTTTTCACTTTAAGAAGGTAGAACTTAGAGAGGGGAGAGGAAGGCGAATTATAGAATACATACAATAAATACAATTTAATAACTCTTGAACCGAACGACAAGTCTCAATCAAATTTTCAACATAGATGAAGTTCGAACCTGGAAGTTTTTTATTATTTCATTTTGATGGTAGAACTTAAAGGAGGGGAGGGTAGGAGGAAAATATGTGGCCATGTTCGTGAGTTATTAACTCTTGAACCACCCGACTGATCTCGGTCAAACTTTCAACATAGATAAAGGTTTGGACCTAGGATGTTTTCATCATTTTACTTTAACAGCACAATATAGTTGTTGGGAGACATATATGTTAAAAAAAGATAACGGTGACTGTCTTTGTGACTTCATCACACCTAAACCACCCGACCGATCTTAATCAAATTATCCACATAGATGAGGTTCGGGACTGAGGTGGTTTTTTTTCTATCCCTTTGATGGTAGAACTTAAGGGCCAGGGAGAGGAGGGAGGGAAGAGAAATATAAAAATATATAATACTTAATTATTATTTAAACACCCGACCAATCTTAATCAAATTTTCAACATAGATGAGGTTCGGGCCTGGGATTTTATTCATCTATTCACTTTGACGATAGAACTTAGGGAAGAAGGAGGAGAAGTTAAAAAAGTAAAACTTAATAACTTTTGAACCAAACGATTAATCTCGATGAAATTTTTAGTTTAGAAGAGGTTCGGGCCTGGGATATATTTTATCATTTAATTTTGATGGTAGAACTTAGATAAGGGGAAAGAAAGTGGAGATATATAAAAATAAATAAAACTTAATAATTCTTAAACCACCGGCCCGATCTCGATCAAATTTTCAACCTATTAAAATAGATGACATTTGAATCTGAGATGGTTTTTGTCATATCACTTTGACGGTGTAACTTAAAGGAGAGGAAAACCCTCTCCAGCGACCAGGGACCCTATGCACCAGAGATGAACGCTTTACCACCGAACTCTATTAGATTTTGAATCTGATATCGTAGTACAACTAAATGGACCAATGTCATTAGGCGGTGTGATTATTATTAACGATTATTTTACGGGTAAATCAAGCTAATACGCACATAGTACATGCTTACCTTAATGTCACTATTAGCCATTCTTCAGGTGGTACAGTTAGTCTGAAGTTTGTGTTTATCTTTGTTATTGCTAATGCTACTAGAGACAACAGTCTATCAAAGGTAATCACATTCATTCTACAGTAGCTAAAGAACTTCGAGGGATAATTGTGTAAATCACTATATAGCGTGTAAAGTTTTCCCTTCAGCAATCTCTCACTATATATAGGATGTAACCAATATTTCTTTTTTCCTCTTTTCATCCTTCTTAAATTTAGCATTATCGCACAAACAGTAGCCCATTCTTCGAAGTCCATCGTACTGTGCCCAATCCTCCCAAATTGTGATATCAAATGCCCGGCAACTGTAGGCGAGGGTGTGACCACAAAAGTGTTTCGTCGCCGTGAAGCTGATGACTGTAGGCGACAGCGACAAGATAGTTGCCTAACTGTTTTGTCGCCAGTGAGCGGTAGGCCTTATATTACTTGCAATTCCGTTCCCATATTACTTAACGTGATAAAGGAAGGAGGGGGTTCGGCTTTGCGTTACGAAGTGTAACAAAGGGGAAGTAGAGAGTTTGCTTCCTCGTTACGTAACATATGTTTTCTTGCTGTATTTTTTATTTTTGTTCTCAGATTTATATGCAATGTTTTAAAGAAATAATTTAATTCAGTTCAATTTCGATTGTTTTGGGAAATTCCGAACATACAGCCTATATAAATTGAATCATGCACAAGGAATTCGAAGAAGCTACTAGACACCAACATAACTGGTGACGGATACTTCGTATATTACAATACAATAGAATTCCATTTTGTGGCTATCGCATCATTCCATTTACGGTACATGCTTTTTCTGGAGATACTTGTTAGTAATCGTAATCACCGCTTGAAAATGTTCTTCCGTTCCCACTCGTATCGCTATTTCTGAAAATTTTATTTAAGACTTTAGGTTTTAATTATTACCCCACTCTATTCTTCTAACGAGTTTCGCATGAGAAACAGAAGAAACTCTTTTTTTTCGTGAAATAGTGTTTTCTGCGACGGAAAGACCATGATTTCGAGCAAAATAAGATAATAAAACCTAATTCGTGGGATATTCATCTCGTAGATTTTTGTTTATTTTTTAGATTTGAATATTTCTGGTGAAATAGAGTTTATCAAGATTCTGGCATTGATTTAAGACAATAAGAATTTAAAAGGTGTAAACCGAGTCCAAAGCCCAAAGATGCTCGAAAGCTTGTTCTCAAAGATGTCCCATCTCTTTCGCATGTGTAGCCACATCAAATCTGTGGTCGACGAGGAAGATAATTCAAATGCACGAAGCATCCTGGATCCCGGAAAATGAAGTCGATGTCAACTATTTAGATCTTGTTTCACCTCCATTTTGCGGCAGTATTTTCTCGTTACCAATCATCAGTGATCTAAAAGGATGGGTGCGATCTCCTTGGGAATACGACACTATGCAATTTCGAAGAATTAAAACTGGTTAATTGAACAACCTTATGGGGTTAAAATATTATTACGGTACTAACAGTTCCTAATACTTTGATTTGTTGGTGAAAACGACTACAAATATATTTAGAATACAAGAATTTTGTAATAAAAAGGTTCTACCACTAAAAAAAGTTATTTGTTGTTGTAATAACCTACAAAATAAGCAAAATTGGTGAAAAAACAAAAATCAAAAAGCGTTACGTAACATAGGGGGAGGAGATCCTCCGCAATGCGTTACGAAATGTGACAAGGGGAGGGAGGGAGTAAAAAATGGTCAAAAATAGCGTTACGTAATATGTGGACGGTCCCCAACCTCTCCGCAGAATTAACAGAGACAGGGACCGTCACAAACAACAAATACACGGCAATAAGTTCCGAAAAGCTAGATGTCAATTACTTATATTTCACAGTTAAAAGCCTTGTGATTTAACAGAGTTCAGAACACTTATTTCAGATTTAACCTGTTTCACAAAGCAAATTACTTCCATCGGTAACTAAGAACCAATATCACAACTCTAAGTTGTTTGAAGTATCTGTGCCCTTTCATCATCTGTGAGATGAATTATATTGGAAGAAAACAAAAAGGAAAATTTGGATACTGTATCACGCAAAGATGTAAAACGATAATGGAACTGTGAATTTATTATATCAAATAGTTTAATATAAATGTTAATTCTAAAGTTTGATTCAATATTTCCGTCGAAGAAAAATATGAGCCTATAAAAGCCGACCGAACCGAATTTCCCTCCTTTTTGTTTGCGATGCTTCATCTACACGTCAAGCGTCCCAAAGATAGCCGATGAAAGGGGAGGGTGGAGGAACATTGCCAACTAACACAAAACTGAAAAGTATGTTGTTTCGATCTATTAGGAGGATAGGGTGAATGGCCTCCTTGGAAGTGTCCATTCACTGCTGGATTTCGCGCCATAGTAGTTACGCCACTGTGAAGGAATCATTCGATACTATCTTCTTGTACTAATCTTCATTATACCCATCAATTTCTAAGTGTAATAGTTATTTTATTGGCAATAGTGCTTGATTTGTCAACAATAGCGCTTGATTTGTCAACACTGTACAAAGCTGCATAGGAAAATAATTTAAACCTTCTGCTCTGACGATAATTGCCACTAGAACAATTGAAATATTGGCTAGAAAATGCGCATTAAAGGAACGTTATAGGTAATTATATTATTATTATTAGATGATTATTAATAATATATTAGACAATGTGTTTTTGTATTATAACATCTATCAAGTATTATTATTTTATATTTGGATACATACCTGGTTTTAATATAGCGTGTTGCACTCTCATGCATTTCAAATTTTCTAGTAGAACTTAAGTTCCTTGAATATCCTCGCGATCGATAACTTACCCACCATATCCACTGACTTTCCTGACTTTCTAATTCTTTATGTATCATTTCAACTTTGTTTTGAAAAGCTTTGGCTCTTTTTCTATGAGTTATTGGTAAAACTTGTGATGATAATTTTATTCGCTTTCGACACACTTCTTTTATATACCCAAGGAAATCACGTAGAAAGAAGTATATTATTTCCACAAGCGATAACAAACTTCCTCCGAAGAACAAGGAACAAATTCCACCAAATGAAACTAAAATATGAATGAAAAAAATAAGAGTAATGTATTGTCTTGTAAGTAAACTATCGTAGCGAATCAAACATCTACAATACCTAAAGAAATAAAAATAATAATTTTGATATCTCATTACTTCACGAAAACCAATATCTGATTGATCTGGCAGTAACAAAGTTCGGAGGTCCGATCCAACCATATTATAGTTCACCACCATACTATAGTTCATTAGCAATGCTACCGTGAAAATTTTAGGGGGCAGCAGGGGACCCCCTTGGATACGGGCTTGAATCAAACACAAAATTTCTGTCTGTGGTGAGTGCATAAAATAGCCATTTCGGCAAGGTATAAATTAAAGAAGTTATAGACATGATGATACAACAATATTGAATTTGATGCCTTACTAAGAGGCACCATTGTTTTCGTATTTTCACATTTTACTTTTTAATTTAGACTACACGCCGCTAGTGAAACAAAATGTTACGAACTTAACATTCAAATTGACTAAATTATTTACACTATATGTTTCGATGCCCTCAGTTTTTTTAGGTTGTTGTTGGGAGAGAAAGGACAACTAAAATTACCAAGTAATACCAGAAGGACATTATTTAGGTCTTCAAATTTAATTAATTATATTTTTTCCCTTCATAAACTGCATCAAACTTTCAATTTGCTTTATTTATGAAAATTGTTATATATTTGGAATACAACCGAAAAAAGAACGTTCGAGTGTATTATCTCTAATAGGTTTCTTAGTTCTGACATTATTAGTGCATCGAGTTTTCTCTCACTAGACAACTCGAACTACTTATCATCACTCAAGGAGCACCAACTGCGTACTGCCAATCATCTTGTTTTTTTTTTAACAATTAACCTTCCACTAAAACAGCAAGAAAGCGAGGAGAGGTCAACTAAAGCAACGGACCCTCACCGTGTAATGAAATCTTTACGAGACAACTTAACATGCTAATGTCAAAATTCGGGACGAAGCAACCGCCAGACGATCTAGTGTCTAGTTAGGCTAAAACAAGCATTGTAATCCCTTGTTCTTATCTATTCACACTACAATTATAGTCACCATGCAAGCGTTTTGGCCAGCATTTTTCTCTTAATGTCTAAAATAACAATGTTACATTACTTGACCTTCAGTAAAACAATTTGTCTGCTGAGGTAATTAGGGTGGAAAATAGTGTTACGCGGAGAGGCACCCGCCTCCTTCATTTCCTCTCTAAAGTCGTCACTGTGTGTATTTCTTTAGTATTCTCGTTATTGGTAATTGAAATGTGGATTTGGACTAATTTTTTTGACTAAGCCCGACTTCCAAACTCGATGCACAATTTCTGCATAACATGTAGTATAACGAGCATATCATGCATAACATTCTGTATAATAAAATGTAGTACACTTCCTGAGGTTATCTATGTCTACTAACACTTAGGGAAACCATCTACTTTACAGTTTTGTGAAGTTAATATTTGTTTTGAACAAAATGGTCACAATAAGTAGTATACACATAGGAATATATATTTACTATTACCTAAAAGTTGCAACTCTCCAAATACTATATCTCGTATAAACCTAATTCTTGGGAACCGAAACATCATGTATGTTACAAACTTTTGTGATGAAGATCTGTAAATAAAAATTAAATGGTTAAAGCATAGACATACTGTTCAAAAATTATATTTTCTTTAAGTTCTGGTCGTAAGTGATAGAGTATGGAGACATTCACCTTAATAAAATACTATCATTTCAAATAAAATTTGAATACCGATGCGCTACAAGTTTCTAATAGAGAATGAGAACATGCACATAAGTTATGATTTTGTATTAAGTTGGTGTTTTGCTATAATCTATCTATCTAGGCATATATATATATATATATATATATATATATATATATTACTGGAAAAATCATAACATAATGATATGATTATTTCTTGCAACTACTGGTCAAACAAGTGATAAAAATTAAATTTTAACTAATACAAGAATAAATAACATGTACATAAACACAACAATCCTAAAGCAAATCACATAGTAGAGATAACTTTATATACAAATCAATTTCTTCTTCAAGCATAATAAAATCAAATAACATAACGAAAGGTGTTTTAAAGAAAAAATCTCCTCTAGCTCTTTACCTGGTGGTATGGTTCCTAATATAGAGGTTACATTACCTCTTTGCACTGGCATACTTATTCTCTGAATTAGGAAGGTGCTTGCTCTATCATCACCAGATAATTGAGTGATGCGTTTACCTCCTTCCCTTATAAAGCTGAGGCCTTCTTTGCTCCAAGATTTACTGGATTCAATGACAATGGGCACAAATTGGCACTACTCTGTTAGGTTACTGTATTTTCTTCTTTTTTCTGTTTACTTTCGACTGGCTACATTGCCCGCTTGCAGTGAGGAGAAAGGAAGGTTGGAAGGGGCGAAAGTATCTGTGCATGTAAAATCCCAAATCAATGATTTGCCTCTCTTCCAAAGTATTAAGGTCATCTCATCTGGTCTTTTACCATCAATTCTACTACATCCATTTAGCTCCCTTATTGCCGGTATATCTGCTGAAATGAGTGCTCTCATTATAATGTCATTGACATTCGAGTGTCGGGGATATCTACCTGTACTTTTTATGCAAGACAGTCCATGCAGTCCTTTTTTATCTACTGGATTCTTACATGACTGACATTTATGAGGTTCACATATATTTGCTCCCAACCGTAACGCAACAGCTATTCGAAAATTCTCATTACAGAGATGAAGTCCTAGAGGGGACGAAGGTAAAGCTTTAAGCCAAGGTCCTCCTTCTATGGATGATGCAGCAATTATTCTAGCCTTGTCTTCTAGGTTGTCTGAAGACCGTAGCAAAAAGGAGAAGTGTGATTTAAAGATAGGTTCTTCCCATGTGGATTACTTTGCTCTGATACTAAATTCAGGTAATTCAGATCCAACTAGTAGTGACCAAGTGGAAGAGCAATCTTTTATTTCAGAATCCATGTGGAAGCTTATATCCTGTTGGAGAAGTGACTCTATTAGACATCGGGAACCATAGAATGATGCCAAGAAGGCGGGAATAGTCAAATCTATGGCTCGTCGGATGCCTAATCCATCAAAACCAACTGGCAGAGAAGCCTGAAGCCATGTGTTATCCTCAAGGATGCAATTTAGGATAGATTCTAAACCAAATTTTACGGTGTTATCGAAGCGTTCTAATGAATCTTCTTCCTTCCATGAAGGTGAACTTCTCAGAAAATATAGTAATCTTGGAGTAGTAAATGATGTTCTTAATAAATAAAAGGCAGAATGTGCTGAGATTAATGACAGACGTGCGAAATACATCTCCAGTTTGGTTATCTTCTCAGTTAATAAGGTTTTTCTTGATTCTGTTGAGAGGGCTGTTCCTAGGAGATATGCGTTTGAAGCAGACATTAATTGAATGCCTGGAGCTACCTCATTGTATGATGTGAGGAGTATGTGCATATGCTCTTTCGTTGTTCCAAGAAAGCTCACTTCACATTTTGAAAAATTAAGGTGTAGATCAACTGTAATTCCCTGTGTATAGATCACTTTTAATGTATTTAATGCGGTATCCGGATCTCCAGCTACGGTTCCATCATCTAAGTACCAAACATTCAAATCTGTGTGTATGTTATTGACTATGGACTGTAACATTATTGCGAATATGCTGGGCCTAAAGGATCTCCTTGCTGTACTCCTCTTTGTGATAAAATGATGTGTTTAACATAATATAAATTGCTGGACTGAACATAACTTTGGTGTACGTAGGGATAGATCGAAGGAAAATTTTCTTTTACGACTGATAACATTACGTTCCTGTCTATCTCATTAAAAGCATTCCTGAAATCAATTTTTAAGAAAGCTTTAGGTTTCTGGTGAGAATAAGAATAATACATGCGAGCCGCATGTGCTGCTGCTTCGGCTCCATATCGAATGCCTACTCCAAGTTGGTGTGGAGAGAAAAATTGAACTAGAGGTTGTTTAATTCTGCCACAAATTATTTTGTATGAAAGTCTTCTCCATATATTCCCTATTGCAATAGGTCTAATACCTCCACTTTTCTTTGCCAGTGCTATTAGCGATGCTCCAAAGAATATTGGTCTTAATTCTTTAGGCACATCCCCTGATATAATCTTAGATAGGAATTCACATGTGATCTTAATTAGACGATCTTTGGAATCTTGTGTATTGTAAAGTACTAAATCTTTAAGAATTGAAGGGCGCATGCTATATATACCTCCTGCAGAACCTGAAGGGAAGGATTTAAGCATTTTTAAGAATTCGTTGGATGTGACTCTATTAATATTAATATTAAAATCTGCTGTGTCGGATGGCGTAAATCCAGAAGGATGTGCAGGATGTTTCTCTTTCAGGACTTTCAATGTGGTGGCATCTGTTGAGGCTAAAGTATCTTCAGAAGTAAGAAGTCGAACAGTTCCATGTACGTCTCCATCTGCAAGTTTATTCTCTATGTGCTTGATTAAGATGTCATTAGGTGATTTGTTAGCAGTTTTGTTGCGTTTGTATGTGTTCTTCTTCAAACTTGTTAGGTTTGTTATATCGTCACAACAACTATTTGACCATAGTTGGATTCTCTTTCACCCATGTAGTAAGATTAGTAACTTTCACAGAAGATGGAGACATACAAAGTGTTATGTAGGGGAAGAATAAAAGATTCATCCAAGATTCAAGATTATTAGATATCACTATCTGTTGAAGAACTTCATATAGCGCATCTGCCATAGCATGTCTTGCTCCTCGCGGGACTCTTCGAAGCATGGCTATTGACGATTTTAATCTTACTAAAGTATTATTATATTTAGAAATTAATGCGTTTCCATCCCTATTATTGTCATTTGTGTTCAACTCTTGTGCACTAGGAAATTGATTAGCTGTATAACGACTCCCACAAGTATCGGTTACTTTCTTATCTTTATTAGTATCATTGTGGCATTTGCTGTTATGTATGGTTAACCCTCTGGAATTGAGAAAATATTTGTTACATATTGAACACGGGAAATCCTTGCAATTATTTCCAATATTGGTAAGGGTGTTAGATGTACGTTTTGTTTCTACATTCATTGTTTTCATTATTAAAGTTGTTTTGTTTCACTCATTATAAAGTTCAAAGTAAAAAGCAATGTTAATATTTAAAAAATCAAAACAACCAGCTTTAACGAACATTAACTGAAATAATGTACTTTTGATTATGATATTCCTGATATTAGATGAAAACTGAAGTTGATCTCGCTCATTAAAGCAAGATCTAATTTTATATTTATAATCACTTGGCTCATTCCATTCTCACTTAATAAACTATCTGTGTAGTCGATGATAGGAAGAAAATATACAGTCACCAAACACCTTTGCTGAGCTCACCAACGTCTTTGAGAAAACTCAAACTTCGTAAACTCGTGATATAGCACCTCCTTACACCTAAGCAAGAATTTATATATATATATATATATATATATATATATATATATATATATATATATATATATATATATATATATATGTGTGTGTGTGTGTGTGTGTGTGTGTGTGTATGTATGTATGTATATTATAAAATATATTTTGAGCTAACTCGTGGCTATGTGGATAGCGTACACGCCTTTGACGTGGAAGGCCCGGAAGGAGCTCCTTTGCTTCGGATCCCATGTTAAACTGTAGAACCACGTCTGATATAACCTTGCTGCTAAATGGGACGCTAAATTTAATTCTAACCCAACCAACAAAATATACTTTAAACATTATTTATATTTATTAAAGCAGCTTTAAATCTAAACCTAGAATTATTCTTAATTTTAAATTATATATTGAAATTACACAGTGGTGCCCACCCCCCCTTATGTCTATGACGCACCCTCCCAATTGTCTATCCGTATGTGTTCTTCCATGAAAAATCTTCTTTTCGATTAATTTTACCCCCCCTCATCAAACATATTTATATAGATTTTAACCCCCCAAATATTTCAATGACGCAGTTTGCGTCATAGCCCCCCCTTGTGGGCACCCCTGAATTACAGTTAAAGCAGATTTCTAATAAATACAGTAGCACTAAAGCGACTCAAATAAAGGAAATCAGATTTTATACTTTGCACTGTAATGACTGCAAGATCATGGGATAAGGAGCTCAGTTTTAAGAAATTAGCAACTACGATCAGCAGTTGCATAAAGTGATTACCGTGAGATTATGAACGGATGTTTCACTTATTTTATTATGGAACTCACATTATTAATTTTTCATTTCAAAGGTGTATGAGCACAAAAAAATCTGAATGAGTATAATGTATTGAATAAAATTCGAAATCATCTGATTTTGATCTTTGGTTGGAATTGGAGAATGAAAAGAACCTGATAAAGGTACGGAAAATTTGATTTTTTTTAAAAAAAAAAGGAGTTAAAACAACTTGAATTCAGGATTTTAGTAACACAAGTTTTTGAATAAGATACATCGCATATTTGTTCACTTGAGAAAGAAATTAGAGAATTTTCAGTGATATAACTTGAATATTTATACTTTATTATTATTATTATTATTATTATTATTATTATTATTATTATTATTATTATTATTATTATTATTATTTTTATTTGTCAATACAATTTTATAACTTAATACAGTTAATACAACACAATACAGATAAACAAAATAATACAATTGTTTTATATGACCTTAATTAGTTCAATTCATCTTACATTTATATTTCTACATAATGTGTTAGTTTACGTAGCAGAAGCGTTGGATGTAATACCAAGATAAAACACTTAAAATCAGTAGCTGAGGTTTTTATGTTGAGTTGAATATTTTGCGCAAATTGAGATACGGTAATGTTATGATCATTTTCATATTGTGCAAGTCTGTAACAAAATATATATTACATTATTTCTATGATACAACCATAAGTAATTACATAAGAATTGTAAAATAACAATGATTATTAAAAAAACAGTTATAATGAAAATTTCAAATGAAACAGTAAATATCTATTCTTCGATACTTTGTTCCCATGATGTTCGGCAGGTACTACTAAATCTTCTGCTTTCAAAGGCTCCAACCTGTCATGTTATGTCACTGTCTTGACGTACGGTACAGCATTCATAACTTGAATACATGTGTATATAACTTGAATATATGGGTATTTAAAATTTGTGTAGTTAAAATATATATATATATATATATATATATATATATATATATATATATATATATATATATATATATATATATATATATATATATATGTGTGTGTGTGTGTGTGTGTGTGTGTGTATAATTTCAACTACACAAATTTCACTAATATTTTCTTTACTATCTTTGGCGAGGGAGATCCAGTTTCGATACCGGTCGGAGTTTATGTAGTTTCGATCCCACGTTAAACTGTAGGTCCATGTCTGATACAGCCTACTAAAAGGGAAATTAAATTCGTATTAATTAACCAACCAAGCAATTATTTTCTTTAATTTGAAACTTAATTATTTATGATAAAAGATTTAAATTCATTTACGAGGAGCAATTTCATATTCACTCTGGGAACCTGAATATACAGGGTGTTTCAAAACAACACCGACAACGTTTTGGAGGTGATTCCTGACACTAAGATAAGACAAAAAGAATAGATCAACCTTGGTGCAAAAATGTTTCCTTTCGGAGTTATAGTCTGCCGAGAACATGGAAAAGATGAAGTTTAAAGTTTGGCCACGGACATATAATTTGAAGTACGCCAACTACCGCTCTAAAAAATGTTGTGGAAGTACCGCGGGATTCTGAAACTTGGGTATTTGGATAGAGGACATATTAGTTTCTAAGTGAAGTTTTGACCTGACTATTGTAGGTTCCATAGTTTTGGAGCTGTGTCCCTTTAAACGCTTAAAATTCATTTTTTCATGTTTTCGGCACCCTATAACTCCGAGAGGAAGCATTTGTGCACCCACGATGGTCTATACTTGTCTAATCTTGGTATTACCTGACCAGGATATTAGTGCGGTTTTTCGTGGAGGGCGCTAGTTTTGTGTTTACATCAGTTTCTAGGTAAGCGCGGTGGGACAGGGGAACCTAGAGCGTCACTCTGCAGTGTATCCAACGATTTTCAAAAGTTGCAGTTTACATGTTATAAGTACCCTAATCTGTTTCGCTTAATAAAGAACTCCATAAATTATATAGTTGTTATTGAATGCAGTAATGGTTATTCCTGCAGTAATGCAGATGTATTGTAGATAATAGCATATGCTTGGAAATTAACAATTTAAGAACAAGATAGCACACAAGTGAATTTCTACCGTGTATTAAGCAGATAAGATATAAAAAAATGATTACGTTTTATTTGATTTCATTATAAAACAGTAGAAACCTGTAAAACTCAGTAATAAGATGTCGACGACTAAAAGATTAATTATGGGTTGGTAGCTTAGATACTTGCGCAATATCTTGTAACTGTAAGTTTAAATCAACTTAAGGCTCGCGATGCTTGTATTTGTTTTAATGTAGGTCTATCGATTGACAAGTAAATTATTTTCTTGAGTTGTAGCCAAGAAAGAATTCCGATACGTTTCCACTCGAGAACTGTGGAAGTTCTCTTCGTTGGTCTATTGGCTAGAGCATGTGTCTTTGTTGCACGTGGTTCTGTGAGAGCCCAACAATTAATTTTACAATCTTTCACTTTCATTAATCATCTGTCTCCTCTAGCATAAAGAGCATAATCAACGGACATTAAACTAAAGTAATTTCATTTCATTTTTTCAATGAATGTAAACCCTTTGGGGGAAAAGGAAGTGAAGAAGAAATTTTCCTTAATTTTTTAAAGGGCTACGGGATTGGATAGCTTGTCTTTCGGGATTGCCTTGTAAAAACTGATTACAATGCATATTTCTTTTAGGATTATTATCGTAATCCAGCCTTTGGTAAATGTGAAATAAAAACATCGATAAAACATCAGCGTATCGGTAATGTAAGCATAAATATCATTGGTTCAATACACAATAAATTCACAACTTTTGTTTATGAGTATAGAAATTCCCTTTGAACTCCTTCTGAATTTCTTTCAGACCCTAGGTCTCTTGTGACAAAGAATTAATTATACTGTTTTCATGCACAATATAATTTTGAAACTTGGGAGCCTAGTGTTGCCTTTGTGTCTGTAATACATAATCATTTGTCGATTGACTTCAGAAGACTCAGTTTAGCCCGTGAGCATAAGCTGCATATAGTTCAAACATATCAGATGTACGGTCTTGTTTAACAAATCCTGTGTGCACATATGAAAATCAAAGACAAAGGCAATCAATCGTCTTTAAACAGCTGTATTTTTATTTCAAGTGTAAGTACTAAAATGTGCTTCGTATAGTTCCAAGAGGGGATCCTTAAAAAAAAACTGAACTTTTTACCTAACATTGGCGTACCTAACATTGGCACTCATCTTCTTCTTCATGATTTGATGTAAGAAGCGGCCGCATGATTTCCGGCCAATTGTTTCATCGCCGGTATCTTTGAGCAATGAGATGGCAGTGGAAGACAAACTTCGTTCTTCTAACTTGATATTTTGAAAAAACTTACGCAAGTGGTTTTGTTACTTAAATACATATCTATTCACTCTAATCAATTTCAAAAGTACCATTTACTTTATAATAACACAATGAATGTAAGAGTTACCATGAAAATGTATTTTGTATTTCATTTTTAATATGAAATTCATTTTTTTCTAAATTTCTCTGGATCTAAAATCAATTGTCAGGCTCCCCACTTTAAATTTTAATCGCTCCCCTACCGCCCCCAATGTAACATTGGATTTATTTCTTTTAAATAAATTTTTCAAAATATGGTAGAAATACTGGATTTTTAAATTACGAAACCATGCTAAATAATGACAGGTTAGATATAAGAGAAAGTTATCTTTATCTACCATCTTACTTAGGGGCGGATCCAAACCTCCTTCGGAGGCGGTTAGATTATCAGTTTCTCTGTCACCAGTCTTTTGCAGCACATCCGAAAATGATCTCAATGCAAATTTGTTACTGAAGGTACTGTCAATCGATCGATCACATGGTCCAAATTGGTAGCAATTTTGAAGACGTCTTATCTCAAAGCTACATAATAAAACTTGCTGTAAACAATGAAAGCGCAGTTGCCAAAGTATAACTTTGATTCACAAAGATGAACTTTGAGGTTTTGTTAACAGATGAAGTAGGAATTCCTTACACTCTAATGCTACGAAGTTCTCAGTGTTCCTTTGTACAACACTGAGGTTAGTTTGTTCGCAAGTTATTGTCAAATTAATATGGAGGGTGTATGTACTTTTTTTTGCAGTCCCTTAAAATGTTCTGGAAATAACTTACATAACTTTTGAAATTGTGTTTGTCTTAACTTGAACATATGCGTGAAGTGGTTTATTATGAACAGGGCAAAAACAACTGTGATAGATTAATTACAAGTAATCCGGTTAGAAACACTGTTGTTTGTATTTTAGTTCCAAAACCGTCCGCCCGCACTCGTTCGCTGGTCAGGATATATCAGGAATCACTTCCCAAACGTGGTCAGTGTTGTTTAGAAACACCATATATATGACATTGAGATGCATCTATTTACGTTTTTTTGTCTCATCTTGCAGAAACGAAAAACCCGTATCACTTATTCTTTAAAATTCTTTATTCTTACTTACGTTGTTTGGATTCCGCGTAATAGATAAAGCTCTGTGACTGCTTTTTATCTCTGATTGGTCCATTTGCAGATGTTGTGTGTTATACCCGTGGAAGCGCTATGTGTTATTGAAATGCTTATCGTGTCATGACAACTTGCTCCTTTACAACGTTTGGCTATCTCTTCTCGTTTTCGCGCTATTACCTAAAGTATGCTTTGTTATCCCAATTTGACAGCCCTATTATACCGCCTAAATATGCATATGCGCCGCTATAAAAAATACGTGTCGCTTATTTTTTGATGTTCTACAAACCTGAGAAGTTTGATAAAAATCGGCGTGTATCACCTGGGAAACCTTACTTGTTAGTTTTCTTCTTATTAGTGTTTGTTATCAGGGAAAGACTTTATGTCCATCCTATAGTAAATTTAGTGCTATAGACTATATCTTTTCTTACAATATAAACCATTATTCGTTCTGGTTTCATACTTTTGCGTATGGGAATAGCTTTTCAAATTGTATGGTTGAATATATGTTTATTAAACATTAGAATCAAGATTAGAGACAGTAATGTTTGTTTACTCACCTATCTGCAAAAAATTCAGAAGATCGTACATCGATATAGTCACAAGTTGGAAGACAGTAGCAAGGGCGACTGAAACGCTTGGTTTGTGCTGAAAGAAAATGATTTCGTCATTTCCATAAACTATTATTTATCAAGTTTGTTTTACAAAGGAGAAACATCATACTAAACTAGTATCATCTTATTGATCAATCGCCTCAATTGTAGGAAGATATATTAACGTGATTGTGAGAACTGATATTTTAGAAAGCTGATTATACAGGGAGTTTCAAAACAAAACTGACAACGTTTGGGAGGTGATTCCTGACACCAAGATAAGATAAAAAAAAGTACAGACTAACCTGGGTGCACAAATGCTGGGTGCGCTTCCTTTGGGAGTTAAGCTGCAGAGAACATGAAAAAATGAACTTTAAAGGTTCATAGCTCCGAACCTATGGGATCTACAGTTGTCGGGTCAAGACTTCACTTAGAAACTAATATATGCCCTATCCAAATATCCAAGTTTCAGAATCCTGCGAAACTTTCATAAGTTTTATTGAGGTAGTTGGTGAGAACTTCAAATTATATGCCGGTAGCCAAACTCCCTCTATAAAAATTGTTGCATGAGTACCTTAGGATTATGAAACATATTCCTGAAAAGCGTTCATATTAGTTTCTAAGTGAAGTCTTGACCCGACTACCATAGGTCCCATAGTTTTGGAGCTAAGGACCTTTAACGTTCATTACTTCATGTTTTCGGCAGCCTATAATTCCGAAAGGAAGGATTTATGCACCCAGGTTAGTTTATAATTTTTGTCTTATCTTGATGTCAGAAGGAACCTCCCAAACGTTCTCGATGTTGTTTTGAAACACCCTGTATAAAGAAAGGTATTAGAGGATCCTAATTTTGTACTTCAACTTTTCATAAAACAAATATTTTCGAAGGATTATAACCTTTACAGTATTACCCAGGATTTTAATTTTCTATTAAAATACAATTTAATTATTCTTAAAGAAGTATAAAGAAGTTATAAATGAAGTTGAAAACATATTAGGAGATTAGATTTATAAATAAAGAAATGTAATGATTCTTGGAAAACACTCAACAATTTTCATATTATCTGCACGTGCATGACAAGGTAGAAAGTTAGGTTTGATTTCGTGTCTTCCCAGTTACACATTTGCACTCCCTAAATTTCCAACCAAAGAGTTTTCGATTTCAAAAATACTAAAGAATATAGTCTATTATATTTAAACGTACCCAGTTGTTGAGCATAGCACATTAATCCGCTGATTGTACATTCGTTATATTTTCCTGAAATATATATGAAACATTTGTTATTGTTATATACAGCACAAAATTACATGTAATGAAATCTACTATTTAGTTGACTAATTGATTACATAATGTAATTAAGGAATTTGATCGAGCTGGTGCACACTAAGTCTTTGTATGAATGTTTGTAGAGAAAGAAGTGACTTTAAGCATTAACACATACGTATAGTGCATAGGGGTTATATATTCTAAAGCTAGAAACACTACTTCGAGTTACAAGGAACTTATTTAGTAAGATTTTGTAAAATATATATTGTGTACATATTTAGTCATATATATTATGTATCATCTCTGTTATAGAAACAGTCTTGACGAAAATTTTTGATGCTAAAGAACTTGATTTATCCGTCAGTTAAGAAAGAAACATGAAAAGCGAAATCAAAATAAAACATTGCAAAACCATTTTGCTTACAGATTTCTGTAATTCCTGAATTTTTAGGGTTCCAACCTTTCGACTTTCCCATGGAGTATTGGTCACGGAGGTTGAAAACAGGAAGGAAAATAATAGAAACATCAAAGAATAAAAAGGAACGGACTTACCAAGACAAGACCTGTGTTGTACATTGTTCAGTGCCCCAGCGATATCGAAATGAGGTGAAACGAACATAAAATAGGGCGGAGTCAATTTGCACGCTTTCTTGTTCCTTGCTGCAAAGTGGCCAACTCATGTTTTTATTTTTATTGCCATGTCAATCCTGTGAAAATTTTGTAATTACTGCCTCCCATTCGTTACTCAACTATCCCTTATATAGACTTAATTTTGACCTTTTAAGTGAACAAATACATTTTAAAAACACAATCTCTTTACTTAATTTTTAGTTCCGAGGAAAAATGTTTGAATCTTCTATTCTTTATTGCGTTTCTTTTCAATGTTTCGATTAACTCAACACAGGGTAGAAGATTCAAAAATATTACTTGAAGCTAGAAATAGAGTAGAGAGACTAGGGTTTGAAAATTCACTTGTTCATTAAAAAATAAATCTAGATAAAGGATGGTTGAGTAACGAATGGGAGGCAGTAATTACAAATTTTCACAGCATTGACGTGGCAATAGAAATAACAACATGAGTTGGCCACTTTGCAGCAAGGAACAAGAAAGACACGCAAATTGACTCCGTCATATTTTATGTTCGCTTCACCTCATTTGAAGATCGCTGTCGAATTGGACAACGTGTTTCCTTTGTTAAGTCCTTTTCTTTTCATTCTTTGATGTTTCTATTATTTTTCTTCCTTTTTTTAATCTCCGTGACCATGACTACAGGGAAAAGTCGAAAGCTTGGAGCCCTAAAGATTCAGGAATTACAGAAATGTGTAAGTAGAACAAGATAAAGCAATAAAAATTTCCAGGCTATATAATAATTTAACTTATATACTACTTCAAAAGTAACAAATTTGAGTGATGTCACAGTTGGTATATAGTTTGTAATTAAATAGAAAAACTTGATAAACCGTAACTCGTAGTAAATTTTACCTGAATCGTAATATCCTGGCAGGAAGCAACCACACATTTTGATGATATTTTCATATTTACATTGTATTCTACAAGCTGTAGCAGAATATGTATTACTCACATCTAATATGACTTCATCTCTAAATATACACTTGCGTTGGCTTACTGATAATTTTCTAACAGCTTCTGTACTCAGTGTTTGAAATAGCTCAAACTCTAAAGCAAGTATATTAGGCTCATCTTCGTTGTATAAATAAGAAAGATAGTTATTCCTCTCATCAGGAATTTCATAAGGCGAAAGGATAAAAATCTGAAAGTAATATAGTATGGACGAGTATTTAAAAAAGCAGTTAAACATTACTTCACAATATTATAAAAGAATAACTATACGGTCTTTCTTTGAGTATTTCATCAGATATACAGAGAAAAAAGTAGAAGGATAATGTAACTTATAGAACAGAGAACTACGTATAAGATATCCTGTCGAGCATCATATTGAAATGCAGTCATGTATAGTGTTGACAGGTTGAAAGTATATAGGTTTTAGTGAGGAGGAAAACAAAACTAATGGAACAGGTTGGACGATAACAGTGTAGAAGAGATAAATAATAATAAATGAGAAACAAAATCTATGTAAGAATAATTGTGAAAATCATATCCAAAACCTGCCAAGTCCATTTTAACGTAAATTTAAATTAAAATAACGGTTTCTCCTAATTTTACATGGCCCGTTATCTGCAAACAGACAAAATATGTGGAGAAAAAGTTTCTCCACACATTTTGTCTAGTTTCAGATAACAGGAAGTGCCAGAAAATTTGAAACAAAGAGCGCTATTTTAGTGCTTGTTCAAAATTAACTTTTGAGGCAGGTTTTGGAAATGACCTACACCATTATGCAAACCATAAGAAATACATAAAAAGAAGTAAAGTCTATAAATATAATCTTTTCTCCTAGTCTTATATAGCTATGGATGTTCTAGCTTCCTGTCAGTTTAATAGATTCTAAAATTTGTGTATCATGTAGTAAAGAAACGATAGACTTGCGAAACACAAGGCAAACAAACCTTTAAACATTCTATTTTAAGATGAATACAATATTTAATGTTGAATGAAATTGATAGAATATTCATAAAACAAATTCTCTTTTATCTTTTGGTGTTTGGTTTGGTAGGGAAAGTATCGACAAATGGGGTATCAGAGACGAAGTGAATTTTTTGTAATGGAGCAATAGACAAAACATGATTAACATGAAAGGACACAAGCGGAGAAGTACAACGTTATTTTTCTCATGCTTCTACTGTACATAGTAACGAAGTTATGAACATAAGAATGGTTGTAAACAGGAAAATAACTGACCCTACTTGACTCAGTACCTCAGTAAGTATGCCATCTGAAGTGCCAGACACAGCCGTCCTTGACTCGGAGCAAGTTGTGATTAACGAGCCACGATATCATGCCAGTTCATAGCAGGTGGTCGTAGTGGTACGAGTGAAGACGATGGTGTTTACAAATGTAGAAAAAGCAGAACAATGAAGTGCCCCAGGACGTTATATTAGGTCTAAGAGACATGCTGAATATGTACTGTATATCTCTATTGTAAAATTTCATAGAGAAAATTCTTCGTGTTATTGTTATCAGTTGAAAAGGTTGCTCTCTATCCGAAATATTGATCCTTTCTTGCTGCAAGTTTTGCCAGTCCTTATAATAGACCAATGATTAGAAAACATATAATTACAATTAAAACATATATCAGGTAATTATACCTAGAGTAATTATACCGAGTAATTATAAATTAACATAATATATTGTGTTTGCTTCTATACAGAACTTGCATTATACTTTTATTCCTAAAAATATATAGAACATTAAATACTTTTATAGCTTCTATTCAATTTATGATCGTACCTTTGATTTCTCCAACGGAAAGAACACATTAAATCTGAGAAGTTCTTGTCGACTGTCCACAGTTTGAATCTCCTTTGTTTCATTTATGTTACGTTTCCTTTTATAAATAGAAAAAGAAGCATATATGATATTCACTATAGATACTTTATAAATATGTTAAATTATTATAGTCATTACAAATATTGCTGTTATCAATACGAAAATGTGTCAAGCGCATTCTGTCCATATTGAATCAACTATTTAGAATAAGCTTTTTTTAAATTTTATAATACGAGGGCAGTCAGAAATTTCCCGAGATGTTGTTGTAGTTTGGTCATTTGTGATGCAATATCAATGAGTCGTGTGCAGTACAGTCCTTAGGTTGCCTTATCATGAAATTGACAAGTGTGAACAGGTTCATAACAGGCAGTGTACGAGTAGCGTAGCTGAACGGAGGAATGTGTGTGTGTGGTGATAAGTTGGCACAATGTCACAGATCGAACAACGCAGAAACGCCAAGTTCATGGGCAAATTGGGGTAAATCTGCTTCAGCCACTTTAATAGTCTTAAAAAATAACAGTTTAACATTATTGGAAATTTGGTTCTTTCCAAAGCTAAAAATGGACCTTTTCTGTTTTGCCAATGTAGAAGGCATGAAAACCAAGACGACGGCTGAATTTCGGAAGATACCAGAAGAAGACTTTCGTTGGTGTTTCCACCAATCGTAGGAGCGGTGGAGCACGTGTGTCTGTTCCAAAGGTGTTTACTTTGAAGGTGATAAGGTAAAGGTGTAGTTACATTGTGGTAATTGAGAGCTAGAACAATATTCCGAGAACTTTTTCCCTGCTCCTCGTATATAGCAAAGCCTTCGTTGCTGCGCCTCGAAGAACCGCTATGTGTTAAAACCACAACTAGAGCTCTCAACCAGTTGGGTCGGGTCGAAAACCGATCCGACCCGACCCGTGACCCGAATTGACTGACCCGACCCGATGACCCGACCCGACCCGTGATCCGATCCGATTGACCTGACCCGACAACCCGACCCGAGCTAACCCGATTGACCCGACCCGACAACCCGACCCGAGTAGCCTGACCCGACAGACCCGACCCGACCCGTTTGAGAGCACTAACCACAACTTTTCAGGAGAAGAAAAAAGCATTCCGAACTCTTAAAAGTTTGCCAAATACACGGAAACACTTGAAAAATGTAAAAAAATTGGTTATGTATATAAATATGCACTGCACATTGTTGTAGCTTGCTTCAAAAGTATTATATTACTATTTTTGTGTTTATGTAGCACCTTTTGCGCCTGTATAAACACATAGAGGATTTGTATACACATTAATCAATGCGTACGTGATGAGAATCAGAAGCCTTTAATTCCAATCTATAATTTTTCATTGCTGGGGCGAAACAACTGAATATTAACTTATGACATTATAAAGGACGCTGCCTGACATCTTTCTGGTTTATTTGAACGACATAACTCATTTTCAACAAAAATGTCACATAGCGGTTCTTCGAGGCGCAGCGACGATATACAGTAAAATGATCTTACTTATGCAAACAGAAATTTTGCATGGAAAACATATATTTATGTTTTACCCACCAAATTATAATAAAATAAAGAACAACTTATTCTAAATGATTTTTCTTACGTTTGTTGCCTGTGCCATTACAAATCAAATCTACGTTTACCCTCAACAGTAGTTAACAACAAAGAAAATTATTTCTTACCTCGTTAAAACTGAATTGAATGTAATACACAATCCAAATTCTGTACCCAGTATGGATTGATCGAATACTTCCTTAGTAACATGCTCAGATACTGTGGTGCTTGGATTCATTACCTATTAAATTGAATTTAACGATCTGAGAAAATGGATATAAATGTATTATATCAAGTTGTATAAAGAAGTTTACATAGTACAAAAAGCACAAAGAATTGCTGATGAGGTTTATAAGATAAAAGTATACCACAATATATTCAAAACTATTTTATAAGTTCGCAATAACTACAAAGATTTTATGATTTTTACTCTACAATTATAGCTAATAGAAATTTTGGAGAAGTCTGATCAATGCAGAGAACTTATTACACATAAAAAGTGCAGTGAATTGTTCGATAATGTTTGTACAAGTTGTGGAGAAAATAACTTTTAGAGTCTTTTTATTTCGAGCGTGCCCCTTCTGTTGATGTGTGTTTTCCCGTTAACTACCTCGAAAGAGCAGGGTCAAATTGCTCCTCGGTTTGGATGCGGAAGAGTTCCCACAATAAATTATTTCAAGGAATTCGCTGTGCTCTGTCCTATTGGCCATTGTAAGTAGCCTACGATCTTCACTCGTCAAGACCAAATGACTGAATAACTAATCACAACAGAGCATTCTTCTTTTTCCTAAGCAAAGGAAGGGTTTCCTCCACCAGAGGGAGACGGGGGTGGAGCCGAAGTATGTTTTGCATATTTTCCGAGGGCACATCTGAAATAGACAGGCTCTAATATGTGTTTTCCGTGTTAGATTGGCATACATAGTAATGTATAAGTGAGACTTAAATCTAAAAATTCTTATTATATTCAAAGAGAAAGGTGCAATGTATTATAAAATTATATTTAAAAATGTAATTTTTATAATAATTTTTTACATAATAAAAATATAAAAACTAAATTTATCTTTTAAATTTAAATATAAAAACTAGATTTTATCTTTAATGCTGAAAATAATATAACCGAAGACCCACAACACTTCTGGACCTACATTAAAAGTAAATCCCGACATCTTTCTTCTGACTTTATGACCTATGACGGACGGAGTCTGACTAAAAATGATGAAATTGCGGAAGCTTTTGCTCAACACTTCCAGTCCATTTACAATAAATCCTCCTCCTCAACTAAAAATTGTATTGACTCACATGAGAAAAAAATACCTACATGGGGAATATCAGAACTTATTTCATATCATGGAGATTAGTTCAAGAGATATTGAGAATGCAATAAAGAAACTGAAACCGAATACGGCAATTGGGTCTGATAATATACCGCCTTATATTGTGAAGGGTTGTAGTAATATTTTGAAATATCCGCTATATACCTTATTTAACCTCTCAATAAGAACAAATGTTTTTCCGGACATATGGAAAGAGTCAATAATATACCCAGTCCCAAAACCCGGTAACAAAAATAGCATAGAAAACTATCGTCCAGTAGCTATATTACCAAAAATTGCAAAGGTATTTGAAAGTTTCATTTATGATCAGGTCATGCATCGTGTTAAATCTTCCATCTCAATATATCAGCATGGCTTCTTACAGAAGAGATCCACGATAACTAATCTCACCATCATTTCAGATTTTATAACTTCATTCTTAGATAATAATGGACAGGTAGATGTAATATATACATATTTTCATAAAACATTTGATACTGTGGATCATGGCATACTAATTGAGAAACTTGCCACTTTCAATTTTAGTCCCCCTATGATAACTTTTTTCAAGTCATACTTGAGTGAACGTAGACAATCCGTTCTATATAAAGAATTTAAAACTAAAAGCTTTCGTGTAAATTCCGGAGCCCCCCAAGGATCTAATCTTGGACCTCTTTTGTTTTTATTATTTATTAATAATCTGCTATTTTATATCCATAACTCTCACAAATTACTCTTTGCAGATGATTTGAAAATATTTGCAAATGTGAAATCTATAGATGACTGTCTACTTCCGCAACAGGACCTGACTAATATACTAAACTGGTGTACTACCAATAGACTTGAAGTAAATATTAATAAGTGCAAAACCATGACATACAGTAGAGGTGAAAAAAACGTATGACTTTACTTATTCGATAAATGGAATAAATTAAAAAAAATAGATATAATTAAAGATTTAGATGTGACATTTGATAAAAAATTAACCTTTGCGCATCATGTGGCAAATATTACCAAAGATGCATATAGAAATCTTGGGTTTCTTATCAGAACGACCAAAGAATTTATAAATGGTAACACATTAAAATTGCTTTATTTTTCTTACGTAAGATCAAAAATTGAATATGCCTCACTTATTTGGAACACTTCTGTGAAAACACGTAGCCAAAAAGTAGAGCAGATACAAAGCAAAGTCATACCAATTTCTCACGTACAAGAGGACAGGACTTTACCCAAAATACAAACCGTATGATAATTTACTTGATAACTTTACACTACAGACACTTGAACAAAGACGGACGTTGAACGATCTTCTTTTCTTACACAGACTTTTCCACAACAAAATAGACTGTATAGACATAACTACAAAAATAGTGATACAAGTTCCATCCATCAAAACACGCAAGGGACATAGTGACCTATTCTAGTGCAGAAAGGCACGTACAAATGCACTGAATATGTCACCTACATGGAGAATTTGTGCTACATACAATAAAATCATTAAAGATTACGAAGATGTAGACATATTTCATTGTTCAGAAAAATCATTCAAAAACTAGTATTGAGTGTTTTGTAAAAAGAAAAAAAAAAGTAAAATGTATTATTTCAATTTAGTATTCTGCGTTCAAGCATCAGGTTCACTATATATATATATATATTGGTACTCAAGTTTTATGTTATACTGTAACATTATGTATTTAAGTTCATATGTAGACACTGTAATTGGGCAGTAATGCCTGTTGTGCTGATAAATAAATAAATAAAAATATATACGAAATCTTTGAAATGAAATGTAATCTTTGTTTTATGCTCCAGCTGCTGGCTAGCTAAAGGAGACGGTGATGATGAGAAATGAAGACGATAGTGGAATGAATAAAATAGTAGTGGACGTAAAACTTTCATTTAATCTCATTTCATTTTTGTTACTACAGCTACTACTACTACTACTACTACTACTACTACTACTACTAATAATAATAATAATAATAATAATAATAATAATAATAATAATAATAATAATAATAGTATTAATAATAATAATAACAATTGTGTAAGTACTATAAGTTTATTATCATGTCGCTCACTCGAAAATTTTATGGCCTTTCTTGGTCATTACTGATTGTAACTTCTCAAGTTTTCTTTTCGTATCACATAGGTAATATTATTATTACGCATGCTAATTATTATATAGCAAATGATGAAAAAATACCTTTAACTGTATTTCACTTAATAAAATGTTGGGTATTCTTGGATCATTTTCATATTTTGAGAATTTTTGTAATGTTGAACTCCTAAGGTTTGCAACAGTTTCAAACAATTCGGAGTAAAATTTCTTCTCCTTTGATGATATCTTACCAAATAAACTGGAAAGAAATAAAAATTAAAAAAAATAAAATAACGCTTCTCACATAAAATAGAAATTCAATTTACCTAATGTATTTCGATGTAAACTTGACTCGATAAGAGCGTATGTATATATATAGGATGTTTCAAAACAACACCGACAACGTTTGGGAGGTGATTCCTGACACCAAGATAAAACAAAAAGTATAGACCAACCTGGGTGCACAAATGCTTCCTTTTGAAGCTATAGACTGCCGAAAATATGAAAAAATGAACTTTAATGGTCCATAGCTCCAAAACTATGGGGCCTACCGTAGTCACACTAAGACTTCACTTAGGAACTAGTATTTGCGCTATCCAAAAATACATATTTCAGAATCCTAAAGTAGTCACGAAGCAATTTTTACAGGGGGAGTTTGGCTACTGCCATATAATTTGAAGTACTCTCCAACTACCTCCATAGAAATTGTTCCGGAAGTACCACAAGCCTCTGACACTTGGATATTTGGATAGGACACATATCTACTAGTTTCTAAACGAAGTCTTGACCCGACTACGGTAGGTCCCATAGTTTTGGAGCCATGGGCCTTTAAAGTTTCTTTTTTGTTCACGTTTTCGACAACCTATAACTCGAGAAGGAAGCATTTGAGCACCCAGGTTGGTTTATATTTTTTGTCTTATCTTCGTGTCAGGAATCACCTTCCAAACGTTGTTGGTGTTGTTTTCAAACACCCTATATATATTTGAAGTTGCACACCTGAAGTTGGAAGTACATTTAATGTCTGGGTTGCCAACGGTCAGGTGGTGTTAGAAAAAACTTAATACTACGTGATAAGTGGTAGAACTGCAGTTTGCAGTGAATTGGGCAGACGATGATAATATTAAATGGGTGATATCTCTGGTTTCTAAGGAGACTTGTTTGCTTAAGCAGCTTTGTGAATTCTAAAATACACTTTTTTACGTTTACAGAATGCTACTTCACCAGAATTCCTCACTTCTTTAATTTATTTGCTAATTTGGAAGCCATGCATTTTTGAAGTTTTTATTGTAAACTATTTATTGTAAAATATTTTTTTCAGGATCACAATATCTAGGACGTATCATAATTTCAGTTATTTTCACCGAAATCCAGAACATTATTATCTTCGGTTCCTGTAAAAAAAATAAATAAATAAATAAAATAAAATAAAATAAAATAAAATAAAATAAAATAAATTAAAATAAAATAAAATAAAAATAAAAAAGTGGCCTAGTAGAGGCCAAACGATCAGTGAGTGGTAGTTGTGCCCATTAAGACTTTTCCTCAGGGTCACAATATCTACGACATATCACGGTTTGAAGCTATTCCACCGAAATTAAGGATATCTTATTTTCTGTTTCCTAAAGAGCGTCTCGGTAGTGGCCAAACGGTCAGTGATTTGTGGTTGTGCCCATTGAGATTTTTTCCCATAAACACAATATCTACGACATATCACAGTTTCAGGCAATTCCACCGAAATCCAATTTCCGTAAGGATTGTGCGGAGTGCTTTGTTATTTCGAAGGGGGCATTGCCCCTTCAACCATTTTCTCGCAAAAAACATAAAACCCGTATTTCCTATTTTGAAATCATCTTTAGATCAGCAGAGTTTCAGTTGATTAATGTGGCCCTTTTAACCAAGGGGACCCTTTTTTGAAAAGGGGCCTTTACCCCCTTAACCTATTTTTCGAAAGAAACAAGAAATGCTCCTCGATGTGCTATACTATTTTTGGTCTAGTACATTGGTGCCAAGTTTGAAGAAAATCGAATGTCGAGAAACCCTTGGGAAATTATCTCTTTTACACTTTCACCTGGACTTGATGGGTTTTACAATTAAGCTTACATTTGTTACTGGAAATACTTTCCTAATGTCTTCTATACTCTTTGCATCTTGTATATGCCAAATATTAGTCTTGCCATAGATAAAGTTGACTGGTGCCACCGCAAATAATTGTTTCGAAATTCAAGTTCTTCAGTAATTTTATACTAATGGCTTCTATATTTTTATCTTCTTTTTGCCCGCCAATCAACTATATCAGAATTTACAAATGCTTCCAAACTTATATGCTATAAATAATAACGCCTACAAACGTATATGTCATAAAAAAAGGTAAGTGCTAAGAATCCATCAATATGAGCTAGATAACTACTAAAGTAGCTTGCATCTATTCCGGTTAAGAGCAAGGTGAAGCTAAAGGGCCGGGATGCCAGTGCGGAATGTGAAAAGACAGATTTGCCTTTTTTTCTTTTAAAAAATCCGTATTTTTAGTCTGAAACATACAGGAAGAAAATAAATGAAAATGAAATCTTTGAGTTTTACGTCCCACGGTTATGCCTGTTACGCCAAAGGAGACGGTGATGATGAGTAATGAATGAAATGTTGGAATGAAGAAAGTGGGAGGATACGGGAGAACCCCGAGAAAACCCACGCACACGGTGTTTGTCCACCACAAAGTTCACTTGGCGGGGGCTGGGATCGAACCCGGGACCCTAAGCACCAGAGGTGAACGCTCTACCACCGAGTCACCGTAGCCCCAACATACAGGAAGAATAGCCCAGTTTAGACGGGGATTTTCGAAAGAAAATCTCAGTGTACATTACAAGCGTGAAGCTTATCTGCTGTTTCTTTCGGCACGGTATAGCATTTTGCGCCTTCTGGCATTGGTCCCTAGGACACATGTCCTGCTTGCCCCATTCTTCATTTGTCTTTCTATATATAGTATATACACAAAAATTTCTTGTAGCAAAATGAAAAGTGTTATTTATTATTGGTCACGAACGACAACCTTTTAGCTCGACAAAAGTTCATTCGTTTGGACTTTTTCGAAATCTACACATGAGAATCAGCTCTCAAGCATGCCACAGTATTTTGTTCAGCTTAATGCGTTCTATCGACTGATTTCTCTTAACTTTGACTGTACGTTACGATCTCTCAAACCTGAAGCAGAAACCTTGCCATCAAAGAAGATAGCTTCACCGAGTGTGTCAGTGAGCATTCCGAAGTCTGAAACCAGAACTTCAGATATAAATTGCGTTTCTTCGTTCAGAGTTCGCAGAAAGTAACTTACATGTCAAAGTGACAATTATAAACCATGTTTGTGTTCCTTATCTTTTTAGCTGTGAGATTATTGATTTCGTACTCTTAAGACTTGATCTCAAATTTTAACACTGCGTTTGTTATTTTGAACACCCTTAGTCTTAATTGGCTGAAAAGACGCGATTTAACTCTCACATACCACCTTTGGTGCTACCTGAGTGAAGTTTCTACTAAGCCTATATTAGTTATGTACTGTCAATTATTTGTTTCGTTGGCGAACTCTAGGTTTCTCCAATAGCTTAATTCTTTAGTTTTAAGCCAAATGCAATTCAGATTTTAACCTGCATAAAACAAAATAATAAAACAATATTTATTCCCTAAAATGATATATTACTTACTCTCTTATATATCGTCTCATTGTGCGAGTATGAATTAAGTTATCTGGGCACAATATGACAGCTGGTAATGGTAATTTCCACTCTATATAGTTCCTCTCTATTGTAACCACAGTGGGATCATCTTCATATTTCCTCCATCTATTCCAGATGAACACGGTTGCGGATATCAAACAAAAAACGATAAGAAGTGACCAAAATAATCTGAAATTTTAACAATACAACGCATTTTTATGTCTAATATGCACAAATATTACTTAGCTTCAGAATCAAAGGGTTAATCTACAAGGAAAAGATAAGGTGTGCATATAAAAGTGTCGGTTAATGCCAGGGGGTGCTCTTAACCTATGTCCAGAGCCACTACTCTTACGCTCTCTTCACAGTGACGTCACCAGCGAGGAACTTCGAGCTTGTCGTCTGCTTGGCGCGCAAAGATTTGCTAGTAAGACCACAAACAATTCGTTATATATTTATTTAGTTTAGGTTTTTGCTGTGTTGAATTGTGTTGTTTCTTTTCCCGTGGCAAATTTTTGTGGACACATCTTTCTATTGTACGTTTTTGAGTACGTGGACGAATATTATTTAATAAAGAAAAAGTCAATATCTCGGAAAATTTCTTTACCTGGGCTTGCCTGTACAACATGCAATATTGCAAGATTGTGTGGTGAACTTGAGTACTTGTGTGCATATTTATTATTAAGTGTATTTGTGCCTTTCCTTTCGTGTAATATAGTGTTTTTTGTTAGTGTGCATGTGTGTTTGTGAATTCTTGTGCTGTAGCAACGTAAGGGAGTCACAATAAGAGATAAAAGATACAGGTATTGTTTGCCACAATTTCCTTAAAGACTCTCACATTGCTAAACAATGGGTTCACGCATGTAAAAGAAAAGATAAACTTTAAAAACGCGACTGTTTGTAGTGTGCATTTCTCAGAAGAACATTATTTGCGAGATCTGAAATCTGAACTTCTACGCTTGCCGCCCAAGAAAATTCTGAAACCAAATGTAGTTCCCTCAGTCCAACTAGGCATTCAAAGTCCAATTCCTGCACAAAATGAAACAAGTTATGTTGAAGGTTGTCTTTCATCTCCAAGTGTTCCACCTGATAGAACAATAAGATATGAATCACGAGAAGTCAGAAAACGGGCTCTGAAAAACGTGTCTACACTTTCTCCGAAAAAGAGAAAATTAGATAAGGGAACAAACGGAATTTAGAGATTTTAATATTGAAATGGAACAACTAAAAACAAAATTAGTAATTATGGAACAGTCGAACAAAAATCTCAAAATGCAAATTATTAATCTCAGAGTTAGAAATGCTGTGTTGCGTTGTACCATAAATAAGAAGAGTAAAGAAATCAACTCTGAAAAGAATAATCTTAATGATAAAGTAAAACCTGGTGTTAATCAAATCACAGAAATTATTTTCACTCCTACGCAAATAGAGTATCTTATAAGTAAAAAAGAAAAGAGCGCATTGGAATAAAGATGACGTGAATAAAGCTCTGATGATACGCACTTTATTTATTATTTTTTAAAAAATACTTTCTATACATCCGAAACAGCATGAACTTTTCACTTACAGGACTATCCACTTTCAGAAAGTGGATCATCCTTCGTGGATCTCTCGTGACTCGGATGGATTCACATAACCACTAATTGAAATTAGGAAGTCAGGACATACATTTTGTGCACAAATTCACACAAGAGGTTAGAAAAACTACAAGGCGAGACAAAAAAAGTTATTGTTTGAAAATCAAGTCACTACAAGACGAGAAAACCTCATTTCTTGTCTTGTTAGCAGGCCCATATCCACGGAGTGTCTCGGGGGTGGTCCCCCTAAAATTTTCACGGTAGGCTTTCAAATGAACTATCACATGGTTGGATCGAGGCCCCCTAACTTCTACCGGCCTCCCTACATTTTCGGTCTGGCGATTGGCCTATTAGTTAGCATGCAAAGTATTTAGATATAAACCGAATCCATTTTTCTGGACTGTATACTATTGATGTCACGAAGTGCAATTATAGCGTCAAAAATGGGTACATTAAACATAACCTGTGGTGGATAGTCGGCATGATGTTTAAGACGGATGGTCCTGTTTTAACATTCATATGGAGCAGATATGAATTGCCAATTTTAAACTTTGAACAAAATAAAATGCCGTATATTGAATATATTGAATTTTGTGCCGTATATTGAACAAAATAAAATGCATTGATAATTTATTATTATTATTATTATTATTATTATTATTATTATTATTATTATTATTATTATTATTATTATTATTATTATTATTATTATTATTATTATTATTACCCATTGCTTTAAATATTTATTGAAATATTCCTAGGCCTAACAGTACTCACAAAGTAATCTATTTATGCTAGGTGCGGAACTCACCTTTCATTCGTTTCGCAATTAATTTAACTCCAGAGCTCGGAAATTTCAGAAATTACCCTGGTAAAGCACATATTTATCTGGAACTTTGCATAAATACATTCACAGTAACATTTCAGATATAAATAAATTTAAAATGTAGTTATAATTCAAGAATTATCTCTCATCAAACAATAAATAAATGATCATACAATATAGGTACATTGTTAAGTTTCTATAATATTAACTGCATTAAGAAGTTCTATTTAGTGCTGGATTATTTATTTATTTATTTATTCGTAGTTTTGTGTGTAGGAGGATGTTGTGACAGCGAAAATGTTATGCATAAAGAAAGAAAGAAGACATATTCTGCCTGCTTCTTACGCCACTATACCTATTGCTTCTCCTCGCTGGTGACGTCACGCAAAACGGAGAGCGAAGCGTCTGAGTTTATAGCCCAACAGAAACTACACATGGAAGACAAATATATATAATTTATATTATGCTAACTGAAATGCCAGTTCTGCGCACGGGGAGAATGCTTTGATAAAAAAATATTTGAACTGCATTGGATATCCATTTCAATGAAAGTGTAGTCATTAAAGTCATTCTGTCCCTTAGGATGACGCATCATTATTATTAATTATAAAATCTCTGTAAGTTATCTTTCTCTTATGATGACGCATCATTATTATTAATTATAAAATCTCTGTAAGTTATCTTTCCCTTATGATGACGCATCATTATTATTAATTATAAAATCTCTGTAAGTTATCTGTCCCTTAGAATGACGCATCATTATTATCAATTACAAAATCTCAGTAAGTTATCTTTCCCTTATGATGACGCATCATTATTATCAATTATAAAATCTCTGTAAGTTATCTTTCCCTTATGATGACGCACCATTATTATTAATTATAAAATCTCTGTAAGTTATCTGTCCCTTAGAATGACATCATTATTATCAATTACAAAATCTCTGTAAGTTATCTGTCCCTTAGGATGACGCATCATTATTATTAATTATAAAATCTCTGTAAGTTATCTGTCCCTTAGAATGACGCATCATTATTATCAATTACAAAATCTCTGTAAGTTATCTGTCCCTTAGGATGACGCATCATTATTATTAATTATAAAATCTCTGTAAGTTATCTTTCCCTTATGATGACGCATCATTATTATTAATTATAAAATCTCTGTAAGTTATCTTTCCCTTATGATGACGCATCATTTTTATTAATTATAAAATCTCTGTAATTTAGGTAGAGAAATTTAACATTACTCAGATATACTGAACGAATGGTGGATAGTACTTTTAAGTACGGCCCTGTTCTAATCTCCTTGCTCCCAAAAACTATTATTAATATTCATTGTAAAATAACATCTGCAAGTATAGCTGCTAGTTTAGCTAATAAATAATAAAACAATAATAGTATAACTAATAATAGCAGAAGTTTATTAATAGGTTGTATTAATTATAATTTTCTTGCAAAATGCAGAAGTAAAATTACAATCACAATTCATATGAGGCATAAAAGGAATTTATCTTACCTTGTCCAATATGAGTCTCCTTTTTTGGTAATATTTGAAAAACCGTGAAGAGAGGTTTGTTGAAAATACTTTTTGATGCACGTCATAGTCACACCATCAATGACTTAAAGGTAAAGTGCACTCACTCTTTACGTTGATGAACCACAAGCCTCGTAAAAAGCAGTACGTTAAAAAAAAAAGAAATCTGCAAAAATCCATATACATATAAGGCTTCCGCCACTTTCTGCAAATTCATAGAAAAGGAAAGAGTGAAAGTAAGCATAAACATCTCTTCGTTATATTCAAAACACACTAGATACACTTTCTTAAAATTCAAGTAATATTACTAGTCCCGTAATTACAATATTACTTCGCTGACGAACGTTAATCATAATTATTTATACTGTCTTATTCAAATACTAATGATTACCTATTTCTCTTTAAAGTATCTTGTACTCTCTCATCCATAAAGAGAGGTAAATTTACTTTACATACTTATTTAAAGTACTTTTCTTAAAAGCATATATATATATATATATATATATATATATATATATATATATATATATATATATAAAATGAACCTCAAATATATGCACAAACTATCTGTGTCTGCGGAACAGTCTATTGTACCATTTTGCTTCTGTTCATAGGTACATTTAACTATTTTTCATGCAAGAAATCACTTCCAGTATTTTCTCCATATCTTTCTGTTCCGTTATAATTGTTAGCATTTGATTGTCTATTCCAAGCTGGCACCTCTATCACTTGCTCACGACGTGGAATTCGACAATATGTAAGAGGACTTTTTGACTTCTTTTAATGTCACGAATCATCTTCCCGGAGTTTGTGCACATCTTTCAGGCTCACCCTGTATATATAGCTGGCATAGAAAAAACGTGTAAAGCCGTCAGTTTATGTGTATAGCAAAATATTATACGAACAAGCAAGAATTAGGGAAAACTATGATTATTAAATTTTTATAAATACGAGAATATTTAAGAAAAAAATATGAACCTTTTAAGAAATAATTTTCTAAGATAATAACACTTTATGAACGTATATTTAGCTTTCCCACAATCATTATCAAATTACATAAACGTACATAAAACAACGTTTGAAAATTCGATGAACAAAGGACGAAATCAGATAACAATGATTATAATAAGATGTATCTATCCGAATCTCTGCATGTTAGAGATATGAAATTTTGTATTTGGACTTTTCATTCAAAATTATTACTCACGTGTGTCAATCTTTTTTGATATTTGATCTCGAAGGAAAGAAAAAAAAATGTGAAGTAAAAAGAGTTGGCGATTAAAATTATTACAACACGTTCTCCATATCTCAAAATATACGAAGGTTAGACTTAAAATTTGGTATTTTGATTTCTCGTTTAAAATAATTAGGGTCTGGTTTTAGTCTTATTTGATTTTTGACATAGAAGCAAAGAAGAAAGGTGTAGTATTATATTGTCGTAACAAAATGTTTCTATTTTGGAATCTTATAAGTTTCGACACATGAAAATTTGTATGTGGACTTCTCATTTTTAAATAATTAGACACGTGTATTAGGGTTTTTCGATACTTGACCTACACACAGAGCCCAAAACGACTCAAAACGACACAAAAATGCATGTCTTCAAATTTGGACATACTTTAATGTGTACAAATGAATTGCCTTCTAATGGTGGACATAAGGACATATGTTGATTTTTTGACATTACGGATATGTTCTGCCATGAACATAAAAAATATGAGCAACTATACCTTGGTAGCATGTCAAAATGATCTACTGACTTGTTTTTATAAGTTTTGACGGAATAGTATGTTATGTTTTGATCACTGGGGTAATGTTTGAAATTATATAGAAATAATTGTACGTCAAAAATTTATACACATGCGCGGAAACGTGAGGCCGTTGTCGTTTGTCTTTTGTTATCTGTGTTACCAATTTGTCGCTTGATCTAGAAATTTTTAAGGATATTCTTTTTAATCAAAAACAATTGGTTCCTTTATATCGTTAGAATAGAAATTTAGCACCTTTTAAACGTTGTCTAGTGACTAAACTAGCATTATTTCCACTAAAATTAAAATTCCTAGCATTTTCTTGCAGTGTTTAGTGACAGCATTATTCACGTTGTTGGCAGTGTGTTTAGTATCATTACGACATGTGTGTGTGCCCTATTACGGACAGGTTTGACATATATTTTTATGGCATACTTTGTACTTCGGACTCTCTGTGTAAAAGGGAAAGAAGAAAGTGGGAGAGGAAAACTGGTGGGGTTACAACTATTAGAATAAGATGTCTATATCGTGGAATTTTGAAAACTACAAATGTGGAATTCAATTCTTGAACTTCTCATTTAAAATAATGTAACACTTATTTCAGTGTTTTGTTTTAAATATTTGATCCGGAAGAGAAAAAGTGGATGGAAAGAAAAAGGGGCATTTAGGATTTAGATTTCTGGGCTCTTGGTATTTAAGGCCATTTATTCCGTCACGTACATGAGGGATGACGTACTTCGGCGAGCACGCTATCCAGGGAAAGGGAAGGAAGAAAGGATTGGGAAAGGAAGGAAGAGGCCTGGGACCTGTAAGTTAGGTACCACCCCGACATTCGCCTGGTGTGAATGAGGAAAACCCAAGAAAATCTCACTCAGGGTGAGTGGGCTGAGAAAGCTTTTTACAATTTTTCGACCGATTGTCCCCACCGGGAATCGAACCCGGGACCGCTCGCACCAAAAGTGAGAGCGTTAGCGACTACGGTACGCAGGTGCACCGGAAGAAAACGGATATGGGTTAAAGTTATTATAACATGCCTATCTCTTGGAAACGCTGAAGAAAATGAGAAATTTGGACTTCTCATTTAAAATAACTAAGCACGTCTTAGCACTCATTGTCATTTGGTTTAGACGGGAAGAAAACGGGGTGGAATTACAATCTCTATGTATTAAAGAAGAAGTCCTGAGTGACTGGTTGACCAACATCCAGGCAAACTCTTTAAAGTTAGAAGCTTGAGAGTACATAAGCTTTCTGATGGAAGGTCCTAATAATGAAGGATTTTTAAAAATTTGCTAAGAAACGGAGCAATAGGGATTGCAATTGTTACAAAATATTCATATTTCGAAATACCTAAAGATTAGAGACATAAAATTTGATATAAATATTTTCATTTAAAGTAATCAAAGACGCGTTTTAGCATTTTAAAAATATATATTTAACTTAGAAGGGAAAAGAAAGGCAGTTCAAATATAAAAATAAAAATAAAAATAAAATGAAAAACGCTAAAATATGTCTCTAATCTTAAACTGAAACATTTATAACGATAATTATTAAATACAAAGTCCAAATTATAAACTTCACTTCTATAAACTTAAGAGATTCTGAGATATCCTTATCGTACTCTGTAACATTTAAAATTCGAGTTCGAAGGGGATAAAAATGGTGTGCTACGATAATGGAAAAGAGGTTCATATTTTAGAATAATTTAATAGGACAGACATGAAAATTGATATTTAAGTTTTCCATGTAAAATAGTTGAAAACATGTTTAAGCGTTTGCTAATATTTGACTTACATGAGAAGGAAAATGGATGTAAAGGGATTCACTAAGATCTGGTACTTATACATGCATCTCTGCATTCTATAGATTTAGGGAAATTTTGATTTACTGATTTTGAGTTTAGTATGTCGTTCAGCAGCGAGGCAATATGAGACGTGGACCTATAATTAATCATGGGATGCAAACCACAAGTCCTCCCACCTATGGCTCAAGAAACCCGATTACAAATTAAAACATATTAAATATTAATATGTAAATGAATATTTTCTATTATGCAGCCACAAAATGTTAAACTAATAAATAAAAAATGTATCTAGGAATTAAACAAGATTGAGAACTAGAAATAAAAATTAAGGAATTCTTTCACTCTTAACTCTTTATTGTTTAACGGTGTTTCCTTCACTTTAATCAAAGCTTTTTCCTTTATCTCAGTGCGAAGTCTGAGGGCGAATCTCTTCATCTGAAACAGCTACTTCTCCTTACCACGAGAAAGTAGCTTCTCAACTAAAAACATATCAGATCAAAGCTTCAACTATTAGTAAATTATCTCTAATAGTTAGGGTCGATGAAGCCACTTATTTATTTTTGTTCATTCACAGGACGCGTTGTGAGGTTCTTAAATTACTTCATCTCTTAAGGCTATCCTGGCAGAGATCCTTACTCGTGATATAGTGTCATTAAAGTCAAACTCACTTAGAAAGGATTATATTTAAAATATTCATAAAAGGATAGGTTCAGTGCAGTAAAGTAATGTTGCTTCTTAATTTGAAATGTCTTAGTCCTCACTCGAACTAATGATGTTGTAGGTTAAGACTAACACGACATAGCCATATGCTCTTTCATTGGCAGAGCCTCATTTGATCTTGTTCTATTCAATGGACCGTATAGGCACCTGTTTTCACAAAAGAGACACAAAAGCAACACTGAGTTAAAGAACAAGTAGCCTGCAACCAGTCCTCATAAAGAACCAGAGACCCAGAGTGCCCAGTTAATCTCTCCATACACAGAATACTAAATCCACATTTCTTATTTGGAGTATACTTAATACGAAACACAAAAATAGCCCTGTAGTGTATACATTTTATAATAAAATTCTATTGAAAGAGAAAGGCATATTCTAATAAAACAAGGGTAATACTGCCTCTTAAGTAAGACAGTTCAACATTCTTTAAAAATACTAGCTATTGGGTAACCTAACATATTTTAGCATGTGAGTTAAACTCAATAGCGCCGAACAGGTCTATATTTATACATGAACCCTAGAGCATAACATTTCACTTAAAAGTAAACTCTAAAAAGCAGCATCACTTTACTGAATACCAGAAGGTAAACACAGCTCATACGAAAACACACACAGGGCAGCGAATTTCAAAATCGCCACTACTCTCCCCTCCGATCTTCTTCTCAGTAACTCTACAGCTGAGGGGAAATGGATAAAAACAATTTTGCTAACTTCTGGTAAAATAACCAGATTTGTTTTAAGTTTAGCTTTCCTTTCAGAAGCAAGGCTATATGATACGTGGACTTACACGTTGATGCTAGCGGTCTACTAGTCCATGTATGGAGAGCATGCCCGGGACCGTTCAGTCTATTTGATGGACGGGTTCCTGCCCGTAGTTGCTCGTTCCTGGAACTGAGTCCTCGTGCACGATGTGCACCGTCAAGATTTGTCCCCTAACCTTGACGCCTTAGCGTGTAACCCTCATTCACTGAGGGAGTGGGATACGCCCACTGCGCGGCCAGACCAAAGTCCTGAGTGCCTACCAGTTACCTACTAGTGGAGGCGGACCTGCTAGCGAGTCAGGCCTCACCATACTCTGCAGGCATGGTGCCCGAGCGTTATAAGGCAAGGTCACCTCCCGCACATGATCACCATTACCCAGGTTCCTCGGATTAGTTCCCATATGCTACCGAATCCCACGGTATGACCACAGCCCGGCAGAGTACAACCCAATCCGGGAACCCCAGGCAGTGCCCGAGGGGGCTTGCGTCTCGGCCCTGCCTACCTCTATTGTTCAACTGGCAACCGCCGTGTGTAGAGGTACCACACACACGTCGAGGTACAGCGCACCTCATCCCGGATCCAATGGTATGTGTTGTCACCATTTGAGTTTGGTGCCGGCCCATGTCCTACAGGGTTTCCTCCCTTCCGTTACCCAGGTTTCTGGCTTTGGACCTTTCCCGCTTCCGTTTGGCCCTCCTAGCAGGCAGGAATCCAACACTCCCCTCCCGGTAGGATCGTTCAAGCACTACGGGACTAACTCTCTTTAACGTGTTGAGGTACCACGTACATGCTGAGATCTTGGTATCTCTTCCCAGACCCAACAGCACGTGTAAGTCGCCATTTGGAAGAAGGAAGAAGAACGTGGACTTACAGCTCAATCTGGGATCCAAACAAGATTACTTGCCCGGGAATGGAACCCAGGCCTCCCACTACAAAGGCGAGTACAGTAATCGCTTAGCCAAAAAATAGGGAAGGAAAATCATATGACTAATGGTGGTAAACAAAAAGCCGGCTTGTAAGTAGACATGTAATTTTGGTACTTTCTCTTGTAGAAATAAGCTGTAGCCACTCTGGGGGTACCACGTTGGGTAGGTTTTTCTTTGGTGACCTGTCATATAGGTAATAACCCTTTCTAGTTTTATTTTTAACTGAAGTAAATAACATCACCTTAGAGAACGACCATACCCCTATTAATATGGTTGCCACTATGGCCCTCAATGGTTTCCAGGGATCCCGTCTCTCGTGACAAGCACATTTGACCCTACAGCTTATGACACCTGAGCCCTGAAGAATTACCCTCTTTATAAGGAGATGATGGTTGCCCGTTCCTCCTGGACCTTTTGAACAGCGAGACTCCCCTAGGGCTATCCTCAGTATCGTCTAGTGATGGGAAAATTCCTGGGAAGATAGTTTTCGGGAATATTCCCGGAAAGATTCCCCAAAATGTAAATTTTAAGAGATTTTATGTACAATCACAAAGAAAATTGCATTTTATCACTATTTTATGATTTCGAAGTTAAATTAGCTCTTTTTATCACAGTAAATTATTAGTGTTGTCTCCAGATGATTCTTAAAAAGTATATTCTGAGCGGTATTACGTTATTAATATTTTATTATATTTAGAAAGTACGCATAAATGTATATTTACTTACAATATGTTCTATGCCAGTAAATATGTGGAAAAAATGGTATAGTAAATCCGCATACTTCCATACAGTTAAGTAGTCTAAATTTATATGTAAGTGGACTTTCTAAACTTGACTCTACTACTGATAGCATAAACATATCAAGTTTGTGAATGTTATAAACAAATTAGGTTCAGTAACTGCCAGAAGACACATGTCTCACCATTTTATGAACATTTGCGCATAAATATTTATGTTCACAATCAGTGGCGTATTTACAGTTTTGCTTCGGGGGGCTTTGTTAACTTTCGGTGCGGTGCTTTGTCTGAAAATGTGAAAATTCTGCAAGATATTTCATATACTTTACTATAGTAAGTAAGATTTCGGGGGGGAGGAACTTAAGCCCGAGAGCCTCCCCTAAATACACCACTGATCACAATATTTGCAAGATAGTGATCTATCTTTATAATTTTGCACGTAACATTGCCTCACACGACCTTTCTTTCTACCTATTTCTCGATATTTCATGCGTTAATTCACATGTAAGGGAAGTCCGAGTACCTCCTCAGAAATTCGAGTCAAGAGATAGGAGACAGACCGACGTCTATTACTAACGGTGGTTCGGGGTGTATTAATTGTACTTCATCTCTATTTCTAAATAATTTAGATATCACTTTACAAACTGCTTCCTTTTCATCATTTGTAAATTATTACTTTGCTACTTTTTAATGCAAATGGAAATCTAACTTTAAAAAATCATATTATTAGTTATATAAAGTACAGTAAACTAATTTTAATTATTATAGCCTCCAAATTATTTAAAACCTATAAGTAAATCACTATAAATGAAAATAAACTAATTAGTCATATGGTTCATATAATTTGGAAGATAAAGTAAAGAAATGAAAATAAATTCCTTCTCGGGAATTTATATGCCAGGGAAAAAACCGGGAATATTCCCATTTATTTTCCTTCCCACCAGGAATATTCCCACTGCCCGTCACTAGTATCGCCCCTAGAACCCCAGCCGCCGTCCATAAAAATAATTGGTTGGGGCAAAGATGACCATGTTCTATCTTCAGGGTAAAGATGACCATGTTCTATGTTTATTATGAAGTGCTAACATTTTTAAAAAAATCGATTCGTCAGAATGATGTCATTTAACTTTTGTTATTACTTACACGTACTGTGTATTTTCGCTGAATTTAATATCTCGTCTTGTGTCGTTCCATCTTGCGTAAGGAGTTTTTATTATTAAGAACATATATTGCCAGTGGCGTATTTACGATTTTGTTTCGGGGGGCGCTTTGCTAACTTTCGGGGGGGTTTTGTCTTAAAATATGAAAATTCTGCAAGATATTTCATATACTTTACTATAGTAAAATTTCGGGGGGGACTTAAGCCAGAAGGCTCCCCTAAATACGCCACTGTATATTGCATTGGAGACTATTAAAATAAAACTTTAAACAGCGCGCAACATATGAAATAAAACTTTTTAACAGTGTGCAACAAAGGAGTGAAGGAAGATAAAAAGTTAAGAAAGGTAAGTACAATTTTATTGAATTAGGTACTCACGAGAACATTGGAACATAAACTCCTTTTCTTCAATCGTAGTTCTCTTACAACACAACTGTACGTTAGACCTTGTCTTGTATCAGCGAAGTACGATCACATGGCTTGCTTAGGCACGCTCAAATAGGAGTGAACCCATCTTCAAAGAGTAAGGACAGTTCATTTCCAAGCGTTGACGAAGTGAAAAATTGTTTTTGATATAGTTATTATTATCAGATCAATTCGATTGACTACGTAGTAAGACTGAGATAAAGTAAATTGATACTGAATAAAAATGTACGTTCCTAATTGCACTTACAAGTCGTTAAATGTGATTACAATCATTTTCAGCTTTTAATGTCTGACATTCACATACATTTTCCGCTTGTAGAAAATATAATGTGGACATGATTTATTATTGTAAATTAAACATTAGGGAAATAATTTTAAAGGAAAGAGAGAGTGTGTGTGTGTGTGTCATGTGGAAATATATAGATAGTTTATTTTTGATATATGTGTTTGTTCACAGAGAAATGTACTCTTCATGAAAAATAAAATTTCACAGTAGTTTATTCTCTGACATTGATATAAATTTTCTGGTTACACAAACGTATCGTACACTTCATTTATGATTATGAATTTCATTTAGTTCAATAAATCTTTCTGACATAAATTTACTCTGGATCGGAAGTTAGTCGTAGTTTCAGTTTTTGAACGAACTTCAGTTGTTTATCAATTAGTTTAGAAGTTGCAAGGGCACTTCAATTAAATTGGTTCATCCGGTGAATTTTTAAATAACGTTATTATATGGGGGGGAGAACTTAAGACTTTTCGCTAAGAAAGCAAGGTCTCTTTTCGAATTTTAGTAAAAAACATAAAATGCAATGAAAAACATAAAATACTATAAAGAAGATAAAAGACAATGGAAAACATAAAAGACAATGAGAAACATATAAGACAATGGAAAACATAAAAGACAATAGAAACATAAAAGACAATGAAGAATATAAGTGACAATAAACAACAAAAGAGACAATGAAAAACATAAAACACAAGGGAAAATATAAAAGTCAATGAAAACATATACGTCAATGGGAAACATAAAAAATAAGAATATAAAAGACGATGAAGAATATAAAAGATAACGAAATACAACATAAAGCAATGAAAAACATAAGAGACCATGAAGAACATCAAACACAATGAGGATAATGAAACACAATGAAGAACATAAAAGACAAGGAATAACATGAATGACCATGAAGAACATAAAAACAATGAAACACAGAAGACAATGAAAACATAAAATACCATGAAGAAAATAACACACAACGAAGATAATGGTGAACATAAAAGACATTGAAGAACATGAAAGTAAGATTGGAAATGGATGTTACGTAAACTTGTAATTGTCTCTAAGATTATCGCATAGTGTACAAACTTGGGTGCTCAGTAAATTGTGACGTCATAAACTTTGCACTCAAATTTAGGTTTTATTTGTAAAGGTTTGGGAACAACTAGTTTATTCAATAGCATTTCATAGATACTATTTTCCTCACTTTCTATATTTTTAATAAGCTATTCATTAAAATTTTATAAAAAGTGAGGCTGAGGTTAACAAAGAATCATAAATCTCTTTCGCAAAGTATTAATGTAACTTTTGTAGTAGTTTTGTTGAAATGCTTGTTCCTTGCAAGGAAAAAACTGGTTTATGGAATTATTCTTCCGGAAAATTTTAAACTTTTTTTTCTTTCTTCTTAGGATATGTATTTCAATCAAAGTGAAATAATAAAATCCCAGATGCTATTCTCAAAAGTTTAATTTTGACAACTGAAACGTTTTTCTGGTTTGATCGTTTTATGAATATAAAATAGGACATTAAGATATTTGACAAATTGAAATTTTCTCTTCCTAGAGGCGGAACTTTTCGAAACGAAGAAGTACGTGGTAACTCACTTTCAATGAGGAATCTATATTTCACGTTTCATCTCCTTCATTAGAGAAGCTCGTAAGTTGCTCCATTATTTGCATACATTTTATACATATCTTCCCTCTCCCTTAGAATTCACATTTTAATAAATATTCAAAAATTCATTTTAATCGGTTCATTTGTTTTCCTGTGATGCTGAGACAAACAATTTTGATCTGAATGTGAAGACGAAAATTATGGAAATTCCCTCCTTTCTCCTTAAAAGCGGATCTTTTGGTTCATTCTTAACGAAGACTTTATACACTGAGATTCATAACGCTACCTTGGTGAGGTTCTTAGGTACCCTGTTTATGGCGTAAAATTTGAACGCATTTTATACCCCTTAGATGCACATTTTAGTAAAAATAACGTAATAAAACCCAATTAATAGTAGATACTAACTTCAAAACTCATGTTAAACGATACAGTAATATTTTTCAGGTACAATGCCAGACAATGCCATTATCTTCTTTACAATGTACGTGTATACCTGATAAGTCTAAAGACCAAATTACATAACTCTAAATCCGGAGGTCCTTCCTTAGCGATTAGAGTACGTGCCGCTGACTTAGAACACCGGAGTTTGATTCTTGGCGGGAAGTCATGTGGTTGGCATCTCATGTTAATCTGTAAACCCACGTCTTATATTGCCTCATTCCTGAAGGAGATGCTAAACTCAAAATCAAATCAAATTAAAATTTCTCTAAACTTAAAGAATTCAGAGATATTATTGAATCTTATTGAACCACTCCACATCCCTCTTTCTTCTCATCTACTCATATAGCCACGATGCTGAATGGGCTAAAAACCAAAAGTTAAATGTTAATTATTTTAAATAACGTTGTAAATAGAAAGGTAACACATCAGACCTTGGGGTCATATTAACCCCACTGTTTAATATAATTTTTCGTGTTATTCATTATTATTATTATTATTATTATTATTATTATTATTATTATTATTATTATTATTATTATTATTATTATTATTATTATTATTATTATCAAGCCAACCCAAGACACTAGATTAACTATTATTTAGTCTATCTTTCATGTTTGCATGCCTTTATAGGAAATTAAATAATTGTTGCCAAATAGTCCCCACGGACGGACGTGTGTGTAGGTTTGTAGAGCAATAGGAGGGTTAACACATGACCAGATCGGATATATTTAAAGGCATCACAACACTTGAAAAATATTACTTTTTCGAAATTCTTATCTAGTTACATGGCTTGTGGTCTATAATTCCAACCCTAGGGGCTTGCACTCGATAAGCAAGAGAAGCTGTGAATTCAATGATCAACAAAAATATTTGCCATCTATTGTATCTAAAAGACTACTAGGTTGATGCAAAGAGCAAAAGGGCAGGCAAAAAACAGAACTCTACTAGATACAGTGGTTGCTAACCTCTTATTTATTCTCTTAAATAGCACGTATACTTCTCTCCAATCATTTTATATTTGACATATTCATTCAAATGACTAAGAATTTGAATAACCATTTTCTTTATATTAACGACCTATAATGTTTTACTGAACTTAAATATTGATATGCGAATTAATTTCACATTACAAATGCTATATATAAAGGTAACCAAGAAAGTTCGGCAGCTTTTGTGGACGTCTGTGTTCCATTGGCTCCCTACACCGTGAGTTGAATGAGACTGGAGATAAGGTGAAGGTCAGTTGTTGGTATGTGTATATCCAACATACTACATGGTTATAATAGTTCAATTACACCGTGAACTTGTATAACGAAAGAGTGAACAAAGAACCTCCACAGAGTGTCATAAGGGCGTATATGTTGTACGAGTTAAAACTGGGGTAATACGCCACTGCAGCTGAGCGGAAGATATGCTAGGCCTCTGGCGAGGGTGACTGCTAAGTTTAAGGACGGTGGCGAAACATTCGAAGACCCACCAAGTGCCGGAAGACCAATACATGTAAAAAAATGAAGATCTTCAGGCAGCAATTGAGGCTAACAGATGCCATACATGTGAAGAACTGAGACTATAATTTAGTGTGAGCGGAGAAACCATTCAGTAACACTTTCATCAACTTGGGAAGCACTAAAAGTTGAGCGGATGGGTCCCACATAATTTGACTCCAGGCCAGAAGGCAACGCGACCAGACACCTGTGTTTCTTTGCTGCCTCATTTGAGAAAGGAGCCATTTCTGGACAGGGTGTTGACATGTGATGAGAAGTGGGTTCTGTACAAGGATCATTTTTAGCATGCCATCACTTTTAGCATGCCATGAACCGGATCCAAAACAGCCGAAATTAGCACTGAACCAGAAGAAGGTTATCCTGTGTGTTTGGTAGACTGCTCACGGCACCGTACATCGGGCACTGCTACCAGCTGATCAGAGCATCAATATAAGTGTGTACTGTCAGCAGTTGAGCTGTGTTTATGAGAAACTCAAAACGTTGGTGCCATCACTTCTGAATCGGAAAGGACTCCGCCTGTTACAGGACAACGCTAAGCCCCATGTGGCTATGATGACCCGGGACACCATTTTACGCCTTGGATTGGAAACACTGTTGCATCCGCCGTACTCCCTGGACATTGCACTCTTCGATTATAATATGTTCCATCTTTTGCACAATCATCTTAGAGGACGCCAATTCAAATCTCTAGTAGAGTTGCAAAATGCACTTGATACCTTCTTCGCTTTACGACCCATCAAGAGTTCTACCGCGATGTAATCCATGACCTCTCAGAACGTTGGCAGAAAGTCGTCGATACTGATGGGGACAATTTTTGATCTTCCAGGTAGGTCTTAGGTGACATATCGATGTTCGAAGGTGGTGAGTGAAAAAGCGACAGAACTGTTGTGGTTCCTTTATAGTAAATGTATGTATTGGTATTGGTAATGCCTTTTACATCAATCTCTATACAGAGCGTTCGCGATGAATTATAAGTTTTTTAGACACTAACCGAACAGTAAAGGGTGTAACATTAAAGACGGATTTAATATGCCTACAACTATAAGTTAGGAAATTTGCAAATATAAGAATATTACTTCAAGCGGAAAATGTCCGTTTAAGAGTGGAATATGACATCAGACTTATGTCCCTGTTCTGCAGATCTCCTCTCTGTCGATGAAATTCACAACAACCTTTACGTGCATCTTCTTATTAATTTCGCTGATAACTGATTGAATTTCCTTCTAGAGATGTTATATTGTTTGAGGTTTATTTGCGTAAACCTATTGACTTGAGAAATCTCCAAAGGAAGTAGTCGCGAGGAGTAAAATCACATAGTTTTGGTGGCCTAATCCGATTAGCATTGTGAAAGAGTACCCACCCTAGGAAATTTTCACACAACAAAGCGATTGTCTCGCTGAAGATGTTACAGGTGGCGCCATCGTTGTAAATCACCTGCATTTATTTTCAACAAAAGGCTTGTCTGAGTGGTTGCACGAAGCTTTCTTAGAGTTTCTGCACAACAGTCGCTACTTTTCTCTGTTCCAACCGCCAAAATGCCTTGTTTCTTTTTGTTGTGCTCCATGTCACCTCCAGGAATCGAGGTAGCAAAGTGGTAACCAGATAAGTGGTAGATCGTAACAACAGGTTACCAAGAAAATGAAAAGATGTGCTGAGCAAATTAAAACCTGCACTCCAAAATCGGAACGTTTTCTCTGTGTAATGATATATTAGCAATCATATAATATCATGCTTTATATTAAAATTTTAAATTCGTCGCTCTGATTGGACGCCCTTCGTTAGAAAAATACAGAACAATATCGAGGAAAAACTGCGAAATAATATGAAACTTGAAAAGTGAATTTTAACATAATAACATCATAAAGTTAATCTCCAAAACTTAAATAACACCATTTTGCAGTAGGGTACCCCTTAGATACGCCACTGACTACTGTTGGATACTTAAGCAGGAAACTGGAAATATCAGAAAACGAAGGAGAACCAAGAGTATGAAAGACAAGAAGAAGAGGTTTCTCAGACTAACATAGTGAATACCGTACTGAACATTTATCAATCATAAATGAATCGTTGATGACAAATGAAATTCTTTTCTAGGTGTTAATGAGACGGTGTTTTTTTTTCACAAATTAGTATATTGTATTCTCTTATTTGCATTTATACTGTATGTGATGAAAAATAAATGAAGATCACTTTCAAACTAAGAACACTCCGAAACATAATAATCACTGCAGGAAACCCATGCAGATGGCAAAAAAAGAGACATGTGTTATTATTATTCACACATCTGGAATAATTTGCTGAAACTTCCCGAAAAAAACATATACAAAAATACCGTATATACTACCTCCATTCGCTACGTTCGTAATACCCATATTTGAAATAAATGTATATTTCGTTTACTTACATATTCTTTTTACTTGCCAGGAGGCCCCAAATTATTTTTTTCATATTTCTTTTAGGATTTTTGTTTATTCGTCAATGAAAAGGCCGGAAATCGCACAAGCGTTACCTCGTTGGAAACAGTGATATATAAGATTTCCAAGAGGTATCAATCATCACCCTGATGATAATTAGGGGGTCAACGAAAACAGACCTTTTCACAGTTGGGTACTTCATTGAGATCCCAGTTGTTGGTACCTGCGCGAAAAATACTTGTAGAAGTATTTCATATTCTTATATCTTACTATAACCCAGCAAAGTAATCGTATCTTTTGTAAGCCTAAGTGTCAACATGTTCTAGCTATTTGTAAATTCAAAGAAACAAACCTGAACAACCTTTTCTTTCTTTCTATCTTTTCTTAAACACGGACACATTTGGACATAAAATTACTGCAAAAGAAATAAAGGAATAATTTCGATAATTATATCTAACAATATTTAAAATTACCTTGTAACTACTTGGAATTAACGATACTGTTAACAAGATGCACCTAGGAAATAACTTTGATATAAACCTACGCAGAAGATAATAATACATATGCTAGTTACAATAACACCCCAACTAATCATAGATAGAGATCTATATATGTAAGATCTATACGTTGAGCTTATTATTAATTTTATCACATGCTAAAATGATGACAATGACAAAAGACAATTATTGATGGAAAATTATTACTATTTTTCTTGGGAGAAAATGCAAACAAGCTTGTGTATCCTGTTGACGCACTGAAGATTAATTTTAATTAATTGAGCTTCTGTATTAGCTATAAACATGTTTACTTCAAGAGACCTTCGACAGCTATATTATCACTATTATTTATACACTTTGATATTAGTTTGCTGTTCACTCATTACAAAAAATTAGTTATCTTCTGGTTAAGCATATTCCAAATAATTCAGTAATTTTAATGTGGTCGGCTCATCACCTGCAAACAGTTAGCCTCCTTATGCTAAATTAAAATGATTTTTTTGCCGATCATTTGATCACTATTTGATCATGTACGATCAACAATTTCTAACGTTTGATTGGCGGCGTTAACTACACGCAAGACCCCCCTTTTCACCAGATTCAAAATTTCTCAATACTATTCGCTTGATTAGGCTTGATCAACAATTTGATTGACTTCACTAACAACAATATAAAGGGTAGAAGATGGGGCTAGTTCCCTTTACAACCCCGATTCAACACCTTATTGTATCAACCGCTTGATCAGGTATGAGCAACAATTTCTAACGTTTGATTGGCTTTAATAACACAATATAAGCTAGTTTAGTAGCTGCTAACTACACGCTTAACTAGTCCCTACTTAAGCGGACTAGTTATTAAAGCCTATGGTGTTTGCTCCTTCTACACCAAATTCAAAATTTCTCGGTTCTAATCGTTTGATCCCAGTTTGATCAGGCTTGATCAATAATTTCCAATGTTTGATCGCTTTTACTAACAGATATTTAAACAGTACCAAAAGGGGTAAGCCCCTCTATAGCTCCAATTTAATTTTTATCATGTTAATCATTTGATCATCGTTGGATTAGGTATAATAAATAAGTTTCAACATTTGATCGACTTCAGTATAACAGATATATACATAGTAGAGGAATAAGATGCTAGATTATTTATCCTATGTTCGAAATTCCTTGATGCTAATCGTTTAATTTCTGTTTTATCAGCAATTTTCAACGTTTAATCGTTCCTCCAAACACGTGATATAAAACTAAGAAAATCGGATGTATCTTCCCTTTCTACATTTCGGCTTTAATATTTCATCATGCCATTAATGTGAATTTTGTATCTGTTCTGCATAGCTCAGAAAAGCAAACTTGAAGAGTTAAGATTTTGTGACTGGGCGGGGAAGTGGACCAGGAGAAGCAGTGGTTCATACTACGGCACGGTGAACCGGATCCCGAGATCCGATATTTTTAGGAAGTAGAAATCACTGAATTGTTGTAATTTCCAGCTATTATTAACTGTGGACAACACTACATTATACTAATCCCGCAACAGACATTGATTAACAATTCCTGTGGTGTGTTTTGGTGAGGAAGACTAGGCTCGATGCTCTATGGGAGTCTCGGTCCTCTATAGGAGTATATATTCGCACTATAGTTAAGCTATGATCAATGTCTCACATAGTCTTGCTAGTGAAATGACATATTAAGATCAAGACACACAAAGCAAGCTATGAATTGAAAGCAGACTTTGAAATGCATTTTGGTGCAAGGTGCTAACAACTGTTTCAAAATAATGCTTTAATAACTTCAAAACTATGAATAAGTTTAAGTCAAAATATAGGCAATCCATCAAACGTTGGAAATGGTTGAGCAAACCTGATCAAACAAAAATCAACCAGTTACCATCGAGACATTTCGAATCTGGTGTAAACAGGGAAGGAGAAGTGTGTAGTTAGCTCCCATACTAAAAATACCTTATATTTACGTTAGTAAAGCCAATCAAACGTTAAAAATCATACCTGATCAAATAAAGATCTAACGATTGACATAACAAAGTGTTGAATCGGAGGTTTATGCAGGGGCTAGCCTCACATTCTTCCTTTTTATATTTCTGTTAGTAAAGTCAATCAAATGTTGGAAATTATTGATCATATCTGATCAGTCGTTGATCAAACCACTGACACCAAAATAATTTTATTACATTGACTGCCTTGTGTATGACACTTCATACATATTGAGTCCTGTTTCTGAGCCGCGTATATGCTATTTCGCACACAAGGAATATCCTTATTATGTGCCTTGTGTATTAAAAAACTTACACAGTGCAAGCAAAACTATATGACCGTTAAACAGCCATGTCGTACAGCTAAAATGCCAATAAAAGGCTTAGTTTTAATTCATTTGATATAATATACATATACATACATTTCATTCACAGTGGCATAGAAGAGAGGAATTTTCAGTTACACGATGGCAATGTTTAATTTACCATTTGATGGGTTAACTAATTACACCTGGATATTTTATTTCTAGAGGTAACAACTAAGCAAACCACATGTAATATGTAAGGTAAATTAATTTCAAAACTCTCTAGTTTTAGGGATAGTACGTTCAAAACATGATAATAAAAAGCTTTGTAAGATTTCCAATCAATAAAGAGAAAAGTGATACTCAAAATGCAATGAATAGGTAACCGCAGAAAGTTCTGTTGAATTTTGGTCCAACAGAAGCAAACGAGATATTTAGAACACGACAATTAGGTAGCCAAAACGTTCTTAAATTGTAACCCAACATTTATAGAGGCGATACTATAAGTACAATGATTCGGTACTCCCAAATGACTAGTAGAAGTTTTACCCAACAAATTGAAAAGCCGTACTCAAAATGCGATGATTAGGTAGTCCATAAACGATGGGTTTTAACTACACAATCAGAAAAAGTATGCTTAAAATGTTGTAATTAGGTACAATCATGTCCAAAATGATTGTCGCATATCTATAATTGTCTTCTTGTGGATATATAATTTGATAATGATTTTGGAGGTACTTTTAATACTGGTATTATGTGTATAATCGGGAAATATTTATTTGCGGTAAATTTCATAGGAAAAGAATTATAAATAGGAAAATTAGAATGAGTAAATGAAAATGTTGCTAAATGGACAAGAAAGGTTTTTGTTACGTTATATTCTTCTTATTTACTACTCTTTTAACATGAAATTTACCGCACACATATGTTTGTCAATTATACACATACTAGCATTATAAGAAATATCAGGCGAAATCGTTATCAAATTATATTCTTACAACATATTTATAGATATACGACAATCATTTTGGACATGACTGCACCTCAAAACGTTCTGTCGTATTTTGAGACAACAAAGAAAGACAATAGTCTGAACGTGATGGTTAAGTACGGCAAAACGTTCTGTCGAATTTTGAAAAAAAAAATGGAAAAAACTACACTCCGAATGTGATGACTAAAAAGCCTACTTCCAAAAGTACTATCGGATTGTGACCGAACAAAGAGAAAGTTGTGATATTTAAAACGTTATTGTTAGGTACCTTGAAAACTTATGTCGAATTTTGAACCAGCAAAGAGAAAGCTTATGCCATAAGATAACGTACTGTTAGGTAACACATTATCTAAACTCTGAATTCGTTCGAAAAATTCAGGTTTCTGAAGGATTTCACGTTGAAACGTTGGGATTCATCGTGAAACAGTTTGTCAAGTACATTCGTTTGTCGGGGATTCTTAGGACCATTAAAATTATTACTGTAATATTGAAACTCATTATCTTATAATAAACTACTTTTGATAGTTAACCCAGAATTAGAGACTTTCGTCCGCACTTATATATTAAATATTCAGTCAAATATTTAGTTGTATATCTAGCATATCCATAAAGATAAGACTGCAGAATCGCTGTTGTACATTCAATTCGGCCAACGAAAACTTCCTTCTCAAAAGTTCCCACTATTAAAATGACTTTCTACCATGTAATAATTGCTGACTATTTTTTGGCCTAGAATATGTTTATCGCGATGTAAAGATACTGAAAACATCAAGCTGTTCTGTTGCACTAGAGTTACGAAATGCCAACCAAGTTTTTGACCACATCTCAAGCAAAGCGATGTTTCATCCAAGTAAATTGAATAATCCACTAGAAAGCATGGAAAAGGAAACCAAGAGCAGATCTCAAATTCCCTTCCCGCTGATATAGTGATGAAGACTTCATCGTGAAAGTTTGATCCAACCAGATAAATGGAATTTGAGTGCAGATTACCCACTATCAGTGTTCAAATTTAGTTCACGAAAATTTGATAGCTCTTCTAAACTTATCGTGTGATCAGGAATTGCGATTAATTTTGAGAATTATTGTGATCAAATTTCGAAATGAGGTATGCAAGATCATCTGAAATATATCAATCAAATTTGTATTAGACAAAACTACTTGCAGTTAACGACCATCGTCATTTAACATATTTCCGTTTGTTCACATTTTGAGAATATATCCCAAGGTGCTCAGGAATTGCAATTATATAATGACTATTGCATGTACATACAATTCAAAAATAGTACACCACATAAATAATTTCTTGAACACGCATGAGATGCTCTGTTGTTTACCATTATGGTAACTCTATCAGTGATGTCTTCAATTTGGATTCCCAAGTGCATATTACATGTGTGAAGATAATGGATTTCCCTTTTCACTATCCAAATGATAGTTTTCCGAGTGTTGAGTGATGTGGGGACGTACTCAAATCTGGAACTCTACTTTCCCTGTGTGTATATAAAATGACAACCGAATGTTTTACATGACCTTGAAGAGCATATTCTTATCACTCTAACTGTTGTTAATATGATATAAATGAACTGATAATATAATATAATAAAAAGCTAAATTTCAATAGGCCCTATTCCGAATTCTAGAAACTGCGGATGGTGGTTCTTATCAACGTAAAGAAAGCCACGCATACACAAAACAAAAATGCATATTTCATCAGTTGTTAATAATTAATTAATTAATTAATTAATTACTTTAACAACCACCTGATACAGTTCAGAGGCCATTTTATACTGGATATGTGGTGTAGAGGATATTCCCTGCAGGGTTTAACTCTCAGATATGTTTCTAATAGAGTTTTCAGATACACCCTGATTTTAAGAAGGGTCCAAAGTAGGTAGGAGGTAAACCCTGAGGACAATAGACATCCAATCCTTCAGAGGAAAGGTGGAAGTGTAAGGAATAGGCAGCTCCGTGTTCCTTTGTGTTCAGAATAACGTGTGATGATATGTATTACGTCACGGTAGACTTCACGTTTTCTTCCCTTATAAGCGTGAAAGAAAACATCGCATCATGTGCTTTCCCTAGTACGAGTGACAGTGCTGCTGACGATTCTTAACTCTTCCGACATCGCGCCAAAGGATTCCGTGTTTATTGTTATCAAGGTTTATCGTTTGCCTGCTTCCGACCAACTATAAAGTCAGATCATATCTTAAAATTCGGTTGATGGCATGTCTGGGAATTTCTTCCTACAGGGGTGAATAGGTTCGATCTGTACACCCATTGAAAATGAACGAAATATGCATTTTTGGATTGCCTATGAAGCACAGATAAGGAGCACAATCCACATTTTCTTGAATTCGAAATAGGGCCTCTTAAAATTTACCTTTTTCACGATTTTGGACATCCCTAGGTCTTAAACTATGCACTTTGCGCCATATGAATTGTTTTTCTTATTTTAATGTAAGGAAGTCGGTATAGTTCATTAACACTATATAATTTTGAGAATTAATATATACTGAACCCTTACTTTCGATTAGAAAATTCTTCAAAGTTATAACTAAATATAAAATTTTGTCAGTTTTAATGTTGCACTTCAGATTACTTTTACTAGTAGGAGTTGAAATTTTGCAAGGATGGAAAAAAAGTGGCTAGTTTTGTTTCAGTCCTTCCTTCCACAGATTAAAGTGACTGTATTTCCGAGCACTGCACAATATTTTACTAGGCATTTAAATTATTAACATTTTGTTAGAATGAGAGTCTTAGTGAACAAATATGTAATTCTGAATTTAGTTCAATGAGTGTAAATTCATAGAAATTAAATCCTTTGAACCAATTTTTTTTTCTGCTGGATGCTACTTATATAATCACAGTAATTAGTATCAATGGGATCAGTACAGTTCAATCGATACTGTTATTTAAAACGAGTCATTGCTGGTGTTTACGAAATTAAGTCCCACTAATATTTGGATCGAATTACTTTACTATTTTCATTCTGGTAGAGATGCATTCTTAGTGGCCCAGGTTAAGTTATGTTTTCACTATATTGGTTTTCATTTATACTTAATGAAATGTGAATTATCAAATACAAATATTAAATCATTCCCAGCTATGTAGGGGCCAATATTAAAGTAAGATAGTGATATTTGTTATAAAATGTGTAGGAAACATGCAAAGCTATTATCATAACTTGGATATGATAAGTATCTTGGCATGGCATGTACAGAAAATAACGATTTCATATTTCATAACTTGTGACTATAAACATGTAAGCACAATCTTGTAAGAATATGTGAAGTTATTTTAGTAGAACTAAACAGGCTGATTAATTATATCGCGAAGTTTAAATCATTGATTCTCTTGGTTGTTTAGTGGTGTACGGAGACCTCCCTTGTGAATGACGAAATGCTAACTTAACTTCCTCGTAGTGCATCCTGGATACTAAATTCATTGCAATGCAAGCTAATGAGGCTTTGGCGACTGGCGACACGAGAATAAACATGTTACAAAGAGAGGGGGTGGGGATAATGTTTCTGGCATTCGTTTTATTTATGACAGTTCGCGTTTGCGCAATTGTATTGATCGTGACAGAGACAAATGGCCTTGATGCTTGTGTTCCCATTAAAAACAAATAATAATGATAATCTTGGATGATTGGAGGACAGTGTAGACTATATACAGGGTGTCTTAAAAGTCTCTTAACATAGGGTAACTTTGTTACTGTCAGAATTAGAACAAAATGTAAGAGAAAAAAACATATCAAAATACGATGTTTTCAATAAAAAGTGAAGGAATTTTTTAAAATCGGAAGAGACATTTGGGCTGTACACTCTTTAAGTACCCAATGTTAAATGAAAATGCAACGTTGCCATTTACCTGGACCCACAGCATAAGTGAACGAAGTTACTGTCTTTTACGCTAACATGTCGATGGTCAGCCCCATTTCAAACGGTAACATTGTTCACTTATGTTTTGTTCAAGATAAATGTGAACGTTGCATTTTCATTTAATATTGAGTACATAAAGAGTGTACAGTCCAAACGGCTCATCCGACTTAAAAAAAATCCTTCACTTTAGATTGGAAACATCATATTTGCAGACGGTTTCCCTCTTACATTTTGTTGTAACTCTGATAAAGACAGTTACCGTATATCAGGACTTTTGAGACACCATATATAATGTAAGAGGTTGATTCTGCGTCAAATGATGCTAATCTGAACAACATTAAATTTGTTAAGATTATCATAGATATGGGCATAAGTTATCTGTAATCTGAATAGTTAAACAGGGCTAAAAAAAATCTAACATTAGGGTTGGAAAAGTTGTTTAAAAATCATTTTAAAGAATCGTTTTCTCGTTTTCTTCGATTAATTTGATTGTGGTAGCGGTCAAGCATCTGAAATATTTACAGAAGAAAATGAAAAAGAACAATTTAAAGTATTGGTATTTGATACGCGAGATTGTATCCAACGTTTATTCGGCGTGAAGAAATTATAAATATTTGTGCAATTTTTGAAATCATTCGAAAAAAACTGTGGATGACAGTGATAGGAGCAAAAAGATAATTACAACCTATTTCGATAATCTGAGTGATTATCATTTAAAGAAAAACAAAAACACATCAGGATCTGACCAAATCAGAAGAAAATAAAAGTCGTTCGTTTTTTTCTCAATGACATTCATAAATTGAAGTTACAAACTGTATTTCCTGAGCTTTGAATTGCATTCTCAACTTTTATTACCCTGTTAGTGAGTGTTATTTCATGTAAGGGAGACTGTAATAAATTATTATTATTAATCAGAAATTATTTAAAATCAAAGTTTGGCTAAGATAAACGGAATTATCTAGCATTTTTTGAATATAGGATCAACTTGTTTCTATAAAACGTGGTTCTTTAATTGTCTAGCATATCGAAAAACTAGAGCACTATATAACACGAGGTAATATTAAGGATTACATTAAAAGCTGATCTACAATTATATCAGTTATGAAGCTATTGTTACATTAGGAATGATTTGTACTAGCTTTTTTTGACCATAATGTTTTCCAGTAGAGAGATTATATAGACATCTCTAGTTCCAGAGCCGAGAGCAATTATCACTTATTTATAGGGGATCAAAAATAGGGCTCCCTGGAACCTTAGGTTTCACGTTAATTTGACTTTAGTTGATTTTTTTATCGCCCCTTGCAGTAGCAAGGCTATATAAGACGTAGACCTACAACTTAATATGGAATCAAAACCACATGAGCTTCCGCCGGGAATCAAACCGGGTCTCCCACGCCAAAGGCGCGTACGTATTTTACATCATGTATGTGCTATATTTCATGATAATGAGATCTAAAGAATTGACAGACAACACAAAAATGCAAACCGTACTTAAGTCAAAGTATACGGGACCACCCACATCACTTCGTAGACTCCAGATAATTATCCGAATATTATGAAACAGTCCTAGTTTTTTTAACTTGAAATAAAGGAATTTGTATAATTAGCCTAGGAAATCACGAATATTCTCTACCATTTCATGTGTATAATTGCAACATATTTATCACGAAATTGGTATTTTGTTGCTCAAGTTAAATTACGTAATGAGTACCTATAAATCGATTCTCCAATTATAAGAGCTATAATGCATAAATTGCAAGTATAATAGTGGTTTAGTACCATTTGGAAAGATCAGTCTCGTATCAAAATACATAGTAACAGTTTTGAATAATTATTTTCAATTAAATATCAAACGGAAGAAGGAATGATTATCTTCTAAGCTACAGAGAAGAATAAAGAATTATGTTACAATCAGATGTGGGAAAACTGATGGTGTTTACAACGCAGATTAATGCATAATGGATCATTAGTGTGAAAAGTAGCTAGAAGTCGAGTTCCACCGTGGCCACCCACATGGGTGGCCACGGTCAAACATTTTTATTTTATTAAGGTATGTATAAATAAAAAAACTTCATTCGTTACCTCCATACTACAATATATTTGTATGTAATTTCTTTGCTTTAACTTCATTGTAATTCTTTTTTGTTTTGTAACAAGGGCCTATGTACTTCGATCTGATTGCAACGTTATTCTAAGGAAAAAAATTGAAGTTCAGCAGCCAGTCTCAAAAGCTTAAATTTACGAATGCTGCACTTGGTAAACTGACGTTTCCATCAACACTTCACTCAGACAATTTTAGTTATATTTGCTTATAGTGACATTCAAAGTCTAAGATATACGGGCCCCTTGAATAGTTCTTACTCAGCGAATCCATTAATTGTATCTTTGACTGTTACTTGCACTGATTTTCTCAAAGTGATCCCTCACATACTTCTAGTTTTGAAGTTTTGTTAGCCAAGGCACATCTCACACGAGGTTAAGCCGCAGTTGAAGTTGACGACCCTAGCTTCAGTTCTCCCGTATTACACAGGCTTATTTGATAAAATAAGTTATCACTGAGAATCAAGGAATAGTGATATCTAAACGTGTTGTAACATTATCTCTTAATAATTATTAATATTAGTTCATATTTGTCGGTGCAGATTGAGAATATATTTGCCTTTGGTTGCCAGACGTCCTGTATATACAAGATTGTCCTCTATTTTAGAATTTAATTTTCCATCCTGTGTGAAGGTTATATAGGAAGCACATTTGTCTTGTATTTGCTTTCTACTACTTTTAAGTCATCTAAACAGAGTATTCTCAGTATACCAAGCTTTACGGAAGAACTTTAACATTACACTCTCTAAAAATTATTTTAAACGATCTTTGTGCGCAACTTGAATTCTGAAATTGAGGCTTGACAAAGAGTAAAGTATCATGCCTCACACTGCTCACAGAGATTATCTTTCAAATTTTTAAGTGTATAGTGCAAATGGGAAGTTTTTTTTTTAACAAAAGAGTTATAATTTAATGCGTAGTATGAATCTCTAATACTTTTATTTTGCACAGTATTTAACAACCTTTCAAGCTATTTATCCTTTGTTCTGATGTTACATTATTTTGTGTTTAGAAAGCGTTGCTAAATATCAATCTCAATTAGAAAAGATCTTATGAAGTGATGTTCCTACTAATCAAATTCGGCAGATAATTCAGCATACTGTTATAAAAAGTTAAAATGTTTTCTAACACTAATGTAACTTGCGTATTGGATACATGTTTAGAAATCTGATTTCATATTATATATAAGGCACGTCCTGCATTTATAGTGAAGACATATGACCCTTAACTTGACAGACATTATGAAAACAAACACAGACTATTCACCACCTAATAGGATTAGTTGTATTTCCTAGTAATATTTTGTTACATGAGTAGGTTTTATATATACGAGAGGAGCCGCGATGGCTCAGTGGTAGAGCGTTCATCTCTGGTGCTTGGGGTCTCGGGTTCGATCCCAGACCCCGCCAAGTGAACTTTGTGGTGGACAAACACCGTGTGAGTGGGTTTTCTCGGGGTTCTCCCGTTTCCTCCCACTTCCTTCATTCCACCATTTTATTCATTACTCATCATCACCATCTCCTTTAGCCTAACTGGCATAACCGTGGGACGTAAAACTCAAAGACTTCATTTCATATATATACGATGAAATGGAGAATACTTGGCCGCTGATTGGTTCCAATTTTCCATTGAATGTCAAAATCTTCATTTGAGTTTAAAATAAAATTAATGATTATTGTTTGCTAAACTATTCAAACAAATATATTTCCCTTTCCACAAGGAAAATAGTGCTTTTAATTTTTCTCTAAAAAAAAAAAAAAAAAACTTTGGTGGAATTAAAACCGATATATACGAGTTATACAAGATATAAAAGGTTATAACTGGTTTTTGTTAGGAATGAAGACTCAAGATTCGTAAGGTCGAGAAATTTGTCAAAATATTAATAGATCTTATCAAATACACTCATGTCCAAAATGATTGTCACATATCTATAACTGTCTTCTTGTAAGAATATAATTTGATAACGATTTTGCAGGACACTTTTAATACTGATACTATGCGTATAATCGGAAATGTATATTTGTGGTAAACTTCATACGAAAACAATTATAAATACGAAAATTAGAATGAGTAAAACAAAATGTTGGTAAATGGACAAGAAAGTATTTTTTTCGTTTTTTTTCTTATTTACTGCTCTTTTGACATGAAATTTACCATATACATGTCTTTGCCGATTATACACATACTATCATCATAAGAAACACCGGTCGAATTCGTTATCAAATTATATTCCTACAACAATATGTTTATAGACATGCGACAATAATTTTTGGACATGAGTGTTCGTATCCCATCCCCAGTTTAGAGAGACGAAATGCCAGCATTGTAGGTCGACGACATCCATCGATTGGAACTACATAAAATCAATGCTTCAAGTAGCAGCCAAAACATTGCTAGCCTTCTACAGACACATGCAAGATGGAACTGATATCCATATAATTCCGTTTGAATATATTCCTGTGAAAATCATGAATACTAGAATCATGGATTACAGTGTAACTGGATTTCTGAAATGGAGCCTTTCACCACGTTCGGTTCACACTCCACTTGACCTTTGGAAAATCTTAATGTAGGAGCAAGATATACACTTAATGTGAAGTTTCCATTGCAGATATCATGCAATAATCCATAGCGATGATCATGACAACGGACATGAAAAAATGTGACGGGTTAAACTATCTTAGTTAAGCACAAAGCCGGATTTAGAGGGGGTGCAAAGGTGCACGTGGAACACTCTCCGTTGTAAATATACACTATCTAAAATGAGAAGCTAGCCGTGAAAATAGCAATATTTTCCGAAACGTTCTGCAAGCGTGATTCCATTTGGAGCTTAAAAGAAAGCAGAGCTTTGAAAAGACAATAGTTTAAGTCGATTTTCTAAAGGTTGAAGGAAAAGGATCCACCAAGGAACACAATATAACATTTCTGAAGTAGGGAAGAAAACAAAAGCCAGGACGAGAGAACATTTTTTTTGTGCATAACACTTGTGACCGTCAGTAAAATATTTTCTTCCGTTCAGTGTTGTAATGGATAAAGAATATTGTCACATTTTACTTTTAATAGTTTCAGTGTGATTGGTAAATTTGGTAGTTATTTGTCCACCCCACTCAGACAATCGTGAATGCGGCCCTGGTTAAGCAATAATTTCAATTTGTTCCGATGGAAATGGATCAGCCTCTGTTTAAGGCTTCTCACAACATAGTTCCGAAGTCTATAAACCTAATGATTAGATTTTCATTTAAATTAAATTTACGTATGCTTCCTTAAGGGAAACTAAAGCGTACTTTATGTAGGAACGAATACTAAAGAATTATTTATGTTGCATTTATCAAAGACAGGAAAGTTATTCATTTGTATTTCTGAGGTTTAATTTGAATCATATTGACGACTGTATATTGACAAAAAGTGTGTAGATAATGTAACTTTTATTACCGCGCTAAATTTAAAACTATGGAAATCGGCAATTCATTTAACAAAAATATGTTTACAACTAATTCACATTAACCTTGTCTAGTTACTGTTTTATTCGAGTGTAGAAAACAATTGTTTCCTTAGACTGGATTTTTCTTTATTGCCCTATATCTGGGTTTTAATATAAGTATCATGAATTTCTTCTGCTATTCTCATATATAAATCTAATAGGAAATTGTGAGGTTCAGTGGCTCAGTGGTAGAGAGAGATTACCCTTGGTGCGTAGGGTCCCTGGTTCCATCTTCGATTCGGCTAAGTACATTTGTGGTGGATAACATCATGGTTGTGGATTTTCACGAGATACTCCCGTTTCCTCCCACTTTCTTATTCCACCAATTTTTCATCATCATTCGCTTGTTTCGTCGTCTCCCTTAGCCTAACTCCATAAACATGGCACGTTAAACTCAAAGATTTGCCACTAGTGTAGATTGAAAAATGATTGCTACAACGGATCTTCTTCTGCACATTTTAATATTTCTAGGTAGAATTTGCATTTATCCACATTATATGAATATGACTATGCTTTGCAATGTATCACAATATTCGTACTATTTTCTAACATTCAAATAAATACAAGAAACGTGTGAAATCAACTTAGTTTCTTGTTTTGAAGAATAGGAATTTATGCTAACATTCAAGGAAATCGCAAACATTCTTTACCATTTCATATATACAAGGTGTTATTGAACTAAACTGAAAAACTTTAAGATATGATTCCTCACACCAAAATAAGAGAAAAAGTTGATATAGAGCTATGGTGAAAAGTGCATAGTTTTAGAGCTAGGGCTGTCCAAAATCGCAGAAAAGCTAAATTTCAATAGGCCCTATTTCGAATTCCAGAAACTGTGGATGGTGGTTCTTATCAGCGTAAGGGAAACCACGCATACACAATCTAAAACTTCATATTTCATCAGTTGTCATTAGATGTAGAGGGTATTCCCTACAGGGTGTAATTCTCAGATATGTTTTCAATAGAGTTTTCAGATATACCTTTATTTCAAGAAGAGTTCAAAGTACGCAGGATTCAAGCCTTGACAAAAATGGACATACAATGCTTCGGAGGAAAGCCGGAAGTGTTACAAACCGGCAACTCCATGATCTTTTGTGTTCGGAATAACGTATGATGTGATGTATTTCGTCACAGTATATTTCATATTATCTTCACTTATAAGCGTGAAAGGAAACATTGCAGCATGCGTTTTCCCGAGTATGAAAAACCGTGCTGCTGACGATCTTTAACACTTCCAACATCGCGCAAAAGGATTCAGTGTTTACCGCTATCAAGGCTTATGGTTTGCCTACTTTGAACCAATCATAAAATCAGAGAATATCTAAAAATTCGGTTAATGGCGTGTCTGGAAATTTCATCCTACCGGGAATAATCTATACACCCATTGAAAATTTTAGGATTGCGTATGCATGGCTTCCTTTATGCTCATAAGAACCAACATCCAAAGTTTCTCGAATTCGAAATAGAGCCTCTTGAAATTTGACTTTTTCGCGATTTTGGACAACTCTAGCTCTGAAATTATGCACTTTTCGCCAGAGGTCCATATCAACTTTTTCTCTTATTTTGATGTGAGGAATAACCTCTTAAAGTTTGGCGGTATAGTTCATTAACACCCTGTACAATTTCACCATATTTATCATGAAATAGTCAATTTCTTACCAAAGGTAAATATTATATGTACTGACTGTTCAAATCTATTATCTTATTATAAGAACCTAGCATGTATAAATTACAGAAATACAATTGTCTGTCGCAATTTGGGAAGACCAATACCGTATCGTAGCACGTAACAACAATCTAGGCAATCTATTTAAATATCAAACAAAAGAAGTATAATTACATTCTCAGCTACATAGAAGAGTCAAAGTTTGTTTGACAATCACGAGTGCGACAGGTGAATGATAGTCTAAACTTAACCTTACGCATGATGAATCATTAGTGATACAAGAAAATACCTAAACTGAATTTGAGTTCCACCGCGGTTTCTCACATGGGCGATCAGGGTCTAAATCAAATATTTGTTTTATTTCTTAAGGTGTGTATATAAGGAATTATTTCTTAATTACATTCAGTTTCATAATAATTCTTATGTATTTTTTCCTTCTAATTATCTTATTCTTTCATATTAAGTTTCCATATATCTCTGACTCAAAACAGGTATCCAGGTGAAATATTTGGGACGAAATCTGATCCACTCACTCAAACGTATGAATTTTATAATTATTAAAGCCATTTTTATAATTTCTTTAATGAGATTTTCTCTAGCAAAACTTCATTTATTTTTGGATATATAGTGAAATTTCTGTATAGCGGACAGTAACGGGGAATGTAAAACAGTCCGTTATTCGGAAGTGTCCTCTATTCGGGAAACGCTTAGGTTGAAACACAAGAAAAAATACTGCAATGTACACACAAATTTAGGCAGCATTATCTTGCTGTTTATTTTCACAAGTTATGTACACTATTGCAATTTTCTAAGTACAGTAAAATTAATTAAAGTATAGGTCATTCCCAGGGCCGTTTATAACCTCTAGGTGTCCTAGGCACTTCAAATTTTTACCCCCTCCCAATATTTCCGGAGCACCCCTCCTTCAGTTAGTACCTTGCCATTTTGGTTCGGGAAGCATTTTCCCTTAATTCTCTTACTCTTTCCCTTTTCTTTCTTTTTGCTCTTTGGAGAGTCTTTTCATTATCCACCACCTATGAACCCTATAGAGTAGTTTTAAATGGACAGAAGTTGCGTTTATAGGTTTCTCGTAAATTATTACAATTATAATTAAAAAGTGTAAAAGGAATCATTTCAACAGTCTCGACTTTTCTCTGCTAATAGCAGAAAACAAGTATTTTCCTAATATTAGTACAGTTAGTAGTTTGTTTTCATCCCCCAGTTATCTTCAGTCAACCGTCCTTAATATTCTTATTTTTCAAGTAATATCAATCCCTATTTTCAATTAACAAAGATAAAATTATACATCACATTTATATTAGCCGCCGAAATCTAGTTTGTTTGTAACAAAGTAGCTCAACCGGAACGTAAATGACTTTTTTGCACCAGCATATTTTAACTTTTTCTCTTTTTTCGGCTTCCAATTTTTGCGCCCCCAAATCGTTTGCGCCTTAGGCATGTGCCTAGCGTACCTAAGCGGAAACACGGCCCTGGTTTTTCCTTTATACTGTATTGTACTCGATGCCTGAGTTTTGCAAATGGATAACTTGTAGCCAGACGAAGATAATATTCACGAGACGTCATTCCACTATTCAAACTATGCTGAAAATTTCTACTAAATAATATGTACTTAACAAAACTAGACGTAATACAAAATTAATACAATACCTAACTCAAAAATGATCGATAGTGTTAGAGATTTGATTACTGTTTGAAATTCAAAAAAAAAAAAAAAAAAAAAAAAAAACAGGAGAGTTTTATCCTAGCTTGCCATTGTTTAGAAGTTCTACAGAAGCACTTCGGAATTGTTTTCAGTCTCGGCGAACCGTTATTGAGAATGTTCGCTATTCAGAAGCAATTTTCCATTGTAACCAAATAATATGCTTCCGGGGAATTGAAAACTGGCCGTTATTTAGAGTTGTCCGCTTTTCAGAAGTGTCCGTTAGGAGAAGTTTCACTATAGTTCTATAAGGCGATAAACAAACCTGTAGAGATCTCCCAGCGTCCCTCTAAATCCTACATTTTAACAGCACATCACTTCATGACTTTTGACGTAGCTTGTCAACTGTTGCTGGTTTTTAAAGATACACAAAATTCTTGACAGTCCTCCAATGGAGACCATTCAGGAGACCGGGGGTGGTACTCAACAACACCTCTTCCAACAACCCACCCTCCATCCGGGTAGTTTTATTGAGGTAAAACTTGAGGTCTCAATGGTGGCTTTTACCTTATTTTATGTATAGAGAGAGTTAATCACCATATACATTTTCGATGGCTGGCAAAATCCTTGTCTGAAGCATATTGAGATAGGCCTAACCAGATATGGTACCTTCGAAGAAGAAAGAAGCAATCGCATCACGCGGTGATACACCACACCACACATTAACCCCTCATAGATTCACTGCTTTGTCCACGTGAGCGTGAGAATTTTTAGGATCCCAGTAGACACAATTGTGTCTGTGCACAGTACCGAATTGAGCCTTGTCCGCTCACACAAGCTTCCCTAGAAATTTCGCATCTTCACAAATCATGTGGTGGAACCATCCACAGTACTCCATTCTTCGATCTGGGTCGTTGACATTTATCGCGTGTACCAGTTTTGGAATGTACACTTTCCATTTTGCCTTCTTCAGAGTGCGTCTTACACATGGCTAGCCCTCCTGCTTTCACACACTCCTGGTTCACTGATTTATGCGGTGATCAGGTGAAATGTTGCAACATCAGCATTGGGCATCGGACTTAAAGTTGTTCGTGGCCGGTCGAATCTTTCCTTGTGTACATCTTTCACTCCGTCCGCTTTGAATTTATCGTGAATGCGGGCAATTATTATACTAGTTTGCGGCGGTGTTTCAAACTCTCTCTGTCAATGCCGTTGTATGTGTTGAATTTTTTCGTACTTCCAGTACCATTTCAATACAGCCTTGGTTCAACAGACGAATAAGTACCCTCGATCATTGTTGTTACTCGATGTCTTCTGCTGTACTGATTAATACGACTGGCTCGTTCTCCAAACAACTGCCCTCGCATGCACGGCAAAAATTCCCAGCTCCGCCTACCACGACAAATTTAATACCATACACTACACTATGCATTAGATTAGTGAGTATCTTTCTATTTAGAAATTATATAATTACGAATAGTGAGTAACTTTTGGACCTCTCTCTATATACAAGGTTTCGAACAGTTTTACGATTGTTCTGTCTGCCACGAATGAAAGCTCAAAATTCGTATCGAGAAAGCTTTCTATTATTAAAGAGCTTATTATCAACTACATGTCCTATCTTCAGTTTAAATATACTAAATACAGCATTCTATGACGACAACGCCCACCGAGTGGAACTGCAGGAAGTCAAAACTTCAAGTAATGCAGCAAAATATTAATTCTTCTATAGACGCATGAAAGCTGGAAGTGATACCCATGCAATTCTCTTTGAGCACAATTCGATAAAGAGTTTAGATACTATCCATGGATATAGTGTACTTGAACCTGTGAGGTGTCCCCTTTCGTCACACTTCAATTCGCTTCTGGAAAGTCCACATGTGGGAGTGAGATACATTCACCTCAGTTGCAGCTGCAACTAAGTTTTTGCAGTGGAAACAACAACAATAAACAAGAATAACAACAATATGATTCTCACAGCGAACGTGATTGAAGGTGGCTAGGTGAAATGTCTTAGTTAAGCAATAGTTTCTTTTAGTTCAGATGAAAATGGTTCAGCCTCTGTTTAAGGCTTCTCATAACATAGTTTCAAAGTATATAAACGTAATGGTTAGATTCTCCAACTATGTTTACGCACGTTTCGAAAGGTAAACTAAAGCGTACTTTATGTAGGAACGAAGACCAAAGGTTATTTACTTCAACGTTTTTGAAGACATGGAACTTATTTTACGTATATCCGAGATCTAATTTCAATCATATCGACACAATATACGGCTGATAGAGGCAAAGACTTAACACAGCACTAAGTTTAAAACTACTGGAAACAACAATTCATTTTTTATTATTTTTCAAATGTTTTACATTTATCGTTCCTAGTTACTGGTTTATTTTAACACAGAAACCAATATTGTTTCCTTGGATAAGAATTTCTTTTATTGTCTTATATCTCACAAGTAAAGGGTCCAAATGGATGAATCGTGTTGCGGGATGATACATAGTGCGACTGATAGAGTATGTGCAAATATGTGTATGTGCAAAGTTAAAGCGGCTGAGCGAAATAAGAAGCAGAGGAGAGAGGGTCAAAGTTGGTGGGAGAACAGCTATGTTTTGTTATAGAAATACATCAAATAAACTGTTGAATCGTAAAAATAGTGAAAGGAAATGCAAACAGTGGTAGTTTGACATATTGGCAAAAGAAGAATGGACAGAGTAGATTAAGAACTTTGGCCGCCATCTTGAAATCTATGAGGTTGTTTGAAATGCAAAGCTAATCATATGATATATCAATTAGAGCCAGTACGTTCTCTAAAAATCAATTATGAACATTTGTGATCTTCATCTGTTCTTATTTGGAAGATTTAGGATCACCTTTATAGTTATTTACGTTTTGGTTACCTTCGATAGTATACTGTTAAGATCCGAAATTTAGCACATCGTGTGCAGAGGATTGAGAGTGCATATGGATCTGTGCGTCCAAAAGACATTGCTGTCTGTGCATGAGGAGTGGAAAAGACTTGTGGGACACACCATTGTTGGACAGGATGCTCATTTAAACCATGTACTGTGGTGATACCCAAAAAAATAAACCAGGCCATAATTCATCAATCGTTAGCGATATGCTAAAAAGGACACCAGTATTACGTTTCTGATCAAAACATAGTCTTAACAAATGTGCCGCTTGGGTATCATTCTATTTCAAAAAATATTACAGATTTCAAAATGGTGGATTTCAAAACGGCGGCGGAGTTTCGTGATCTACTCTGCCCATTCTTCTTTTGCCAATATTTGAAACTACCACCCTTTGCATTGTCTATCTTTCACTATTTTTACGATTCAACAGTTTATTTGATGTATTTCTATACCATAGCATAACCCTTCTGTCAACTTTGACCCTTTCCCCTCCGTTTCTTATGATGCCTAACTACTAAAACTTTGCACATACACACATTTTCACATCCTCTATCAGTCGCACTATGTCTCATCCCGCAACCTGATTCATCCATTTGGACCCTTTAGTTGTAAGTTTTAAAATAAATATCACGAATTTCTTCTGTTAACCTCATAACTAAAACTAAAAAGGAAAGTATGTTTGAACTATACATCTTATGTAAGTAAATATATATAGGATAAGAAAACACATGACTTCGTTCTTTTATGAGCGTTACTTGTTCAAAGTAGTATTGTTTATTCTTTCCTGAAAGATTTAATTTAGGGAACCCAAGAAACTTAACAAAATAGATATTCAGATATGATCGAATGAGATTTGACAACAACACGTCAACGATTAATTGCGTTGTTGCATTCCGTAATCTTGCAGGTATACAGGACTACCTGTTTTATAAGAAGACTTCTACAATTGGCGTTAACTACGGGCTCACCTCCCTCCTTGTAGAATCGTGGAGAGGGGTCCTTTATCTATTTCTCTAGGTTTGGTTCGGAATTAGATTTCTTGGCTTTCGACAGTTATGACAATAATAGCCCTCTCATGTAAGGGTTGATGTTCCTCGGCGATCGTATTAACCTGATAATTTAGGAGGAAGAAAGAATGACGAAGGAAGGAGGCAGCCTGAGACCATTATGTTACGGATTATCCCGACATTTACCTGGTTGTGAATAAAAAATACCAAGAAAACCACACTCAGGATGGCTGGTCTGGAAAAAAACCTTTTACATTTTTTGGATCGAGTCCCTACTGGAATCGAACGCAGGGCCAATGATATCCGATCGCGTTAGCCACTACGATAGGCGGGTCCACATCACGTTCCTTTTGAAAAGGCATACGTGGCACTGGCTGATTGTTGCAATTTTCAAGGAGGAAAAGCTAAACAAAATTGACCTCCGTTTCTTACTTTTTATCTGGACATTTTTGGACACAAAATCATTTACCCAAACGAATTCAAATGCACGGGTAAAATATGACTGATAAGACTAGATTAGAGATAGGTGTAAAACAAATAGACATGAATTTAGAGATGGTGGAATTACAGCGAGGGAATGGGATTCGTGTATTATTTCTTTGAACTATATTGAATTATTCAGAAAAAAATATGTTCCTTATTTGATATTACTCCTTTATATTTCTTTGTTATAATTAGTTCTACCAATGGAAATCAATATGTTCACGGAAATAAAAAATATGAAATCGAATGTTTAACCCGCTTTAGCACGCTCCCGACGTTGACGAATACGGCTGATTCATTAGACGAACGTCGCTCGGAGACTATTTCAAATATTTAGAAAGTTGCTTCTGTGTCTGAGAGTTTTCTTATGATGAGATGCTAAGCTGAAAGCTTGAAATATTCAACTTCATTAAAAAAAACTAAATTTGTTTAGACATAAATCGAAACTTTTATGTGTTACACATGTAGAAGTCAGCCTGCTCCTATGAAAGCACAAATTATACCCCACTAATGTAGAGAGAAAAATGATTACTGCAATGGATCTTCTTGTGCATATTTTAATACTTCTGGTTGGATAGGAATATGATCATGCTTTACAATGCACCGTGCTATTCATAGCACTTTTTAGCGTTTAGGTAAACATCAGAAATGTGTTAAATCAACCTAGTTTCTTATTTCTAAGAACAGGAATTTATGCTAACAGTCAACGAAACTGCAAACATTCTTTACCATTTCATGTATATAATTGCAACATATTTACCAGAAAATAGGCAATGTCTTGCCAAAGTTAAATAGCATAATACGCACTCACTATACGAATCGATTCCCCAATTATAAGAGCCTCGCGTGTATAAATTACCGGAATGGAATTGTTTGTCGTAATTTAGGAAGATCAATACCCGTATCGAAGTATGTAATAATAGCCTTGGCAAGGTATATATATTTAATTTTCAAACAAAAGAAGAATGATTAGCTTCCAAGATACATAAAAGAGTTTCACAATCACAAGTGTGAAAACTGAATTATGGTCTTAGCTCAAACTAATGCATGAAAAATCATTAGGGATAGAAGAAAATACCTAAAATGAATTAGAGTCTCACCGTAGCCACTCATATTGGGTACTAAAGTCAAAATCAAACATGTTTTTTATTTATTAAGGTATGTATACCTAGGTATAAAGAAACGTTTTATAATTATCTTCGGTTCCATAGTACATCTTATGTCTTTTATTTGCTTTGACTACAACATTATTTCATAATATAATATCATGTATCAGGATCTAACCCCAAAATGGTATCCCGGAAAGATATTGGAGTCTAAACCTGATCCACCCGTTCAAACATCTGAGCTTTATTTTTCGTATGATTTTTCAGGCCCTATAATAAGGTTTTTCTGTAACAAATCTTAATTTTTCTTGTGTTATGGGCCACGGTGGCTCAGTAAGAAAATGCTTACTTCCATTGCTTGTGGTCCCTGGTTTGATATCCGGTGAGCGATGTAACTAGGCTAGTTGTCGCCTGGGGCACGAACTCGCCTTTGCTCCCCCCTGACAAACCAAACCAAAACGCTCCCCGACTACACTTGATATTAACGAGTGTAGTCGACGACGGATGGGGATTTTAACCAAATATACGACGGATGGGGATTTTAGGCTACCCCACTCCAACCACCCACCATCACTAACGGGATTCCGCAGTGCAATTAATATTACAAGTCGAACTTCCCTCACCAAAAATTTCATATAACTTTGATTTTAGTTCTCACAAGTAAACCTTACGTTTGGGTGAATCGAGTTGCTGACTGAGACACACATGAAAAAGTAGTACTAAATGTGATTAGTATTTCAGTGAAGTTTTAGGTGCGAAGCTCCAGGGGTTTAGGAGATACAGCTACCAGAACATCACATGGAAGTACAGAATAGTCTTCATACAGTTGGAGGTAAAAGCTCTGTAAGACCTCTTGTAACGACAAAAGGTGCATAACAAATATATGGACACATATTAGGACTAGGGGGAAGTCATATAGTAAGGGTATATCTGACGGTGGCCATCTTGAAATCCGCCATTTTGAATTAAGGTTAAGTTTTTAAAATAGGAATAGGGTCATGTGATACATGATTTAAGACTCAAATTTAATCAGAAGAACAATGGTGACGTTAATTTTGATTTACGTGCAATTGGTAAAAAGTTACAGGGAAATTAAATATTGTTGCAGCATATGTATTAGTTCTTTACCCCACCTTGTAAATTGTGTTTTAATGATAATAATTAAATAAAAAGCAGGTGGATAAATATTAGGTCTATGGTAAGAGCTGCCTTGATGGCGGCCATGTTCAAATCCGCCATTTTGAATCAGACAAAAGTTTTAAGCAAAACGCATAACAGTGAGACCTTATTAATAGCAAATTTTACCATAACCATTTTTAACAATTTTTGCTTTATCATTAACCAGCACAAAGTTAAATGGATCGCTTCTTACGACTACTGCTTTGACGGAATTGTTAACGACAAATGTGTCAAGTGTAACTCGATTGCCTGTGTCAGGTGTGCTCACTGTGAGCAGAGCATTTGTGCAAGTCATGCACTCTTTTCTGAACTACATATTGATTGTACTAATTGAGGACTTTTCTGGAAAACACCAAAGACCCAAGTTCAATTATGACTCAGTTCGACTTTGGTCATTTTTATTTAAATTAGCAACTTGTTTATGCGATAACAAATGCTGGTTAATGATAAAGCAAAAAATGTTTATACCGTTGGATTTATGGTAAAATTTGCTATTAATAAGGTGTCACTGTTATGCTTTTTGTTTAAAACTTTTGTCTTATTCAAAATGGCGGATTTGAACATGGCCGCCATCAAGGCAACTCTTACCATAGACCTAATATTTATCCATCTGCTTTTTATTTAATTATTATCATTAAAACAAAATTTACAAGGTGGGGTAAAGGACTAATACATATGCAGCAACAATATGTAATTTCCCTGTAACTTTTTACCAATTGCGCGTAAATCAAAATTAACGTCACCATTGTTCTTCTGATTAAATTTGAGTCTTAAATCATGTATCACATGACCCTATTCCTATTTTAAAAACTTAACCTTAATTCAAAATGGCGGATTTCAAGATGGCCGCCGTCAGATATACCCTTACTATATGACTTCCCCCTAGTCCTAATATGTACCCATATATTTGTTATTTATCTTTTGTCGTTACAAGAGGTCTTACAGAGCTTTTACCTCCAACTGTATGAAGACTATTCTGTACTTCCATGTGATGTTCTGGTAGCTGTATCTCCTAAACCCCTGGAGCTTCGCACCTACAACTTCACTGAAATACTGACCACATTTAGTACTACTTTCTCATATGTGTCTCAGTCAGCAACTCGATTCACCCAAACGTAAGGTTTACTTGTCAGAATGTTTCTTATAGTCTTGGTGAGGGAGTTTGTAAAGCTCGCAAGAAGTTAAATTAAGTTCAGCATCTAATGCTTGAGTAGGAGAGATAATGTCCCCTTCCACTGCGCTGAACCGGACGACATAATAAACAAATTGACATATGATATACACAAGTATATTTGAAGCTAACCTGAAGCACCAAAAAGTAATCACTTTGCAACAATATTAAATGACTGAATGACCACCAAAAAGTAATTATGAAAAATAACATAAGGCGATTTGAATTATTTGATTTTCACTTGATAGGTAAATTTTAGTAGAATAAAAAAAAAATAATGTGAGATATGCTGATTTGTTATATTTTCAACTAATTGTATGAGCACAAACTTAATTCCTCTAAAAAAAAGTAACCACAGTGAATAAGATTATGGCACATTTTGGAATACGAAATGCGGCGTCGCCGACGTGAATTGTTGCGATTAAGAGGTTTGGATTCTCACCATATGTGAACACTATTTACAGAAGGAAATCACTTATGTTCTAGCACTCTTAAAGGAATAAAACTTCACAATAATATTCCTTACTACACAGAAGTTGATTTACGCTTCTACTGTTACGAAAATGTTTAGAAAGAATGTGGCCATGTTAGCTGTGTGTCATGGAGTTTTCTCGTTGATAATTGTTATTTCATCACTATAATGCAAATGGTAAATTTTGATGCCATACGGTTATAAAACTTTTACTATATTTCACATTTTTATAATAACCTCAACACGTAAATGTTACCAGTATCAAATCTGGATATATTAATTATTTGGAGTGATCTTGAACTTGTCGTTGGCGATTGAGGTTAGAAATCCCACTGGCTGCTTGACAGAAACAGTTCCCTTTCCGAGATCAAGATGCGGAGGGATACACTTTTTAAACGAAAAATATCACCAGTAAGATACTAAGTTATTGGAATTATATACCTTTTATAGGTAACTGTAAGTAAAGTTTAGCGTTATTAATTGGATGAATTCCACAATTACACATACGACATAATGACTGCTACTAATTAATAATCAATAATATTTATTAAAATATATGTCCATCCTGCATACTTTGGATTGTGTGTATGGATGGGACCACCACACTGCCAATGCCTAAAATGGCTATGCAAAAGTCATCGTATTTGTCACATACAAAGAAGCACTTGTGAGAGAGAAAATTTGGTAGTTCTACTCTTTGTGAAATTACGTCTCGCCAAGCGTTAATTTCAGGAAATGGGGCTGTCTTGTATATGATGATTGTGCAAAATATTTTGATTTACATTGATAATGTCATAAATAGTTTAAGAGTAGCACACTAGACATATGATTCCACTCTTATCATAATAACTGGAAAACACAAGCTGATATCTCCAGTATTATACTCGGACATTTTGCAAATTTCTTTAATCGATGTATGTTAAATGGAAATACAAAAATCTGGAACTAAACCTTAACTTTGCGGCCTCTTTTGGGATAGATATAAAGCTAACTTATGCTCTATGGATATGATCCCAAGGTTGGTGTGACGTTGTTGTCCTGTTAAGTTCCTGAGGTAAATCTTTATGATATTTAGTTTGCTAAAACTTTTTCTACTTGCCTTATTTATGAAAATAAGTATTTGCCTAGTTTTGTGCCCCCACAATCCGGCGCCTAGGGCACAAGCTCCGTTTTCCCTCCTTAGATACGCTACTGTCCCCGACCAAGTAAGTTTGTGGTGGATAACATCGTGTCTATGTTTTTTTTTCTCGGTGAAGTACTATTTTCTTTCACATTCTAATTTCACTAATTCTTCTATCATCATTCCCTTGCATTAATTGTCTGTCTTCCTTAGCATAAAATGTGTAAGCGTGAGAAGTTACACTGAAATCTTTCATTTCATTTCATTTTCTGAGTATAGCACCATTGAGAAATAATAATCAGATCCATAGAAATCATCTAGCTCCCTTCTGAATTCAACAGTTGTATCTTCGACTATGCATTGCACATATTTTTCAAAGTGATTGTTTCCGGACTTGGCCTGGTTTGTTCAGGCACACAACTCGCACGGTAAAACTAATGTCATGAGTATCTGAAGTTAGCAATCTAATCTGAGTTTAAGTTCCTCTTTTTTTTTATAGATATCTGATAAATCAAATATAACCCTGAGAAGAATTGGGACACCTACACATTCTCTCTTGATACCGTACTTCGTAGTATCTGTTGGTATTAGTTAATATTTTTTCAGTGTAGATTGAGGATATGCTTGTCAACATATTATGACAACGAACACAATATTTTCTTCAAGTAACCGAATTAGCCTAGTTTCAAGGTATTATGTTCAGACATGATGTGGTTATTTTATAAATTTGTCAGAAAGCAAATCTGTTATCTTTACCCGTGCTACTTTCCAGTACTAGATGATATGCCTATACCATATATATATATATATATATATATATATATATATATATATATATATATATATATATATATATCCCTTAAGTACTATGGACGAGAAGAATCACGTACGGTCTGTCAGACCGCATTCTTGTTTCACATTTTCTGAACAGTAGTTTCATTGCATATTGTTTTAAAATTATATCCTACATATCTTAGTCGCTAATAGAAATTTGAAACGTAGTAATTTCACGATGTTAAAAAAAAACTTTATATTTTTAAAACAATGAGAATGAGAACATAGTCAAAATTTGCAACAATGCTTTCATTGTTATTCTAAATTTGTAATTGTTGAAATATTCAATTTTTTCTCCGTTTTTATGTAGTCAAAATAACACTAATTTAAAATGCACTATCCTTATAGATGCTCTAAGAATAAAAAATACAGTAAAAACGGAGAAAAACATGAAATTTTAGCTTTTTTTAAACTTACAGGAAAGTACTGTTATAGTTGTACTCTTACATTTTTTGTAGTGAAAAGGTAATGAATAAAACTTATTATTAGTTCTTATATGATGAAGAAAGTAAAGAAAATACGTTTTGGCGGTAAAGAAAGTACCGCACAAACTTTTCTGACTGCATGCACTTTCTTCAGGTAGTCACTTATATCTTTTTTATTCTGCACTGCAAGGAAATCGGTACCCCATACCGCTGACACGAATGAATATCTTCGGTTTCCGCTTACAACTCAGTTGACCTAAAACTATGTTTTCCTTTTCAACCCCTTGTGCGCAATGGCGGGAAACTCAATTTCAAGCTGTAGTATGCTCTTGATTGAAAAACTCAGCTCACGTGACAGATGTCCGATGAACAATCAACATTCTATGCGAGGCCTAACAAGTCCTTTTCCCAACGTTGTCGTGAAATCAAGTATTGTTATCACTGCGGAATTAACGTAGACTGGATGCAAGACATACGCATTGACACTACACGCAACATTCACCAGCATAAAGAAAATTGTCAATGGCTATCGTCTTGTTGGACGACTTGAGGTGTAATCTGTACATTTTTTGTCTAGAGTAACCACTCCGCCTTTACTCATGTTATAAAATGTGATTATTTCAGGTTTTCCAGTCTCTGCCTCATTATGTGTTGTGTGGTGCAAGACGTGCCACACGGTAAGACACAAAACTGCTAATAATCAGTAGATAACGAAAGACAACTGATCAACAAGATACTCACATAACTACTATAGTACGTCTGTGAGACCGCTCGACCCCTCCAGCGATGCAAAGAAGGATCAAACATAATACGAAATTCACAATACGTAACAATTTGTTAGAGAGGAAGGTAGACGAAAAGACCCACTTGTAGTAGTGATACTCTGGAAAATATAATGATATGAAAAGTCGCAGCGGTCTGAGAGACGGTCCATAGTACTTACGGGATATAAGTAGTAGTGGTCCGCGTATGGCGAACTGAGTCAGCAAAAATTCCTCGATTCTGATTGGCTGAGAGAGGTCACGTGACATTAGGCCCCGCCCACGCGGGAAATTCAAATTTTCCAGGTCACGTGGTATGACGTCATGAGTCACCCTGCGGGGAAATCCCTCACTAATTTGTTCCCTTTTACGGGTAAAATGTGTATTTCTGATTGGTTGATAGCTGTCACGTGATTTTAGACCCTGCGATATTTGAAATTCGTTCCCTTTTACGGGTAAGATGAGTGTTTATGATTGGCTGACAGAGGTCACGTGATCTTAGGTCCAGGGATTTTTTAAAATTCGTTCCCTTTTATGGGTAAGATGAGTGGTTTGTTACCTTGAATTTGATTGGTTGATAGAGGTCACGTGATCTTAAGCCCCTGTGACTTTTGAAATTTGTTCCCTTTTTACGAGTAAGATGAGTGCTTTGGTACCTCGATTCTGATTGGTCGACAGAGGTCACATGATCTTAGACCCGCCACACGGTGAACAGAATACGTGGGAAAACCCCTCATTCATTTGTTTCCATTTTATGTGTAAGATGCGTGTTTTGGTACCTCAATTTTGATTGGTGGATAGAAGTCACATGATCTTACCCCCCACCCCCACCCCCTCACCCCCCAGTCCATGAGGGAAATACAGAACGATATGACGGCGATCCATCCTAGACCGGGATTTTTTTTTTTTAATGGTTATGCGTAAAGTTCCCATGAAGGGTTCAACCTCCTCCTTAAATAACCCTTTTTTGGTATCATGATATTGTACTGAAGTTTACATTAAATATTATCGTTCTCTTTGACAGATAAGATGATTCTTACCTTGATGGAGATCCTATCCTTGAATTAGTTGCCTATGTCTCTGGAAGTAACAATGGTGAAAGAGGGGTGTCGCTTGTAGATTTCTTATAACACATTGTTGTGAGTTTAAGCGATTTTTTAAACGCTCAGTAAGCGCTTCATTAATGGAAACAGTGTTGCCAGATTTTTTTTTACCGAAACTGCTCCGATTCTTTTCGAAACGGTTCCGCAGAGTACAAGAAATTTTAAACTAAAAAATTTTTCGAACTAAAAAAAATTGTAACTAAAAAATTTTCAAACAAAAAATTTTCGAACTAAAAATTTTGAAACAAAAAAGTTTCAAACAAAAAATTTTCGAACCCAAAAAAAATTTCGAACTAAAAAAATTGAAACAAAATTTTGTCGAACTAAAACATTTTTTAAAACAAAAGTTTCGAACTAAAGATGTAAATCACATCTAAAAATTTTCAAATCAAACTTTTTATCGAACTAAACTTTTAAAATTTTCGAACTAGAAATTTAAACCAAGTTTTAGAAAAATCCTAAGAAATGTTTCTCCAGGAATCGAACTCAGGTCTTTCAAACCAAAGATGTGTATGCTAACCGCTTAAATGAATTCGGTTTTAATCGATCTTGGTGGGTTTCGAACCATGGTCCTTGAAAAGGATACACATATACTTTAAGAAAATAAATCTGACAGTGTAACGCTTCTCAAATCAAACTTTTTATCGAACTAAACTTTTAAAATTTTCGAACTAGAAATTTAAACCAAGTTTTAGAAAAATCCTAAGAAATGTTTCTCCAGGAATCGAACTCAGGTCTTTCAAACCAAAGATGTGTATGCTAACCGCTTAAATGAATTCGGTTTTAATCGATCTTGGTGGGTTTCGAACCATGGTCCTTGAAAAGGATACACATATACTTTAAGAAAATAAATCTGACAGTGTAACGCTTCTCAAATCAAACTTTTTATCGAACTAAACTTTTAAAATTTTCGAACTAGAAATTTAAACCAAGTTTTAGAAAAATCCTAAGAAATGTTTCTCCAGGAATCGAACTCAGGTCTTTCAAACCAAAGATGTGTATCCTAACCGCTTAGCTATGAATGAATTCGGATTTAATTATGCTTGGTGGGTTTCGAACCATGGTCCTTGAAAAGGATACACATACACTTTAAGAAAATAAATCTGACAGTGTAACGCTTTCGTTCGTGGATTAAAATAAAATGCTGATAGACTTCTTTGTGTGACGACATAGAAGCACATATGATTGAAAAAATGCAAACGTCAGCGGATCGCATTACTTTTTGTTTTACTACGAACGTGTCAGCATGATTCATGGAAAAAAAGCAAACATTGACATTCTCGTATGGAATATGAGGAAAATGAAATGTCGTCACAGTTACGACAAGTAGTGACATGATCCTGGCAGAAGGGAATTGGCATCGGAATTGCGATACTAGATGTTGTAACTATTGAGAAACGTGAATGACGTCACGATCGATTGTTACACATCGTTTTGGTTCGTGATTCATGACAAAAGCAGCGAGCGTTTTGATTGGTTCGTTGTGATGTCATTTTATAAATTTCCTCGTTTCTGATTGGCTGACGGTGACATCGTTTTCGCAGCGACCTAAATAAAAATCTAAATTTCATTTTTCAAATCCTACATCGCTCTCAACTATCGTGTGAGAAGGTTTGTTCTTGAAAAGTGTCTTTATTTAAGAAGCTTTACTGCACCGACTTTGTGTTCATTGAATTTGAGGTAAGTTCAGTGAGATTTTATTTTTCACACAAGATTCGAAAATCATTTTTATTTTATATTTGTGGGCGGATCACGAATACACTGTTTTACTTTTAGTACGAAATATTTAGACTATGAAGAAATTAGTGGAATGGGAAAGTGGGAGTACGAATCAGGAACCTCCACACATTAAAAGTAAGCACGATAAACGATATGGTTTAGCGTCCCTTCAGCGAGCACCCGTCGGGAATTGAACCATGGCCAGAAAAATGTGTGCGCTTAGTTTTGAAAAGAATGCATTACAAAATTTCAGAAACTATGCCTGAGAATAATATGGTTCGATTCCCTTTAAAAGCATTAGCGGCCCCTTCAGCTTAACGTGATATTCGAGCAATCACCTGGGATTGAACCAAGGCCAGAGGCGTGTACGTCAACCATTTAGCTTAGTTTTGAAAAGAATGTATGATAACGCATGAGAATATTAAATTTCAGAAAAGACTTGACAGCGATCCGATGTGGGAAAGCAAACCCACCGAGGATTGAACCAGGACCTTCCACGTTAGAAGCATGTACGCTAACCGCTTAAATAAAAAAGAGTGCATGAATATTTGGTTAAAAGATTTACGCTATACAGATTTTGTTTTGACAATTACGTATGTATAACGTTAATGGTTGGTGAATCTCTTCAACTTGCAAACGCATCATTTAAAGGTCGTTGTGAGTAGAAAAAAATGCTTACGCGTACTTTATCACATCTCAGTACTGTTGAAACATTCATTCATGCATTCTTTTTTTTATCACTATAGAATGGTAGGTCAGTTACATGCTGATGTAATGGTCTCAAGTTTGACAGCAATAAAACACACATTTCAGTAACATAATTATTTTTTAAAAAACTTTGATTTCTAGTACATGTGCTTTCATAATGAGATTCTGAACGTCACTGCCAGGAATCAAACTCAGGACCTTTACATGAATTGCTTAGTTAAGAATTTATCATGAATGTTATGATTTCCTGGGCTAAGCGGTTAGCATACGCGCCTTTGGCGTGGGAGACCAGGGTTCGATTCCCGGCGGGAGCTCATGTGGTTCGGATTCCACGTTAATCAGTAGGTCCGCGTCTCATATAGCCTCGCTGCTGAAAGGGACGCTAAACTAAAAAATCAAAAAATCAACTCAAATTCACGCTGCTCAATTCCTTTTTTCCCATTACATATTTGTTTTACCGTACCTGTTTGTTTGTTTTCATTTTTAATCATGGCCGAATCGGGTTTTACTGTTCGCAATGAAATCACTCGTCATTATAGACGATTTATGTACGTTTATGTATTATGAGGTGTGCACGTCAGCCATTTAGCTTAGTTTTGAAAAGAATGTATGATAACGCGTGAGAATATTAAATTTCAGAAAAGGCTTGACATGCCCCCGACGTGGAAAGCAAACCCGCCGAGGATTGAACCAGGGTCTTCCACGTCCGAACCATGTACGCTAACCGCTTAGTCACAATAATAATAAAAAAATACGCTATACAGATTTTGTTTTGACAATTACGTATGTGTATCGTTAATGCTTGGTGAATCTCTTCAACTTGCAAACGCATCATTTAAAGGTCGTTGTGAGTGGAAAAAATGCTTACGCGTACTTTGTCACATCTCAGTACTGATGAAACATTCATTCATTTCATGCATTCTTTTTATCACTATAGAATGATAGGTCAGTTACATGCTGGTGTAATGGTCTCGAGTTTGACAGCAATAAAACACTCATTTCAGTAACATAATTATTTTTTAAAAAACTTTGATTTCTAGTACACGTGCTTTCATAATGAGATTCTGAACGTCACCGCCAGGAATCAAACTCAGGACCTTTACATGAATTACTTAGTTAATTATTTATCATTAATGTTATGATTTTCTGTTTATCAGGTGATTAATATTTTTCTTTCTTCTTTTCTTTTGTAGTAAATTCACGCTGCTCAATTCCTTTTTCCCATTACATATTTGTTTTACCGTACCTGTTTGTTTGTTTTCATTTTTAACCATGGCCGAATCGGGTTTTACTGTTCGCAATGAAATCACTCGTCATTATAGACGATTTAACATTGAGGGCAGAATGCTCGAAATTCAATTCAACGCACCACCCGTAGGAACCGATATCATACAGTATGTACATAATAGTTTCCAAGCAATGCTGGACCATTTGTTAGCCAATGTCGACGATGAGGCGATGGTTGGTTTATCCGTAATATCGCCACGTAACACGAATAAACCATTTTGGGTGAGTTTTCGCCAAGCACGAAACTTGACACTGGAAACGATGTGGGCCTCGTTCGAAAGAGTGTTACAAAGTAACAATGCATTTCTCCTGCACGAACCATTCACCGTGCATTTTCATCGTGTGGATATTCCACGTGGCTACGGCGGTGGTTTGCGGCAAGGAGTACTTCAAAATGAAGAATTATTACGTTGCAAGCGTGGGATTGTACGTGTAAAAAATCAAGATTCAAGGTGCCTGGCGTACGCCCTTGTTATTGCTATTGGTCTGAAAAAATACAAGAATGTAGATGTAAAACGACATAAGCAATGTAAAGATCAATCAAAATGTGTTGTGGACCAAGAAGTCGATGCGCTATGTGCAAATGCAGGAGTGAATTTGGATCATGGTGCCAGTGTAAATGAAATTCGACAATTCCAGGCATACCTCAAAGAATATAAAATTACAGTGTATACTAGTTTCACAGGCCATGATATCATGTACGAGGGACCGAACGATGAAAATCGCACTCCCATAAATTTGATTTGTTTGGCTGGACATTTTGACATCATTCAATCTTTAACTGCTTGTTTTGCAACCAAGTTCTACTGTGAAGCGTGCCATAAAAAATACAGTGAACGTAACAGACATGTGAAAAATTGTCCTGTAACATGCTCCAAATGTCTACAGAGACCTCTATGCGACAAGAACCAAACGCCGATATTATGCAACGACTGCAATCGTCAATTTTACGGCGAAGAATGTTTTAACAATCATCGTAATATTGTATATCATCGTGGGGAACCTGTATGCAGAATGGTGAAGCAATGTACTAGATGTTACAGAGTTTATTCTTTTGTGCATACAGGACAACGCCTTCATGATTGCAATGAGATCTTTTGCAATGTTTGTAAGAAGATTGTTCCAGGATCACATCAATGTTTTATGCTTCCCGATCGACAATGCTTGAAACCTGGTGTTCCTTCACTCATGCACGCAAAGAAAGCCTTGTTGATATTCTATGATATAGAATCTATGCAGGACACGAATATTGGCGATAATACGTATGTACACATTCCAAATTTATTGGTTGCACAACAAGTATGTTACGCATGTGTTGAAAACAATAATATTCAGCAGTCTTGCAGTACGTGTGGTCAGCGCCAGCATATTTTCCAAGGAGAGGATCCAGTTTATGATTTTCTCCAGTACTTGCGGGAACGTCGTCCCAATATAAATAGGATTTTCTGTGTCGCGCACAACGCTAAGGGATACGATGAACATTTTATCCTAAAGACCATGGTAGAACAATGCCAATGGAGACCCGACGTCATATTAAATGGGACCAAGATACTGAGTTTAACCTTGAATAATCTGACGTTCATTGACTCGTTGAACTTCCTACCTATGGCATTAAGTAAATTGTCAAAAGCGTTCAATTTACCCGCAACCAAAGGCTACTTCCCACATTTCTTCAACACCAAGGAGAATCAATCGTATATTGGACCACTTCCAGAAACGAAGTGTTATGGTGCAGATGAAATGGCCGTCGAAGACAGAAACAAGTTCATGCAGTGGTACAACGATCATCGTAATGACACGTTTGATTTCCAGAAAGAAATTCTCAAGTATTGTATTCAAGATGTCAAGGTACTGCGGCAAGCATGCGTTTCGTTTATGACGTCATTTGAAACAGAAACCAAAGTGAATCCCTTCTTGGAGACGATCACGATTGCCAGTGCTTCTAATTTAGTATTTCGCCGGAATTTCCTTAAACCCAACACCATAGGAATTCTACCGGCACATGGCTATCGATGGAGAAGTACCCAATCGATCGCTGCAATGCAATGGCTGGCCTACATTGAAAAAAGCGAAGGAAAACAAATCTTACATGCGGCCCGACAAAAAGAAGTGTTTATTGCGGGATTCCATGTTGATGGTTACTACCAAGATCCTGAGACGTTAGAGGAGCACGTCTACGAGCATGCCGGCTGCTTTTATCACGGGTGTAAAGTATGTTTTACTACAGGCCGTAATCAGCCCATCTACAGCAATCCAGAAGACACCATGGAATTCCGTTATGAACGAACGCAACGCAAAAATGCAAGACTGCGTGAATTGGGGTACATTGTACATGAAATGTGGGAGTGCGAATTTAATCAGTTCTTAAAACAAAATCCTGCAATGGCGACGTATCTGAAGAATCACCCGTACATGAACCGCAGACCATTAAATCCAAGAGATAGCTTTTTTGGAGGAAGGACCAATTGCGTGAAATTGTACCACCAAGTCGACGAAAAAGCGGGGGAAGTAATAAAATATTTCGATATTGTCTCGCTTTATCCTTACATCAATAAGTGTGCTAAATACCCTGTAGGCCATCCACGAATTTATCTACAGGGTGATGAAAATATACCACCAATAAATAAAGTCAATGGTCTAATCAAAATGTCGATATTACCAAGTCGCCATCTTTATCATGGTCTCCTGCCTTACCGATGTAACAAGAAACTACTCTTTCCACTGTGTGCTGCGTGTGCCGAAGAAATGAACCCAGACCCTACAGCAACGTGTACACACAACGATCAGGAGCGATGCCTCACTGGAACATGGGTATCATATGAAATCCAGAAAGCAGTAGAATTAGGATATCAACCAGTGGAAATTTTTGAAATTTGGGACTATGACATTGAACAATATGATCCCATCACGAAAACAGGTGGCTTGTTCACGGAATATATCAATACATTTTTAAAATCAAAAATGGAAGCGTCTGGCTGGCCCAGTTCCTGTGTGACCGAAGAAGACAAATCAAAATTCATACAAACCGTCCTGGAGCGTGAAGGTATTGCATTAGATCCGTCCAAAATTGAAAATAATCCTGCACGAAGAAGTTTATCTAAGCTTTGTGGGAACTCTCTATGGGGAAAGCTTTGCCAAAGATCAAACTTTAGCCAGACCACAATTATTGATCGGCCGGAAGAATTTTATGAAAAACTCACTTCCCCCGACATTAAACTCCATCAAATTGTACCCATCAATGATACGATGTTGTATGCGTTCTGGGAGTACAATGAACATGTGCCTGTTCAAAACCGAAACACCAATGTCGTGTTAGGTGCATTTACAACATGTCAGGCACGCCTGGAACTGTACAAGTACCTGGAAATGTTGCAGGAACGTGTTTTATATTTCGACACGGATTCTGTAATATTTACGGAGAAGCCCGGGGAGCCAACCATTGAACCTTCAACGTACTTGGGATGCTTATCGAATGAGATGGAGTCTTACGGGCCACGAGCATACATCAAGACATTTGTCAGTGGAGGACCAAAAAATTACAGCCTAGAAATATACAATCCGGATACCAACGTCACCAGTTACATATGTAAAATTAGAGGATTTACATTAAATTACAATGCAGGACAACAATTAAATTTCAATACGCTAAAAGAAATGATAACAAATCAATGCCGTGGACAAGTCACCATCACTATCCCCCATAAGATATGCAGGACCAAAGACCATACCATCGTCACACGCAAAGAAGAAAAAATGTACAGTATCCAGTACACAAAACGTCGATTTAAAGAATTCAATTCTTATGATACGGTTCCGTACGGGTACGTTAAAAAACGGAAGATGGAACTGGAAAAAGAAGATGAAGAAGAAAAAACTGTAAACACCCAATAAGACCGACATTTCTTTTTTTCCTTTTCCTTTTTCCACTCCTTAACCACAAAGCAGCAACACCAAGAAGAAAATGAAGTACCCACAAGAGTTCATAAACCATCAACAACACCATCAGTGGAAGAAAATGCAGTCATCTCGTACCCAAGGGGGAACCTTGACCATAAAGCTGCAACACCTAGAAAAATGCAGTACCCAGAAAAAGTTCGTAAACCACCATCAGTGGATGAAATGTACCCGAGGAGGGGGAAGATGAGCCTAAGCACATCCATCATTTACGAGTAAGTTTTATTTCTCTCTTATCAATATTGACTCATTTTTATTGTTTCAGAAAAAAGAAATTCTTAAAGTAATCCGTCGTTTCTTCTTTTTCTTTACAGGATACGTCTACAACATTCGAAGATGATGATACGTCCAATATATTCATTAAACTAGATCCTGTATTTATTATGTTAATAAACATGTATAGGAAGAGCACATACTTTTCGTTAAATACAACAAGTTGAAAAAAAAATATGTTTTATTATTTCTTGAAACCCTGAACACTTGTTTTCAAATCATGGTAATCTTGAAAATTTAAGGTGGAAAATATATTCAAGATTTGGTTTACATGATTTTGTTCGAAAAAATAATTAAAGAATTTTTTTAGTGTCCAAAATTTGATTTTTAATTTAGTTCGAAAAATTTGGATTTGAAAATTTTCAAATGTGGTTTACATCTTTAGTACGAAACTTATTTTTAAAAATTGGTTCGAAATTTTTTTAAAATTTTTAGTTCGAAAAATTTTGATTTGAAAATTTAGTTCGAAAGTTTTTAGTTTAAAATATTTTTTCGAAAAATTTTTAATTTTTTTAGTTCGAATTTTTTTTGGGTTCGAAAATTTTTTGTTCGAAAATTTTTTGATTTGAAAATTTAGTTCGAAAGTTTTTAGTTTAAATTTTTTAGTTCGAATTTTTTTGAAATTTTTGTTTCAAAATTTTTAGTTCGAAAATTTTTTGTTTGAAAATTTTTGTTTAAAATTTTTAGTTACAAAATTTTTTTTAGTTCGAAAAATTTTTAGTTTAAAATTTCTTGCACTCTGCGGAACCGTTTCGAAAAGAATCGGAGCAGTTTAGGTAAAAAAAAATCTGGCAACACTGTTTCCATTAATGAAGCGCTTACTGAGCAATAAATCGCTTAAACTCACAACAATGTGTTATAAGAAATCTACAAGCAACACCCCTCTTTCACCATTGTTACTTCCAGAGACATAGGCTACTAATTCAAGGACAGGATCTCCATCAAGGTAAGAATCATCTTATCTGTCAAAGAGAGAACGATAATATTTAATGTAAACTTCAGTACAATATCATACCATAAAAGGGTTATTTAAGGATGGGTTGAACCCTCCACGGGAACTTTAAGGTACCAAAAAGGATAACCATTAAAAAAAATCCAGGTCGAGGGTGATCACTGTCATACCACTCTGAATGTCTAGCATTGGGGTGAGGGTAAGATTATGTGACTTCTATCCTCCAATCAAAATTGAGGTACCAAAACATTCATCTTATCCATAAAATGAAACAAATGAGTGAGGGGTTTTCCCATGTAATCTGTTCACCGTGTGATGGGTCTAAAATCATGTGACCTCTATCAACCAATCAGAATCGAGATACCAAAGTATACATCAGAAAGGACACCCTAATTTCAAAAATCCTAGGACCTAAAATCACGTGATCTCTATCATCCAATCAGAATCAAGGTACCAAAGCACTCATCTTACCCGTAAAAGGAAACGAATTAGTAATGGATTTCCCCGCAAGGGTAAAACATGACGTCATACCATGTGACCTGTTCAGCGTGTAGCGGGTCTAAGATCATGTAACCTCTATCAGCCAATCAGTATCGTAGTACCAAAGTACTCATCAAAGAGGATACCCAAATTTCAAAACCCAGGGTCTAAGATCATGTGACCGCTATCAACCAATCAAATTCAAGGTACCAAACCACTCATCTTACCCATAAAAGGGAACGAATTTTAAAAAATCCCTGAGCCTAAGATCACGTGACCTCTATCAGCCAATCATAAACACTCATCTTACCCGTAAAAGGGAACGAATTTCAAATATCGCAGGGTCTAAGATCACGTGACAGCTGTCAACCAATCAGAATCACACATCTTACCCGTAAAAGGGAACAAATTTCAAAAATCCCGGTCATAAAAGAGAATGAGGGATTTCCCCGCAGGGTGACTCATGACGTCATACCACGTGACCTGGAAAATTTGAATTTCCCGCGTGGGCGGGGCCTAACGTCACGTGACCTCTCTCAGCCAATCAGAATCGAGGAATTTTTGCTGACTCAGTTCGCCATACGCGGACCACTACTACTATATATATCTATATCTATATCTATATCTATATCTATCTATCTATCTATCTATCTATCTATCTATCTATCTATCTATCTATCTATCTATCTATATATATCAGTCGTACCATTCCCGAGCAAAATAGTGACTTTTTTCATTTTCTGTCTTGCTAAAATTGCACGCAATAGTAGGTTTAAACAAGACTTAAAGCAACATAGTTCAGACAAAGAAGAGATTTGAAGAAAAATGAAGGCTTCTAACCAGAAACATCGACATCACATGGAATATCACTTAGTATTGAATGTAAGGAATGTATTCAATTTGATTAAAACGGATAATAAAACCCTTCGAGATGTGGTGTTATACAGGGATATTGAGAATTCGATTGGTAGGTAATGTGTACTGCGAAAAATCTGTTCTCCGGACAGCGGTTTATTGTGCAAATATATAGAATCCGCTTGCTTACTACAGAAATCAGCACGGAGCATACGTTTTCCGTATGTCACATAGGCACTGCCCTTAGATTTACATCATGTCGTTGTAGGATGCCTGATATCTAACACTCTTCCTTATATTACATACATATATGTATTGTTCCTTAGTCAGCTATATGTTATATACATCAATTTGTATGTGAGATCCTATATTGTATCATACGGAAAGTACGCACAGTTGGAACACTTATACAGAAAGCAATATAAAACATGCGTTTTTAGTTATACGTTTTTTCTACGTTAAGTCCAAAAACTCCAGGATTTACAAATGTAACGTGCGATTTTACGTACACCACATACTTTTTTTCTCAGTGTACGAATTGAAAGAATATTGTAAATGATAGTAGATGAAAGGAAGAGAAAGAATGATTGAACTAATAAGGATACATGAAGTAATGACGTTATTAGCTACAGAGCGAATGAAGAAAGAAATCCTTGAAAAGGCATAAATTGAAAACTATAGGTCAAGTAATAGAAAATGAACAGAAGAAGGAGAGTAAAGAGAGGGCGTCCAACTACAGCAAAAACTTATGGCATTATTGAACGAGCCATGCCTTGAATCTGTAAAACAGATGAGTGACTGTTGATGAAGTGGCAACCGATATACAGATTAGTTATGGTTCTGCATATGACATCATGCATAAGAGACTCAACTTTCACAACTTCTGTGAGAGGTGGGTTCCGAAAAACTCGGTGAAGAGAACAAGGGAAACCTTCCAAGAATCTGTCAGCACCGACTACACCGTTATGCTAACAAGGGCGAAGAGTTTCTCAAGCGAATCATCACTGAATATGAAACGGGGTAGTAAATAATAACAATTAATACCAGATACTTATTGACTTACCCTCGTAGCTGACGAGAGAAGAGGAAGAAGTTAGAACATTGCAATACTCAAAATCGAAATGCAGAAATAAAATAAAATGAACTAAGATCTTTAAAATATCAATGAAAATATGTAATTAATATGTGTTCAAATGAAAACTAAAGTTCAGTAATTAGAAACTACTCTACAAATCGCTCCACAGAATTTGATACAAGACTTTGTCATTCAAATTCTTACAACACATTCTTTGCAGATGCGTAGGCAACCAAACATATTACCTCGAGTGGTTAGTTACGTCTGAGTTTCAATTCCTTCTATTCTCTTAGCCTTAACTAAAGCACAATTTGTCAACACCAACGCACACATACATACATATACTACTTATTTGGGATCGTAACAAGATATATGCGAGAGTAGTAAGAATTTGGGGATGCATTGATGAACTAACATTTGATCTAATTAAGTGAACAAATTCAAATTTAAACTTTTTACACACAAATTTATTCTCTTCTTAATGATAAATAGATCTATTGGCCTAAAATGAAAATCATATCATCCTCATAGAGACTTTGTGTACATACCTCTTTTCCTGTCTATACCGGGCCCACCACTTCTCCTTCTGTAGAACGTCTTTCACCAAGGATCACCAAAACGTCGGACAGAGGTTCTAACAAGATAAATCCCCCGCCTTACTGTAATCTGGATTTTATTCAGAAGTGACTTCCTAGGTTCAATTCAGCAGTTTTCTATCATTGAACCCGGTAGTACACTAAATAATGTGGAATCCAGACAGGGTGGCATGCTCAGGACAGAGCAATGTACTCATAGAATATACAATAAAACTTCAATAGATCGTTCTTTCCAAGTATGATACAAACTATATATATCACTCACAATCACCACCGTTGATTTGGCACACTTAAAAATAAATTTATGAAAGAAACCCTAGAATCAACAGAAATGTTGCTTTGTATCCTAAGGGTTTTAGCGGATTTCGAAGTAGAAATCTTGTTTAACATTTACATGTAAAAAATAAAGAATTGGACGATGTTTTAATGTTAGGAAGTTAAAACTCGATATGTAACCTCATTTCTGAAACCAAGTTGACAAATACATATATATCTTACAATCTGAGAGAAACATATTGTAGTTATAAGAAAGGGTGTGAAATGTAAAGATAGCCGAAATGACTTATATTAGTGTCGAATTCAAAGTTTTTGGAGTTGGTGATATGATTAGTATTACCTCTTATGCCAAATAAGTATAAGTTCAGCACTCATCCATTTGATTCGGGGCTGAGAGAGGGTGAACAAAATAAAATATCAGGTATGATTGACTTTATTTATTTATTTATTTATTTGTACCTATTACAGGAAATAAATCCCAATTACAATAGGCTTACATATTAGTAAAACATCAGTGAGCATAATATAAAAAGGAAAAGAAAAAAAAGAGAAAAGAGAACAAATAAATGACAGTTAAAAAGACACTAATAATGTAACTCCATAGCGTACAAGATAATTTGAAAATATAATATTCAACTTAAATATTTTCACAACAAGGCTTAGTATTTACTCACACGGTGTTTATATTACAATAGATTTAATTGTTTTTATATAAGATGAAAAAGATGAAAAACCTAACTCAATATTGGTTACCGATAAATTATTGTAAGTTTTACACATTCTCATTAGAGGTGAATTCAAGTATGCTTCCGCTTTAGCTCTTGTAAGATGGAATGGCACCCTGTTACGAAGATAGGTATTTTTTATATTAAAATGTAATTTACTCAGTAATTCCTGATTATCTACAGTGCCATTTACTAGCTTGAACAAAGCTAGCTTTATTGTTGAATCCATACTATTTTTAGGTGTAACTAAGCTGATTAGTGATAGACCTAATAACATTTAGGCCCATGGTTGGTCAAGAATATCAACTGACCTAGAACCAACGTTGCTCATTGTTAATTAGGTCAAATTTACCAAATTCTTTACTTTTGAGATGGGCAACGCCGAAGGGTTTGCTTTTCTTTATTTAGTCTATTTAAATACTTTCAAGTAAATAAGAATTTGTTACCATAACATTACTTTAATATTTCCTTCCAGGAAACGTCTGATAATGCGAACAAATACAACTATGTTGAAGTAAGACTTAATCAATGGGTTATATCAGGAAATACTTCCAAGAAACATCTCTTCATGGGTTTCTTTATATTATATGGAAAGGAGAATCATGTTGGACAAGGTATGTTGTAAATCCCACCGGAAATAATACATGTAAAAATAGAGCAAAGTTCTCGTGGAATTAAATATTACTTCGTTCGGCCAGAATAAAGATCTCATACAATTAAAATGTAATTTGAAATTTTAGTGTTGAGAACAACTTGCTAACCAAAAGCCTCTTGAGGCGATAATGTGTAGAATTTAGTCTCGCTCTAAAGGTTGAAAATTTCATTTTCCAGTTATCGAATTTGAATTGAGCTTGGCATCGTTTCACATTTCTAGAGTTGAAAGATTCCGTATAAATATTTTGAAATGATGCCAAGTTCTATTGAAATCGAAAAAAAAAATGAATATGAAATTTGCAACTTTGGCGCTGAGAACACCTTAACAAGCAAAAGACTCTCGAGGGCGATACTATATTAAACTTATTTCCAGCACTAAATGTTGTAAATTTAATTTTCCATTTATCGAATTTGAACAGAACTTGGCATCATTTCAGATTTCCAATGTTGAAAGCTTCCATATAAATATTCTGAAACGATGATAAGTGCTATTTGAACCTAATAATTGGAAAATGCAATTTGTAATTTTAGTGCTGAGAACAAGTTCTATATAGTATCGCTTTGAGAGTCTTTTGCCTATTAAGGTGTTCTCAGCACTAAAGTTGGAAATTTTATTCTTCAATATTTCGATTTCAATTCAACATAACTTGGCATAGATTCATATTTCCAAACCATACATTTTCCCCACCACAATATCAAATTAGGAATGGGTATTTTAAAAAATATCTCTTTAGTTATACCACACAATCTACATTTGTGTCAAGTTTCAAGTTTCCATGTTACGGGAAGTTCCTTATAGGTTTCGAATTATTTTAGTATGGGAAGTGTTAATTTGTAATTTCAGTTTTTCATTCTTCCAAATCTTCCTTAATCATTCGCTTTCATTAATCATCCATTCCTTGCAATCAACAGCTCTTAAGGATGGGACGTAAAACGCTTGATTTACAATTGAATAAATAGTAAAAAGAATTGGGCTCTTTCTTTATGTATTGTTCTCGTTCCTAAATTATTTATTATTACAAATTGTTGTTATGAATTAAATTCAGTTGAAGCTCCAATGTAAATTGAGCTCGAACAACACGGCTTTGCAAAGCACGAACACTTCTTGCAATACTTAACCATGTTGCAAGGTATTCCCGTGTTCTATAATCGAAACAAGGAATCTTCTAAGTATATTATAGGCCTACATGGTGATTATGAATAATTCATCGAGCTTTAAAATGAAATGTCAAATATAGTGTTAATGAAACATATAAAGCGCACACACAGAGTAATCTCCCTTCTACGGACAGTGGTATATTGTACAAATATATGGTATCCTCTTGATTACTATAAAAATCAGTGCGGAGAATACGTTATCCGTATGCTACATAGGTACTGCCCTCAGATGTTACATCATGCCGTTGCAGGATGTCTGACATCTAACAGTTTTCCGTATATCACATGCATATACTTATGTTACCTTCATCAGCTATAAGTTATATACGTTCAATTGTATGTGAGATACTGACCGCCTACATTGTTTCATACGGAAAGTACGTATAGATGGAACACTTATACAGAAAGTATTATAAAACATGCGTTTTCAGTTATACGTCTCCTGTACGTTAAGTCCAAAAACTACAGGAATTACGCATGTAACCTCTCTTTTTAAGTACGCCACCTACAGTTTTTTTTCTCAGTGCATTTGGAAGCTTATTTGTTCATAGCCGTAAGCTTTGCTCATGGCAACAGATGGCAGCACAGGCTTATTTCCTAAAATGACGTAGGTCTATATAGAACAGAAAATTCTGTGTGTTTTGTAATATGAGCAGTGTTTTCCGCTCATATCTTGCAGTGCATTTCTTGGATTGTTTAAAACTTCACCATCAGGTCATCAAAGCTTTTTAAGGTTGAATCGAGAGCTTAAGGCTCGGGCACTGGCTCATTGGAACATTGAAGTGCATCGCTACTTGAATGATGAACTCCAACGGTATTGGATTAGGTGATGTGCTGAAGATGACTTTGAGTTTTTTCCATGGCCTCCTTGGTCTCCTGATCTCATAGATTGTGAATTTATTTCTGGAAGCTTGTGAAAGACGCAGTGTTGGTGCCTCTAACACCAACACTTGCGAGTGATCTCCAGGTTTGCATTATTGTAGCACTTACATCCATAGATGAGGATATTATAGTCTGCAAATAGGGAGAACTAGATCATTATATAGATCTGTGTCGTATGATGATACGAAACCATATTAACGTTTGTAACAGTATACATGAAATTTTGATAGTTTCTATATATTTTCATGTATCAGTCGATATTCTATAAGTACATCCCATTCAAAGCCGATAGAGCAATTATAACTACCCCATATCCAAAGACCTGGAACTCTGTTGCTAACTGAAGTTGATCACTCACTATCTACTTTGTCGTGAAACTTCAATCTTTTCTTTTCTTTTCATTTCTTTATTCCTTTCTACTTTTCAGATTGTTTTGGTCAGCTCTAATCATCGTGTGCTTGTTTTGTTCCGTTGCTTTTATCTGGGAGAGCTGGACGAAATATCAAGAAAATCCAACAGTGGTTACAATCCAAAGAAACTATATCGATTGGAAATTACCTCTTCCGGCGTTCATAATGTGTCCAAAAAACTTAGTTCACAATGCAGCTATGGAAAGATACATCAGAAAGTAAGTAAGGTATAGTGTGAGCATGAAGAGGGATATGGCGCTGAGAAATTATTAGTTAGCTAGGTACAAATTGTTAACTTAATTTAATTGATAAATTAAAGGAGCAGTAGAAAACTGTTTCTGAAATAACATATTTGATGCTACAGAGAAGCTATGACAAAACATTATTTTAAATTTTTTAGCTTTTTTATTTTCAACGTTGATTCCTCCTTTTTCTCGTTTCTTTTTGTTTCATCCTTCCTTATTTTATAAATTTCTGGTCTCGAAGGGGAGTCCGGACTCCCGGATTCCCCCTTGGTTACCTGCCTGTCAACGTAATGTAACACGTCTTAATACAGGTAGCTGCTCAGATACTTCATGATGATGGAACAATTCTGTTGCTAAAAATGAATGCTCTCAAATTCTTACGCTTTCACACCACGGAATCTACTATTGAAAGCGGAAGGTGTGAATATACCACTTTAGAATTTAAATATAAGGATGACTATGGAGATGATATGTATTCGGGATGGTGGATCCATACCAAAACCAGCTGAGAATGCCCCAGGAGTATTGTCAGAACGAACTTTAAAATAATGGAGAGATGGAGCGGGAAAAATAACTGTGATTTTTCCTATATGTAAATCTTTTTATCCACACCTTCTTCTGTTTCTCGCAAAATTCCCGAATACCATCTCTCTATATCTTATGGTTCCCGAGATATAACTCCTTAAATATCTGGAAACCGGCCATTTTTTTCCAATATCACAAGAACGATAAGTCTTAGAGAGGTGTTGCTGGTGTTAGTCAATACCTGAAAGGATAGTAAATATTTTGGTACCGATATTAATGGTCCCCACTTGCCAAACCAGTGGCCAATTGGACAGTGGCCACCGGTTACAATTTTGTAACAAAATATTTACCATCCTCTTAGGTATTGATCAACACCAGTATGATGTCTCTATGACTTATGGTTCCGTAGATATGGCTCCTTAAATCTCTGGAAATCGGCAATACCTCGGCAATTTTTGGCCAATACCTCGGGATCAGTAAGAGTGACGCGAAGAAACTTTCTAAGGTAGTTTTAATGCTCTATCGAATGAGGGTTCAAAACTGATAAAGTATAAGTATTATTATGATTTTCAGATATGACAATTTTGATTAGATAAACGTGATATAATTTACTTCTGGGCAAAGTTTTCCAAATCTATCTCTTCAATGTGATTGAATTGTTGCAAATATTGTCGCTTCTTATCAAAATACATTGGAAAGGAAGGGAAAACGTGCTATCATCTACGTGTATTGGTGATTAAGACCCCTTTTATGATAAAATTGATATGATATTCACTTTTATATGAAACTCACTTTTATGCTGGGGTAAAAGTTTGGGGAAACGTGGGAAGACGCCGTCCCCCCACCTCGAAAAAAGTATGTACAGCGCCCCCAGTTTTTAAAAAATATAATAGGCAAAGATAGGTAGGGGAACGACGTGTCGTCATACCACTACCTACCATCCCCCTACCTTTTCCGATCCACTATTACCCCTGCTTTTATATAGATATGAAATTCGCACAAAAAATATTTGAAGCTATAGAAATTTTGTTTCATGTTGATTTCGTCTTTTTTTAATATTTGCAGCGTGTTTGGGAATATACCAACTAAGGAGAGGGATTTTTACTCTGAATTCTTTCAAGCAATTGCGAACATTAGAAGTTCTACCTTACAACAGTTCATGAAATATGAAAATGATCCACGTGTGCCTAACATTACATTAAGTGATATGCAGTTAAAGGTAAGTTTACAAATTTTCATCTTAGCAATATACTCTGTAGATATAACGTGGACTGAAAGTCTGCATACGCAAGATCTCTGTTAGAAACTAATATTACTTACTACCAGTGGTGCTGTTTTAGTTATTTAACAACCGATTCCATGATTAGTATAATAAGTTGACTTCGTGTTAATGTTACTACTATGTATATTATGTATTTCTGTATTATTATTATTACTACGTATTGGAATAATATTAGTAACAGTGACTAGAATTAAGTCGTATAGTATGCTTATATTGACATTTTGATGGAAAAACTTGTGGGAAATCCTCGTTGGTCACGTGTCTAGATATGCCACTTTGACCAGTTTGTGAGAAACCCACTAATGTTGTGGTTCTTTCTCCTTTATTTTCCCGACTTGGTGACTAAACGGCTAGTGTGTGGTATTGTTGGGTCTGTGTGAGTCGGTATAGTTATGAAGAATTTGGACTTGGTTAAAGTTCGCAGGTATGAAACGCAACGACCACCAAAAGAGAAATTTTTAAGAGTAAGATAAAATCATAGATAATTCAAAATAAAACCAGAATCCATATATACGTGAGTCAGTCAGAAAGTTAGTTGCACTCCTTCGTAAATATTTTTAGTCAAAGACTATTTTGATGAAACTGTGTGGCAACACTGCAGACATCTAGCTGTATCGTGTGAGTCAGTGGCTTTCACGTGGCAAGTAGAGGTTCTCTGATAACGTAAACATGTCTCGACAAGTGGCGTCGAATTTGGAAATGCGTGCAGTGATTCGTTTTTTTGTGGGCGAAAAGTTGTGACTGCACTGAAATTTACCGGCAGTTGCATGAAGTTTATGGTGAAAATGGAATGCCAACACAAGCTATCGCGAAGTGGTGCAACATGTTTGAGAATGTACATACAGATATTGATGATGCTGAGTGTAAGAGAAGACCATCAACTGCGAGAAGCGTGGAATCACCCTCTGTATAGATCCTTTAACCGTTGGCTTCCATGTGTCTGGTCCCATTCAAGACGATGCCATTCGGATGAGGAGCTAGAAGGGATAGTTGGAGGGGATTTCTTTGCAGAAGGCATAGAAAAACTTGTACCATTAGCTTAACTAACGGAGCTAATTACGTTGAAAAGTAGATTGTGAATGTAACCTTACGATACAAATAAAGTTATTGCAAAATTTCTATTTTGTTTTATATAGGGTAAATGCGCCAGTCCTCGACCACCTAACTCATTTTCATATGGTCTTTAATCTTTGTTCACTGAGTGGAACAACTTAGGAGGACGCAACTAGCACACGTGTGTTCATAAAGCTATATCTTATCTATATCTTATCCAAAACTGAGATAACTTATACCATTTATGTAGTATTAGTCGGAGAAAGAGCATTGACTGATTTTTTTTAGTGTTCGACCACTTTTCGTTAGTGTTCGACCGCATACTGTTTAGTCATCGACCACCACTCGGCTGATGTGTTTCTTAATTACAGTAGGCAGGCTAATCTTTGTTAATTCACTTTTAACAGAAAAAGGGGATGCTTTATTTATTTCCTCTTTACTTTCTTTTCTTATTTCTTTTCTGAAATAAGCAGAAAATGTACTATTACATACATTTACATCACAGAGACAATATCACATAATATCAAAACATACACATTCAACTTAATAATTACTATCATTAACATTGACAACTATGAAAGAATATATACTAAATTTAAAATCAGAATATAGAAACAAACATATACTACTATTCTACGTGCACATTTCTTATTTTATTGCTGTGACTCTCCATTTTTATGCTTATTGTTGTGTTACACTTGTAGTAAAATATATACCACGTGCACAATTGAAGTGGCAACTACTACAATAATGTAAATTCTCATGTTCAGTTTGTGGTCTCTCCCCTTGTGAAACATCTGGTTCTCCCCTGTCTTTGGTTTCTCCCCTGTTTCTTATTCTATTATAGTTTATCTCTCTTACAAGCAACAACTTTGACGTCATATGAACTTAGACATAGTAAGAACTTACATACATTTAAGAGGCACTGGACATTTTCTGTTAAGCCCGGGTACAATGATCACAAGTAAAATAGGATTGCTCTACCTCATCGTATGTAAGCCCAGCAAGATAAGTACATTTTAAATGGTACCAACGCATACATGAATCGCAACCCACGGGCTTGTCCTGGTCGTCATTGGCAAAGTCATTTATTATTTCACCACAATCAGAGCATGGTGCTCCATCACCATAGTCCACTGCTGTAACCTCAGTTGGGACACTGTAGATTGGGTCCACTTGATTTTCATCTTTTGCCCTTTTATTGCCTCTTTCCTTTCTTCTTTCTTCCCTTTCTCGTTTCTTCTTTGCTCTTTCTTCTTTGTTCTCCTGTTTTCTGATTTCTTCTGCCTTGGCCAGTTGTTCTTTTTCTCGGAGATATGTCCTGAATTCGTCAGAGCTGATAGCTGAAAAGTGTCTCTGCTGTCCACTACGGTATCCAGATCTCTTCTTATCTATGGGGCTTTTTGGCCAATGTAGATGCTTCCTTAACGTTGGTGTTGTGAAAACTTCGGGATATTTTTTTGATGGCGTCACTTTGTTAGTGGCTGCTTGATCACTGGTTAATGGAGCAGGATCAGTAGTTGCTGTGAGACAGCAACTTACAGGATTTGCTGCAACTCTTGTTGTGAGAGACAGACTGCTTGTATTTGGAGACGGAACAATAGAAGTGGTTGTTGACATCTCTCCTTGATTACAAAACTCAGCAAGAATACTGGAACTGGCAGGATTCGATAAAGTTCCTTGATTTGCTCCAGCTGCTGCACTGACTTCAGTAAACGTGTTGGAAGTACTAGCAACTGGTTCTGCTGCCTCACCAACTGGATCGTTTTCAACAAATGGAAGTGTCTGCAAGATCTCTGTGAGAATATCGGTATTCTCAGTTTGGAGAATGGCTGATGCATTGTTTGTAGTGCCGGTGTGGACAGGGATTGACATTCTAAGAGGTGACTGCTCTTCAGATGGGGCTGCAGATGTACCTTCCTTCTCATTGTGAGCATCTTTTATCGACTGGATGATTTTTTCTGCATCATAGCCATCTTCAGCAAGCGATACAGAAAAGTGCCTTAATACTTTTACCGCAGTCTCAACATCCGCTTTTGACACTGCTGCTGGTACCAGTAGTAAGTGTGTTTGTCCTGTAGGTGTTCTGGAGTCTTTTAAGCACTTAGAGTAATCCACTGCTTCTGGGTTGAACGGGTATAAACCGCATCTTCTAAATCCGTTTTTAATTACTAATGGGGTTGCTGCCTTGTAAATCACTCTTTTAATTAGTGGTGCAAAAGTAATGCGTGTAACATTTTGCTCAGTTTCCATGTAGAACTCTCGAACTGTCTTCTTCCATTCCGTTTTTAACGATTTGAACACTGACACGTCGCAGGGTTGGAGAATATGTGTGGTGTTCGGTGGCAGGCAGTAGAGTACTATACCATGGCATGAACAAAATTCGCTGACTTCCATTGTTAAGTGGGTCTTGTGGCCGTTGATTAGCAGAAGGACTGGTTTCTTAATAGAGTGATCATCCACCCATTTAAGGAAGCCGTTTGCTATCCATTCGTAGAATGTTTCACTTCGCATCCAGCCGCTATCTGATCTACCTATAAAAATCTCTGAAGGAACTGCACTGATGACGTCTTTTGTAGGATGTCTTACATACGGATATACGACCATTGGAGACACAATTTCTCCTGCTGCGGAAAATGTGCAAAGCACTGTTAATGTTTCTTTTTCGTTGCCCTTCACCTCGTACACATTTTTCCATCCTTTGGGCCCCAACACTTTTCCTGATTTAGGACACAGTTGAAAGCTGGATTCGTCAGCATTAAATATTCGCTCAGATTCATTCAGGATATCAGATTGTCCCGTTTCTTCCAAGTATTTCTCAAGGTCCTGAAACCACAAGCGAATGTTTTCCTCGGTTACAGCGTATCGCGCCTTGTTCAAAGTTTCGGGAGTGCGGGACACGATTTGCGGGTGTCTTCTCATGTAAGCGTGGTACCAGGTTTCACCAGGTCGATTGTCTTTGAACGGCGTTTTACGTTTTTCTGCATCAACAATTTTTTTAACACTGTTCAGAAGATCGTGTTTCTTCTGTGGAAAGCCCCTTTTGCTCATATTAATGAGCCAGTTTGCTAACCCCTCTTCTTCTTTCTCTGTTAGGTACGGTTCTGGACCCATTCTTCGCTCTTCGGGACTGCGACCATGAAGTTTATCCATCAGCGTTACCCGAGGAATTCCATAGATTACTGATGCCTTTCGTATGGAGTGCTCTTTTTTGCGACAAGCCTCCAGAGCTTTTTGTAAATCCTCGTTTGAATAAGCTGGCAGTTTAAGCTTAGGCCTACTCAGACTCATTATCTCTGAAAGAAACAGAAAAATTCTTAAGGACATGCAAGGAAAACAAGCGTATTCCAGACGTAAGCTGATGGTAGATATTCCGCTAACAGTATTTGAATGCAGTTCCACGACGAAGCGAGAATGGTGTAGTTCAGTATTAAACGAATTAGCCCAAATATAATAAATTTATTATTCAACTGAAATGTCGTACTCTAACAATGCCCTTAATTTTGCATGAAAATCTTGGAAAACTGCATGAATATTCAATTACTTGAATTTGAATTTATTTCATGGCCTTTAGATATCTAAGGTTCCGGCCGGGATAGAATGGGGGAGAATATGTTGGAAGATAGACGCCCAGGGCTTATTTTGTAGGTACCATGCCAGCAGTTGCTTGGTGTAACTGAGGAAAAACCTTAATCAGGATGATCGGCCGTTGGGATCAAACCCAGGACCTCCCGAATGCTAAGCGAACGCTCTACAGTTTTCTTTTAAATTTCATCTCAACCGGGACATTCAGCCTCAAGGCTCCTCGTGCCAATTTGGCGTAATCCAATCACGACAGGGACACGAACACAGAAATATCGAGGACAGTTAGAAACGACCTTGCTCTTCAAAGGGATTCGAACCCCAAGTGGATTGTCGCCTTATGATCCGTAGCCTGACCCCCGAGACCACTATCATTGAGCCACGGCCATTCGGTAAATATTGAGTTACTAACAGTAACATTCAGCAGATGCTTATACAAATGTAAATTGATCACTGGATTAATGCTTGAATCAAGGAATTCTGCCAGAAAATACGAATGCAAAGCATGATCAGACACTGAAAAAAAAAGTTAATCCTCGACCATTACAAATGTATTACAAAAAGTAGTGGTCGAACACTAGTAAATGTTTTTGTACATCATTATAACTTCAGAATTGACAACTAGGAACTCATTTCATGCAAACGAACCGAAAGTTAATCGTTATTGACGTTTCTACAATTTTTCAGTGCTCGACCACCCTGTGGTCGAGCACTAGTTAACAAAGAATATTTCATAAGTCATTGTCCGACCACTACATTTTATCGATTTATTCTACAAATCTTACAATTATCACTAAAATGTTATTACTAAAATGTGCTCTACAGTCCCATGTAACAGAATAATATGTGCATTTCTTACCTGGTGCGATAAAACTACGGAAAAGGACGAAAAACAGGGCGCTATCGTTCTCATTTGCAACAGATTAATGCTATCGGAAACTCAGTGAGTCGTCCGTAAGCACGCATTTGATTGGCTATTAGTGAGTGCACGTGCAATATATTTTGAAAGTATCTTTGGGGTTGGTTCAGAATAAGCTGCAATTCAATTACAACGGAAAATCATGCCTTTTTATCGCAAAACAAGATTAATACACGGTTTTAAAGTGAAAAGTGGTCGGCAACTAGAGGGTGGTCGAAGACTAGCACATCCACCCTACTCAAGCAGCACAACTAGCTTTTTTGACTGACTCGTCATTTGACATCAGATAAAGATTTTTCGTCAGGTGTACGTGTTACAATCACTCATTACATTTGTGTACCAATTAGAATTACATATTTGGTATTTATGTGTATTATTTCCTTCATTGCAAAATACTTGAAGTTGATATTCATTATCAGTGGCGTATTTAAAGGGGGCTTCCTGAATTAAGACCCCCAAAATTTTCTTTAATATCCTAAAGTAAATTTAATATATTGCAGAATTTTCACATTTTCAGGAGTAAAATTAGCAAAGCCTTCCAAAACAAAATCGTAAATACGCCCCTGGTCATTATTATATTTAAAACCGTCGAAGCAAACATTAATATAATAAAGGTCACAGCAATAGAACATCACAAACACCAATATATTCGGAGTGAAGGAATAAAACATCAATGCAACATGTAAATTATTTTATCAGATCATTGAGTGGAAAGTATTCATGTTGCACGTTCATTTCACGTTAGTTTATTCTATATTTTCATTGAAATGCTTTATCTGTTATGTATTTGTTATATTACAAGTGTATTTATTTTTACTAAAGGGGGTTTTAGTATTATCGAGGGATCAAAACGAAACTCAATTGCACTCCGCCTTACTGGTTTATTATCCTATCTTTTAGCCTAATAACACTTAAAAAATCAATATAATTGAATAGGTACTGTTTCGTGCTATTTTGTGTATATCTTCGCAAAGCTAGCTATACCTAAAATTGTTTAAAGTATATCAAATGGTCGATATTTTAAATTTGACTTAACGTTCTGTTATATAATCTGGTTGACCCCAGTGACATCAAGAAAAAGAAAAAAATCGTAAGCATAAGCTGTAAATTGATAAATTGATAAAGATAGTTGTTAATATGTAGAAGCGCATATGATAATATACTAAGTATATGCAAGAAATATTGATGAGAACGATTGAATTAACGGAATTAAAACTCTCACATTTCAGTCGTATTGATACTTAATGAACTCATTAAAACCACCCTTCTTTTTTAAAAAAATGTTTTATATATCCGATCTAAAAGTATGTTTGCTTTAACCATGACGTTTATTGCATTTGCCGAGGTAATACTTTGCTTCGAAACTAAGATTGCATTAAATAATAAAATATAAAGATATCCAAGAGATTTCTATCGCTTTTTGCGGAGATCTGTGCTCAATTGGCCCTTACAGTGTGAGTTAAATGCGAATGGAGATAAGGCGAAGATCAGTTGTTGGTATGGGTATATCCAACATACTATCTGGTTGTGGCAGTTCAGTTACACCGTGAACTTACCTAAGGACACAGTGAACATGGGACCTTCACAGAGCGTTAAGGGCGTGTATGTTGTATGAGTTTCAACTGGGGTCAGAAGCCGCTGCAGCGAGGCGGAAGAGATGCTAGACCTTTGGTGAGGGGGTGGCGACTGAGCGGACAGTGCAGCGATGGTTTAACAAGTTGAAGAATGGTGACGAAACACTCGAACACGCACCACGTGCAGGAAGGTCAACACATTTACAAAATGAAGATCTTCAGGCAGCAATTGAGGCCAACAGTTTCCAGACAAGTGAAGAACTGGAACTACAATTCACTGTAAATGGAGAGACCATGCGGCAGCACATGTCAACATGATTTGACACACGGCCAGAAAGCAACGCGTGGAGACATCTATGTTTCTTTGCTGCTTCGTCTGAGAAATGAACCATTTCTGGAGAGAGTATTGACATGTGGTGAGAAGTAGGTCCTATAAAAAGCTCCACAGCACCATCATCATTGGTTAGCATCCCATGAACCGGTTCGAAAACATCCGAAACCAGCACTGCGCCAGAAGGAGGTGGTCCTGTGTTTTTGGTGGACTGCTCGCGGCATCAGAAACTGGTACCAGCTGGTTAAAGCATCAATGCAACTGCGTACTGTCAGCAGTTGAGCCTTGTTCAAGAAAAACTCAAAACTCTGAAGCCAGCACATCTGTTTTGCTAAGGAGTTCTTTTGTTTCAGCACAACACAAAGCTCCACGTGGCTAAGATGACCTGGGACACTATTCTATGCCTTGCATGGGAAACACTATTGCATCCGCCATACTTCCCGGACATTCTGCCGTCCGATTATCACATGTTCCATTCGTTGGATACCATCTTAGAAGACGCCAGTTCAAATCACTAGTAGAAATGCAAAGTGCACTTGACATCTTCGTCGTTTCATGGTCCACCAAGTTCTACGGGATGGAATCCATGGCCTTCCAGGACGTCGGTAAAAGGTTGGCGATACTGATGCAGACTATTTTTGATCTTCCAGGTACGCCTTGGGTTACAAATTGAAGTTCGAAGGTGATCGATGAAAAAGTGACAGAAATTTCTTGGTTACCTAGGGTGAACCTGGAAGAGCTGCACACAATTAAGAGATGATTCGTACCATGAAGGAAGACAAAAAAGCCCCGTTCCATATTGTCGCGTTCCGCATCGTGTACGAGAGACAGGGGTGCCAACTTTGAATCAAAACTCGAATCCTGACAACTGGGAGGGAATAGAAAAATTTACACATTGTGCACGGCGCGGAAATTGATAACATGCAAGAGGACTTACTGTCTTCTTTTGATGTCACAAACCATCTCTCGAATTATGTGTATGCCTTTCAGGTTCACCATATATATATATATATATATATATATGACCGGATCCAGGATTTTCTGAGGTTTGGTGCACCAATAACTATCAGTAAATCTGAACCAAATTTATATTTTTTAAATGCCTGTAGGTCTGTGATGTGTATGAGAAACTGACTTAAACTATTGTGTTTAGCAAAACCGCTTTCTTTTAAGCCCGAAACGGAAACATGACATGAAATTTTAGGAAAGTATTGCTATTTCCACTGCCAGTTTCTCACTTTAGATAGTGTATGTTCAGAACGGAGGGGGGTGCACGTGCTCTGGTGGACTCCCCCTAAATCCGGCTATATATATATATATATATATATATATATATATATATATATATATATATCGAGCTTTCACTACATTTTTTTATTTAAGGTAGAACTCCGCATTTCAAGCTTACTTTAATCGTACAAAAGACGATCTGCCCTCCTGAAAACATCTCTTCTGGATCCACTAATGCTAGTCTCAGGAATACTTCTGATTTCCACTAGTCAATTTGGGTACGAGAGTGATTCTATAAGAATATAATGAACGAATCTAACTGCCTTATTTTCTAAACGTAGAGATACAATTATATTTATTTCTCTCAACAGGTAATCGGTTCAAACACCACAGTATCTGAATATGTTACAAGAGCGCCAATCGAAAAATCTATACTTGGCACGGAGTATGGATTGTGCATTGCATTCAACACAGCTTTCACAAGGTCAGAATATATATTTGTTTACTTCATATATCTAATGGGGTTTCAATGGTGCAATGAAGTTCTCACCTTTTACGATTAACTTGAACATTTCAATTACGTGTGTACTTTTCATGACAATACAGAAATCCATAAAATAACATATTTTTATTTATAGTTTATATGCAAGGTAAAAACAAATGGTGAAAATTCTGAAATAAACATATTAATAAGCTCTGTAGAGAGAGAAAAGGATCACAAATTAGAAATTTTAATTTCTTCAGGTATCGATTCATTAACGGATTACGGAGGAATGGTGAATTTAAATAACGGATTAGGGGATAACAACGACTTTAAATATATTGACTTGGGAGATAACTTGGGAGGTAACTGCGACTGTAAATAACAGTTTAGAGATAACTGCGACTTTAAGTCACAAATTAGAGGGTAACTGTGACTTTAAATATCAGATTAAGGGGTAAATGCGACTTTGAATGAAGTATAAGAGGGTAACTGAGACTTTAAATAACGGAACATGGGGTAATGGTGACTTTAAATAACGGATTAAAGGTTATTTGCGACCATATATAACGGATTAGGGATTATTAGTACCTACTTTAACGGCAATTACTAGTAGCTACATCTCTTGCATGTAAGAACATTTTAAAATTCTCTCTTCTGAAACATATAGCCAGTGTGATTATCTGTACCGAGATCGTTATTGGAGTCAATCCGTTTATGTATTAACGGATAACGGTGCTCTTTTGTTTCCTGCTAATTTCTTCATTTCACCATGTCCTTCATTTCTCATTATCACAGCATCCTTTAGCGTTTCCGGCATAACCGTGGGAATAAAACTTAAAGTTTTCATTTCATTTCATTTTGAAAGCAGTCCACACTGAAAGTCACAATGTCAGGTTGTTGCTTCACATACTACCATTTTAATAACTTGTTCAAAACAAGGCGGAGCTAAACAGTTATCGTCAGGAGTAATAAAAGTATAGGTCTCACTTAGGTGATCCTAATAATTAATGACATCTGTAGCGAAGCATCAAGCTATTCATGATAATAAATAGGCACATTAATTGATGTCACTACCTGCAATGTAACTTCTTTACTCATTGATTTAAATCAATACAATGTTGTGTATAACGAAGGCTTTGGATAATTTCATAAAAATGATTTGCAGATTGTGTTTTGTGCTCAGCAAAAAAATGATGGAGTTAATACATCTCAAATTAAATACAGTCTTAGAAAGACTACCACTTTAGTAAGTTATTTCAATACATGCATATTTACGGATAAAGCATTGCGAATTGCTGTGTATATAAATTTCTCTTGTTCTTCAACTGTAAGTCTCGGCCAAATGTCGTGTTTTTGTCGATCAATTGTCGTGTCGACCAGTTATATGTCAAACAACAGCCCAAGTCCAAAGATATCTTCCTAAATCTATTATAGCCTGTGGTTTCAATCAAAAAGACACGAAGTTCCGAAGTAACAATCCTACAGCAGCGGAACGGAAGGACGGATAGAGCATTCAGGGGTCATTATCTCAAATTGCAGTTTTCAAAAATTATAGAGTTAAACAATTTTTCCTAAGAATCTTCAGATTTTTGATATTTCTAAAGCCGAATACATATGTATTTATAAGAAGTAGCCAGACTCGGTATGACGGGGAAGAAAATTCTAACGCGACGCCAGACAACATGGAAAATGATATAAATCGCTGACGATTGTAGTGTTCCATTAAGTTGCAAATAAATGCATGAAGAGCACTTTTATCCAACTTTAGTTCCGAGCATCCGTTATAGGTTGCTGTAGCAATCGAAATTTTCATTGTAATACCTCATCAGATAGATGGGAAAATTTTAAGATGATTAGATTCTCCTTCTGATGTAAAATTGGCTTCATGTACCCCAAACTAGCACTATACATACAGTATATAAGTTACTATATGAAGATGAATTTTCTAACAAATATCAAATTAGACGACAGAAACGATTATAGTAAGTCATTGAGGATTATAACTAAATCTGGATATTTTGGCGGAAGTATTTGAGCACTGGGAGAGTTCAAATTAAATGTGATCCCTGTTAACAACGGAGATATTAAATTAATTGAAGATTATTATAAACGTTTGTTGTCTATTAAGCCAACCGAAGTTTCTAAGGGCAAAAATGATCTTTGGGGAAGGGGAATATTCAGCTTGCAAATAAAAGAAAGGGAAATTGCTGGCAATTTATCAACGGAAAATATATAGCAAAGGATATTATCTTATCTAAAGTGATGTTTAAACATAAATTATATAGACAATTTACATAATGGTGTCCTAGTGATCATCTTGTTTCCAAAAGAATGTAAATGTAAAAGTACAATAAAGAGAATTTAAAATGACCTGCAGTAAACCTTGTAATTTAGATATTAGAAGAAGTTACACAAAAACATGAGAAATGACTAATATAATTATCATGTAAAACTTCTCATCAATGAAGCTTACTGAGAAAATTTTACAGTGAAACAAGTTTATTTTTTTTCAAAAAATGAAATGATGCTTAGGATTACCACAACTTCGGGAGTTCTGTCAGTTTCCATGCAAAGCAACATATACGCCGCGGGCTGCAGAGTTGCCAAGTACAACTAATTTTCCTACTGTATTAACACTGTGCATATTGTTCCTTTATAATTTCATTTTTTTAAGGAAAAAATAATTTTTGATGTTTGGTTATCAGATTTTTGTTCCCTCTTTTCCACTAAAATGTTGGTGATGATAACTCTAAGTTTCGCAAAATAACCAAAATCATTTTCTTTCTCTCTCTCCTTTCGCTCCAGAAGATTCTGTGAGTGGAGCATCAAAACAATACACGTGAGATGACTAAAGATTCACTATGTGTGGACTTCTTACTAAAACGTTCGGCTACCATTGCAAAAGATGAAAACTAAAAGATTAGTGGACAGAGTGAACTATTCCAAAAGAAAGGTCATTGAGTAATACAATATAGAAATACATTTTTTTCTGTAGTCAGTAGAGTTGAGAAAAGCGTATATCGGCGTATACCGTTATACTTTCGTAAATATAAGATAGCTATACGGTACACTATAAAGATAATACTCCGCTTACATATGATTTTGTAATGGTAACTATGCGCTCTGTAGACGTTTACTGTACTTTCCGTACATATCATCTGGAGCATGGCTACTCCGTAGTAAAGTGCCTACTTCTGGTGCGTGGAGACCCTAGTTCGATCCCCGGCCTATAAGTTTGTGGTCGACAACATAGTGCTCGTGGTTTTCTTGGAGGACTTCCGTTTCCTTCCATTTTCTCATTCCATCATTTTTTCCTTCATTTACTTGCTTTAATCATCGTCTCCCTTAACCTAACAGACATAATCGTGAGACGTTAAACTCGAAGAATATATTTTTTGTGAATATCATCTATATGTTCTACAAATGTCGACGGTACATTCTACATATGTTAATTACACGATTTATTCCATATAATGTTAAGTGAATTTCTCAAAGGTAATAAAGTATTAACACGTAAATCTGCCAGACTCCGCTTTTCGCCATAACTTTCCGTTCAATCGCCTCTCCCGATTGTCGCTTCCTCTACCTTCTTGGTTATATTTAGTGTGTGTGCGAAAACTAACATCGCGTCGTTAGTTTGTCCGCAATCTATTATTCGGAGTCTGACAGACTCTGCGTAGTACTAATATGAACAAAAATCATGCGTAGTACTTAAGGTAGATTTTTATGGCATAACTATTAGATGAAATTGTTTTATGGATAAAATTAACAACTCGGGAAAAATTTTTTGATGTATTCAAACAGTTGACAATTAATATATTTAGACTAATAGCTAATATATAAGATTAGTGGACACAGCATATAATAACATAGTCACTATCTTCTCTAGTCTGATGCTTTTGGTGCATAAAAACCAGGGCTCGATTTTTGTTGGTAGATTTGACTTTGAACTGTAGGTAGTCTTATACACCTGCTGTTAGCATAGAAGATAAAATTTAAACGAATAAATCAATTAATCATGTACAATCTCATGCTATGTAATATCATAGCCACATTTTCCCACAACTAGTGAAATCTGATTGGCAAAGATAGTGGTGAGCGAAGTGGCGGCTCTTGAGAGAAGTTCCATTTGTTAACCTTAATATTTTATTGCTACATGTTAAGGAAATATATATTGCAACTTTCAAAAAATATGATTGGCTGCAAGTTAAAGTATGTACTAATTCCTAGATTCTGATTGTAACGAAAAAAATCTATATTAATACCTTTAGTGTGTAACGACAAAATGTTAATTTCTTTAAGCGTTAGAATGTGGAGAAAATGACAGAGGAGAGTGCAATTGGAAGGAGATACTGTCTCTTGCCTACATTATTTAATATATATGTAGAAGAGATAGTGAAAAAGAGCCCACAAAATGACGACGGCATTTCAGTAGGAGGTAGAATGATTACGCGCATAAGGTTTGCAGATGATATGGCGCTTCTGGCAGAATCTGAAGACAAAATCAATAGAATGTTAGAAAACGTGAGGAAGAACTATAAAAATATGGGATGAAAATAAATGTTAGAAAGGCAAAAGCCATAGTGATTGGAACGAACCTGTCGGTGTCAAATAAAAAAGTAAGAGGGAAGAAAATAGAACACGTGATTAGTTTTCGATACGTGGGTAGTATTACTAGTGATAATGTGAGGTGTGAACGTGAAATAAAAGCAAGTATAGGAATGGCGAAAGAAACTTTTAGAAGAAAAAAGACTTGGTGGCTTGAATAAAGAAAAAAAGATTAAATGAAATCTTTGAGTTTTATGTTCCACTATTATGCCGGTTAGGGTAAAGGAGACGGTGATGATGAGTAATGAATGAAATGGTGAAATGAAGAATGTGAGAGGAAACGGGAGAAAACCGAAGACACCCACTCACACGGTGTTTGTCCACCACAAAATTCACTTGGTGGAAGCTGAAATCGAATCCGAGACCCCAAGCACGAACTTGAATAAAGAGTTGAGAAAGAGAGACTTATAAAACGTTTCGCGTGGGGTATTCTGCTGTATGGGTAAGAAACATGGACGTTACGCAAAAATGGTAAAAAGGACTCCAAGCTTTTGAAATGTAGGTGTGAAAAAGAATGGAAAGAATTAGCTGGGTCGAGCGAAAAAGAAATGAGAGGGTGTTAGAAATAGTGGGTGAGAAAAAGTTTTAGATATTATTAAGAAGAGAAAGAGAAACTGGTCGGCTCATTTGGTAAGAAGGAACTATATCATAAGGGTCGTGCTAGAGGGTATGGTGGCAGGAAAGAGAGGGAAAGACCGAAGGAGGGTACACCTAAGGAACGATATCAAAACAGAAAATCGTACGTGAAGACGAAGAAGTTAGTGGAACACTATGGAGCATTGAAGCTTCTCAGTTGTAGCAAGTGGCCTGCCAATAATGGCAAAATATCTATGATAATGATGATGATCGCTTACTCAACAGCTGCTATTGAAAGTTGTCCCTCAATGGTGACAGGTAGAGTTGAACATTGATAGTGCACAAAACATTACCACATTGCCAAGTACTTCACTCCTGAATTGATGATTTCTAGTAGATTCCCAACACTTCTCTATAGCTTCCTCCCTCCTCACCCCTTCCTTATCTCTTAGTGTTCCTGTTTGTGACTGCTGGTAAAGTAAAAGAATACACCGACGTCACACATGAGTCAGCTATTTAAGATTGTTTTAAAATGATACCTTCAACTACGATTTAAGAATTATTATTATTAATAATTATAATAGTATTATTTAATTTGATAAACTGAATATTTTTGCTCGTTTCATTTTTAATTTTTCTTGTTTACAAAAGCAAACGCAACGGACCAAACAAAGTGAAGATTAAGTCTGTAGATAGTCGAGAAGAATATGTCAGATTTAGTATGTTCTCTCCAATGGAGAAATCAAAGGTATGTGTATAATTATTAAGTGATCACAACTGATTCACAATGTTGAATCTTTTATTACTCTAATAGAAATTAAAGGTATTCTTTCATTTTTAAAAATCCATTAAGAAGTTACTACACAATGAATCTATAATCTTAGGTCATACGGAATATTTGGGCTGTAATCAATGGAGCCCTGATGGAATAAATAAACAAATATTTTCAGGGTATTCCACTCATTACAAACAAATTATAAGTTTATCATAAATCATATCTGAACTCAACTTCAGTGTTATTGTTTGGAAAAGAATTGATACAGAACCCTGGCAGATCAAATTCTTTGAACTAGAATACCAGAGCATGTTGTGTGAATGTCTATAAAGAGTGGATAGAACATAAGTAAATTTCAAAAAATTTTCAATACCCTATTCAGTGCCAAACTTTAAGATGTTATTTATACAATTACAGGACAATATAACTTTAGAGGACCCTTCATAGCCTTTTTAGTCCAATTAGGTTTAAAATGTATGGATATTTCTTAAATCTATAAAGAAAATTAAATGTTAATCAAAGTAAAAGTTAAATTCACCAAATAATTGTGCAGTAAATAACATAGGTATCGAACATTAGTAGAATTCTTTATCAAAGATGACAAGGCCAGAAGCAGACAAAACAGACATTTTACAAAATAATAATAAAACCTGAAAACCTGCCTCTAAGATTTATTATTCATATTATCGGGTCTTTCATTTATGACTTAACTAAATGGAGTTATACTTTCTTGTAAGAGGTAAACGCGGAACGTGGAGGACTATATACACTCTTTTAACTTCCTTACTCAATGAACTGTTTCTTTGTAGCTTTGAAATTAAATCTTTAAGTTTTACGCTTCACGGTTATGTTGGCTAAGGCAAAGTAGACGGTGATGATGAGAAATTGAGTAAAATTGTGGAATGAAGAAATTGACTGCGTTATCGGGAACAGGAGAACCCCGAGAAAACCTACGCAAACAGTATTTGGCCACAACAAAGCTCACTAGATGCGAGCTGGGATCGTACCAGGGACTCTATGATGAACGCTCTACCACTGAGCCATTGCGGCCCCGTATAGCTTTGAAGTGTCTCAATATATAAGTTAAATTTAAAAAAAAATAGTCCTCTTGAACCGTAATGCTAAAAAAAAGATTTATTGGTTAAAAGGTTTTGCTGACAACTTAGTCCGAGATACGTTTTAAAAATTAGACGATATTCATATAAAAAATGTCACAATCTTTAGAGCCATTACAATAAGAGTGAGAAACAATGAACGAGAATCAATCACACGAAAGAAGGTCAAGAACCGATTATTGTAATCTCACTTTAGTATGTGACACTTTTGATAAAACGTTTGATTTTTATATAAATATTATTTGGTAAAATAATGCCTTTGTTTTCTGAATATAACATGTACTTCTTATTTTTAGCCTTTTATTTCTCGCTATTTGTTGTTCACTTACTGGTCAATAAATGTAACGAAATTTTAAAGAATAGTCGAATACTACAATGTAGTGAAGAATAACCAGGATTAAAAAAAAAGTTATAAATTCTGTGACATTGAGTCTTAATTACTAGAAGAAAAACATATACATGTCCTTTGCTAGATAAGGAAAGAGAAGAATATTTTAAGTTTCAACATATGCACCTGTATTGATAATAAGCTTCACCCAAATGCCGATGATGAAATTGGTATTTTTTTAACGAGTCAATTAGGATGTTGGAGATATCCGTTTGAAACGTGTATCAATTCTTCCACTATGTGAGGTTTTGATTTGTATATCTTTTCCTTAATATAGTTCCACTAGAAAACGAAAAATAACACGCAGTGGGATCTTGAGTTTTTGTTGGCCATGCTTGAAGTCTAGTACAGCGATCACATCTCGCTCATAAACAGATAAGCGCTCCGAGATTTTTGTTTATATTGCGTGTGCTGTTCCCAGCAGTCAACAATTCAACGAAATGAAACAGGCAATATGACATTCTAATAAATCTATATTTATAAAAATGAAAGTTACTATGTTTGTGACTTTGCAACGCTTGAACTACCCAACCGACCTCGATCAAATTTTCAACATCGATAAGGTTTAAGGCTGGAACTGTTTTTACGAGTGATCAATTTACTTTGACATTACAACGTACGGGAAGGGAGACGGAGATCTATGAAAATAAATCAATCAAAGGTAAGAACTCTTGAATCACGAGACCGATCTCGATCAAATTTTCCACATAGATGAGGTTTGGGACTGGGATGGTTTTTGTCATTTCACTTTGACGGTGCAATTTAGGGAAGGAGTAGATGAAATATTTAAAAATGATCTAAATGATCTAAACTAATCGATCTTAGTGTCGAATCCATATTTTAGGAGTTGCTTAGGTGAACAGTGACACCCCCGATGTCATTTAAATCGAAATTCATCTTCGCATCTTGGAAGATAAGGGATAAAAGAACTGTGTATTTAAGGATTTTATTTCAATCCAGCGAAATGGGTAATCAACGTTAGTACTATATATTATGGGACTATTTTCAAGATGTAGTCAATATTATTTTAAAGAGTACTAAACATATTTAGTTATTTTTCACCCACCTGGTATTAAATTCAGAATAACAATATGTCAGTTTCTCAAAATTTAAAAAAGTTTCTCTCCAAAAATATGAATTTGAAAACCAACATTGGGCTCAGTTTAAGATTTTACTAAAGAGTAACTTCGCCAGAACCAAGTAAAATCATTTTTTCTCCTATTTATTCAGCTACACCCTTTATTTAATTCTAATGAATACTTTGTGCATTTACCACAAAGGAAAAACTAAATGAATTTTATGTCTGTACTCTAGATTTTTCTGATTTCTCCGTATGAACTACCAAATCAAAGAAGTAACTATCTACCTTATTTGTACAATGAAGAAGATAATAATATATTCGCCTTTGAGTTTGAATTGTTTCAAACGGAGAGCACACCTTCTGTTAGAGATCTTACAATAACTCAACGGGGCTGCATATTTAAAGATGAAGTCAGTTTAGATGTGAGCAACATGTATTCTCCTGTAGCATGCAAACTGCAATGTAAATATGGAAACATCATGAAATTGTGTGGCTGTTACCTGCCAGGGTATTACGATTCAGGTAAAATTATTAAGGATTTATTTACAATTAAATAAAGTATAATGTGTAATTTCTTAATCTTATATTAATGTTTTCCTGTTGTCACTACTTTACACCTTATATGTCGTTAAACTTGAACTTTTGTTTGATCACGACAAGGCTTGAGAATCCAGTATATAATACTTCACTAATTTATATTTGCAAACCTTTTGCCTGTACGCAGAATTACTGAATGGAAGAATCAAACTCCATATCATATCTTAAAATCAGAGAATTTTGCTGATATTTTCACATGAATGAAAAAAGCAATTTTAGTTTTATTTAGTGATCATAAATATTAAAGGCACTTAACAATAATCTATGCAACACTCAAAGCAGATTTATAGAGGTAACCAAGAAAGTTCTGTCGCTTTTTCACACAACCGAACATCGATATGTAACCTAAGACGTATGTTGGAGATCAAAAATAGTCCCCATCAGCTTCGACGACCTTCTGTCGACGACGTTCTGGAAGGTCGTGAATTCCATCGCGGTTGAATTTGGTGGAAAGTGAAGCGAAGAAGGTATCAAATGCATTTTGTGCCTCTACTATGGAATTGAACTGACGTCTGTAAGGTGATTGTCCAAGGAATGAAAGAGGTGATAATTGGGCGGTGAAATGTCCGGGCAGTATGGAAGATGTAACAGTGTTTCCCATCCAAGGCGTAGAATGGTGTCCGAGTCATCCTAGCCACGTGGGACTTCGCGTTGTCCTATAACAGGATGATTCCCTCAGAGATTTGTATTCTTCTTGAACTAGCTCAACTGCTGATAGTACACACTTGCTTGATGCTCTGACTAGCTGGTGCTACTTCCTGGTGCACGATGTCGCAAGCAGTCCACCAAACTCAAAGGAGGAACCTCTTCTGGTGCAGTGCTGGTTTCGGCTGTTTTCGAACTGGTTCATGGGATGCTAACCAATGAAGACGGGGCCGAATAACTTTGTACAGAGCCTACTCCTCACCACATGTCTACACCCTGTCCAGAAATTGCTCCTTCCTCAGACGAGGCAGCGAAGAAACATTAGTGTCTGTTCGCGTTGCCTTCTGGCCCGGAGTCAAATCATGTGGGATCCATTGATCCAACTTGTAATGCTGCCCAACTACATGGAAATACCTCCAAATAGTTTTTCCACTCACACTGAACTGTAGTCCCAGGTCCTCACATATCTGGAAAGTGTTACTTAATTGCTGCCCGAAGATCTTCATTTTGTACATGTATTGGTCATCCGGTATGTGGTGTGTCTTCGAGTTTTACGTCACGGTTAGAACTTGTTAAACCACTGCTGCACCGTCCGCGTAGTCACGACTTTCTAACCAAAGACCTATCATATCTTTTGCCCTGTTGCTGCGTTGTTTAAACCTAATTTTAACTCGTACAGAATACACGCCCTTATGACAGTCTGTGGGGGTCCCATGTTCACTTTGTCCTTACGCAAGTTCACGGTGTCAAAACCAGTTAGTATCTTGGATATACCCACCAAGTATCTACAACCTTCGCCTCATGCCCATTCGCATGCAAATAACTGTGTGCGGGCGAATTGAACACATATCTCCATAAAACGCGACAGAACTTATTTGGTTATCTTTAAACAAACATTTGAAGACGAGAATTAAATGTAATACTTATAACTTTAGTTAGATCAGAAATAACTTTTGTTTCCATATTGTATCACTCAATATATGAGGTGGTCTAAAAATATTTAGCCTTTTGCGCAAAGGGTGGAGTTAGGGTACTAAATTTCAGTTATAGAAGTCGCAACGGGCCAGGCCAAATACCACTTGGCTCTTGACGGGTTGCAATTCAAGCTAATAGGTGTGCAAAAATGTTGAAAATCTTATTATTAGACGTAAGATCTTGCACCGTGGAGATGAGTGAATTTACTGAGATATTGTGTTAGATTTTACAATTGTATTTTGATAAAGAGCAATTGCTGCAAGGATACACGAAGAAATTTATGCTGTTCATGGGGAAGATGCGTAATCAGAAACAAAAGCCAAAAAGGATTCAGTCATTTTCGTTTTGGAATTTTAAATTTGAAGATGCTGCCCATAGTGAGCGGACAATCACAAAAACGTGTGCGTCATTCTGACAAAAGTCAAGGAGAACCGGAGAGTAGAACGAATAATAAAACTATTTACTCTTAACACTGCGTTGGTCGCGCCCTCCACTTCTACGTGAGTGGTCGTGCGTTCTACTATTGTAGAACATCAGTATTTTTCTATAGCGATATCACTTTTAGCGATATTCGGTCCTGGATATTTTAGTTATAGTATTATACACTTTGTAAAATATTTTAAAATTATTTTGTTTGATTAATACAGGAACATTGACAGAAATAAACATTTGTTATATCGTATTTAATATATGAGAATGTTGAACTGAAAATCGAGCAAGTGTTTCGGTATAAGTGTTCATATAACAGCATAAATCTTTTTTTATTATACATCGTACAGGTAGAATGATTTGATGTACTCTATTTGAATGACTGCCTACTCCAAGCAATCGTCACCCACGCGTTTCTGCTGGTCTGGGCACACAAATCTCTGGCATTTTCCAAAAGTTTTTACTTGTTGATTTGTTGCGAGAATGGCAACAAAGGGCACATTTTCCAAACCCAGAATGTCCGTCTTGTGGTAATTTAAAACCTTCATTGAAAGCAACCAGATGTCTTCCTCTACGTCGAAGCTCGTTTGGCAAGGATTTCACGGCTAAACGTTGGCTTATTGCTGGTTTTATAAACCTAGATCGAAACCTAGATCATGGGGGAAATTCTTTCGTCTGACATTCTCATTATTCTTATTTGGTCTAAATATAATAAGAGCATTAACACCAGCTACGTTTTTCCTCAATTCATCATCAATTAGGCATAAAAAAGATGCCTTGTAGGTCAAGCCTATGAAATGCTGGTATTATATTGAAATTGCGAGTTCGTGGGTTTCTTGGCATTATGAGATTTACATACCAGCGAGAAGGTTCTACGTTCTTCTCTCTACCGATATAAAACGCACGAGTATCGAGAGGTGGTGCAGCAAGATCCATGACTTTAATACTGGCTTGTACTGGTATGTATTCTTCTTCTTCTTCTTCCGGTATATTGCTCGTACATCTTCCTCGAGCTTATCCATGTCTTCAATCCCAAATTCACTTTCACAGTCACTTTCTGCCTCTACTAACCAAAGACGCACTTCTTCTCTGTCATACACTGACATTTCATATATTACAAACAGGTATTCCACAAAAATAACGTGAAAATGTAAAACGAAATAAATCACTAATACGAAACAAACTTGTACGCCAATAGTCACGCGATCTACAATAGTAGAACGCTATTGAAATCATGTAACAAATCGGAGCAGGTACAAGAACAAGCGCTGAAAATTGACTCGAATGTACAGAAGGTTTTCGGGGAAAGGTACATAATCGCTTAGGGTCGAGCGTGTTGCCAATTGCTCAGGATTCTAAAAATAAGACACCTGTTTACAATAGTAGAACGCGCGACCACTGCAGTGTTAATCGATGTTCTATAGCCCTGATCCTTGGATATATTTTGAGCCACACAAAGAAGCAAAATTAATATTGTATCAGAATGTCGTTTATTATATCTTTTATGTTCGTTGTGATCTCTCTGATGTTATTTATATTATGACTTACAGTAACTCCATTTCTATGTCGACACTCAACCTATCGTCAAGGTTACCCAAAACAAGCAAATACATACACGAAAACATTGATTTTTAAAATATAATTTTGTCTTCTTCTTCTTCTACCATAGAAATAGCTGACTTGCACATATTTAAAAAAATATCACATATTGCCCAGAAAAAAGTTTAAAAGAATACAACATATCGTTGTATTATGGCGCCTCAAACTTACGGACTTTCTTTTATTTGTTTTACAATTAAAAGAAAAGGATCCTGGTCGTTAAAAAGATTATATTACCCTTTTCTTTTGCTTGCCTGTGTAATTAATCAATATTAAATTGTCCACCTTTTGCAATCTAGGGTTAGAAAAATCTTTTATAATTTCACGCCAAAATGAATAAGATAAAAGGGTCACAGTAGCTCCGGTATTAATTAGAGCGTGAAGAGGAACTAAATTAATTTTAATAGGTATTCTCGCAGTACTAAAGTTTTTCAGGAAAACAAAATCCTTTTCGGGAGCATCTACCGTTTCCATTTCATCATCAAACATCCAAAAACAGTTGACAATAGGAATATATTGATAAATAGCATTCGTATCTATAATTTTATGATTAGTTTCATAATAAGGAAAAGACTCAGGTACACTCAACACTGACATGGTTTTGACTCCCCCCCATGTCAACCGGATTTAGTTTAAATTACGGTGATCTACGGTTTCTATTATATCACACTGTATTCCACAGTGTTGTGTACTTCCTTGTCTGTTATGTACTGTTACAGTATTTTGATTTCTATTAATGTAATTCTTGCCACCTGTGAATCGGTTTTGTGAAAAAATAACACTATTATTATTTCTATAATTTCCATTATTATTTCTGAAGTTCCTGTTACCATTCCTGCGATGAGGCTGGGTCTGATTACCGGTAACATTTTCCCCATTTTCTCTATTGTGAAAATAATGATTATTATTGCTTTGTGAATTAGGAATATTTTCATGCTGGATATTTAAGTTGCGGACAGAAGCGTAATTGACATGATTACGACCAAAACCAACCTGTCCTCTGTCCTGCCCTCTGTTACTATTTTGCATCAAAGACTGACTTTCAAAACTTTGTACAAGCATGACCAAATGGTTGAAATTAATACGTTGGACCGACATCATTTGCTGGAATCTAAAGGGCAATAAAATACGGATCAAAGCTATTATTCGTGATTCACGATGACTTGGATAAATTGATTTTAATTCGTTGTAAGTTGGGACTACAAACTCTGTAACGCTTTTATGAACTTTAGGATTTAAGGCCTTGTTCGTAGTAAAGCGTCTCTATTAGCCAACATGAAATCTCTTTCATAATTAAACAACAACGCATCCTTAAAATCAGAATATTTACTAAGGTTACCTCTAATGACTTTAAACCAGGTCAAACACGGGGTTAATAATATGTGAGGTAGGATTTTTTAGCAATTTGGATTCATCTACTCCCATTAACTCACATTCATCTGCGGATTTCTCGAGGAATACCCTAGCAGGTATATCCTCGGGTACCCCATTAAATTTTGTGAGAGATCTGACCTCACTGAATCGTAATGATTTACCTGTACTATTGGACTTCGAATATCTGGAACCACTATGTGCGTTTTTACTTCTACGGGATGAACGCTTCTTTTCTTCTTTCCGTCTCTGTACTATCTTCACTATATCCTGAAGATTTGTTATCTTCCCAAATTGTTATGGGGTACTGTACAGGTTCCACTCCAGTAAGGGAGGGACGAATATCGTTCCTGTGCTTACAATCGCGATCTTCATTCGAAGAATACACTTTTGCTTGAGGAAGATCACTTCATCTTGTAATTATCTAATCTTGTTTGAATGTTCATTCACGACAGTTTCGATAGTTTCAACTGAATTCTGTACCACACTGAACCCCTGTAACATTTGTTCCACCTTATAATCATACTGTTCAAATTTTGCACTAACTTGCCGATTCATCTGATTTAATTGCTGCTGTACTTGATCCAATTTACTGTCATTTTGCTCTTGTACTTGCTCCAATTTATTGTCAAGTTGTTGTGACAGTTTGTCGCCAATTGTCTGTTGAAGTTCATCAAACTAGCATCATTTCGCTGTTGTAACTGCTCCATTTTCTCATCATTTTTCTGTTGTAATTGTTCTAACTTATTATCAATTAGCTGAGACAATTGGTGTAGAAGATCAACTATATTTTCCGCTGAATTTGTCCGGTTTCCCTAACTCTGTTATTGAACTTCATTTTCGGTATCACTTATCATAAAATTTCAATTTATTATCGTGTCACTTCTTAAAACGGTATAATTAACGGTATGCTCAATGATGTAATCGTCTTACTTAACTTCTAAACGATACTCAACTTCCTGGCGTTCCGGCACCATTTATAGAACGAACAATAAAACTATTTACTCTTAATCGATGTTCTATAGCTCTGATCCTTGGTTATATTTTGAGCCACACCAAGAAACAAAATTAATATGGTATCAAAATGTCGTTTGTTTCCTTTTATGTTCGTTGTGATCTCTCTGATGTTATTTATATTATGGCTTACAGTAACTCTGTTTCTATGTCGAGTCTCAACCTATCGTCATGGTTACCCAAAACAAACAAATACATACACGAAAACATTGATTTTTAAAATATAATTTTGTCTTGTTCTTCTCCTACCATAGAAATAGCTGACTTGTATATATTTAAAGAAATATCACATATTGCCCAGAAAAATTTTGAAAGAATACAATATATCGTTGTAACAGTGGCGGTAATTGGACGTTAAAAGTGAGGAGACAAGACGTGATCAGAATATTTGTATATTAATGTTAGTTTTTTTAGTTGTTTCTATCACCTTGACATTTTCAGTTAAAATATCATATATCGTATTTCATATTTTATTAAATAAAATTGACAAAAGAACGCAACTAGATTCTATCCCTTTTTACTCTTAAACAATGAAAGTGTAACAAGAGATTCGATTCCTTGCTCATGAACATCTTAAAATTCGGTCCGGATAATTTTTTAATCAAATTAATTAATAACAAATTTGCAAAAGAAATAAATAGCAAGGATAACAATAATCATAGTAAAAATTAATGGGGCTTTCTTTGTAGAAGTTATATTGAAACTGGATATTAATACACATCTACATATGCCATTAAATTAAGTTATTACTCTTAGAAAATGAAACACTAAATACTAGAAGCATATGCTACGACATTTAAAGGAATTCATAATTGCAATATTAATTGCTTTGAATTGCAATTAAAACGCAATTCATGTAGCGTTCTTAACTCCATGGGAAGACATGTAGCGTTCTTAACTCCATGGGCAACTGATCCCTCTTAACCCCTAATCACCCATGCAACCTGCGGTGTCTGTAACTTAAACATTCATCACCAAACCATTTGGAGAAATTTACTCGATCGAATTTCTATCTGAGAACCTACTGAAACCTAACGCAATCTAGTCGTTTCTGAAGCGATTGATCGCAAATGGTAAAACGTGGATAACCTATGGGAACAGTGTACGGTAAGGATCATCGTCGAAGCGAGAATAAGCTCCACAGTCTGTGACAAAATCCATACTGATAACAGGAATGTTATGCTGTGTTTTTTAGCGTGGTTGAAAGAGCATCATGCATCACGAGCTGGTGCCGGGAGGCAGAACCATAGACTCAGACCGTTACTGTCGGCCACTAGCTTGCTTTCAAATAGCAATTAAAACGAAATGGGAATCTGCTCAACATATAGGGTGTCGTGTAATACAATAACAACGTCAGACTGCATATATATATTTAACGATCCGTCAGAAATTGAGAGAACTTGGCTGTGAGATTTTAATGCATACACAATATAGCTTGGAATCTTACCGTCAGTCTGTTCTTCTTTTGGTCTCGGTAGAATTCCTGGATAGTGCTAAATTAGTTTCTTAAGTGTTCTGCAAGAAACAGGAGTCTGCCGAATTAATGGCAGACAGTCATCCACAGGTCATATTGTGGTTCTGGATATGTGATTTCATTATATTATTTTCATGAAACAATAGTTGTATTTTTAAGTTTAACCTCCAAAAGCTTAAGACCTTTTAGACAACCTTCAAGAATTTAAGAATATGAATTGATGACATAGAATGTAATATTTTATATGCAAGATCGTGATGGTACAAGGGTCGTTCCAGGTTGCAGGGATTTTCGTACATAAATAATAAATGAATAGCCACATCATGATGAAACTTGCGGGTGACGTAATGTATTCCTTCTGGAGTAACTAGCGCCCGGCATAACGTATTTGGCGCATGCGCAGAAGTTGCAGACAACATGGCGGCAAGCAGTGTGTCTGTAGCTGTGAACAGCGGTGTGTAACCAAATTTCTTGTGAAGAAGAAAGTTAAACCAGCTGAGAAGTATACAGAAATATACAAGCACAGTATGATGATCAAACGTATTTACGGAGAAGAGTGTACGAATGGTGTTAACAGTTTCGCTAAGGACGGGAGCTGGTGACAAATGAAGCACATGGACACATTCGTCAGACTGAAGTCACACCAGTGAATATCGCACGTGTTGAGCAAATGATTCTTGAGAACCGGCGAGTGACAGTGCGGGAATTGCTGCCGAGGTGAATATCAGTGCCGGGAGTGTTAAGACAATCCTTCACGACCACTTACGCTTCCGCAAAATCTGTGCAAGGTGGTTTCCCCGCCAGCTGACATTTCATCAGAAGTGGACACGCATGACGGTCTGTGAACAGCTTCTGAATCGGTCTCGAGTCGAAGGTGATAAATTGTTGCAATCCATCATCACGTGTGATGAAACTTGGTTGCAAAATTCAACCCCAGAGACCAAAAGAAGCAGCATGGAGTGGGAAAAAATTCACGACAGATGAAGCACTGCGGAACGATGTCCTCCAGTGGATACAACAACAAGCAAGTTCTTTCTACGCCAAATGAATCAGGGAGCCGCCACAACGATGGCAACGATGCCTCGACGCGCACGGAGAATACTCTGAAAAGCTTTCATAGTTTGGTGCTTCTTGTGCTATGTTTCCTTTGAAGAAATAAAAGTACCGGTTAACCTTGAACGACCGTTGTAAACTATATTTTATTACTTAAATTTCTTTCATAACAAACATTAATAAAGAATAAATTTTAATTGAGTATAGGCTTTAATCAAAAATTATATAAGTCAGAATACTCTAGGAGTTAAACAAATTTCAATTAACAGGAAAGAATGCAATATTATATATGCAAGACCATGAATTAAACTATATTATTTTATGTATTTTTTCTTCATCCAAAACAAATAATGTTGAAAATGGTTTTTAATTAAATATAACCTTTTAGTTAAAAGAGGCCCCATCACAGCTAAATTAAAATACCGTTAATTTTACAGTAATTATATGATATCTTTAAAAAGATGGAAGATAATCGAATAATAAACCAAGAGCTCGCTAGTCGATATTATTTTACATGAGATACCGTCATGAGTACCCACGTATCTGATTTCGATTATCTTTATTAGCATTTAGAAAATCAGCATTTATTTTCGCGTTCCTAAATGGCTGCAAACGAAAAAAAATAATATAGCTTTACCTAATGTAAAATAATATTGTCTATCGTGCATTTGTTACATATTTCGATTATGTTTTATCTACCTGAAGATATTACATAATTACTGTAAAGTTAGCGGTATTTTAATTTCGCAGTGTTTAGGCCACTTAAGAACAAATTTAAGTTTAAACACAAATCAGTGTACTGAAACATTAACGGTATTTTAATTTATACGCATGTTCTTGAAGTAAACTGTTATTTTATTTAAAGTTATTTCATCTATCAAAAACAATATTAAAGAACGCACTTTAATTCGACCCAGTCTTTAATCAACATACTAAAGAATTTAAAAGAATTTTGAATTCATCAGATGCAGTATAATGCTACATATACAAGCTCGTGACGTAAACTACGTTTTGTTATTTAAATGTTTTCCTCTAACAAAGACAAAGGAAACAAAATGTGCACGTGAGTTAAATTTGTATGTATATTTTCTATTTCAGGACAATACAAAGAATGTACTATAAGTGGACTATCATGCTACGCAAAACACTTGGGTATGTATGTCTGTAACACAAAATGTTTTTTTCCCAATATAACTTTAGACTTCGAAAATATTACCATCTTTATTTCTGTTAAAATATTGGCGTCACGTTTACAAATATTTAACTTGGTCAGATCGAATTAAGACATCGTGCAAGAAGCTTTTGGAGGTTCTTCATTCCCTCAGCAAATTAACTTTTTACCAATGCAGTTGAGAAAAGTTCTTGTTCAAGCTCAAGTGAGACAACATCTGAAGTACTGTGACACAGTCTTAATTGACGCTGATATACATTTACAAAATCTTTTCCAATAGGTGTAAAATTCTGATATACGTTATATTTTTAACTTAAAATTCTTTAACGTGTAACGGCATTCTTTGAAAAGTTACAACGGGTGAAGTTACAGCAATGGCATAAATTGCACTCGTTGTTATTGCTGTATAAAAGATTTACATTAAAAAAACATCATTACCTTTTAAAATATCTTAATTTTTAAAGCGATTTAATAACATTTTCATTTCATAACAGAGAACGTAATCTTTCATTTTTGAAAGATCACGTTTCAAGAATGCAGTTCCTCTCCACAAATCTGCTTACTCCTCGAAATCATACAAAATTTCCAGCTGTCGTGGTTCGAATGCTTTGCCAACCTCGATACGTGAATCAAGCTCTGTAACGTCTTTCAAAAGAACAGTTTACATTTTAATGTCATCGAAGCAGAGTAGAATGTATATTGAAGTACAAGTGCCATTAGGGAAGCTCGTCATAACGATATGCAACTTAAATTACCTATTCTTAGACATATGTATACATTACATATAGAATTATATATACACTTACAACGTATACATGTGTAAAAACTCTACAAAGAAGTAGACGCTCGCTCACCTATACAAACACACACACACACACATACACACACATATATATATATATATATATATATATATATATATATATATATATCTTACAGTAGCATTTTGTGTGTTGTTTATATGTGTGTCTTTGTATAAGTGAGCGTCTGTTTCTTTGTAGTATTTTTTTTCAATTTCCAATTATTTTATTGTTAAATATAGTCTTTGAATTTTGTATCATGGTTTAGATGGTAGATATGGCTTCTTGTAGCCTAAACCTCGGCATGTAAAACAAGTCGAAATAAATTAATAAAATATAAAAATATTGAATTTTCTACTTCTTTTACAGATATTTGAGAACCTTTTTCACACTAGATACAATACTGGCATCCAAAACAACAAAATTCTAATCTAAAATAAGAGTCCTTTGTTTTTACTTCCCAACTAGTTTCTTGAACACTGTAACGTAAATATTTCGATAATTTTGAATTGTCTGTATAACTCAAAATCATAGTATATATATGTTTGTTATTTGCTTAACAACCTTCAAATTGATTTTCTACTTATGCGTACATTTCGTTATAACATTTTAAAGCACATGGAAGAAAAAGGAAAATGAAGATTTTTTTCTTTCACTTTCTATGGGTGAATTTTTCATTTAGAGTTAAGTTCTGAAATCAAATTGAAAACTTTCAGATTTTCTCTTTTCTTCTTTTCTAAATGTTAATAGTGACAATATGCTAACATTAAATATGAATCTTCTATCAAAAATCAAAAACAAATCATAGAAATAATATTTACACATTATTTTCAGAACAATCTGCAGTTGACAAGCCTTGCAACTGCCTTCCAAATTGTGATTTCACGAATGTACGTTCGACTGCTTTTCTTGTGCTTAAGTGAGTAATAGCAATGTATCTTATAGTACTGTATTATCCCTGTAACTCTTTTGGGATTTACGGTAACTTTTGTTACCATGGTGAAGTGTCGTCTTTGACCGCTTATTTACGTTCTATAAAAGGTATTGAAGCGGAAGTTTTTATTGGTCAAGAGACGAATGGACCAACAACACTCCAGATACGTTTTGGACCAGATAGTCAACTTGGCTGCTCCAAGTGGGGCGGAGGGGTGTTGCTTTTTTCTTTAGGCAAATTTCAAAACAAAATTTCACGCCTTCAGTTTTCAAAATAACAGATTGAAAAATTTTTTACGGATTGTGTGCACCTTTGGGTATTTGTCAATTTTGTGAGATACCTAAGTGATATCCAAGGTCGGGCCCGAGGAGCCCAAGTGTTCCGAAGGGGAGATTTTTTTTTTCAGAACAAAATCCAGTTTTTTTCAATTTTTCCGATTTAAGTATATGATACGGACATATGAGTAGTGCCATTTGAAAGGGATCTTTATACTGAAGACAATGACGTTTGAATCGTGAATGTAGGCTAAATACTAATGATGTAGTAAATTTTTATAACATGTGTATATATATGTGTATGTATGTTTATATATTTCCTAATTTCAGTTTTTCAACATTTTTTCCATCCTTTGTTTTCAAGATACAAGATTGAAATTTTGCATACGTATTATGTACATAACATCGTATGTCTAAAATATATTTAGAGTCCTATGTCAAACCAGGCCAGGGCCAGAGGGGCGCAAAAGTTCAAATATTTTTTTGAAAAATCTTCTGATCATCCCGATTTTCCGTTTCTGATGTATAATACGGAAAAACGAGTGGTAAGCTCTATCCTGAAAACAGCGAGGTATGAACCATCATTCCTACGATAAATAGTAAGGAAGCAGTAGCTGTTTGAGTGAAAGTCTAAAATTTACCTGAAAATGTGGAAGTCCTAAAAGGGTTAAACAATATCCATCTAATGTTGTGATAGAAAATTGGCATGTTCTATTATATAACTTTATGTTAGCCTTTGATATTTCTAGAACTATTACTTTATATCTAGTATATATAGTGTAAGGTTTAAGACAATTTTTGATGGAGTATGTATGGAGAGAAAAGTAAGAGTTCTATGTCTTTGCATTGTGGATACTACATGTTTAACCATCATGATTTTATGTTATTAATTTACAAAACTCATCATTTGTTTCAAACTTGTATTTATACCTTCAACGTCGTAAGTTATGTAATTTGATTGTGAAAACTGTTGCTTGTTATGCTTCGTAATCGACAAAGATATATTTTTGTATAGTTACATTGAGATACAAAAGCATATAACATTTTTTCATATAAAGTATATATTTGTTTATCAATTTTCATGATTCAAACGGTATTTAAAAGATAATTTAATAGACAGGCTTATACAATAAATACCTTTCATAAAGGAGTATGTACAACCTGTTACAATGAGGTTGTTGTAGAGATTTCTGCGGGTTACGAAACTTTCTTTAATGTGTTTGTACTGTTTCAGTTTGTATATTTCTTGTATATACATTTCCCTGATTATAAAATTGTCTGCAGAAGTTATCGAAAGAGTCAAAATGGATTCTAATACAAGAATTGTGCTAGAAGAATTAAATGGAATAGTCGAAACATTACCATAATGTTAAGGTTATTCAATTAGTATATATATATTAGTATATATATTAGTATATATATATTAGTATATATATATTAGTATATATATATTAGTATATAAATGTCATAAAGTTCTGTACAATTATGTTCTTTTTGGCCATGAGTTTTGTTTTAGATTTTTTTAAATATTAAATTTATATATAAAAAACTGAGGAAAATAAAAAATGGCACACAGACAAATACACTACTGTCAATGTAGTACAAATTTTAGTAACCTAATGTATGATACAAACAGAAAATGTTATTGTTAAGTTAGTTAATTCACACCTACTGAAAAAAAACATTTTATCAATGAGACTTCGTTCTTTAATCTTAAATACAGGAATAATAAAAAAAAATGAAAAAATTATTGAAAGAACTGAAAATAAATTGTAGCATATATTTTTAACATAATATATCAGTAAAGAAAAGCCACGATTTTTACTTTACAGATCAAGCTACGTAAATTTCATAACATACATGATGTTTCGGTTTCCAAGACTTAGATATATTCGAGATATTGTGTTTGGGAAATTGGAACTTCTTCGTAAGGAAACTTTATCTTATTTTTAATTTGAGTTAAGAAGTATGTATGTATTTATACTTGTGTACACATAGGAGTCACAATGGATCCATGCTAGAGCCCTTATCTCTTGTGCAAAAAGTCAATGATCGATCCTCGATCATATAAGTTATTTTTCGGTATTCTCCTATTTCCTCAAAACATTCTTATCCAGCAATTATACTATACTCATTTATTTTCATCTATTACTCGTCTCCTTTACCTAAAGGCAAAAATCTTGATTGTGAAAGTAGAAATTTGATTTTTCGTCTATATATATAATGAATAATGGAGAAGCAAAGTATCTACACATGAAATTTCTGTTACACTTACCTTTATAAAATATAAGTAATACCATGGTGAAAGCATTTGCGTAACAAAAAATTGTAGTATTTTTATTGTCTGGTTTTCTTAATGGTCTATGTGTTACAAATTAGAGATGTAAATACGCTGCAGTATGGACACATCAGTATCATGAGTGACGTCATTAAAATCACTTATGATTTGTGATAAAGTGCGAAAAGCACAGCGCCACAAGAAACCACAATAGAATTTTCGTGACGCTAGAGGGGTGGTTGTCAATTAATATAATATGTTAAGTAGCAACAATACCACCACAGGATATCTTAACGTAGTCTATTATATAGAGAGTCGTTTGGAGAATAGTACTTGCCATTAATTTCACGTTTGTGTTAAAATACATATCACAAGCATCCCAAATACTTGAAACTTTTATAAAGCATTGGTCAGTTTTTAACACCTACAGATATTACTGTCGATTCTCGAACTGAATGACGGAAGATTACCATCAAATATACTTCTCTAAAATATCCTGTAAACCGAACTACCTCACTACTCAACATGAACATTTATCTAAGGTGTTTATCTTAGAAGCTGTCATATTTAAGAAAATACATGAAGTAAGGACAAACGTCATTCCTCATTATTAATTTGTATCTTGACACTAAGGCAAGATATATTCTTTGCTTAACCAATTATGCTCCTTGGGTATTTCTCAGATTGGTTAGTAACAGTGGTCGCTGAGCATTGAAAAAGAATGTAACCAAAGACCGAAGACCAAACGCTTCAAAATGATTGCGGAATTAATCAACAACTGAACTACTCTATTGCGACAATTGCAGTCGAACACGAAGTGCTTAATCTGAACATCGGGTTGAAATTTTCAAATTGCCGATTACGATAGCAACGCTTTAACGAAAATAAAATGGTACGAGCAACATGAATAGTGAATAATTGATGATTCGAAATGTGTAATATGGTCCTATAACTTGTCCTAGTTTTTTCCAACAACAGGTTGTGTTTATATATAATAGATGTTCGAAGAAACTAATGCCAAGCTGTCCTCTAATTACCTTGGAAATTCTGGTACAATTGTGGGTTAACTTTCTTATATTCTCTGATTCCTGAGATTACACATACAGGATGGATTCTTCCAATGATTATATGTACATTGCAATTGTCAAAAGGCTTTCGTTGTTCAAGTTATTCTCGACCAATGTCGGTATTTTCCAAGATCACAATGTGTCAATTCACACTGTAGGGACTGTTGAGATACGATTTCATACTCATCAAGATGAGCTCAATATTTTTCTTGGCTGCCTTCTCAATCCCTTGATCTTAATATTGTTGAACCCCTATGGTTATTTGCGGAGTTCAAAGTCGAAAACTCATACCTTCTTCCGTTCTCACTGACAGAACTTGGTATTGTATTGCGCTAGAAGTAGTATGATATCCCCGCGGAAGCAATTCAATTCATGACTTACATGCATCCACCCCAGAACTGATCAGAATTCTTTTGCAGGAGAGCAATGATCCCATGCCATAGGTCTATTAAACGAGTAAGTTATATTTTCTTCGTTTGTTTATAATGTTCTGACTAACCATTTATCGTTACAAATTACGATTCTTTAGATTTCTGACAATCCCTAGGACTATAGTTACTGTGGAATGATTACATGTTACTCAGTTTGTTAACAAGGCTATGACATGCTACATTATGTATTTGGCGTTATTTTGGGGTCTTGGGCCCTCGAACAATCACTCCGAAACATATCGTTATGAAAGTCTGGGTAAATACCGTATTTTAGTATGTTTTGTACTGAAACACACCGACTCACGTTACTTCTTTCTTTAATCTACGTTATTGATCCTCAGTAATTCATATTCGAAACGCCCCCTCCCTCTCTATGTGCTATCCCTATGCATGTTACCCCTTTCAAGCAGCGGGTCCTCATCGAGAAGAAAGGGGTGGAGCTCAGAGCTGGCTTCATTTATCATGCGCTAATCGCGCACTTATCAGCATGTTCTTCTTCCTCTCAGTTGTGAATATCGTTGTAGAACTTGCGGTTTCTTATTGGGAGATCGAAAGAGGACAATCAATGGTTATCTGTTTCCGACTAAAGTGGACGTGTACCCACTCTCACCTACTATTGCTGAAATTCAGCGTTTCTGTTCTCTATTTCTTTGAGTGACAAGAAAAAGAATTAAAAACTATTTTTGAATAAAGGATTAAAACATATAAAAGTAGAATAATACCAAATGTAAAGAAATATCTGTACCACTAATAAATTCTTATTTGTTTTCGAGCTGTGAAGGAAGATTTCTGTTTTATGTTCGTTTTGTATATATATCTTTATTTAACGGGTTACAACTAAAAATCTGCACAAAATGTGAGGCAAGATAAAAACAACCAGACGACAAATGGAAACTATGTTTTAACGTTTATTTACAGTATATACATAGGCAGAAAAGAAAATGCTAATGACACATTGCAAATGGTCCGTGATCAGCTACAGTCCGCAAACGTGTTGGAATAGACACACAGGCTGTTTGGACGCCAGTTGGGTCAATTTCTTTTAAACATTTGCGTATTCTTCTTTGAAGCTGCTGAACAGTTTTTGCCTTTCAATTATGTTTGTACACCTTGTCACTCAATTGTCCAAAAAAATCTTCGATCGGGCGGTACTGGGGCAAGTTAGAAGGATTTTTGGTTTTGGGCACAAAAGGGATGTTTTGGGACATGAGGTACCACTAAGCCTTTCTCGCATAATGAGAAATATCTTTGTCAGGCCAGAAAATAAAATTATTGTCAGAATGATATTTTCGTATAAAAGGAACTAAGATCTTTTGAAGACATTGCTTCACGTACACATCTTGATTGATTGCTAACCCACTAGGCTTGAAATAAGGCTGCGACACACCTTTGTCCGATACAACTAAATAAAGCATCATTTTGCTTTCAAATTTCTGCTTGCCTTTATATTTTATATTAGAAGGAGTGTGTTGCTTGTCTGAGGAATAATAAATGTCATTTCCGGGCATTTGGGATTAGAAAGGCTAAAGTAACTTTCATCATCCAAAACAAACGATTTTCCTTTGTAATTTCTGACCAACCAACGACAATTTGATTTCACAGTTTTTATTTGCGTGTCTGTGTAAGATGGAGCTTTTTCCTTTTTGCATTCTTTGATTCCCATTGATTTTAATGTTTTAGATATGTATTGTTGTGTACACCTAAATGTTTTTGCTGCATCGTTCTGACTAATGTTGTCTTTCTTGTTAAACATCTTTTTTAGTATTTGTTTATTTTTATTCGTCATAATTGCTGGCTTTCGACCACTTCCTGCTTTTCTTTCTATTGTTCCGGATTTAAGTAGTGCATAAATTGTTCTTTTTATCACACCTTCAGCAGCAAAGTGTTTCACACAATATGATTTCCCCAATTCGTGATGTTTTTCGTGGAAATTTACAATGCATGCACGGAGGACTTCTTCCTTTGACTCCATTTTCTACCAGTTACTTCGCATCTGAAAGAAAGCAAACGTATTGTGAATTAGACAAAGTGTGTACTATCAACATACCAAAGAATAGCGATGACTGTGTCAATAGGTTTTATTTTATGACTCCGCACATTTTGTGCAGATTTTTAGTTGTAACCCGTTAGTTTTTGTTTGTCTTCTTCACCTTCCAGCCTTACATGCTTTTCTCGTTGGGAATGCTGAACGCACTTTGAATTTTCTTTGATTATGTTATTCCCACACTGATCCCATGGTGAGATGTGTTTTGATATTGCTTGAGTAGCGATATTTATCTCTCCAAACCCTTAGGTGGAGTGTTGCGACCACATACATTTTTAAAACAGTTATTATTGTAAATTCGAAAAAAAGAAAAGAGAACTATTGATAAATCATTATTTAATCAGGATTTCACTTCCTTCATCAGTTTGAAATGCCAACCGTTTTTATTTGCTTTTACTAGGTTTGGAGCTCTTTTATGAGCGGCAAGTTCTGGCCATCGGGTTTTGAAGACGGAGACAGAGCTCCCCTTTAAATCCACAATAAATCAACCTCTCTGTCATATACTACTTTTTGTAAATGAATGACAATGTTATATTCTCTGAAGTAAAAATCTTCATAATACTAATTTCCTTGAGTTTATATTCAACACTTTAAAACAAACATATAACTGTAGTTAAATTTCTGTTAGTATCATTTTTGGAACAGAATGAGAGTAAATAACATAGTGTTAAGTTTGTGCCCTATAAGAAGGATACTTATTGTAGTCAATCTAATTTGCCGTCATCTATTAAAAAGTTCGTTCAAGATAAAATTTCCTTTAGGAATTCAGTAGGAATTATGGCGATTAAGTACCATCCTTTATGATAAGTATATCACTAAAGTGATCCAACGTTTCCAAGGCTAAGCTCCAAGTTTACAGGTTACAGAAGGATGGTAAAAGTTTGTGAAACAATCATGATTTTCATTGATAAAGATTAAAACAAAGTTGTGATGACATGAAATATTATTTTGAAGTTTTAATATTCACTGATATGGGACAAAATTTACTTGACGTGCCTTGGCTGTTCGTTTAATTCAAGGTTATGGTTCATTTCAGCACCGAAGGTATATGAGACTTAAGCTTACAGTTTAACGTGGGATACGAACATAAGTTCCCAGGTGGAATTGAAGATGCATTCGATAACCATATAGCCACAGACGAGCTCATGTGAATTGGCTTTTCGCCACTATTGAAGGTTTTAGCGACTTCATGTAATGTCTGATTTTTAGAAATAAGAAAACTGAAAGGCAATTTCTACCTTAACAAGAATTTGAAAAAAAAAATTAACATTTACTCAGTAGAGGAGAGGATGGCACATTTTGGAAACTTCTGCAAGGTACTCATTGGTTATTAGACACAACTTTTCCGATTATTATTTGTAAAACAGCTCAAAACATTCTTCCATCAGGAAATCGAATAAATGTTACTCTTCATTGGAGTATGAAAGACACAATGAGCGGAAGTTTTGAAAAATAATATTTTATTGTAACATAATTAGCAGAGAAAGTAAACATACCTATAATAAATAAATTGGTTAATTTATTACTTAAATACTTATTACTTATTCTTAATATTACTTAAATTGCACTAATATTATTCTGTCACTTAGCTGAGTGTTAAATAATCTTCCTGGTATAGTTTCCTTTATAACTTTCTATTAAAATATAATAGTACCTAATTTACCTTTCCTTTTATTTCAGTTTCTTTTGGAGGAATTTGTTGTCTGTTCTTCGGGGGAAGCTTGTTATCAGTTGTGGAAATAGTATATTTCTGTATTTGTGGCTTTCTGGGAATTATAACATTAGTGTTTCGAGGGAAAACAAGTTCGATACAAGTAGATGTTGCACAAGAGAGAAGGTTGAGAGCAGACGTCTTTAGAAATAGAATTGGAGTGAGTAACGAAGAACGGTTAAACTATCAGAGACAGTTCATACCATTGGTAAATCGGTCTCCATACTCCTTAGAAAGAAATCTTAGGGAAGGTGATGAGAACAAAATAAATAAACTCCAAAGCAGGTATGAACTGAATTTTTATTTACTAGAATTACTAATTTGGAAATCATTTCCTTGGTGTTTTAATTAAACGGGTTAAAGTTACAAGTCGCATTTTCTTTGTCCTCCGAAATTAACACAAAAGTACTGTAATAAATTCCGGAACAAAACAGTTGATTTCTTTATCATTAGCACAGTAAAACATGTCTTTAGCGGAATGGAACGGACTCGCAGAAATTTCCATTAAAGGTAGGTTTCTGGTTAACGAAGGTATACCTAGGCAGAAAAATAATAATGCTGAATATATTGCACATACTGAAATAAAATATAATACTGTAAGTAGCTTAGATAATTTACATTATTTATTTCTACTACGACTTAATAAATGCAAAACTACACTAAGTATATCAGTGTCATTTCGACGTAAGACAAATGTTATCGTTCCTTTAAACATTATCTTAGAATCTTAATGTCTTTAGCCTACACTTTTCTTCCAACTCAATGTCTTATTTCTTTACTTCCTCCACCCACTCTTTTGCTTTCAGACTTTCCATAGAATTCTCAATTGAGGAGTTTGATGCATTAATGGCGTAAATCTGAAATATGTATTTGGAGAACAACAATGTTGAAACTTTAAGTGGCGTTTTTTCTTACATAAAACAACGTAATATGGAGTATTTTATTCCGATATTGAGTTAAAATTTTCACAGGAGGCTACACAAGCCTGGTAAAAGCCACTTATGCGTTTAATGCGAAAAGGACTGAACCTTGCTTACGCCCTTATTACATCAAACTCCCCAATTAAAGGATATCCGTTGTATCTGCTTCGGTTTGCACATCACGGTCTGTTTTGCAAAGAATATATCTAACCTCTGGTAACATATCAAAAACCTTTCTAAACTTCAATCTGAAACTTAAAATTTTCCATTAAGAGGCTTATTTGGATTTCTTTGACCACGTAAACAGTTTGCATTCAATGAAGGGAATTTAACATTATTTTCGACAGTGAATTCATGCGTCCGTGAAATATCTCAGTTTAACCCAAGTTTAGGTTAATAAAGGTTCCGTTGAAAGCAGTTTTTACTGTACTTCTACTTCTATCTCTTGGCAGCTGAATGTAGCTGTGACTTACGTTTTTCTTCAAGATTGACTTATCTGCAACTGTTTCTATGTCTAATTAAAAAAAGGACTTATACCCTGTACCTTCAACCCTTCTAATCATAACTGATTCAATGTGTACAAAACACTAAACTTGACGAATATTGGTTTTTTATGAAAGGCACATACTTTTTTTTGAAAAAGTAGGTACAATTACACCTTTATCTAGTTACTATTGTATGTTATCATAGTTGACAATGAACATGAAATCCCACCATAGATACAAACTACAATAATTACAAAAAAATATTGTTAAGAAAAAGGCTATAATATTTTACAACACTTAAGTTTGCAAGCAATTTGTTTTTACAAAGATTACACATAGTAAATTTTCCATAAGCTTTCATCCATCTATAACTGAGATAATAGAGTTACTGTGTGCTCGATTGGAATTTTTATTTTGAGGTTAGATGGTTACAATTTCTTAATTGTTCGCAGAATAAATAACCGTTTGTTCTAAACCACTTTCTCTGTTCTCCTTTTCTTTGACAATATTATTTATACGTGAGAATCTGAAATATTTGGATATCGCTTTAGTTTTTCTATCAATTAAATGAAAGTCATTTTACTATTAAGTTCTCAGTAATGTTAACCATTTTTAATTCTAATTTATTTAAAAATGTTGAAAAACGAAAAAAAAAGAAGTGAAGCTGGTAGTTCTTCCGAAATAGAATTTAACCTTGTTACTTTTCTTTAACAGTGCGCCAATCCTTCGTAAACAAATGATGACAAGTGCAGTCAGTATTATTTTTCGAAATTGCATATTTCGAAAAATAATAAAAGATGGTATCACTCACTCGTCAATGGATGGGGTGAAATACATTTATGAATCTAACAGTTGGATTGGAAGGTAAGATGTAAGATGCAGTTAGATTGAACATAACTATAGTTTCAACGATCATAAAAGGAAAGGAAATGACTTAATTTATATATATATATATATATATATATATATATATATATATATATATATATATATATATAGTTGTACTTAAATAATTTATAAATAATTTATATATAATTTATATATATATATATATATATATATATATATATATATATATATATATATATATATATATATATAGTTGTACTTAAATGTGACACAATGTTTTGGAAACAGATTTCTCACATCAAAATAAGAAAAAGTTCATAAGGACCTGGATACTTACAAGTATATAGTTTGGGAGTTATAGGGTGCTGAAAACATAAATCAACTTTAAAAGTTCATAGTTCCATCTACTATGGGATTTATCGTAGTCGGGTCAAGTCATCACCGAGGAACTGGTATGTGAATTATCCGAAAATCCATCTTTTAAAACCTTCAGTACTTGCACAATAATTTTTTTAGACAATCTGTTTAGGAGTACTTGCTCACACTCCACCCAAATCTTTAATAATTGTTGTGCAAGTACTGGATGATTCTAATACATTGTGACACATCTATATAACACCCTATATGTATATGTATACTAATGTAATTCTGTTGGCAAAATATTATTTTAGATGTAGAGGTGAAATACAAGCAACAAATGATAGAAATAGAATATTATAATTCCAAAAGAACAATCGAAATAGCGCTCATGAATACAGTATATTCCTACAATAAATGGTCACAGAATATCTATTGTATTACAGAATATCTATTGGTAGATATTTAGCAAGTATTTCAGGGTTACAGTTTTCTTAATTTATGAGTTAACGAAATATGATTTTTTCTAAAAAATATATGTTACTAAAAGAGCTATTTTGAATTATTGTCTTCCTTATCGTCTAATAGTGACTCTATCTTAAGTATGGTAAATTCCAGTAGACCTAGATGTAGCATTAGTCTGTCCTGTTGATGGATAAATATTGGCCCGAAGACTTGATTTTTAACTGTGAGAATAGTTTCTTTTAACTGCCGAGTTATCTCGTTTTTCTAAAAAAATGTAATTAGTTTCTTCCCGAGTTATCTCGTCTTATTCCTTAGTATTGATCACGATAGAAGCAATCTGTTAATGTTCGAGGTACTTATTTTGCCCAACAGATGTTTCTGGGGGTATTGTAGAGTATCTAGCGGCTTTATGTTGCAGCGTCACTTGCGTTATCTGTGTTAAAGTAGTTGTTCTCCGTAATACTCTGTATCGAGAAAAATCATGATACCAAGTAGGAAATTTGAAACTTTATTTTAATATGTATTGCACACCGCATTATATATATCATTTAGTAGTAAATACCGTCCCGGCACGAATATTTCACCATACACATTGTTTGGGAACGGGGGACCGCGTCCAACCACGTTCCCAATTATTTTTTACTCCTGCCCGAGGTAACAAGGGATAAAAATTTGCAAGTTTTCAGTTTTTTTCTACGCACTGGAAAAGATTTATGAACAGATATTGTCTTTTGTTACTTAGTCTTCTATATTCAAACAATTAATACAAGGAATAAAAAATATGGCAATTTGTTACAAGAAAATCTCCTGATGATTAAGTTCTTAATGGATTAACCTTTTGATTACCGAGTCCATTCTAATTGGTACCGCATCGACTATTAGAAAAACGAAAGTTTCATAGTATGTTCCAAATGTTACTAGCTCTGGATGCAATTGGTCTAGCCCAGATTCATGGAACAAGTAACGAGATACGCAGAATAGAACAAAGATTCACATAATAGGACAAAGGTTCACATATTAGAATGTGAATATATTATCAAATGGTCATGGTTGTATAGTGGTTTTTATTTATTTGTTTACTTTTAATTTGTTTGGCTTCCAAGTAGGAATTCGCAGCACATTCAATTTAGCTACAACGTGTTTTTTTTTTTCATTCACATCCAACATCGCAAACAACACCTGATAATATGTCTACAAATGTCCATACAACTAATTTTGTTACCCACATGTGCCGCATTTAAACAATTTTTATGTGTGATTTGCTTGAAATAAGTTAAATTTAAGCACGCTGTGCGTTTGTTCAGTGACACAATGTGAAAAAGATTATCCTAGTTTCAATTATATAGTGAATCGGTGATTAATATTTATTTGCTTATTTATTTAGTTCTTGAAACAGATAGAGTTTATCAGTCTTTCGATGAGATGGCTGATTAATAAGAAATATACATAACTCTACTAACTATACAATTGAAGCATACGCTTCGTAAAGTGGCACGTAATATGGAGTAAAGGATATTGGTAGTTCATATTATAGAATAATATGGAATTATGTCAGATATTTATGTTATAGAAAAGAGATGAATGCTTATTTAATCTAGTTAATGCAATGTCTTATTCGAAACATCGGATGTCAATACCTTCACCTGGCTGATAGCCCAGAATAAATAGTGAAATCACATCACCAGGAAAAATCCAATTCTTTGTCAGAAAGCCTTATTAAGAATTACAGACAACAGAATAAATATAACAGATACAGATGGTAGCTTTACTGCATAAACACGAACCAATCAAAGAAAATGCTTACCTTGACAGTTTACTTCAGAGTAAATGTTTAATCTTTGCCTTTTCACGTCTTAGTAAATACTTATTGTTTGGTCTTCAGAGCAAATGATTAGTCTTTGATGTTTTTAATTCCGAGCAAATGGTTATGCTTTTAGGTTCTATTTCTGAGTAAAGGTTTTCCTTTTTACCGTTACCAAATGATTAGCCTTTGATTTTTTTAACTTTGATAGTTTCCTTCTACGTAAATGCTTAGCTTTTGATCTTTTACTCAAAGCAAGCGTCTAATTTGGCTCTTTATTTGTGGGTAAATACTTTTATTCATATTCATGTTAAACATTTTCTTCTATTTTCTTTATGAGCTCCTCCATGGCTAAGCGGTTAGCGTACGCGCCTGTGGCGCGGGAGACCCGGGTTCGATTCCCGGTGGGAGCTCCTGTGGTTCGGATTCCACGTTAATCAGTAGGTCCACGTCTCATATAGCCTCGCTGCTGAAGGGGACGATAAACTCAAACTCCACTCCACTCTATTTTCTTTATTCCTTTAGTTTAATGGTTTATATCTGTTTCTCTATTTTTATTTAAAATTTAATTAGAAACGCATATTCCAATTCCTATAGCTCCACTCTTTCTGAACAAAGCTAGGAACTTTTCAGTACTTCCTAGTTAACACATTTTCTTTATATATTTTTTCAGATTATTTTGGATGTCAATGTGGATTATATTTCTTGTCCTTGGCAGTATGGCTACCTGGGTCCTCTGGGACACTTATCACAACAACGTCATAACTTATGAGGTAGAAGCAAATGATATCAGCTATAACACCACCTTGCCGACGATTACACTGTGTAACTTCAAACCGGAAGTCGTAACTATGTAAGTTACTATTCGTGATCTTCACTTTGCTGCTATTTTTGTAGTGCTAACTTCTAAATTGTTAAGAACAATATATGGTTAAGACCTTTAGGAGGTTCTTTTCTAAAGACTCACGTAAGTTCAATATTACTCTGTCTTTCCTATAAATTAAACTTAATTTTATTAAGAAGAACATACACTTTATAGTGTTTTAGCTTCCTTTTCTTAACAGAAACTTTACATGATATTTTACAACTCACGCTCTTCAGCCTGCTCACACACTTTCAGCTTTACAGAAGTTAAAGAAGTATTTTATAAAGTTTCTGTTGCACGGAATTTTGTAGTAAAGTAAATCCTTCTGAATAAACTAGTCGATGTTCTTTAGACAGTCTTTGTTCTTCGGTATTATGTCATCTAGGTTCAGGAGGTCATGACTAATTAGAAGATATATTCTTTGACACATGGAACCATTAATAACACGAACTTCTTCTACTAATGAGTTTCTCCTACGTAATACATAATAATACAGAGAATTTGCTAGTACTATTCGTCCAGAAAAAAGTGAAAAACTGCACAGAACATATGAACATTCCGTAGAAAAAAGTTACTTATAACGTACATTATGCACTGACAAAGGAACGAATGAAGTCATAGTTCAGATAATTTCTATCTATCTATCTATCTATCTATCTATCTATCTATCTATCTATCTATCTATCTATCTACGTGTGTGTGTATGTATAATTAAATAGATTAATAAGAAAAGAAGACAGACGCATACCGTTCCTTTCTAGTTTGAGAAATAATGGGAGAGACGTAATTATGTTTTTCCTTCAACGAATGCACGTAGTTATATACCTATCAGCTTCAGAGATATAGTATAAATTAAGAGAAAGGTTATTTCGGTAATTTTAGAGATACATGTCTTGATCGAATATAAACAAATTTAAGTGTTATACAAAGATTTTCATGAAGCCAAGTGAATCTTTGTAGTTTGTGTGGACTACGTTATAAATAAGCTGATACGAGTTCTCAACAAAAACATATCTTAATCAAGTCGTTCTCATATGGCGTCAATCATGTTGTGAGTGAAACATTAGATACTTTTGTTAGACTAGGCATTGTTCTAAGAGGAATATTTAATAAAAAATTGTTAGGTCACAATTAGGACCATAAGGAGATTATGTAAAACATACTAATAAATATGGGTGAACACATTTCATATTTTCAGTTTTTCGTGTAATACAAAATTTCTGCATTTTATAACGATATGGGGTGTATCAACACCAAAAAGAGTAACAAACTTCAAATATTGATGACGCATACACAAAAAATATACACACATCATACATAAATACATATATACATGCATGCAAAGTATTTTTTTCCTCTACTGATTGTATGGTATTTGGCTGTTATACTTCTAGGTTTCAAGAAAGATCTTTTCTGTTTATCACGCATCTGTGAACACTATTATCGTTAGGAATTTATACAAAGACAATGGAAATTAAAGTTACCAGTGAATTTCATCTTGAGTACAGTTAAAGTAAAAATTCTGATTATAATTCTGTGTCTTGTATTAAAATTTCTCTCTTTTAAATGCTGTGAATGTGCCTTTTGTCAATTTTACAACCGATAGGTTGAATTTCATATAAAATGGATGTAATGCTATTGAGTAAGAAAACAAAATAGCATGTACAACTGTATACTATGTTTGCAAATACTGGATACAAAAATTAGAGTTACGCACGCTTCGTCATTAAGATAACTTTCTTTTCATTTTTAAATACAAACAATTAATATAAGTATACTGATCACCAGTTGAATTTGAGACAGCAGGACAGTTGCAGAAACCATCCTGCAGAGACTCTACCAGCACATGTGAATCAAAAACATCGTGCGTGTACTGCTGCTGTGTGCTTTCTCTCTCGGTATCCGAGTAAGTGCCGTATGTGATTGGCAAGACGAAGGTCCAGAGTGCATTTGACGGTGGTCAAAGTGTAGTCGCCAGACGACTGGGTGGCTCGATTTTTGAAGTGGCTTCGGCACTCGTATTTTCAAAGGGCACTATGTCTAGGATGTATCGTGGGTACCTGATTTCCTGTAGAACAGCACCCGAAAGGGCAAATTGCCTTTTTCTGGGGCGTGTGGATAACAGGGATAGGCGCCGACTCTTCCGCATCGTAACAGCTGGTCACAGACGGGTCACAGTGCGACAAATCAAGGATAACTTTAATGCAGGACAACAACACCGTATTAGTAGCCATACAATCCACAACTACGCACTCGCCATGGGTAGAGAAGCCATCGTCCCATGCAAGTACCCTTTCTAACCCTAGAACACAGAAAACTATGTCTACTATGGCCAAAGAAATACCGCCACTGCACCGTGGAAATGTGGAAAATGGTTGCCTGGACAGACAAGTTACGTTTCACATTGGTACATGCCGATGGAGAAGTACGGGTGCGTCCATAACCACACGCGGTAATGTATCCATCATGTCTTGTAATGAGTTTGTAAAAAAAAGTTAGCGTATTGAATTGTATAGATATCGGGGAGATAGGTCGACTATAGCGCTGTAGTGGCAATCCACAGAACTATGTCTATTCAAAATTTACGTCACGAGCTATAAGCTTCAATTGTGAAGCTGAAATCAAACTGGTCGGAACAAAAATCTGTAATAACGAAATAGTGAAAAGTGAATACATAATTTTAGATATAATAGTTACCTTAAAACAATTGTTCGCGAAACTAAAAAAGGCAAAATCAATATTGTGGTATGATACCAGTTAAGAATTGTATTTGGTGAGTGTTTTTAAATTTTGTGTATTATTCTTGAAACATTAGGGGTTAAATAGGTTGTACAAAGATTGTAAATTACTTCCTGTTTTCATGATTGAATTTGCTTCTAATGGAGCTTGGCTTGTAAATATCAATTACTTAAATGCTCGAATATAAATCATATTAGGAGATTGCTTTTTTGTTTATGCAATTTAAATTGGATAATTTGTAATATCACTCGCTTTTGGAACAATTATACTTTTGTTGTTCGTTATACATTTGAGAATGTTTTTATTAAATTCGCATTAAAATCGCATTAATCGAACTTTGCTAACTCATTTCACAATTTTAATCATTCGTAATATTAGAGTAATCCAAGGTTATGATTTTGGATTTAGTGCTTTATGCATATATACATATTTTGAAGGTTCAATAATGAAATTCTTAAATAATGTCTGCCAGAAAATTATTTTGAGAGTTGGCTATTCATTTCTCCTCGGCCAGTGATGTTGCGGTATTGGATCGCCACTAGTTAACGCACGTTACAGCCTGCAGGGAACTGTGCAGGCCGGTGGTGGTGGTATTCTCTTCTGGATCATGTTTACGTGGATTCAAATGGGTCCTTAACACGTATGAGAGTGTCCATCACAGGTGGGACGCTACCGCAAGCTTCTGAATAACCATGTCCTGTCATTTTCTCGGCTGCAACATCCGGATAGTGAACTCATCTTTCAGCAAAACAAGGTGCCGACCCACCGCTCTAGAATTCCAGTAAACTAGTTTGGTGAGCTCTCCTTTGATCTGACAATCCCATCGAATACATCTGGGAAGAAATTGAACGACGCCTTTGGGTTGTCCACTTTGTTTCAACCTACCTATATCTAAGATCAACCCGAAAACTTGAATAATTCAATTCAACAAGTAAATGAGGATTTGCGCCGCATTTACATGTGCTCAAAAGAAAGTGAGTTAACTATTGATTCACTTTAATCTAAATGCATTTATGTCTCCTTTAAACGACTTATGCAAGTGCACCTTTCGAATATACAGCAGCATAGATAAATGGATCAATTATTCCATTTTCTGAAATCATCACAAATCTCGGGATAATAATAGACCAATTTCTTGAGTGGACACCTGACATCAATGCTGTACGTAAGAAAACGTTCTGATCTTTGCATTAACTCACTAGACTAAAGTAAATTTTACCCACTGACACAAAATAACTTCTTGTAAAATCTCTAATATTTCCCCACCTCAAAGTTTGTGACGTAGCTCTAGCAGACTTACATGAAGAATTAGTGTACCGGTTGCGATATATCCAAAATGCCTACATACAGTTTGCTTATAATCCAAACCTCCCATACTACAAAAAGCTGGAAGTTCTGAAACTTTCGGATAAACATCAATTGCGTCGACTCATACTTCCTTTTAAGACTTTGCACTTTGAACAATCTCCTACTTATTTCAATGATTCTAACCATTAAATGCTCATCACGATCACCATACAAGAGCAGGTGTAAATTAACTCTTTTTCTTTTCTCCTACACTCGTCCAAATATTACGTTTTTTGCATCCACTTGTTGTGAATGGAATGATCTTGCACCCAGCATACCACAGTCTGACAATCAAAGTATTCTAGAAGTCCGTTGAGTAGATCATCCATGAATCTCGCGAGACTTACGATATCGGAGAGAAATGCTGGGTTTTATTCTTCTTTTACACACACACACACACACACACACACACACACACACACACACACACACATATATATATATATATATATATATATATATATATATATATATGTGTGTGTGTGTGTGTGTGTGTAATCAATGTGTGGTGTGCGTATATTTGGAGTGTAATCTTTGTCATTTCAATGTGTGCTTTTTCAATTATTAGTCTATAATTGATATTATCACATTAATTCTGATGTTTGTATGGTCAAGTGGGATACAAGGCATGATTAGCCTTAACTTCGCTATGTAAAATAAGATTAAATAAATAAATTAATAAATTAAAACCTGCGGGCTCTGTGGGAGACCTTGCAGCAGTTATGGATTCAGATGCTACAACACTTCAGGCGTCTTGTGGAGTTTACCCTGCGGCGGCTAGCCACCCTTATCAGATCGAAAGATATTAGGTATGTATATCTAATTCAACTTTGGTCAGTGTATGTTTAAACTCGAATTCCACTTATTTTCGAAAGCTAAAGGAAATGCTGACTTCCTCCATTTTGTTGGCTTACATTTGATCCAGTTTATCGGATTTTACAGGCCCTGTGAAGAAGTCTTTGTGAAATGCACTATAGACCGAGTTCCATTCGATTGCTGTTCTTATATTGATGTCATCCCATCAGATGACCCAACATGCTTTGCATTTAATTCAAAGCAAACAAGGTAAGAAAATGATTTATCCTTGCTTTTGATCTGTGCATAAATATAAATAAATACTGAAACACTAACTATACGTATATAAATACAGAACTTATAGTTTCGTCAAATTTTCTCTGCCTTCTTCAGTTTAAGATAAATGACCGAAATGTAACACACATTATTATTAATATGTTGTTATTATTTTATTTATTCAATAGTAAGTTAATACGCAAGTAAAGTCAGGAAATTGGATAAGTTCTCTTGATTTCGAAAATAAATATACAGAATAACTTAAGATAATCTTAAAAGATTTTAACTCTTTTAGAAAATATTTGACAATTATCTGACAAGATACATTCGCGAAGCAGTCACTTCAGAATTCGTGTAAAATTGATTGAAATGCAAAGCTTTCCGCGGTCCAATGTGTGTTGTACTCATTTTAGCGGCCGGTAATTTACATATTTGTTTGCCTTCGTATATCCGGAATTCAATCATACACTACTCTCGGTACTGCTCTCGGACACAAAATTGCTTTTAGTTTCCTTAGATGAAATTATATATAAATGTTGGCATATTCAAAACAAATTGGATTAAGTACTGCTTCTCTGACACATGTTACCCGCCCAAGCCCCCATATTCGATTCAATTTTTGTATTTTTTTCAGGTGGGAATAGTTGCAAGTGATACATCAAATTCATGTGCAATTTTCTAGAAAATTGATTGATGTAGAGATTTTACTCTAGCTTGTGCCGTTGGCAAGGTACTGCATGTTAAACGTCTCGAATATTGAACCAAATAACAAATTCTACAGGGTCCTGTGTGTATACATATAATATTTTGTGTTATTTAGCGTTGATAGAATATTCTCTGAACGTACATGCATACAAATACACAGAAGTCAATACGAAAATGATAGATCTTCACCTAAATCTAGTCGTATCTGGATTTACATCAGGAATTTTGACCGTAATACAATACTTTCTTGTTATAACATGCAAGTAATAAAAATCACTCACAGAAATGTTATACGATTATGACACCAATGTTGAAAGAGTTTTGTTTATACTTAGAATACTTTTCCAGTTAGAAATTATCTTGATTTATCAACATCAAAATCGTATGCGTAACTGATATGACTTTGTGATGTATATTCACGTAGTGCCTAGAAGGATTTAAAATGCAATGCCTTCCAAACGATACAAGCTAGGGTAAAATTTACTACACCAATGAATTCGCCAGAAAATTGTACATGAATTAGATGTACCACTTGCACCTATTTCCATTTGGAAAACCAAAAATATGACGGCCGGGGTGAGTAACATGTGTCAGAGAATCAGTACTTGATCCAATTTATTTTGCATATACCGACATTCATATCAGGTGTCATCTAAGGAAATTAAAAGCAATTTTGTATCTGAGCGTTATAGTAGTGTATGATCGAATTCCGGATATATGAATGTCCATAAGTATGCAAATTTCCGGTATGGGCCGGTATAATTGTGAAATACACATTTGGCCGCGGAGAACTTTTATTTGAATCCATTTTACACTAATGTCGAGGGGGCACTTCGCGAATGTACCTTGTGAGAGAGACATACTTTAACTAACAATATTAAGTGTCTAAGTGGAGCTAATGATTCACATGTATATTGTGTTTTAAAGGGACGAAGAACACATTCTATTATTTTTGATCAAGAGATGCAGGAATTCAGTGAAATTTCTAAACAAGTGAATACAAATTTTTAATTCTTTTCGGGTCTTAATGAACATATTATAATTTATGTCTAATTATAACATTTAAAACTTTTAAAACAATATAGTTTTTTTAATTCTTGTATTGAGAAAATTCGAAAACACATTAAACTCGGAAGAAAATAAAAATCAGACAAAAATTGTCCTGAGTACTTGAAATTCACGGTTTTTATAATTATCATTTTATATGGAGATGTCTTATTCTATTTTCTTTGAAACTAACTGGAATTTTAATTATACTTATGTTACTTCAAATATAGTTAAACGTTCTTCACTTTATAGAACATTACTAAAATCAAACTTGATTTACAAATACTAAATTATATATTGCAAAATGTATTCTTTACAAAGTCAGATGTATTTTGTTGCAGATTCTTATAAAGTTTAATGAAGAACCACTCGGATAATACGTTATGTGGTGCATTCTCAGAAGGACTAATAGTAAAGCAAACATTAAATTTTCAACTAAACGAAAATAACAAATTTTATTTCAATGTAAGAAATAATAATGGGTGTTTCGAATGTCTTTATAGCATGTTCTCATTTGAAGTAATTTATACCTAACATAAATAGTCAATTTTCTTCTTCATGCAAACAACAATAAAAAGAATACATACCAAAATCTAGGTAACTTAACATTAACCTGGTCCAATTCTAACATGCGTATATCAGGTCAAATAGGTTTGACGAAACTGGTTCACATCAAACTGTTGCTTATTCTTCATTATACAAATACTTTTCCATTCTTATTTAACTTTAATAGCACACTAGCACACTGAATAAACTTGCTATTTCTTTCAAAGGACAGAAATAATAATATTATATAATGAAACATGCCCTTGTAATAATTAGACTACTAAGAAAAATAAGGGTAGACCTTTTTACCCATACCTAGTTCTTCCAGCTGAAGAGGGGAGGTTTGCTGCACAACCACGAAGGCTCGCAGATGGCAGCACCATCCACTGCTTCAGTCAGTGAACAGGGTAGCCAGCTAGTAAACATCTAGGACAGTATCACCTGTCCAGGAGGCATACGTAAGCTGATTTTTTTCTCTGAACAAATACATTTTGTCACGCAACAATTTAAATAGATAAAATGTAGTAAGCAAAATTAAACCAGTAATATTCTGTTCTCATTTTAAAGAAAAGTGAAAAATTCCGTATAAGCCAATGGGGCAGAAAAACATATATATTGCAGATGTTTAAAAACCGTTAAGTTTATTAAAAGCATTCGACTTCCGTTTTTAAAAGCAACATATGATTATTGAACGAATTTGTTATTTTAAATAAATGGAAACCGAAAGTGTGATTTTTCTTTTCAAATACAATCATCGGAACTCATTTTTCACTCAACATGAATTTGAATGAAAGGGACACATTTCTTAGAAATTTATTTTTTGGACAGAAAATAAACTGATAAATTTTACTGCCTATTAAATCAAGAATGATTTAAAAATTTAGAAACGCCACGTTAAGAAATGTTAATTTTCTGGAATATTTCTTCAGAGTCCTCGTAACTTTAAGATTAATAAATCGTGTTAGTATACAGTCCCACTTTGATGTAGTAATTTAAGTATATGTTGTACTTCAAAAACATTAACTACTATATAGTATAATGCATATAGGTAAACTGCCTTTGTCATACATCTAATTAGATGTAAGTTCAATATCAAAATTAACCTAACTGAGTTACTCTTTTTCTCTCCTAACTTTATGTATACATACAGACACACTCCAAAGCTTTCTTTCGCTGTTCGAATGTTCTGAATTTGACTGAAAAATGCCAAACAATTGAATAATTGCAGTAATACTAATTTTATAAAGATAATTTATGTTACCTACTCAAAATCTAAATATAAACTATTTTCGACAAATCGAAACCTGCTTGGAGACTGATATCAACACGCACAAAAGGTTGAGAGGAAACTAAAATCAATCAGTTGCACACGATGAATATAAATGATTCATCGGATTTGAAAGGGGTGTATAAAACGTATAAAAAGTATAACACATACCGTAACGGATGTTGCTATCAAAATATAGAATATGTCCAAGTTTCAGGCATATTCAGGCATATTTCGTCACACACATATATCTATGCTGTAGTCTGGTTAACGTCTCTCTAGGATACCGTAACTAATGGTGGCAACTATGCCGTGTTGAGGAAATCTAGAATTGTAATTGGGATTCAGTGAAATTTGTTGATAATTATAACATTACACTGTGTCTGTCGATGCCCCAAAAGAAAATAATTAAAACTGTCATATCGGAAGATTTAGGACAACAGAAAAGCTCAAATTATTTTTAGCACATCGTCCAACTCAACTACATGGGAGCTTTTCTTTCAGGTAGTGATGCACTTTAATGTACCAATGGTGTGTTGATCTATCAAGTTTGAATATAGAATTAATGGTGTGGTTAATGGTCTTTCACTTGTGAAAACACCAACTGTAACATATTGAGAAATGACATACTCCTCATAGTGCTCTCCACCAAGAGAAAACTTACTGTACACATTTGATTAAGACACTAAAGCAAACACATCCACTTTGGGGGATCGTATTCATGTTGCATTGCAGTGTGCGGTTTTTGCTACCTCCATCGATACAAATATTATAGCGAATAATTTTACTACTCAAATTTAATGACATCTCGTCACTAAACACTGTGGAAACAAAGATGAAACACTTGTCATATGCAGCAAGAAAGAAAGCTTTCTGTCACATAGAAGCTTTTTTTAAAAATTGGATTATGTTGCTATTTATAGGTGGGAGCCAAGATTGTGAATGTGGGGAATTACATTTTGAAAACGTGATCTTTCATTTCATCATTAGCACATACGAATTATATCAATAGTTTTCAATATATCATATTTTACTTTAAAATACACTGAATAATTTATAATCACCCTGAACACACCCACAAACTATATATATATAATGGATAACAATTAATAAAGTAATAAAATAAACAGAATTATACACTTTATAAATGAGAACTATTTACACATTTCCTATGATAAAATTAATTTGTGACAATAATATTAAATATTGACTTGAATTTAAATAATTATTTACAAAATTTTACTATATATCTTCTCACATAAATTGAAACATTTAAATTGGAGCTATCAATAAAGGGCTATAGCGCTATAGGATATATTGAATATTGAACATGGAGATAAAAGAGGAAAATAATAATTTAACCTATACATTACACATAATAGAGACAGAAATACAATTGCTCTACGAGCAATAAATATATAAGCTCATTACAGTTTCTCACAATTACTTATTTAATCGTTATATAAAATACTTTTTAGTATGTAGCATCTGCATCCCAAAGCTCTTAAACTAATTTGAGAGTGTTTTTTTCTTGAGGTAGTGGAAGAAAAGCATTTGCTTTACTAGTTGAGAAAAGGAAAAATATCATATTTGGTATGCAACAGCTAATTGCTTTTGTAAATAAGATTCTAACATATACTTGTAGGAATTTAATAACTGTAATACAGGCAGAAGAACGAATAACTAATAACAAATCATAAAATATCAGTAACCGACATTTTGGTGTATTTTACTATTATTTTTATATAAAGGTAATTCAGAAAGTTCTGTTACTTTTTGTGGAAGTCTGTGTTTCATTGACCCTCACATCATGAGTTGAATGAGAATGGAAATAAGGCGGAGGTCAGTTCTTGGCATGGGTATATTTAAATACTACTTGGTTGTGGGAAGCTCAGTTATACAGTGAACTTAGGTAAGAACAGAATATACATTTGACCTCCACAGAGCGTCATAAGGGCGTGCATGTTGTACGAGTTGAAACTAAGCTCAATCGCCGCTGCAGCGGGTCGAGAGATGTGCCAGGCCCTTGGTAAGAGTGTCGTGACTATGTGGACAGTGTATCGGTGGTTTAACAAACTTAAGGGCGGTGACGAAACACTCGTAGACTCACCACATGCCGGAGAACCAGAACATGTATAAAATTAAGATCTTCAGGCAACAATTGAGGCGAACAGTGGTCAGACATGTGAGGAACTGGGACTGCAATTCTATGTGAGTGTAAAAAACATTCGGTAGCATCTCCATTAACTGGGAAAACACTCCAGACCAGATGGCAACGCGAGCAGACATCTATGTTTCTTTTCTGTGTCGCCTGAGGAAGGAGATATTTCTGCACAGGGTGATGACATGTGATGAGAAGTGGATTTTGTACGAAGTTCCACGGCCCAATCATCATTGGTTAGGATATCATGAGTTGGTTCTAAAACAGCTGAAACCAGCATTGCACCAGAAGAAGTTCCTCCTGTGTGTTTGGTGGACTGCTTGTGTAATATTGCATCGGGAGCTGCTAATAGCTGGTTAGAGCATCAATGCAACTGTGTACTATGAGCAGTTTAACCGCGTTTAAGAAAAACACAAAACTCTGGATCTCCTAGTGTTCCTACTGGTACAGGACAACGCTAAGCCCCACGTGGCAAAGATGACACGGAACAGGATTCTACGCCTTTTATTGGAAACACTATTGCATTCGCCATGCTCCCTGAACATTACACCGTCCGATTATCACCTGTTCTATTTCTTAGAGAACGCCAGTTAATTCTCTAGTAGAGGTGCAAAATGCACTTGATACCTTCTTCGCTTCACGGTCCACGAAGTTCTACAGCGATGGAATCCATGGCCTTCCAGAACGTTGGCAAGAGGTCGTCGATGCTGATGGGGCGGTTTCTCATCTTCCAGGTACCTCTTAGGTTACATATCTATGTTCAAGTGTGGTGGGTGGAAAAGCGACAGAACGTTCTTGGTTACTTTTATATTTAATATCTTTTTTTAGGGTACCAATGATGGAAAAGTCTTTATCAATGAGCAAACAAGTTACAGTACAATTTCTTGCTTTAACAAATGGAGCAAGTATTATGGTGAGTAAGTTTACTTTTATATGAAACATAATTATTTATGAAATGTTTTTTACTCCATTACGATAGAAAGAGTTAAAAGGAGAGGTTTTATGGCCAATATTACAATAACCATACCTAATGAAAAAGGAGTAATGAAGCAAATTTAAACTAATGAGAATTCGGGTATTTTGCAGGTCGGTGTGTGGCAAATGGGCTCTAGAGCAGGCTCAAAAATCTTAGCCATCCTTACCATTTTAAGCAGGAAAATAAATCAGGACATTTTTCATTACCATGCCTTTTAACTCCCTCTCTCTTTTTTGAATTATCTGTTGATTTGTTACGTCTAGTGTTCATTTTCAGTGCCTAGTGTTTATAATCATGGACCTATAGTTTAAGGTGAGATTGGGACCATCATAATGTTTTCAGTGATATCTTACCGGGAATTAAACCCATGGTGACGTGTACTAAAGTCGCGTAAGCATTATAATTACTAGACCAACAGAGGGAAGTAACTCCTTCGAAGATTACGAGAAGATAAGCATTCCTACTGTATGTCTTAAGACGCAGAAATGGACACTTGTGGGTGAATCGAAACATTGGATCCCTATCAAATTTGAAGAATAAATGCCCTGTGATACACTTTGACCTCCACTTTTACACCAAACTATTATTTTGAGTATTACATATACTGTTACACAAGGCGTATCCATAAAGTAAGACTACCATTCCTGGAGACAGACAAGTAATATTTTCGTCTGTAGGTTGGTTATTCTGGTTTAAATTGACAGCTTCCTCTTCCATGTCGCAGGTGTTACTCACTTTTAGGTAGAGTCAAGTGCGAATAACACGTTGTTTAGAGTGGCTATACAAATTCAGAACCTCGCTCGCCACACATTTTCTCCAAGCACAAGATAAGTGCCCAGATTTATTCAGTAAGTAATTATTTCTGTTTATGCAACCATTTTGTTAGTACAACATGTAACTAAACGGTTAAGGAAGACGACGAAGAGATCAAGAATGACAATGAAGAGATTAAAAACGACGATGGAGATATCAAAAATGACAATAAAGACATCAAGAACGACGATGAAGATCCAAAAACCACAATAAAGAGATCAAGAACGAAGTTGAATTGTGGTTACAGCATCAGGGGCTGGAATCCTATTACTGTCAGACAGAAAAGCTAGTACCCTGGCTTAACAAGTGTTTGGAGAATTGCGGCAATTACATTGAAATATAACCCCTTTTTACTAAATATGTTGTAGGAGACATTTTGTCGAATATAAATTTTGTGAAGCAATACTAGCAGTTGTAACTTTACTTTTCTTATACACCTCATACATATGAGGGAGTAAGGATAATAGCTCAAAGGCTGTATAATTAACGTACAATTTACGATTTTTTGTTTAGCACATCTCGAAGGTGTGCATCCTTTTTTATTATTTCGTTCACATTTAAATTTTGTTCAACTAATGTATACGGAATATTTAATGAATACCCTACTACACTATATGATCAACATTGCTTTTGCCTACTCGTAAAAATGTTAATTTAAAAAATAAACAAGGAAAATTTGAAAACCTAGCGCGATATAATCTCTTAGTTTGAAATGTGGTACAATATACAATCTCAATGATAAGGAGTTATGCTCACGTGTTGATCTTGAAATATATTTTGTGATTTTGATTACATGCTACCTACGTTTATTTATCTATCCAACATTTAGGAAACTGTGCGACATTGAACAGGCGTCAAAATTCATATATTATCATGAATATATTTAATTTTCTATCTATCTAAGAAAGTAGCATTCCTATCTCTTTGCCTATTGTAATTAGTTGCACTTGTTAAGGTATGCTTTCAAACTAACAATGGATTACCTTGAGTTTTGACTTTGAATTATGATAAAACTTTAATAACGGAAAGACGTAAACAAGGTTTGAAATTTGTGAGAAATATTTAGTTTCTCATCCTCTTTATACACATTAGGCATGCGCAGGGCTGTATTTACTCATACGCCAACATAGGCTATAGCTCAGGGTGGCAAGTTTTGATTCGCACAATTTTTCCTCGTATAAGCGTTTTCCTTAAGTTCCATTTCTTTAAAGTACAGAAATTTGACGACAAACATAGATAATAAGAAGGCGGCAAAAATGATAAATATGGCTCTGAGTATATGCGAAAGTTTTTTTCTGGATATCTATTTTTTTTCGAAATCAGGATATCTGGATATCATGCATGTTAAAGAGTAGCCCCAGTTTTGGTTTGTGAGTTATCATCACTGCTTCTTACAACATATCTGAAATAAAACTATTGCCGTCTTTGCCGCGTATTTAAGGCAGAGTTTAAGGACCTCGAACCACAACTAACTGAACAGGTGACTGCTAATGGTTAGAATTGTTGAAGAATGTTTTAGTGTAAAATCTAACTTTTTTTTTGAAACAGAATCCTGATTACCATTCATAGTTATCTTTATGTCGATATACAAATAAAAATGAAATACATAGTATATAGTACACTAAATACATAATGTAGTGGCACGGTACCATGTTGGCAACACAAATGAGGAAACAGTTAATTCATTAGTATTCCTGGTGAGAAATTAATAAGTTTTCTACACTGTATTGTCTCATCACATACTCTTGTTGTAGATATGAAATGAGCCAACATATATTTAAATTTTTATTTTAGCTTTTAATTGTATTGCTTTTCCTTTTCAAGGTTAACAATAATAATATCCAAGGTATCGAGAGGCTTACTATCCAAGGCGTACTATAAAATATTGTTGGAATAATTCTATATTTTGTTGTCGTTTTGTTTCAATCTGGATAGTGACATATTGGTCAAATCGTAAGACACACCCAATACAAAATAAGAGATTGCGAAACGTAGTACTTTTCATACATGTAATTTTTACATTGTATAAGTTTCATCATTATTAAGTATTAACTCTAAATATAACCTTTATGTGTTTGCATTACTCACTACTATCATGTGTACACGTTAAAAATAAATAAATAAATATATTGTAAAGGAGTATGTTTTACCTAGGTAATATATTTTTGCTTAGAATATTTCCACAGCATGTTGCATGTGATGTCTTGAGGATATTAACATGTAACACGACATTAACACGGAATAAAAGTAATTCAAACGATTTCAAATATCAAACTTGCAAACCGCTTTTACTGTTAATTATGTTGTAATATCAAGAGTCAACTCCAGCACAAAATACTACACCCGCTAAATTATTCTTTCAAAATCCTCCAGAATGCATTGGTCCCTACCTTAATCAATTTCAGATACGTGCGAGGAGAATGCCTTAGTAGAAAAAACATAAAAAATATAAAAAATACTTACATGCTCGTTTTGGAAGTAGTTTAATTGAGAACCTCAGCTTGTTCACTTCAGTGCAATTCTCAGAATCTTATTCTCCTGTGAGTACCTTCTCACCTCACGCTGAATTTAATTATTCATTATTAGACCTCTTGTCTGCACTGACTTTTCCCGAAAGTTTCATATAAGGTAAGTCCGATTTAGATCATCTGATAGAAAAGTTACATGTTGTGTTTGTTTTCAACATTGAGACATTAATAATTTAATTACTTGACATTTATGATGTGTTGGTTAAGTAGGTGTAATCATCTTGTTCCTATCAATTAGCACTTTGCTAAAATATGATTCATTCAATTATGATATACACTAGAGAGGAGACTATTATATTTTCCTTCATGGTGAGGGCTTTAACCTTTTAGCCATTTACAGCGAGCTCGTAACCTTATGCACTAAATGATACTTTATTAATAGTTAATTCATTATGGTTTTAATGATAAAGAACAAAACTCATATATAAGGTTTTTTTGGTGATCTTCTTTAGAGTGCAACTCATTCAGAAATAGAAGTTCCTCTTCACGTCAATGATCTTACTGGATATGCCAAATATGAGGAAGCGTATGGCCTATCAAATACAGTTGATGAGATTTCTGACGAGGACGTAAAAAATCTACCGATAGAGTCAAGGAAATGTAAATTCCCAGAAGAAACAGAAGGGTTATGGGCTTTCAAGTACTACAGTTACACTGCATGTGTAGCTCAATGCAAAGTGGAGAAGAAGATGGAACTATGTAACTGTACTGATAATATAATTGGATACTCAAAAGGTAAATTCATTTAGTAAATTATTAAATTCGATAATTAAATCAGTTTTTTTCCGTAGTTATCAAGTAGATTATTTAACTTAATATCAGTGAATTCTATTATTGGATAGGAGGTTTCATGATTCGGTAGATAATTTCCATGATCGAGGAAGTTGATTCCATGATTAATCAAGTAAATTCTGTGATCGTAAAGGAGAATTCGAGATTCAACCAGTTACATGATTGAACAGTTTGTTTCTACGACTACACGAATAAGATTCTTGATTTGTCATGCATTTTCTAAGATTCGACATTTTAGTTTCATTACTAAATAACTTGTTAATGTGCACTGATGCGATTGACATTATCAATTGTATTGCATTTATCGGAATTTAGTTAATGTAAAGAAATAAACCATGACGCTTATTATTTTCCTACTTTCTGGTAGAAGACAAAAGATATTTTAAAATGATACTTGATTTTTTTATAAAAAGTAGTGCAAATAATCATTATGCTATCTACAAAAAGTTTTTGACACACAACAGATTTTAGTGAACTTCTATTGTAAAGCTTTCATCTCGGCACGACAGCTTTGCCTTCGTGTGTCAGAGATACTTTTGTTTAAAGCAAAATGTTTTACAATTGGTTCAAAATCTGATGTGTGCAAAACGTGATATAATCAATTATAATTCTTAAAATTCAAACAAACGACCATTTGATGTAGATATTGTGTAATATAAGAAGTGTCAAAAGTGAGGAAACATGTTAGTTTTATTGGAAAACAAATTTTACATATTTTGTAGTTTTTAGAACGTATTGATGTCTTAATATCTGAAAAGTGCAAAACACAATATTTTTAAAATTATTTATGACGGCATATATTGCATACAACCTACAGTATTCAACTGTCGTTCAGTGGAAACATGTTGTCACTATTCCAACGAACAACAGTTGGATATAAAAAGTCATTGTAAATCATTTTCAAAATATGGTATGTTTTTCATCTACCATATAAAGAACAACAAAATTTGGAAGAATGGATCTTCTAAATTTCTGTCTCTGCATTCACCCTCTACGTTTATATTTTAAAAGCACAACTAATATGTTGCCCCACCTTCCATACTTTTTTTCGCATTATCCATCACCTATTACAAATTGTATGTTTTAGTTTTAATTTTAAGAATTATAGCTAGGTATATCATCTGCAGTATCTCTCAGATATCGATACAAGATCCATCACGTTTTGCGCTCCTGACAGCTGTACCTGCGACAGATGGCGGTAAAGTTCTCGTGTCAAAAAATATGTCTACAGTAGACATTTTCTCAAATCTGGATTGATAGAAACTTTGACCGATAATGTATTTAATAAGATTATTTTTTGTTTCAGAAAATCAAAGAAAATGTGATGAAGAGGGCAAGATATGTGTAAGAAAGCATGAAGGTAATTTAGGTGTTAAAAGAAAATTAAACATTTAGCTATTTTTTGTAGAAATCTCATTTTTAACTTTTCTTACACAGTTGCCAATTACGTATATTAATAATATCTTCTTATTTTTTCAAGTTTTTTTTATCAATTTGTTAGTTCTGTCGTTATTTAGCTAGCTTATATGTGACGTAGTGATAATAATGATCAAGTTGGTTACCTATCGAAATGTATATACCCTCATACGAAAATTATTCTTTATTATGCGAATTTATATTATTCTAGTATTGTCGTATACTAAATATATGATTTCATTAATTGTGAGAAATTATTCCATCAAAATTATTGAATGAAAATTACGCCGCTCCCCACAAGACGGCCATTAATGCTACAGTATATAATATGAATTGATCTTTGGAAGTTAGTGGAGAAGTCGGTGTGGTTCTTAGGCTAAAAAGTTTGGAGACCTCTTATTTATACTAAGAACGATTAAATGACAATACATTATGATTTAATATATGATCAACTTAACCTAATCCATAATAATCAGAAACTCTTAACAGAATTAATAGAAAAACAAATACTATTAAGAGAAGACGAAATTGTGGCAAAATAACAAGAAATGCTGAAAGAACCAGAAATGATGGTAAACGAAAGATATACATCAGAATGAAATTGAGATAGAGCACGTGAAAATGAAAATGTATCTTTCAATGACAAAGACAGTTAGGATAAGTTAAATTTTAAATGCATATTGTTTAAAATATTTTTGCGTCCTTGGTACTCAGATACCAAATCGTTATTTTTTCCTTATATGAGAAAGATCTCCTCTAATTCATTACCTGTGGGTAACGTATCCAAAATGGCTGACACGTTCCCACGTTGAACTGCGGCACTGATCCGTTGAATAAGGAAAGATTTACATCGTTTATCTCCCGATATAAGTGAAATACGATGGCCGATTTCCTCGATAAAATTAGCTCCTTCTTGACCCCACGTACCACTTGTCTCAATGGCAATTGGAACAAACCAATATTTATCAACGAGATTAATATATTTATTCCTGTTGTTGGTCTTGTTGCGAGCAGCTACAAGACCTGTGCATGATTACGAATGTGGAAGATTGGAGGGAGCATAGGTATTTGTGCAGGTGAAGTCCCAAACTAGAACTTTCCCTGTTTTCCCGGGCACTAGAGTCATTCCATCTGATCTTTTTTCCGTCTGAACGACTGCATCCGTTTGGTTCTCGTACTGATGGGACACTTGCAAATGTGAGAGCTCTCAAAATGATATCATGATTAGCTAAATTATAAGCAGCATTTGCGTTATATGAATCTGTTAAGTGAAATATTTTACGATTCATGATTATTATAACAGCTTGCATTTGTTTGTTAAAATAAATTACTTCTTAATATTAATGATGTTATCCGAATCGTAACGACATAGCGTTCAGATAGTTTTTGATAATTCTAATATATCAATAAATCATATCCATGGTCAAATGAAGAAAAAATAGCTATACATTATCAAATTAGCTAAAGAATAAAGAGCCTTTGGAAGTGAAAATTGAGAATACACTTATCACTCTTTGAAACTATAATTATGAAGTCACATAGGCAACAATTTGGTCGATGACCTACTCGGCAATATTATAATCCGTCGCTATTGAACATCGTGGTTTCTGGTCAAAAGATGTGACATATACTAGTTTTAACAGGTCTATTTTGAAACTAACTTAACATCATTCAGAGATTTCTACAGAAAGAGAAAGAAATGCTAGTTTTCTATGCTATACGTTGGATGTATTGAAAATATCTAAGGAAGTTCTTTCATTTCTGATAGATTGCCGAAACTTTATACCGTCAGATGTAGTCAGCGTGGTATACGACATCCTTTCTGTTCACTAGTTTCGGCCGTTCCTTTGAAATTTCTAGGTGTATTCTCGCTAATTCTAAACAGTACAGGTCCAAGTTTATTGTTTTGTCTGGCGTCAGCAGCAACTGATACACGTTGCTTTTCCAACTCCACCAACCGCACGGCATAATATTCCTGGACGGCAGTGTGAATTTTTCACATGAAGCTTCAACCACGATCGCAAATTTTTTCATAACTTATCCACTTTCGTCGTTTGTGATAAAACGCTCAGAAATGGTTCGAGTTGCTTCAGATTCGGTAGAGATTCGCAGACAGAATGTCGATTAAGAAAATGTACTTTTCCGTCGGATGTAGTGACACTCAACTGTCAAGTGTTTACTGTAGTCTTCCTTTTTCAAATTGTTTACAAGTGTCTGGTGATGAATGTTTAATTAGGTCATTAGTAGTGTTATGACTGAGTATATACATGTCTTGTTCGCCTTTATCCAGAATTCCGTCCACCTTTTCTCTGCTTGGCTGCCTACTTCGATCTTAGGCATCGAAATTAGCAGAAGGAAAGCTATTGGCTGTTGCTTTCAATTACCTGTCTTGCGTACAAACATTTCAAATTCTTTCAGGCCCGAGCGACATTGGAATCTTCATTGAAATAAAATTGTAAAATGCAGCGTAATGTTGCCGAAATCTTACTCCTATTACTACATTCCGCTTCACTTCTTCATCTGTTTCGAAACGTTCACCTTGCAATGCAAACTTTAACAAGGAGAAGAGATGGAAGTAATTGGGCACTAAATTGAGGCTGTATGGAGAGTGGGGCAGTCGTTTCCACCCTAATTCTTCTATTATGTGTCTTGTTTGCATGCTAAGTGGAGGAAGGGTGTTATCCACAAGAAGAGATCAGGTCGCTTATATCAAATTTCGTGTCTCTGAAGCAGAGTTCAGGTACGACGTAAGCGATCTGGCCTCCTTTCAACTGGGGATGCAGAAGTGGAGCCAAATGTGAGGAAGGTACTAAATAGAGCCCTGATTTGTTGCAAAGGGTTTGGACAAATTGTTGTAACGCTAGGATACATGCCTGAATCTCAATGGCTGTTATGTGGATATGTGACGAAGGGCCCACCTATACATGTGTATTGTTTACAAATGTATATTAAAAATAATTTTTACAGCTTAGAGAAACATATATTAAACAACTCACATGGGTTACTAAGGCAAGTTCTAACTATAATAATCGTTGTTCATAATATAATGAAATCATGGTTTATCTAAATTCTTTACACAAGAATAGATTATTTGATGTAAATAATTATATCTCCTTAGTATATAATCTTATTTATTCTAATGTAGTCTTAACATGGATCTTTAATAAAGTTTTATTGGCTCTTATTCTGTTCACACAAGCTTTTGGATAGTAACAGGCATGTAAACATATGTGATAAATTTTATAACACTTTCCATCCACTTACTATCCCAACAACTTATACACGTTTCTAAGTGTCAAATATCTCACTAGAACCTGAAAAATGTTTCATGATTTTATGCTTTGATGAATCAAGACAAGATGAAGATGGGTTTCTGTTCTTGTAAATTCAAGTTCTGATGTAACTTAAAATGTGATATATTTAGCACAATAGTTTCAGCTTTTAAGGTGCGCAAGTATATTTTGGCTAAAAAATATGCAATGAATTACTTTCGAAGTGTAATTCATTGATTTTAATCAGCGATTAAGTTTAAGACTCGAACGTCCCTTCTGTGGCTGCTAATTTCAGCTCTGTTTGGCTTAAATGTTAACTTCTAAAGTCGTTACAGAGATCTGGAAACTTTAAAACTTATAGCAGTTTTGTGCTTTATATTATTCATGTGATGTTTTATTTTCAACCATCTTTCACTAATTACATTGAACGTTGAGGAACACACCTTACAGCGTACTTCGGAATATGAAGAAGTTTTCTTTGTGAATGGATATTTATTCAGTAGAACACCGTTAATCAATGTAGACGCGCACTTGTTTACTTCGGACATAAACATGTCACCACTATAAAATAGGTAGTTATTTTTAGCAGGCTAATATTTCATATCTTTTCAAGTGAAGATGACATGTGACTTTGGATGTTTCTTTTTCGTACATCGTTTAGTTGAGCAGTTACAACTAGTTGAAAGATTATTTTTGGCTATGGAAAAGTTTTATCCGCGTGTGCTTATTAGTTTTCTTCCTCATACCAGCTTATTGAACTTTCTTGTACGAACATACACTTAAATACATAAAATTAGATTAATTTATGAGAAAACTGATGTAATTTTAAAAAATTCAGTGGTCGAAAACATATCTTCCAGCAGTTGAAGAACACGGTAGAAAATAGTGATGATGATGATTCCAACTGAATACCTATCAGAGAAGGTAATTGGATAGTATAATGTCGGAAGATAAAGATAATTCTTACTGGGAAAGATTCTACGAAGATAAATTCTTTTCTCTTTACGACTCTAAATCTATGAAGGAAAGATTACACAATTTAGTAGAAGGAACCAGCAAATTAATAATATGGAACGGGACATTGTAACAGAGCAACCCAGTGCTGAAATAAATGATCTGACATGCGCAAATAGCTACACAGTTTTGTAATTGGTTATTTACAGACGATGTGAAGACACTAATGTACAAATATTTAGATAACCCTAATAAATCCATAGGTTTGAACCAAGAACAAAGATGCCAGAGTGAGTGACACAGAAGACATCAAAACACTTTTTGGAATATTTAATATTAATGACTTTATGAAATCTTCATAACTACGCACCTAAAATATCTGGAATGTTGACATTACTGATATAGAGGTTGGAATGTGTACAATGACATGTGAATGCGTTCATTTTCTTATGAATGTATGCAGATTTGACTACAATCCACCTAATGCTGAAAGAAAGAAATGATTAAGTTACCAATATTCAAGGATATTAGAAGGTTTAGTAAGAAACTACAAATCTGTATATCCAATATCTGAATTACAAGAACAATTACGAACACAAGATTTATCAACATTCGATGCCATCACATATGCTGTGGACAGTTTGTTCTTCATAGTTTTCATTCAACTCTCAAAAGTATTGGTTTGGTATACATATATAGTGGTCATAAACAATGACTAGCTTTGTAGTTCACTTTAATTTCTTTTACCACCACCAACATCATCACCACTGAGTAGTTATAGTATTTCTGTAGTACCTTTAAACAAACATACTATAAATATTATTGATTTTGAATAGAATATGCGTACATGCGATTATTTAAAATATACGTATTACCAATGAACCTTATAATTTTGCAAGAAAAAGTAACGAAAATTGTAAAATAAAATAATCGACTCTATGAGGAGAAATAAGTCCCTACTTCAGTTGAAACACAAAAGGAAGTCAGATTAGATTTAAAACAAAGTACTGTCACGTCTGGCAGTACAGCTGGCGGTACGTCTGGCAGTATTGTCACGTATGACAAAATCTGGATGTCTGGCAGCTTTACTCATCCCATACTTCTAAATTAGTGAGTTTTAATTTATAAATAACTAGTTCCATTAATTCCGGAATTCTGTTCTAAAAACCGTTTGTTCTTACACACTGGGAGGCAATGATAAAAACCGCAAATAGTTTTGACGAAAAGAAAAAAAATAGCAAAGAGCTGCTCTAATGTGATACGTGGTTAAAGTCTGATGACCCTTAAAGAACGTTTATATTAATGTTTTGAATCAATTATAGTTGATTAGTTTACTTAATAATGAATGAGTATAATATTGTCGACGATAGCTGTCAGTGAATATTGTTTTCAACGTTATGAATGATATTACAGAATTTTTTATTCATCCCATATATATATATATTGATAGATATCTTACTAAGACAAATACTCAATAACAGAAACTGATTTACATGTTACCACTTATAATAACATGCCATATATCTTTACTGCCACTTGAGTTAATTACGCTTAGTGGAAAGAAAGTGAAGTATAACACATTTGAGACATTTTAAACAAATTTTATTTTATACTTACATTTCTTTCTTATCATTGCCTATATGTGAACTTATATTTAACTTAAAAAATACTATTTCAGCTGTACTTTGGACGTGGCTCTAATTTATATTGTAAAGTATTAAAATAAATTCTTTTTGCGGCTTGAAGTTTAACTAAATATGGTTTTATTCATCAAATGCTGCTGTATGGGCATGTCATATTTCATGCTATATATGCCTGTGATCCACTGTAAAAATATATTTCAGAGAAATTGAATGCAGTGAACATTCACGACGAAGAAATAGATGGAATTAGCTGTAACTGTCCTAGAAGTTGTACCGAGAAAAGGGGAATGGTTGTTTTTACCCATGTTGTTAGGTAAGATATTCTTGATACGAGTATTGTTTCAGTTCCTCATTATGTTTACACTCTTATTTCTAGATTTGCAAACTATGCTATGCGTAAGTGTCGGAAGTCTTCTAGAATGGCTAGGACCGCCCGTTTGTCTGTGTGTTGACCGGTATCAGAACAAAAATGGTAAGATATATCGAGAAACGTATATTTTTATATAATCCAGTGCTCCAAGAGTAGGCTCCAAGAATAGGCTCAAATTAGACATTTTCGGTTTCAATGTTTTTTGCTGTATAAGACAAAGAGTTTTCCTTTCTTGATTCAGCGCTTGAAGGGAACATATCGTCCCCATCCATAACGCTTTGTCGAAACCAAAAATCATTAAAAGTTACTAGTACTTCGGTCTTAATACTGATTTCCGTAGAACAAAAACGATAAAAGATATCAAGAAACTGCATTGTGTAATCAATTTATCTTCCAAATAATAGTTTCCAAAACTTAGACTAACTCTCTGTTCAAACGGGAATGGCACAAATTAATCATTTTCGGTTCCCACTTTTATTGCCATCAAAAAAAATTAAAAGATGGCAACAAATGTTTTTTTGTAATCGGTTTAGCGTTTCAAGATAACATACCATAGCCACCTTCAACGCTCTACCGAGACTGGATAAACGATTTCGAGAACAGTTTTTCAATCGATTCAGTTTTCTAAGGACAGGTCCCACCTCCTCCGTTAACCCTCTACTCAAATCAGAAGTGGTACAAATCAATCGTTTCATGTTCTAACGTTCATCGCTACAGAACAGAAAGCTTATTAAATTTCCAAAAGCGATTTTTTCAATTAACTCAGCTTCCCGAAACTACATTCCATATTTTGAGTAAAGTCTCTATTCAAATCAAAAGTGGTAAGCATCAACCAGTTTCCACGTCTATCACCATAGAATAGAAACATTATGGGTAGCAACAAGCTGTTTTTTGCAATCGTTTCAGAAGAACATGTAATCACCATTTTGAACGCTCTACCAAGAATGAAAGTAGCTGTAGTTTATAATACTTCCGGTTTTAATACGGATTTTCAAAAACCTGCTTCTCTTTTTAAATATAGATTAATGGGGCAATTTGGATAATTTAAACCTTTTTGATCTTTGACAGCAATTGAAAAATAATTATGTATCTTGTTCCTAATGTCATCAAGGTGTTGTTTTCTTTGTCTTCATCTTCCAAATCTTCCTTCTATTTTCCCTCCAGTTATACGTTGATCCAGTCTTATTTTTCTTCTTTCTTTTCTCTTTTTATGATTCTTGTAGAGTTGAAATATGATTCTTCTGTCCCTATTATCCACTTTCAAATTCTTCAATGCTCTAAATATGATACTTCAATCCATATTATCAAATGCTTTCTCAATATCTATGAAAACAACCACCATTTGCTTATTTATCTTGAGAAGGTGCTGATAATCAAACGTAAGTTCAGTATTGCTTCCCTTGATCCTCTTTTCCTTGTGACTCCAAATTGATACTTCTACAGTCTTTTTCAGCTTTACTCAACAAACTTGGTCCAATAATTCTGCACAAAAACTTTGTTACGTGTGACAGAAAACTAAGTGTTCCATGTTCATCACATTTTATCGCTCAAGGTTTCCTTTAGTATACAAATCGTCACTTTTTTCGAAGTGTTTTAGCACTTTTCCAGTCAGATACATTTCGTTAGTAACATATGATATATTGTCTCTTAGTTGCCTGTTTTTGGAGATTCCTGAGCATCTCCCACGGTATTTCAACTTCTGGGGCTTCCCCGTTTCTCAATTTTTTCACTGCAATGTCCAATTAACTTTTTAAAATAGATTAGCCTAAATACTCTTTGTCTACTTCAGCATCTTTTTCTATCACTATTTCGTTTAGTTTGTACCTTCTATACAGTTCTTCTATGTATTCCTTCTATCTTTGTTTATCTAGTCTTCTTTTTGTGTGTTGCCGTTCTTTCTCATCCTTTTTCTTTCAAAGACCAAACATAATTGATGATTTTGCGAACCGATTTTTAAAAATCGATTCTATCGCCTCTGTTAACTATCTATTTAAACCAAAAGCGATATATATATATATATATATATATATATATATATATATATATATAAACCATTTTCGACTCAACGTCCATTTTTACAGAACAGAAATCATAATAAATAACAAGCTATTTATTTATTTATTTATTTATTGCAAAAAATTCAGTGTCCCCAAAATAGGTTCCATATCTAATTCTAACCTTCTATTCAAACTGGAGGTGTTAGAAAACACCCATTTTCGGTTTCCAAGTTTATCGCTATAGAAAAGAACGGCAAATGATAGCAACAAACGGTTCCTAGCAACAGTTCAAGGTCTCAAGGGAACATGAGACTAGAAATAATTAAAATTTAATACTTATATTTTCCATACCGATTTTCAAGGAGCAAAAGCAGCATATGATTTCTAGAAGTGGATTTTTGCAATCGATTCGGCATCCGAAGAGTGGGTGAAACTCCCTCTCTTAACCTTTTATTTGAAATTCCAGAAATCAACCGTTCCCGATTTGAAGGTTTATTACTATAAAAAAGAAACTGTAATAAATAGCGACATGCGATTTTTTCATTTCACAATAGATTCAGTGTGTTAAGGGAACACACTACTATCCGTAACACTCAATGGATACCAAATGTGGCTGCACTTTAATAGTACTTCCGGTTTCAGTGTTGATTTTTATAGAACAGGAACGGTAAGAGATATCGAGAAATACTTTTATGGAATTGATTCAGCGTAACAAGAATATATTACATTTTCTTCCAAAGTAGAAGTGGTTGAAATCAACCGTTTGCTACTTTTAATTCTTTTGTTTTGTTCTATAACATTAATAGTAACAAATAGCGCCAAGCACATCTTTTTTTTATTCGTGAGCATTTCAAGACAACATATCATCATCTGCAACATTCTACCGAAATCGCAACTGCCTATTTTCGGTATCAATACTGTTTTTCATAGAGCAAAAACGGTAAAGGATATTGGAAAATGGTTTTGACAGAGATTCAGCATCAGTAGAATGAGTTTTGTCTTCTCGACTTTTAAATCGAGTCTTGAGTGCACAAATGTCATATGTCTAATTGTCTAAATTTTTCAGGAGACTGTTTTGAAGTTTCAAAATATTGGCAAAAATCACAATCGTGACTGAAATAGTTTGAAGCATGCAGGCATATCAAGCTTTCGAAATAGTTGACAAAGTCAATGTTGAGGAAAATTGGACATATGACATTTATGCTCTCAAGACTCGATATATCTGTTGAAACCGCAAGTAATGAAAATCTACAATTTTGCAGTAACAACATTAATCGCGTAATGGTAGAAATAGTTAGCAATAAGTAGTTCCTTTTATATGGATTTATTACCAAAAGAAATGTTTCACTTATGATTTTCTTTTATTGCAAACGGAAGTGATAAACATTAATTATGACTTCCGGTTTTAATGTTATTCTTCATAGAACAAAGAGAGTAAGAGAGAGCGAATAAAGGCTTTTGAAAATTGATTCAGATTCCGAAGAACAGGATTTTTGATGCTGTTCCTCTATTAAAGTAGTAAAGCAGTTAAAGTAGTTAAGCTTGAGTATTGAATTCGCATAGTTTGAAAGTACATTAAAGTTTCACACTGTGAAACGAAACCCACTTGTTTTCTAATTGTTTTACATGAAAATTTGCATGACATTTTTCTGAAAAGCAACGAATTTTAATGCACAGTTAAAATATCAGTTTTGGTGGTTGCTAACCTATTATGTAACAGAAATAAATATACGCTTGCATTATAATTACACATTAACTGTTCGTTCTGTTTAACTTTTCACTTTTTGTAATTTAATTTTCGTAATGATTTTACTTCTCACTATATCATATCATCTGTGAACATAACTTTGGAGTGACCTTCATCCCTAGGTTAGGAAAAATAACATAATCTCAAACCATGTTGGACAAAATGAACACCTTACCCTTTAATTTTCACACTACACACATATGCACGCACCCTCCATATACACTATGTGATCAAAAGTATCCGAACACCCCCCAAAACATATGTTTTTCATATTAGGTGCATTCTGCTGCCACCTACTGCCAGATACTCATTATCAGTCATGAGACATCGTGAGAAAGCAGAATGGGGCGCTTCTATCTGTCTATCTATGTATCTATTTTTCTATGTACATCATCCAGAAAATAAAAACCGTTTAATTATACAAAATGATAAACATTATTTATTGGAAACAATAATTCTATTACATACCTGGAGTCTTCTTTACTTCTCTACATCTTCACTTCCTTCATTTAAACATTTGTTGTATTTCATTAAATGCTTCAGAATTCCCATGTTATACTCTTTTGCCGCAAGTTCATTAAGCCTGGTTATTACTGTTTCTCGAACTCTTTAGCACTTCTACAGCCAAGCTTAGGAAAACTTGGAAATCGTTAGGACAAAGGTGCATAATATACGATGGATGATAAAAAATTTCCCATACAAATTGATCCAGTAATTCTTCTGTTACAGTGTGAGGACTAGCATTGTTGTCTGAAGCAAACTTCATCGAGCCGTAGGTCTCTTATTGTCACATAATAACGATTTGAATTGATCGTATGACCTTTTGGCAAGAAATTCACTAAAAGATAACCTTTATGATCACAAAAGACGGCTACTATGACTTCGTGTTAAAAGAGCCTGTTTGAGTTTTCTCGGTTCTTTAAGTGATGAGGAATGATGTCACTCAAGTGATTGGCTTGCTTTATGGGATTTTATGAGATATCCATGTCTCATCACCAGTCACAGTCAGATCAAGATAGGAGTCTCAATCAGTGTAATATCGTATCAAGAATGTCAATGCTGTGCCCAGTCACTGGGTTTTGTGTTGGTCACTCAGTTACTGCGGAATTTATCTTGCACAAATTTTGTTTTAGATGTTGGGAGACAATTTCATCAAGCAAAGAACGAGAAATGTCTGGAAACACGACGTGCAATTCGGTGAGAGTTACGTGTCTGTCGTTTAAGATTCTGTTGTTCACTGCAGTCTTCAGGTCTTCTTGCGAGTAAGGATGGGTGACGAGAACGAGTTTCATCGTGCATATTTGTTCGTTCATTATTTAACATTTCACACCATTTTTTTCAAATTTCTTTCGTTAATTAAAATATCACCATACATTGCTTTCAGTCTCCGGTTTCATCTTTTGCCGGTTTCACCATTTAAGCCTTCAGAAATTGAACAACATTCCTTGTATTACAATCAGCGGGATTTTCAACCACGTACTTTATTCTGATCAGCGCAACTGCACAAGATCGACTTCTCCCAACATACACTTCCAGTGTTATAAGGACAGCTATTACGGAAGCCAATTGACCCTGTAAAGAGAAGGAGGAGTAACTGCGCAGCGGAAATGCTCAAGCGGTCTTTTGTTTGAATGCGATGAGGTCGTGGCTTAATGAACTGGTGACAGAAGAGTATAACATTGGAATTCTGAAGCTCGTAAACAGATAGGTCAATGTTTAAATGCAGAAGATAATTATATAGAGAAGTGAAGGAAGCATGAAATATGAAACAATTGTATTCTTAATAAATATTGTGTTTGTCATTTTATATAACTAGGCGGTCTTTATTTATGAATGTCCCTCGTACACCGTACTATTTCCAGAAGAAGAGCGTTTACTTAGTACGTACTATAAAATAAATATTAAGTGTATTGTTTACTGCTTTAAGTTTATTATTATTATTATTATTATTATTATTATTATTATTATTATTATTATTATTATTATTATTATTATTATTATTACTATTACAAAACGTTATTTTTAATCCTGATTAAACACGAACCAAATATAGACTTAGTAGAATTGAATATGACTGACCAAAGATTGGAATGATCGTAATAGTACTATCGGCAAAGTTTTCTTTCGTAAACATGGTCTATTGTCTGATAACAATTTAACGTAGCGTACGCGCCTTTGGCGTGGGAGACCCGGGTTCGATTCCCGGCGGGAGCTCATGTGGTTCGGATTCCACGTTAATCAGTAGGTCCACGTCTCATATAGCCTCGCTGCTGAAAGGGACGCTAAACTAAAATCAACTCAACTCAACAATTTAACGTAATAGTAAAGTTATTTTGAAACTTAATGTTTAAATTATGTTAGTGTATTGATACAGTGGATTATCAGTTCACAAACCCCCTCTTCAGGAACAAATTGGTTCATGGGTTAGTTTTGTGAACAATTGTTTTTCTCTGGGCTCACGAACGATATTTCGAAATATGAATGCACACACGCCCTTGAACCCGCAATTCCACGCGCTCAGTAGTGCTTTCACATATTTGCAGCAATCATTATATGTCAGAATGATGTATTCATAAACTAGTGTTTTGTTTTTTTCGCACTTTTTTGATGACTTTGTTAGTTTCACATTGTGGCTCCAAAGAAAGAGAAGAAAACTGTTAGTGATAGCAGCAAGTAAAACAAAATTTGAATAATATGAGAATGACGTTTGTGTTTTCGACATTGCCTAGCAAGGGAATATAACGAAATCGACAAGAAAACAAAAAAGTAATAACAACAGTTGATGTGGCTAAAGTAGTGACTATGTTCATTAAGCAAAATTTGGAGGAGTAGTAGTGGAAAAACTTGTTTGTTTTTTTAATCTAGTGTACTTATTTGTCCCTAATTAAGTACAATTTTATTTTGATTTTTTGCTCTTTATCACAGAAAACTATTTAAACATAAAAATACATACAGTACAGTGTTCCTGTACTTAGAGTATATTAATTGTATTTACCTAGCTACATTAATCCATTAGTAAAAATAATTTCGGTTCAAGAACATCTCTGTTCAAGAACAGCACTACAGAACGGATTACGTTTGTAGCCTGAGATCCTATTGTAGATCATCGCTATTAACCGTTATTCAATGTTTAATTCAAGTATACATTTTCTTTTCAGGGCAGCTGAAAACACTCCTGTCACGTATTCGAAGTGGTCATTTGGAATGAGATTAAGCTCGGAGAAAGTCAAACTTCGAGTAATTAGAGATTCACTAGATATGACTGGTAAATGTTTAATATTTCAAGTATAAGTACATTTAAAATATATTTTGGAAGTTCAAATAAAAAACTTTAAAGTATGTTGTTATTATTGAAGTTTAGATACCTGTTTCAGCAGTGAGACTCTATGAGGGTGAGACCAACAGGTTAAGATGAAGTCCGAATCACTGTAGCGCATTCAAATTTAATTTTTACTTCACTTGAACTCGAATCTAAAACTCCATGCGTCAGATGCGAGCGCTCTAAGCTTTGTAATATGAAGAACGTAGATATCTCTCTTCATATAAATCTATCATTCTTATTATTTACTGAATAAACTATGCTGTGTATGAAACTTGTAGAAGGACTATTAACTACCCAATGAAATACCGGTGAGTAGATTGCAAAATTATAGACGAACGTGAATTACTTCATGAGTATCATGTTGATATTTACCGATATATCTTTATATATATCCATTGATCATCGATACAAAGAATCAAATACTTAATCTTCAACATAATTCGATAAACAATGACATTAAAGTAACATATTTTTGTAGTAAAATCAACACCAAATACCTATATAACGCAAACATTTAGATTTATTTAATAATATCGAAAACTAATCTCTTCTGTGTTGTAGATTGAAACATTTGTTACAATGCATGATTTAAAATAATTGTTTTTAGGCTACCTTTAAAATTCAAATTTTGTGATATTCTTTTTTTAGAATTTATTTGCTTTATTTTCTAAGACTGTTTAGTAAATGTTTAATCAGTGCTATAAACGTTTGTTTTTCTATTATTAACACATTAATCAGTATTAAGTACTAAAAAACGAATTTATAAATTCAAAATAAATCAGGCTCATGGATAAATATAGAATGTAGCCTGACGTGGTAACCGTAGATATCGAAATATATAATTTGAAATTACTTTCAGCACTGTAATTTTATATTAGGAAATTCTCTAAACCATTTTAATAAATTTGTTTTAAACATTTGTAGGAGTACTAGGAAACATTAAAAAAAGGGAACAAAATTTTTTCATGAAACTAGCAAACATGTTCTATAATCTCCAATAAACTTCAACAGTAGTAGGTATATCTCATTATAATTTCGTTATTGCTACAAGTATATCCAATTCATTGCTTTAAGTTTTAACGACGAAAGTACAGAATATCTCAGGTTACACCTGGTATGTTTTACAGTAATTCTAAATCGATGATCGTTTCTCTGATGCCTTTACCAGCCTCCTCTGAGTACGTGTGACTGTTAAATGAAAAGACAATACTTTCTAAATTTCCTCGGAAAGACCCTCTCTATTGAGAGAGTGAAGCATCGATCATCTGTCTACATACCTCTCCATGCTGTTAGTAACCTAAAACATCTGTCGGTAGGGAGTCGAGGTGTTGCTTTTTCTATCTATGTGAAACATATTCCAGAAATCTGAGAAGTGTAGGTAGAGGAGAATGTTAAAATAGAAAATGGAAAAGCACCTTAAGAATATATATATATACAGCTTTCAGATTTAGATTCATGTTTAATTAGTAATAATTAGATTATTACTTGCAGCTTTAAACAATCAAGCCTACTCAGTGTAAGAGTTTACTTATGATTTCCTTCAGATACTTACTTTAGGACAGATTCTAAGCTTTTATTACCTGTGATCAAGAATGGTAAGTGCAATTGGTGGAAGCCTAGTGGTGTTTTCATTTCTGGGTACTGATATGTATACGGTCGGGAATCGTTACTCTCAAAATTTGGACATTTCCGCCTTAATGCTGCAGCATGGTCACCCTATATGTTAAGCAGTCCCGTAGGGATGAATCTCATAAAAATATCTATACTTAAAATATATTTTATACCTAAACTTAACAACTTCTCAATGACTCTTTAAATGACATGTTTTCTTTGCAGTGTCTCTCGGCGGTGTCATTTCGTTGTTTCTTGGAGCAAGTGTTGTTACTTTGGGTGAAATCTTCTACTTCTTGCTTGTGAGGCCAATATTCGTATGCTATAGGAACAACAGAAGACGTAAAGTCCAGATTTGTGTGTAGTGCACCTATTGTGGTCTTACATGTACTTCGCAGTTTAAAATTACGATGTGGAACTTCTAATAGTATTAGAAACATATAGATTGTTTTACTGGTGCCCACGGAATAGCATATATATGTAAAAAGGTGATGTGAGAAGCAAGAAACTAGTAAGTAGATTGTAGAGTCATAAGTACATAACATTTCGGAGGTACAACATTTCATGATTAGAATATGCACTCATTCTACGAAGTGCTATTCATTTGTGTTTGTACTTCTGCTTTAGAGCATCACCAATGACAGTACTCTTTGTGGTAACAAATGGCATATTTTTAGGTTTAAAAATTCTGATACTACTGATATCCATCTACAATATTAAAGTATCAACTTGGCAGGTGTGCACGCCATAGAACGAAACAAGTTAAAATTTAATGTCGGTCGGAAGATCTAGGAAATTTACAAATACAAGAGGTCTATATTAAGTTTATGACAATTTTTTTTCTTAGATATGATTCTCTCCCTATGAATTGTCCAAGAAAAAAAGATCTATACTTGGTGCCTTGTTTTTTCTTCTACTTAAATAAATTTATATTCAGGTAGAAGAGTACAAACTAAATGTGCAAATTGCTCTGAAACTATTGATTTGTGATCCCCATTTCATATAGGTGAAAATATTCCAAAGTACTTGTAGAATATCCCCTATGGTTCGCTATTGTATTAACATCTTTGTTAAGCAATATAAATTTATTTGTGAAATGTAAAAGTGCATTCTTTTTAAATGCATATATTTATGGTAATACTAAAAGAATTATCTTTCCAAATTCAGATGGACAATCTAAAATTTCAACGTGGATGAGAATCGGAAAGTATTCCTAATAGCCTCAAATGTGGCCTTTCCAAGGTTTCTATTAAACTACTGTACTCCGGTACATCTTGCTTCATTATCATTTCCAGCAAGGGGAAAATCCTGCATCGACTCACGACTTTGTATTCTGGTAAGCAGTGAAGGAACTTCTGTTATTTCCACAACAACAGCGTTTGGTAACCCAAGATGTCTCTAAAAATGGTATTGATATTTCTAGATAGCAAATTCATCTTATTTTAACAGTAAATTCATTTTAATTAGAATAAGAAAATTTGCGATAAAGCTCCCGTAAATTCAAGAAACCGGCTAAAACTTGAGAATAAATAAAATATGAGAACTGTCATCAATATCACAGGTTCACAAGGATAATACACACACACACAAGGATGTCAAGGTGACACACAAGGATGATTCACAAGGATGAGGTAATTCACAAGGATGTCAAAGTGACAAATTGTAATCTACCGTTTTTTAGTTCATCTATAATCCTAAAATTGTTCTCCCACTCGACTTCATGTTACCTAAAATACAATAAATAATTCAATGATTATTTCTACTGTGACATTTGACATAACTATTCATGAATCCGGACATGAACAAAGTTTTTATTTTCCTGTTGACAGGATCTTAGATAACTTATCTCTCGAGCAGATAAAATAATTAGCGCAGAAATATATTATTATAAGGACGTATTGAATTCAGAACTTCTAAGGATATGTACAAGGTAAATGAAAAATTAATACCTAGTACGAACATGTATTGTTAATATCCATGTTGAAGACAACTAGTATACTAAACTTCACACAAAATCAACGTCATTACTTGCTCATATTATCAAACTACTTGCTCATATTATCAAAGATTGTGATTGTAACTGTGTATGTGAAGTTACAATGGTTTTATATTATAATACTGCACTTTGCCTCTTCTCATATATTTATAATATTCCACAGTGATTTATGTAAATAATGCAACTGCACATTCACTATTCATTTTAGAAGTTGATGGAGACAGATAAAGTAAAATCTATCTATAAGAAATCCTCCGGATCAGTGGCGTATTTACGATTTTGTGTCGGGGGGCTTTGCTAACTTTATCTCTGGAAATGTGAAAATTCTGTAAGATATTTCATTTACTTTAATATAGAAAATAAATTTCGGAGGGGCTTGAGCCCGGAAACCCTAATTAAATACGCCTCTCCTTCGGGTAATTGAAATATGATTCGTAGGAATCCAAATCAAATTATGTAATGAACATTGTTGATTATTTGCGAAAATTTATTATAGTTCGACGCCAACGACTGGAAATATCTGTCACAAGTTAGAAATTAAAAGGCAGCTCTTCACAGTTGATAACAGTCATCATATGGCACTTTGCTAGTTTATAATAATATATGGTATTCATGAGAGCTGAGGGTGATGTTACATTACCGACGAAAATGAAATGTGAGCTGTCCATGTTTATGTTTAAAAGAAACAATGAAACAAAGAAACCGTATTGTTCTTTCAGGTATTCAACTTTCTTATTTGAAAGGAGAAAGTATTTCAGTCTCATTCTGATACAAGTACAATTATATCACTAAAATGTTTATGTGTTGTACATATGCAAAACAGTTTAGAGCAATAAAATATTGTTTGATGACTGTGAGTTTACCTGACCCAGCTAGCTGCACTCTGAAATTGAACAAAGTATTCTACATATGATGATCACATTATGATCAAGTTTATTTGTGTGGTTGCATGAGAAAGAAAATTCTGATCACGGTAAAGAAAGCACTGTTCAAGATAACGTTGTCGCCTATCGGTCGTTAGTTCACTTCTGTGGATTTAGCTTTGAGAAGGAAGTCATAGTATTCAATGGGAGAAAAGGAAACTATAATCCGTTATTCATTTTTGCTGGAATATATAAATTTTCTCTTTCCTACAGAAGGAAAAAGGTATTATAAAATGATTTTAGATTTGAAAACTAAGATTACACACACTATTCTTGGCAAAATTACTTATAGAACTAGTAAATGGTTGTATATATATATATGGCTTCTTGACATGTGATCAAGGTGTTATGAGTATTCTATGCGTATGTATGAACAATGCAACTCAATTGTCAAACAAAAGTGAGTTTTAGAAAATTTTTGCTTTTTCACCGAGAAATATTTAGTTTGTAACATTGTTTTATTACATTAGTAACCTTGTTTGTTAGTACTGAAAATACTGTTTTATAAAAATACATTGAGCCATGTTTGATTTTGAAATATTTCTGACTGTTCTGAAATATTGAGAAGAGAATTGCACTTAAGCATATACTTTTGTCGAATACATTATGAAAATAGTACTTGAAGCTGCTATGATCAAGAAACTGTGTTGGTGATGAAAATGTGCAAGTCATAGAAGTTATAGTTCTCATCAAATAAATTTTACGCTAAGTTTAAGTGCAATTGAGGAGTTTGATCCCATAAGGGTGTGAGTCTGAAACATGCAGTTGGAGGAAAACGATGTTGAAAATTTAAGTAGTGTTTTTTTTACATACTACAGTGTAATAAGTAGCAGCATTTTATTCCAGGAGGCTACACGCCTTTGGCGTGGGAGACCCGGGTTCGATTGCCGGCGGGAGCTCATGTGGTTCGGATTCCACGTTAATCAGTAGGTTGTCTCATATAGCTTCGCTGCTGAAAGGAACGCTAAACTAAAATCAACTCAACTTTTTTTCCAGGAGTCTAAACAAGCATGACAAAAGCCGAAAATGCGTTTGATGCAAAACAGGCGTAAACTTGCTGACGCTCTTATTACATCAAACTTCTTAATTGTTCTCCCTACTTTTAAAGTTTTCCTGGATTCTATTGAGTTTTTAAAGGTTCCATATTGAAAAATTTATTTCCAACGATATCCTTTTATTTTCGTTAATTGCTACTGCCACTGTAAATAATCTACAATAGTTGTTGAAATATTCGTATTTTTCTTGAAGAGAAGTGCGATGGCTGTGATTAAAGTGTTTACTTCAGTGAAAACCCTGCTAAAATTCACACATTCTCGATTTGAGTATAACGTTGCTTTAAAGCTCTAGTATTATTAAAATTTTATATATTTTGTTTTTATTTGTACAAGTGACAATTTATGTATATAAGTTTCTCACTTTTATAAAAGCGTCTATAAGACATCTTAATAATTTAATTTTATTCAAAAGGTTCATAATATCTTCTTGATCAATCGGAGCATTTGATACTGTTAGATATTAAATTGTTTCTTGTCAAAAGTTTGTAAGCGTTTCTACTCAATTGTTGTTGCTTTGATTTATTAAATTTCAAAAACATTTCACTTTAGAGAAATTGAGTATGAATGCACAATGAAATATGGCAAAATAAAAAAACTGAAATTCAAAATTTAAAACGTTTATAAAACACTAAGTGAGTATATTGACTCGAATAAAAATTTCAAAATATGCAAAAGCGATAAGTTAACATAGAGTAGTCAAAATATTTAAAATGTTTAATACGCATGTTGATGCATATTTGGTTCATAAACAAACATTACCTTACATGAATAAAGATACTTAACAGAATTATAGTGATTCTAAAACGTAATGTGTGACTAGAATGGCAATCTACGTACTAAAACTAAAAGAATGGACTTAAAATGATAATTGCATAACAAATGTTTCGCAGACTGACATAATTATATTTTCCTTAATGCACAAATGCAGAAGATCCAAAATTTCAATCTTTGAATGTACTTGTTTCATATTTATTTCATATCACCAATATAATAATATAGATGTAAAGAGCTATTGGAATAAATGTGCACCATATATTTCAGTAACTCAATCTGTTGAAAATCAAGATTTTATGCTAAGTTTAAAGTCAATAATTTTGTTGTTAGTCATTAAAATGTTGACGCCTGAAAGAAATGTTCATTAATAGTTAATATACATTACTCAGTGTTCAATAAACTTCTTCATAATATAATTGCAGTTGGCTTCATTTTATTTTCATGTTTCATATATCATACTTTTTAAGCATTCATTAGTCAAAGTCGCGTGTATAAATATAGACTTCTAAAGTGCAATGTTCATTAATTCACTAAGTGCATTAATTCATTAATACTCTTCTAGTTGATTCTACAGTATTACGCATTACTGTATGTGTAAACACTGTTAATAACATTCATAAATATTGCTCATATGTGTCAATGTATTCAACATTTAACAAATATGTAATAAGTACCGTCCATGCAATGCATTATAATAAAATTCAAATTCAATGAGATTTAAAATATTCATGTAGGCCCTACCCGTACAGTTTAAAAATGCTTCAATACATAGTAACAATATTTGCTATTTCAAAACGTATTCTTTTTCAAAGCGTATAACATGCAGAACTTTCAATATATCCTTATAATAAATATTACACAAACAATAACTTTGTATCTATAGTATATTCCAAGTAAAACATACACCTCTGAATCTCAATCACCTTTGACTATATATTCGTGAATCCAGGGATATTCCTCTGGATATTTTTGCTGTTTCACTATTTGAAAACACGATGTTACATGCAAAAATATCATAAGTATTACCTGACCTTCAAAAGAATAGTTTCTACAAATCGAACTATGCGTTGCGTTTCAATTGCACTAAGACATTGACAAATTTTCAACTGGTACAGTGGGTCTGACCAAAAGCTTCAAATGATATTATTATTATTATTATTATTATTATTATTATTATTATTATTATTATTATTATTATTATTATTATTATTATTATTATTATTATTATTATTATTGGTTGACTAAGCTTTCGATTAAAATGTAAAACATTAAATGAATTAGAAATATTATACATTACTGAAAAATATTTAATTTCGAACTAAAATTTCCACCAAAATTATGACTCTTCATACCTTTTTTCTTTATTAACAGCTGGACATCCAAGTCTTCTTGAGACTGTCTCAAAATGAAAAATGACAGTAGGGGGCTGGTACATAGCAGAAGTCATGTCCTATCCACCGGTCAGGAAACAGTGCATTCACACATTCACGAACAACAGGTGCAAAGTGGCGAGATATTCATCGTATTGGTAAATAACCGTGAATTTGATACGCAGATTCCGCAGATGTAGAGGAGGCCACTCATTCAACAACTCCAGATAATTAACCCCTCAAGAAAGTACGGACCATATATGTGTTGTTCAATCGTTCCCCCAAAAATATGACTTGCGGAAGATGGTTCTAAATTTTATGATAAAAATATGGGTTTCTTTGCCCCTACGAAGACGTTTTTATCCTGCGAACTCCTATAAATAGCACACTCGCCCGAGAAAAGAATACACTTCCGAGCAGAAATTGGGGAAGGCCTCCAAAAACATCCTGCATGCCTCCTACCGGCAGCTTAAATCATATACGGTTAGTTCATTGATAGGCATTGGCCGGAATGGGTGCAGGCCTAAATCCATTTTCATGTAGAGCCGCAATATACTCCTTGTAATTCCAAGTTCTGCAGAACGCTTTGTGGTCCACTTGCTGTGAAAATGTATCCTGACACACTTCCCGGGTTGGCGGACGATAAGAACAAGGGACATCAAAAGCACTTTCCATGCAAAATAAATTATTCTCCTGTATGATCAAAGACTGACAAGTTGATGGCTCTTTAAATTACCATTTTCATTTGCGACATATTTTCGTTGTTATGCCTCAGTTCATGGACCCACACACTTTCCAATAAGAACTCCTCCAAAGTGAAGTCACTGCTATCTGCCTTTTGTTCGCCAAACACGGAAAGGCAAGACAATGAATTGGTTAACCCATATACTTCTTTCTCCTCTCACCGAGGTCAATCACGTGGCACTTACGCGGGAATCGACTGCAATTCGAATGAGGAGAACTGTCGCATATCATTAATTAGGATGGAAGCTTCAAGGCTTAAATATTTTAATATCTCAGATTGTTACGTGCATTTAGTTCGAATGTAAAGAGAATTTCTGGTTACCCTCTACGTTTAGGACTTTTATTTTTTCACCGATTTCTAAGACAAGAAATTTCCTTCAAATTTACATAGGCATGTATTCAGTTTCTAGAGAAAAATTACCATTTTTAGTTTTTGATATTCGCAGATTTAAGGAGTGGCCCTATGTACTCCTCCAGAAATTTAAGAGAGATGGGTCAATATAACAACGTCCTGAGAAAGAAATTGAACTGTAATAGTCATACGTAGAATCATGTAAAATGATAAAGCCTCTTCAAAAACAATAAATTAAATCGAAAACCTACGAAATTTGAACTTTTGGCAATTTTCTACTCATAGAAGGAAACGGAATTAACCACTCGCACCTTTAGAGTTACATACTGCAGTCCTGTACTACCATATCAAATATTTAGTTTTAAAAATTTCCGACTACACTGCTCCTGGTAATAGAAAAGGGCAGAACAACGTACTCTTGAAAATAATTGGAGGGTCTATCTTAAGTGACGTCATGCCAATCTATTAGGTTACGTGATATCTCACAACTAATCACAGAAGAATTGGCTTTTCAAAAAAGCATACTTGTAGAAAATGGCGACCTTATAAGTATGTAACAATATAAATAACATACAACAGCACCACAAGTAAGTAGGTAAAATGATACAGTGCTTATCACTGGTGCTTAAGTAAGCGGATTCGATCTCAGATCTTCCCATGTGGCATTTATTTTGATCAAACATCGAAGTCGAGTTTTCTTTTACTTATTCCTATTTCTTCATTTCATTCGAAATCATGATCATCACCCTATCTGCATATTCTTGTTATCTTAAGATAGAAAATGTTGCAATCTAGCCGAGCGGAGAATTACACGTTAGAATTGACTTTCTTAAGAAGTTGATTAACTGGCATGTATAAGGTATGTAAATAAAGTATTAAAACTGGCAATATTACCCACTAATTGGCAACTCTGGTGACGAAGGACTAGGAGAGGAGATGTATGAACGTGTGAAATACCACCAGTGTAGTTGGGAACTCACTGGCGTCAATTTGTTGTCCGTAATGATTGTTTTAATGAAGCGGGCTTTGCTTTCGCGTTAACGTTATGCAATCAGGTTTGGCTTTGGACTTGGACATAGTACAACGGAAACTCTCGCAAAACTTCGTCGGGCCTACGGAGACGATATTTTTTCAAAGGCCAGTTTGGTTTAAGTCATTTGTAGAAAGAAGAGAGTCCACTGAAATGAACCTCTCAGCGGAAGATCTTCGGCTACAAATGTCGAAAGAGTCTGGGAGCTTGTGCATTCTGATCATCGCCTAAGGGTCAAAATCATCGGGACAGAGTTGAGTCTGTGCCATACCACTATTCGTCAGCTGTTGACGAATGAATTGTAGATGTAAAAAATCTGCTCCAAACTTATTCCGAGAATCCTCACAGAGGAGCAAAAGGAAATGAAACGGACAGGCGCGTTTATTTTTTGTATTCGACTGCAAATAATCTCTATTTCCTGGAACGTATCATGGTTCATCTTAAATTTAATCTTTCTTCCTTCTGCAAACACTTCAAATCAACGAAATGCCTGGGCCCTTACAAAACAGTGTCTCTGTAGGGCTGACAAAATTTCGCAAAATTTCCATAATACTGTGTTCAAGTCTGAAGCAAACCCTGATCGAATAATGTTGCTCGATATTCCTGTAACTAATTGCCGGAATACACCGAAACCTATTTCACGAAAACAATCGTTATGAATAACCAACTTGAAGCTAGAGTGTTTCCACTTACACTGATGACGTATCATATTTTTTACAATTCCCATCAAATCCTACGTCACTAGCATTACCGATTCTTGTACAGTGTTGCTAATATCATTACTTTATTTACATTCATTTTATACACGACCACATAAGTGCATTACCACTTGCAATTCTTCTTTTCCTGCAATAGCAGGCAGCCAAAGAAATCAGCGGTTGGATTGGTTGAGAATTCGAAAGGCTTTGGACCAAACCTCAATTTTGTAGCAAATATATCAGTGTAGCAAACTGCAAATAAGAGAATAAAACAAATTGTTAAGAATAATAATTTTATTATCGTGTCGGAGTTGGATGACATCAAAAGTTGATCACACTTAAAAAGTTCAAACAAGATGGATGCGAAGAAACAGATATAAGAGGACAGCATTTCTCTCCTCCCCCAAAACAAGAAACTAATAAAAGAGAAAACTTACATAATGTAAAGGTTTAATATAAACGCCGGACTGAATATTTTGAAAGTTGACGCCCGAAAGGCGAACTGAAGTAAATGAAATTGGTCACAGATATTGCAGACGTAAAATGCTGGAATACGGGTTTCATATTTTCCTGAAAAAAAAAAAAACGGTTGGGTGGCGCACGGACATATGCTATCAAAATTGCTAGTAACAGTATGTCAGATGTGTGTAAAGGACATAAAGAATTACAACGAAACTTTACGTATGGATAATACGCAAAAAATAAACGAATACGGTTTTTATATTTTCTGCGGAAAAACGGTTTTAGGGGGCAAAAGCCCCCCTAAAGCTTTGAAAGTTGGCAATTGAAAGGCAAAAAGAAGTGAAACGAAGTGATGAAATTGTGCACAGATATTGAATATGTAAATGAGGTGATAAGAGTTTCGTATTTTCCTGGAAAATGGGGTTGGATCGGCCACGGACCTCCCCAAACATTTGATCTCGAAATATCAAAAGTGCAAGTAACAGTGTCAGATATGAGTAAAAGATATGAATAATTGCAACATAACTTTATGTATGCACAATACGCAAAAAATTAGCGAATACGGGTTTTTATGTTCTGCGGAAAATCGGTTTTGTGGGCAAAATAACAAACTACAAAATCTTGAAGCTTGACGCCCGAAAGGTAAGAAGAAGTGAACCGAAGTGAATGAAATTTTGCACAGATATTGTAGGCACAAAACGAGGGAATACGGGTTTCGTGTTTTCCAACAAGAGACGGTTATCTGGGGAAGGGACCCAACAAATATTTGATCACGAAGTATCAAAAGTGCTTGTACCTTTATGTCAGATATGTGTAAATGAGATGACGAATTGCAACAAAACTTTGGGCATGGATAATAAGCAAAAAATAAATGAATATGGGTCTGTATTTTCTGAGTAAAAGACATGAAGAATTGCAACGAATCTATATGTATGGCAGTACGCAAAGAATAAAGGAATACTGCCTTTATATTCTGCAGAAAAACGATTTAAGGGAGCAAAAGCTCTCACCCCAAAATTTTCAAAGTTGTCGCTCGAAATGCAAAACGAAGTGTACCGAAGTGAATTGTGCAGGTATTGTAGACATAAAATGAGGGAATACTGGTTTCGTATTTTCCTGGAAGAAAGGATAGGATGGGGCACGGACCCATCCAAACCTTTGATCACGAAATATCAAAAGTTCTAGTAACAGTTTGTCAGATGTGTGCAAAGGTCATGAAGAATTCTAGCGAAATTGTGTATCAACAATAGGCAAAAAATAAACAAATACAGATTTTTGGCAAAAAAATACATACGTTTTTTATTTTCGGGAGGAAAACGGTTTTAGGGGACAAAATACACCGTCTAAAATTTTGGGATTTGACCCCGAAGAGCAAAAAGAAGTTTACCGAAGTGAATGAAATGTGCACAAATATTGTAGAGCTAAGATGATGGAATAAACGTTTCGTATTTTCCTGAAAGAAAACAAAACTGTTGATTGGAGCGAGGAGTTGAGTGGCGGGAGGAGTGGACCGAAGTGAATGAAATTGTATGTAGATCCACGATATGCAAAATATGTCCATTTGTGTTTTACAAGTGTATTGTCTCCTTCCTATTTCTTCAAACTTGGCATATCAACTGCAAGCACCAACAGTATAGCGTAATTTTAGAGTATTTGAGAAGGCATCCTTAACCTTTACAATGTTTTTGCACATAAACAAAAACAGGTGTCGTTTCATTTCCAGTTTTCTGTTGATCTGCGAAATTTGAAGCAAAACGGATAGGGATACTTGCGAAAACAGATAGGCCTTATTTTACATAGGGTCTATATAATATCTCCACACAGTTTCATATGCTTCGGTCCACTCCTTCCGGCGCTATTACGGTAACATTTACTTTTCTTCCGATGGGGACTAGGCCCCAACGCTGTTTTTACGCAAATGTTAAAGCACACTTCATTTATTGTTTTCAAGTTGTTATTATACGAACTTTCGTTCCATTTCTCCATATTCTTTACGAACTTCTGACTATTTGCACCAACTTCTGACGACTATGCCTATTTGCACTTTTGATATTTCGTAATCAATGGCTTAGAAGGTCCGTGCTTCTTTCAACCGCTTTTTTCCAGGAAAGTACAAAACCTAATTATCTCATTTTACGGCTACAATACCTGTGCGCCATGTCATTCAGTTCGGTGCACTTCGTCTTGCGTTTTGGACCTCAAATTTCAAACTTTTGGATGGGGGCTTTAGCCCCTAAAACCGTTTTTTTCCACAGAAAATATAAATTCGTATTCGTTCGTTTATTGCGTATTGCCCATACACAAATTTATGTTGCTATTTTTATGTCATTTAAACACACACATCTCGCATTCTTTACGAACTTCCGACGTATGCCTATTAGTACTTTTGATATTTCGTAATCAATGGTTTAGAAGGTCCGAGTCTCTTTCAACCGCTTTTTTCCAGGAAAGTACAAAACCTAATTATCTCATTTTACGGCTACAATATCTGTGCACTATGCTATTCAGTTCGGTGCACTTATTCTTGCCTTTCTTTGGTCAACTTTCAAAATTTTTGGTGGACTTTTGCCCCCTAAAACCTTTTTTCCGCAGAGCATAAAAAACCCGCATTCGTTTATTTTTGCGTATTGCCCATACATAAACTTATGTTGCAATTTTTTACGTCCTTTACACACATCTGACATGCTTTACTAGCACTTTTGATATTTCATGATCAAAGGTTTGGAGGGATCCGTGCTCCACCCAAAGCTTTTTTCCAGGAAAATTCGAAACCCGCATTCCCAAATTTTACGTATACATATCTCTGAAAAATTTTATTCACTTTGGTTCCATTCTTTTTGCCTTTCGGGAGTTAACTTTCAAAATTTAGGGTGGGGCTTTAGCCCCTAAAACCGTTTTCTCCGCAGAAAATATAAGAAAACGTGTTCGTTTACTTTTTGCGTGTTGTCCATAAGTACAAGACAATCAATCTTTCATATCCTTTACACACATCAGACATGTTGTTACTAGCAATTTTGATATTTCGTGATCAAATATTTGGAGGGGTCCATGTCCCACCCAACCGTTTTTTTCCAGGAAAATACGAGACTCGTATCCCCTCATTTTACGTCTGCAATATCTGTGCACAATTACATTCACTTCGGTTCAGTTGTTCTTGCCTTTCGTTTGTCAACTTTGAAAATTTGGGTGCAGTTTTTAAAATAAACCTTTACATTATGTAACTTTCTTCTTTTTTATTAGATTCGTTTCTGGGCGGAAGGAGAGAAATGCTTTCGTCTGATACCTGTTTCTTGCCATTCATCTTGTTTGAACTGCTTAAGTAAGATCATTTTTTATCTTTTGATGTCATCCAACTCTGGCACAATTATAAAATTCTCATTCTTAACAATTTGTTTTATTTTCTTATTTGCAGTTTCTGACAATGATATATCTGTTACAAAATTGACGTCTGGTCCAACGCCTTTCGAATTCGCAACCAAACCAACCGCCGAGTTTTTGGGTTGCCTGCTATTGCAGGAAAAGCAGAATCGCAGGTGGCTACTTCTGTCGAATTAACCATTTTTTATTCATGCCTAATAATTGTGTATATACGGTATACAAAGGTATCAGTGAATATGACGCTGACAACAAACGTGAGGCGATTAATATGCCATTATGGAGAAGTGTAGGAGAAAATAGAGGTTTGGAGAATCCAAGATGTGAAGAAGTATCTGCACTTATCGGGTACCGACGTCAGATGAGATCATGCAGTAATTGAGGCCTATTCCGGAACAAGGGTACATAGACCGTTTCCGTGCATGAAAAAAAAAAGAGCCTTAAATATTTTATCAGAGTATGTAACAATAACATATGCTTGCAAATACCTATAACAGGTTTTTTTAATATAAAAGACCTATTAGACAAATAAATAGGTTGTATTAAATGAAAAATATATACTATTTGATCTATTTATAAATGTATTTGTATAAAATGTTATGTGCCCTTTTTTTCGAAAATCCAGGTTGGTTGAGGAAACAGCATACCATTAATGTATCACATTAATGACTTTATTCTAAATAAATCAAATATAAGCTATTACACATGGTAATTTATCTGTTATGGATTTAGTAATGTTTGTATTCATTCAATATACATTGATACAGATCGCTGTCATCAGCTGACAACATTTTCATTAAGAGTAGAACATATTTCTGTTTACGTTCGCTCACTCCGACAAAAGGGTACTTTTTGAAAGATAAGGAAATAGGATATACTTTGACATGTACGTGTTAGAACACAGCATAACGCCTGATAGAGTGTACTTCATCATTACATACTGAATAATGGTATACTTTGGAGTTTTTGGTGTAGGGTTGTAACGGAAAGAAGAGGCAAGACCTGTGTCCAAATCCTTAAAAATGTATCCGTTGTCAGTTCAAAAGGAGATGGATTCTGTCGACAGGTAATTATGGCTTCTAACCATGGCTTCGATAGTTCTGATCTTAGTCAATCGCCAACACTAAAGGAGATGGACTTAGTTTACCTTCGCTATAAGTTGCCTTTGATTTGGAAATAAACTCGTCCTTCAAAGTTTTGCGTGTATCATCTTTCCTTTTATAAACTTGTAAGGGAACTATACATGGGTCACTAGGATAACTAATCTGTTTTTCGTCACATTCAGCACAAAAGTCACACTTGTCAGTTTAAAATTTAACAAATCCATATCTAAACTGCTGGTTAAACATTTTAAAGTACTTCACATAGGATAGTTTCAATCCTTCATCGGTTTTATCCTTATAGTATCCTTGAAACATTGTATACAACGTCGTGATGTTAATATGTGAGTTTTCAAAATATTTTAGTTTTGATTTATGTTCAAAATAATGACTGTAATCACTTGGAAATAACTGCAGGTGACTCTCCATTAGTACCTAGATGTTGTTTCTTAATTTGTGTGGACGATTACTATATGTACCTCGTCTTTCTTGGAAATCAGCTCCATCCATATTTTGGACTGAATCAGTCGCAAACGTTTCACTGAAATATTAAATAAACTAAGGATAAATTTCTGAAATAGGACAGTAGCCATTCCACCATCCCTAGCACAATACAGCCATGTATGGAGCCGTGATTTCTTTTCCTCACGAGTATGTTTTGTGCTTTCCGACTTACTCATACACCATGCTAGGAACGAATCTTGAAAAGACTTTTCTTTGGAACTATAAAAGGAATCATGCAAATTATATTGAGGTTCAAGGGAATATTTCGCATAGCACTTCTTTTTACAACACTGAGTAACCAAGGAGAACACTTCAGCCGGTACTTCATTCTTACTCGAGTTGAAGTATTTTTCACCACGAACCCTTTAAATTTTTGATTCTTTACGTTTCAAATTCATGTTACTATAAACTACAAGCATGTTATACACAGGTTACTTTCGGTATCCATTTTAAATTACTGCCACATTTTTGGGTTAATTATCACATCAAGGATTACATTAATAACATTGCAAGGATACATTAATAACCGCTGCTAAAGCTTGAATGTAAGCTGTGCGCCAAAACAGTGGTGCAAAGACTTACAGAAACAATATTGCCAGGCAGTCAAAAATAAAGATATCGAGATGAAATTTTCACAGCACCTACAGCGTAACATGGCGGTTCGTTTTAAATGATTTCCGGAAAAGGGCACATAGGCCTATGTACCCTTCTTCCGGAATAGTCCTCAATTGCGCTATCTAGTTCGGTAGCTAGAGCATTTGAAAACGGTTATATGTTCCACGTTCATTACATGTGTAATTTGAAAACTTCTTTTCTCTCAATGTACCTAAACGAAGATGTCTATATAATCAATACAGATATATTGTAGGACTTGAAGAGGTATATTGCTATGTAACAGTTATTTCAAACATGGTAATAACATTGTGTGCTTCATCAACAAACACAGCAGCCGTTTGAAGTATGCACTAGAAAAATATGGTTTTATTTTGCAAATTAATAATCATTATTAAGACACACTGCATGTCTTAAAACTTTACATCAGGACAATACACTTCTTTGCTTTGATATTTGGTGACTTTGGAATCACGATCAGTAAGAGAAGCGTGCATTTTTGAATAAAATAATATAATTTTAACAATCATGTCTCCCTTGAGAAGTAAGGAGTATTTTCATATTTAACGTATTCAGAAATATTAATTTCGATATTTCTCGTAAAAATAATTGTAGTGTTAGTTTGTATTACACAATCGTAACATCAATACATAACATATCGATAATCTTATAATACCAGTAAAGAGACTAAGTGAAGAAGTCTTTAGGGATTCAGATAAGAGTGGCGGAATATGATATGTATATGTAAACAGTTTTTTGTGGTATTACTAGGCCAGTCCCCAAAAATTAATACTTAATAGTTGTTTCGTACTTGTATCTGTACACAATGGTAGTGTATTATTACGTGTAATTGTACCTGACTTTTTCTTGCACGGCATCTATCCCAGTATGTTAATTACATCGCGTGTTGCCAAGACTGCTGCGTATTCTATTATTATATGTGATATATCTTCGTCTCTTTTTGTTCATAAATGAAACTTGTAAACAGATTATATTCTTAGTCAACTTCTTCATTTGAAAGGGCTTATATAACAGAAAACACCATACGTTTTAGAACGAAGGATACTTTGTTCTTCATGGGTAAGATATCTAATAGTACAAATAGACTTAAATAAAATAATTTCAAATGTTTTAATAATATAATCTTCATATTGTCATAGGTTTGAAAATTTTTATATTCAGGGAAAATATTCCATGCTCAGGTGGCTCAATGCATATTTCAGCGAGACACAATTCAATGGAATATGTCTTTTTTCTTTTAGATAGCTTAATATTCTAAAATGTATAAGCTCTTATTACTACTATTCATTAACAATTAGCTATTACGGAACATAACATACATACATGAACATAACATAAAATGAAAATCTTCTAAACAAATTTTAAGTATTTATGGAAAATACATATTTTCGTAATTATTCTAAAGATTAAAAATGATATCATTATTGTATTTAAGCCACATACTCTTGTTACATTTGTAAATATCATGAAATGACAAGAAAAATAGAATGTATTTACTGCAAGTTATTGCAGTCCTTGGAAAGTATAATGACAAAACCAGATGAGGGGTCACGGCGACTCAGTTGCAGAGTACTCATTTCTATAGCGTGAGGTTCCTGTATCAATCCCAAGTACATTGTGCATTGGGAAAACAGGTGCACGTGCATTTCGTTGGCTTTCTCCTGTTTCAACCTACTCCTCCATGCCACCATTATAACCTATCCCATCATCTCTGGTTTTCTTAGGTTTAGTGCATAAACATGAGACATGAAACTATAAAAAAGTGAGATGATGCAATCTTTAGCTAATTAATTATGACATCTTAGGAACACTATTCTTCGTGTTGGATATGGAACACTATTTCATCCGCCATACTCCCAGTATATCGTATCGTTCGATTGTCACTTGTTGAATTTCTTTGACAATCACCTTAGACGAAGCCATTTTAAATCCGTAGTAGAGGTGCAAAATGCACTTCATACCTGCTTCACTTCACGGCCCTCCAATTTCTACCGCGATGATGGAATTCCGGAATGTTGGCAGAAGATCATCGATACTGATGGGCACTGTTTTTGATCTTCCAGGTACGTGTTAGGTGACATATCGGTTAGGTGGTTTCTGAAAGAGCGACACAACTTTCATGTTTATAAATGTGCAGGTAATGAGTTTTTTGGTTGCATGACTTATTCAATAAAGTAAATGCTTTTGATGGATGTGTCAAAAATATTGATAGTCATCTAACTCCATTGTTTTTACAATTGGATTGATTCAATCGAAAATCACCTGAAGAGATAATGTCTTTTACAGTATGATCTGGATATCTCTGGGTAATGAATTTTTTCATTTGAGAATTTGTTGATATGCATGGGAATTTCAGATACACGAGAGGAAAGAAATTCACAACCAAGCATGTTAGATCCTGTGATCGTAATAGTAATCTTGTTATTGACTATTGCTATCATTGTTGATTGAAGACAGGGATGGAAAAAGAACCGCTGAGTTTGTTCTAGAACCGGTTCAAGAACCGAGAACCTATTATAAAGTTCGGACAGGTTCTAAAGCGGGTTTCATTGTTTTGTTGAATTAAAGAACCGCTCTCACAACCGGTCTTATTGTTTTGTTAATTTTAGAAACCGCTTCCAAAACCGGTTCAACATATTCCCTACTTTTAAGTGCTGTGCGTTTTGACCGTGGTTCAGGAACCGGTTCAATAACCTGTTTGGTTTATTACAAAGTGATTGTGGAACCGGTTGTGGAATATGAAAAAGACTAGATCCTGTTCTGAGAAGCCAAGTAACTACAGAAACCGGTTCTTGTGTTAGTCTTTTATGTAAGGTAAAAGCGGACCGGGTTTTTAAATGTAAGGAAAATCTAAAACCTTTTCTGATGCTCTTTCTGAGAAGTAAGAAGAAGAAAGGACCGGTATTTGTTCCAGAGCTGAAAATGAAACAACAGAACATTCTGCGACAGTCGGTACCAGTCCATGGAAACCGTACGAGAGCAAGTAAGACATACTGGGGACGTCCTATGGACATCCTATTTACGTTGCGACGTCCATGGGATATCCACGAAACGTCATTAGGATATTCTATTCTATTAGAGCGTCATGTTTGAAATATATTATTGAAAATGGAATGAAAAACTTTTGAATAATTTAATTTGTTTTATGCAACTAGAGTGGTTTTGATTTCATTGTGTGTGTGTGTGTGTGTGTGTGTGTGTGTGTGTTTGTAGTGGAGACGCCGAAGCCCATCAAAAGGTAAAACTAGTGAGAATAAGAGAACCGCATACAACGAACCGACCAAAGATGCTCCAATTATGTAGGGTTACTAGGTCTTAAATAATCTTTGTTACTCTTATTGGCGGTGAGTGATATTTATTTCATGTGCAACCAGACAGGTTGATCAATTGAACCCACAAATTTTTCAAACATGCTTGTTACCAGAGGTAATCAGAGTCAATGCTACCTTGCGTTGCTGTTTCAACCAGACGTTGTTTCCTCTGTAGGCAATGATGAACTGATTTATTTATTTATTTATTCCATTATTGTGTTTCTTAATTGTGCCTTCAGTCAACTATATAACTCCAGTTATAGAAGGAGTATAGTTTTTTATATACAAATAAATATATGAGATATTTGTGTGCAATAGCATAATAAAATGGTTGTAATTAAAATACATGAATTAAGTATATATTATTATATATGATAATATAGAATTAACGGTATAGAATATAAAATGAAATAAAATCTTTACGTCATATGATTATGCTGGTTAGGCTAAAGGAAACGGTGATGATTAAAAATAAATGAAATGGTGGAGTGAAGAAAGTGGGAGGAAAGGGAAGAACTCCGAGAAAACCTACGCACAGGGTTCTTGTCCACCACAAAGCTCACTCGGCGCGTTATAGAGTCGAAAAATATGATTAGTGGAAAGTAAATGAAATAATAAACAATTAATAAATTAGCTATGAATTTGAGAAACGTAACTTCAGAAATTTGAGAAAGTTAAATTTGTGATAAAGCTCCAATATACAATGATGTGAGATAGTATATGAATGTATAGTCCAAAAAGAAAAAAAGAGAAAAGAACGAAAATGTAATAAAGCAAAGAACTGATTTTCAGATGCATAATATCAATATAAGACAAATTACATTCAAAGTAATATTAAAAAGAATGGTTGTCAGTCAATAAATGTATTCATACTGAAATGTGGTATCAGTATTACTGGGCTCATATTCTTTTTCGATATATATTTCACAAACATTTAAGAACTGCTGTAAGAACCAGTTTGACGTTTTCCTATCATATCAGTACCGGTTCAAGAAACTCTTCTGTCTTCACTCTCAGAGCTGGGCCGAGAACTATTACGTATGAAAACGGTTCATGAACCGCTTCTAGAAGAACAACCAAAGCTCAGAACCGCTCCCAGAATCCGTTCTACCTTTTTTCTAATATCTTGGAACCGGTCACAGTACCAGTTGTTCCTTTTCATGATGTCTCAGAACCGCTTCACTCTGCCCTTAATATTTCACAACCGGTTGGAAGTCGCTTCCTGAAAACCCAAAATGGTTCCTCAACAACTACTGCAACCCAGAAGCGGTTCAGGAACCTGTCCCAAGCGTTTTCGCAATAACCATTTGATTTTCCATTCCTGATTGAAGATTTACAATGCATTTTGATTGCTGATAGCGAATAGGATATCTCCTACTGAGAAAATTTCCAAATATGAATTAATTGCCAAAATGAGAACCCTTAGTTGCTAGGAAACATAATTTTCACTGACACAATAAGAAATGTTTATATGGTACAATAAATTTCTAGAAACTTTCCATCAATAGCTAGAATAATTTAATATTTACTAAGAGTGTCTTCGAGAATAGATAGTTGGGCATTATGTAATGGAAAGAGATTGATTTGCTGGAATGGAGAGAAGAATGAAAAGATATTTTTTTGATTTTGAATGTCTTACAATTTGTGAATTAAATTAGCAAAATGTACTTCTTTGATTTGATATTACTACTCTTTAGAATCACAATAATTATTAAAAGCCGCGCATTTTTCAATAAAATAATATTGTGTTAACAAACATGTCTTCTTGAGATAGAAGGGGTATTTTAATATTTAAGGTGTATCTGGAAATGTTAAGTTCGATTTTTCCCTCAAAAAATACTCTAGTATGAGTTTGTGTTACACAAATGTAAGATCAACACATACACAGAAGTGTTGTATCAACAATCCGATAAAATCAGTATACAGACATTGTGAAGAGGTTTCTAGGGATTTGAATAGCACTGGTGGAATATAATATGTACACTCATGTCCAAAATTATTGTCGCATGTCTATAAATATGTTGTTGTAGGAATATAATTTGATAACGAATTCACCAGGTATTTCGTATAATATTAGTATGTGTACAATCGGCAAAGACATGTATGTGGCAAATTTCAACTCAAAAGAGCAGTAAATAAGAACAATCAAACGAAAGTAAAACTTTCGTTTCCATTTAGCAACATTTTGTTTTACTCATTCTAATTTTCGTATTTATAATTCTTTTCCTATGAAATTTACCACAAATATACATTTCCCGATTGTACACATAGTATCAGTATTAGAAGTACCCAGCAAAATCATTATTACATTATATTCTTACAAGAAGACAATTATAGATATGCGACAATCATTTTGGACATGAGTGTACATCAAAAGATTTTTTTCGTGATATTACTTTGACAACCCAGAAAGTATGTTTAAAAGTGGTTTAGTACGTTACACACAACAGTAGTATATTATTACGTCTAATTATTTCCGTTCTTTATTGCATAAGATTGTTCTGTAGTTTGAAAACATATCATACTATACATCTATCCCAGTAAGTTTTTTTATATCGCGTGCTGCCAGGATTGCTGTCTATTCTATTATTATATGTAATGTACTTATCCATCTTTTTCTTTGCACACAAAACTTGTAAATATATATCTATATTTACTTAACTCTTTTGCTTGAGAGGGCTTATATGACAGAGAACAAACAACGTTTTAGCACGAGAGACGTTTTATTCTTTGCAGGTAGGATATCTAGTGGTATACACACGAGCGAAAGTTCATTCACACTTCCAATTTTGAAATCTTGCAACGATAGACAACAAATAATACGGTTAAAGTTCGCTGGTTGAGAACTACATAAGGCATTCTACAAGTGCTCTAGTTTGTTCGAAACTTGTCAGTATAGCAAGCTTCAAAAAATATAAAAATATCGGTATCTCTGCGATGAATAAAAAATCGGTTAGAATGCAGAGTTTAGTATTTACAGTGCGATTGATATCACTAGAGAGTTACAGAAAAAATTTATTTAACTTTAGATATACAAGGAAAAAACTAACGTTGGTCAAGCTACAGTATTTTGTAAAATCTCCGAATGTTTTACATTATTCGTTTCCATGTTACCTTCAGTTTGGTTAGTTTTCCCGTTTTAGTATCTCTACTAAAACATTATGAAAAAATATCAGGTTGAGGTATGTTGTGAGAATATTTTTGTGAGAATATTTTTTAATCAGTAAAACAATTTAAAATGTATTATTATTATTATTATTATTATTATTATTATTATTATTATTATTATTATTATTATTATTATTATTATTATTATTATTATTATTCATTTACACATTAAAGCCAACAAGAATATTTTTGGTGTTGTATTACTGGTTTCCAGTTTGTTCGGAAAATGAAACAGAAAAGAAAACAAAATACAAAGGAAAAAGCAAATAAAAGACAACCTAAGAAAGTAAAAAAAAAAAAAAAAAAAAAGATGTGCAACATGTCAGTTCAAATTGCGAAAACCATTGCATCAGTAGGAAACATGTCATGTGTTTTAAATATGACAAATAGTCATATTTTGTGTGCATATAACACGAATATCTGTAATTTAATCTCCACGCTTGTATTTATTAGAATTATATACAATATCACAAGAATACGAGTTCTCTCTTGTAATACGCCATAATAAATCATTCACTATCTTTTCTTATATTTTAAGTAATAGAGAACTGTAACTTCTTAAAGAAGAGTAAATAAAAATGAACTAAAACATAATCAAATATGAATATCGAGGAATGTTTAGGACAATATTTCAATTGGAGATATCTCCACTCTGTCTTTCTCTCGGTTAACATGCGCAGGACTCTTGCATCTCATTCCTAGATGGAGAACTTTTAGCGAAGAGAAGTCATCATACACCATGCAAGAACAAATTAAATTTAAGAATTTAAGAGTATTAAGTTGACTTTGCGTAGATTTAAACCCATGACCCCCGTATTTCTAACTTAGTGCCTATAACACCTCGACTATTCTTTCACTACTGCCCAAGTCTCCCAACTTCAGAGTTCTGTCATGAAATAATGGCCGGAGGGAGAAAGAAAGGAAACAAAACTCTGGTTTACAAAAACAAATAAATAAATAAATAAACAAATAAATAAAAATAAAATAAAATAAAATAAAAAATAAAATAAAATAAAATAACGAAAATAAAGAGAAACTTTCGGTTTGCCGAATGAAGGCTTAAGTAGCCAAGTCTCGGTTACAACAACCCTTTTCTAGAAATCATGAATGTGACACAATATTTATTTTCTACCACAGAATCCTGTGTATCTTTGTGGGCATTTAATTAATTACCCTGAAATTTAAAAGAAGCGTCTTGTGTGGTGAAATAATGCATTACTATCTGTCAAAAAGATTTTTGTCGCGGATCTGCATTGTTTAACCCAACCTGGAATCTATGTTATTAACAATCAGTCCATACAATACGCAGCTACTTTGTAATGTAATTATGTTTAACAAAGCTATTCAATTAGCAAATATGAATAAAATAGTTATTTATATTTATTTTAATGTTGCAGTTTAGACAACAAGCTGTAAAAATAAAAAATATCAGCACAAATCTTCATAATTAGCCCGACATATTATGTTTCTCTGTGTATCGTTGGGTGAGTGGATAACATACTTCAACAGTGAGATAATCGTTAGGTGTCTTGCGTTCGAACCTCAGCCGCAGCTATGTTATGATTCCTTTTTATGCTTGTTTATAAAGAACCACAAATAGAAGGCAACAATTCGGTCATTTGAAATTGGATGTGACCACGTAATTCATGTGTTTCAATAGTACGTTGAAGAAACATTTGTTTAGTAGCGGATATATTATTCCTTGAGCATTTAATGGGCATAGCTTTGAAACCAAATGCGGAGTATGAGAATTAAATATATCATATCTGTAGTTAGGTGTGGATAAGAAACGAAATCGAGAATGAACAACTCAAGTTATTAATAGAAGCTATCCAAAGATTCTTGACTTAAATCATCATAAAAGAAATACGAAGGACCTTTCGAAATTAAAAAAAAAAAAAAAAAAGATAGAACTTTGGAACCGGACGTGAACCAGCACAGTGTGCGTGGGTTTCCTCGGGGTCCTTCCGTTTCCTCGCACTTTCTCCATTCCACCATTTCATTCATTTCTCATCATCGTCTCCTTTAGGATAACCGGCATAATCGTAGGACGTAAAACGGAATTTTTTTTTTTGTAACAGGATGCGAAGTAATCTAATGTGAACACACTAAAGACGAATCTTTTACCGTGTAATGATTGTGGTTCAGTGGTCGAGGCGCTCGTCCTGTAATCTAAAGATCGTCGGATCTGATACACGTAGGGTAAGTGTTTCTTTTTACTTTAGAATTTTTGGTGGCAATTGATCGGCGATCACACACATTTTTTTTTTAGTTTCAGATTTTGAATGTACGGAGTTTTAATACTTGAACTACCAATATTCAAATATAATAATAATAATAATAATAATAATAATAATAATAATAATAATAATAATAATAATAATAATAATAATAATAATAATAATTGTTATTGTTACTATTATTATCTCGTAGAAGACTAAAAGTTAGGAGATTATTATCGCTTAGGTTATACCATTACCAGCAGAAACATGACACTTGGCAAGCACATTTTGTTTTCGTTTTGTGTTGCGCACGAGAAAAGGATTTTCTCATCTCCTTTAACAGAGAAAACACAAAATCGAGACGAGAAAGAACATTTTACTTTCGTGATGGGACAAGGTTAACCCAAATTATTGCCTTGCTTTGGAGATGAGAATCGAGACGAGAAGAAAAGGATCGTAACCATTTCTCATCTTATCTTGGTCCTCGAAAGTACTGTATCTCCACTCTTTAAGTAACAATTGCTCTTTAAACTGAATCTTAAACGCTAATTTCTTACTATGTATTTGTAAACTTATGAAATAATGGTCTGTGTACGTATTTTTATAGCAAAGCTTTTCTAATTACTTCTGCATATTCCAAAAGTTAGTTTATTATATACCTTACTTTTAAGTGATATTCAGTTATTTTTATTACAGTTATTTTTTTTAAACGTACACTAGAATAGTTTCTACATGAAATTTTGGTGGAAAATTTCGTTTAAAATTTTGATATTTGGAGAGGTGTGTTCTGGAGTTGTTATATCCATGGCACTTACAACGTGTAAATGCTCTTTAAATGAAAAACTATTCCTCACGACGAAGATTTTGGCGGTGGATACTGAGGAAGTGCACGCGCAACCCAATGTTTCAATCCTTAATTCTTTTCACAAATGTAGCTGGCTTTACGAGAGATGGCGTCGTAAACCTACACAATCGCCATTTCTGGACCGAGGAAGATCCGCATCAAATTGTCGTAGGCCTCCATCAGAGACACTTTAGGTAAACATGTTGGCAGGCATAATCGAAAATCAACTTTTAGGGACATATTTCTTCATAGGGCGTTTAACTGGCGAGCTGTATCTCAATTTGCTACAGCATGATTGTCCACAACGTCTAGAGGATCTACCACTGGAAGTAAGACGTTCCATGTGCTTCATGCACGATTGGGCTCCTCCTCATTTTCAAAGGCAAGTTCGCGATCATCTTGATGTTGCATTTCCAAACAGATGATTAGGAAGGGGTAGTCAATATGTATGGCCTGCTCGTTCTCCCGATTTAAATCCATTGGATATTTATTTGTGGGGTCATGTTAAGGAAATATTTTACGCAAGAGAAATACATGATATAGACGATCTCAAACAACGTATCCAGGCTACTTTCCAGTCGATTCGTGATAGACCGAAGTACTCGATGATGCCCGTCAGTCATTACTGCGTCGTGCCCATCCGTGTGAGCGAGTTGGTGGAGGACATATTGAGAACATAGAACGAGTACACAGGAACGACTAAGGCGGATATTGGATATATGGAACAGCAATTTGGCAAATAAAACCTGCTTATGGTTAGTACAATGCAGCTACAGTCTATTTACAATTATTCATTTATTTTACCACATACTGGATATGCATTTCTATTATTTTTGTATTTACTATGGTGTTCATGTGCATGTTCTTTTTAGTAATTTATCATATTCCCTATGTTTTTGGTTACTGCACCCTCCTTTCTTTTATGTTCCCACGCCAATTCCTATTGCAGGTATACACACACTGTGCTGATGCTATTCATCTCGAATGGCCAGCCTCACACATTTATAGTAACTAAAGTTTATATTTTTACCTCATACTGATGTAGCAGTTATGCGACCTCACATAGCTAATTACAAAATTCTCGCGCCATGTTTAGTTCATTGAAGGTATCACATTGCCGACAACGAATTACAATTTGCTGTTTTATAGCCTTCGAATCACGCTAATTTAGACCTTTCTTCCTCAAGAGGACTGACGACGATTCCCCACATCCTTTGGGGAATCCCTTGCACACGGGTTTCACGATTGCGGCATAAGCATTTTTGGATAGAGTACATTCGATATCTTTGACTTGACCATACCTCCTTTGCTCTATCGTTTAGGATAGTGAAGATAAATCTCTAAAGTTCATTTTCCCATGCTTTCAGCACCCTATATCTCCGAAACTGTGGACTTCTGGCCAAAGTTGCTCAGGACTTTTTATATTGGTTTGACATCAGCTATCTACCCTTAAATTTTTTGTACACACTAGTAGGACAGCCTCTATATACGAACTTATAACATTGAATAACTGATAGCTTTCTCTCTGTCAACTAATACGATTCTTCATTTAAAAATGGCCCGCCATTGCAAGGCGTACTCTCATTCTACCACTTTTTTTTTTAATATTCGTTCATTTTCAATTATAGCCCATCTCATTTAGGAATACACATCATTGTCATAGGATGTAAAACTGAATTATATAATTTGTCATTTTGCATATGCATTTCTTTAAGACGTATATTTTATTATTGTTTAGACTAGAAAATCTATATTGCTTCTCATTGTTACACATGTTCATTACCTTAAGTTTTTGTGACTAAATATAATACCATGCAAATAGGCTTTCTAACAATGTGCTTTTAAAATTTGTGAACATTTCCTGAAAACAATTATTGACAATATACAATGTATTACTGTATTGGAAAAGGATCCATGTGAAATATACAATGTTAGTTAAATTATAGTGATGTGTTATTCTGCTTAGTGGTGAAATAACGGGAACTTCTGTACAACTCAAGCTCGATTTTATATTCTTTAAAAAAAGACAATGGAGAAATAAGTCTTACAAAAATGAGACACAATCATAGTCATACGTCTTGCAAATAAAATCCGAAAAATAAACACACTGCTGAACAAGACTGCTCTTGTTTAATAATAACACATTTGCACGTGACGTTTCGATCTTCTAGCCAAGATCCTCATCAGACGTACACTGAGTGATACAAAAAACTACTCAAGTATATATACACCATTAATCTCCCTATCTGCTCTCTCATTGGCCTGTTCAAACAGCCAATCAGAAGCGTGGAAATCTAACTGAACCAGTGGCGTGACGTAACACTTTGACGATTGTTACCGGTTGTTGATATTACAAGTATCTCTAGTTTTTTCAATATCAGAAAATCTAGTACTTTTTTCTTTTAGTGTAGCAACCATTTGAAACTATAGGCATTGGCATCAATTTTTTTTAGAGGAGGGGGTCAAATCTCACCTTATTTACCTTGATCTTTTTGAAAAATGTGGCTATTCAGGTTCTTCTATTTTTTTTACTAGATAGAATCGAATCCGTCTCTCAATAATCTTAGATATTCTTCAAAGTCATCTATTTTCTTTCTACAGTAGCTTACATAATGAATTTTCTTTTCTAAGATATTGAACAAGATTTCTTACTTTATCCTATAACATAAAACAGTTCAAGTAAAAAATTGAAGTCAAAACTTTGAAGGGTTTAATAGAATTTTGCTACACGAACTCTGATTTGAGAATTCCATTTACCGATGTTTTCGTCATGGATTTAAACAGTCCTAGCAGTTCATCTTTTAAGATATACAGCACATCATTTATTCTACTTCTATAGTTCCACCTTGTGTTTGAGGCTGTTGGGGTACTTTTGTTGAACATATAGTGCAGAGCATTTGTTCTTTTTGAAGACTTCGAGAAAAAAGACGCAAGTCACGACATAGTTAAAAAAAATTTACACTCTTTTGTACAGTCAACGAACTTTTCTAAAAATAAATTAAGCCTATGGGCATAACAATGAAAAAAATAGACTTCTACCTCACCAACCATAACCGAAGCTCCATCTTTTGTTTGAGCAACAAGGTTTTCGTATTGAAAATTAGTCAGACAGTCAAACACAATTTGGGACAGTCAAACTACGGCATGATGAAGACAATTGCACCGTTTCTTTTTCAAACACATCAAACTGCATAAAAGTGCAAATTCAACTACTAGGCTTGAACTGCAAATTTGCTGAATAGAAAGTATTTTATACTAAATTAAAAACAAATTATTTTCAATTAGCGTAAATCCTAAATAATAATAAGTATTCGAATTAGAAAGAGCACCGGAAACATTTCTACTTCTCTCTAACTATCATTACTATCCCCCCTTGATCTTGAAACAGTTCACATATAGCACAATATGTTTCATCGATGGGCATTCCTGTATATTTAATGACACGCTTCAGAGGCTGACAATATCTTTGCTCTTTAAGGCACGAGACAACTACCATCTAATTGTTTCTAGCGTTTAAACAGCTAGAAAATCTCAGTTATAATAATAATAATAATAATAATAATAATAATAATAATAATAATAATAATAATAATAATACATTCCCATAGCTCAAATTAACAGTCAATAAGAAACTTTACTTTGAATCAAAGCAAACATATTGTGTTAAGGAAATCACTGTCTCTGCAACGTATGTCCATACATGGTTACGAAATCTAACGGAAGTCTACTAACACAGATGAACAGACATTCCAAAGCGATGACAAAGAGTTTCTAGAACATTTGGGTTAATACGAGGGTTGGCAAATAAAGTTCAGAATAAATTTATTTTCTCAATGTTCCTTTCAAATCGCAAAAAATGAGCTGTAGGACGGTGACAACCTATTGGGGCCCGAGCAGTGTCCGAGCAAATTGTTTCAATTTGTGAAGAGAACCCTGGCCATTGAAGGGTTAATAGTCTATACTGGAATGTCACTTAATGGTCATTGTATTTTGGGAACGTCCTGTATATAAATCAACTGTCACTGAGAGTTCACCATAAAGATTCAGTATATCGGGACTACACTGTGTACAATAAACTTTACTGGTTCACGAAGTGTTAATAGAAAATCACTATATTATGGAACACTCTGTATATAAATTGAAAATCGTTGGGGACTCACTATGAAAATTCGACATATTGGGACTGCACTGTATATTTTGCACTTCACTTATTAACTGTGAGATTGTTCACCCTGTATGACAACAAGCCACCTTTGTTAAAGCCACCTATTATTTATATGAAGCACCTTTAAGTCCGAATTAAGCCACTTTTAAGTCTTAATTAAGCCACCTTTTGTTCAAACAAAGCCACCTTTATGCCACCATTAGTAAATTGTTCATTGTTAATTTATTTATATTTTCAGTTTATAGTTCCTGTTATTTGTTTATTCTTTTTTTTAACATTGGTTTCTCACTATAATTCAATGTATCTTAATTCACTTTTCAATCATCTTTTGCAAAACACATGATATACTTAAACATGTCAATCCAAATAAATGTACAAATGAACATTAATATAGAAAATGCTTTACTACTAAACAATAGAAAAATGTGTGTACCGATTTCGAAAGTGTAGCCTCACAACGTAACAAACGGTAATATCGAAATTCCTAGTATAGGTATTGTGTAGTGTGGTGTGTGTATATATGCACCTTTTACAATAAACTTAATTAATACTCAAATTTTCTTATTCATAGTTTTTATAGCATTCAATTATCAAACATAAAAATCTAACATAACATCAAAATGATTATATCAACTAATATATATTCATAAACGCAAAATATTATTAATCCAAAAGAGTTTTCAAAACAGAAATTTGTAAAATAAGTATACCATAATTCACATACTAATTATTCAAAATACTGTATTTTAGCTTATTCAACATCAAGAGTACTAAAAGAATGCAAAATCAATTATACTATCAAGTCTCAATAATCGTATTGCTCAAACAACAAACAAAAGATTCATTGTTTTGTTTCAAATAAACTTAGAATCACATGTCAACTCACTTTTTTTTTAATTATCAGCATTGATTACAACAAACGTAAACTTTTATTTTACTTATTTATTTATTGCAATAAGTATGCGAGCATCAACACTAGTGCACGAAACTTGTATAACATTGGCGAACATACGACCTTTGGCTGATACAATCATTTTCTATTTTCATTTTCAACAAGCATCTTATTGGCAAAGGCATCTTACAACTCTATTTTACGGGCATTAAACGCAAACATAATAAGAGGGATTTACAATCCACCTCTAAACGCATTAAACACTTAGAATAAACTCTCTCTACTCTTCTAGCATTCCCAAGCTAGGTATTCAAGGAGTATTCATCTCTAAACATGAACCGCCCTCTAATGGCCTTTGGTTTCACAGTAAAGTACACGTATGCCGTAACAATAAATTCAAATAAGAATGCCGCTCTATACAGCCTTTGGCATCTTAAATATAGCCCTAATTCATTCGTACTGCTCAATTGCCATTCAGTTGAACACAAACGTATACAGCTCAAAATACTTTGCACACAATCATTTTGTTCGCTCGATGACCATTATCAATATCAACGTGCCAAATAGATTTAAATCTGATTGCCTCAACATACTATAAGCGATGGAATCTATCAGTTACTATTAAATTGTACAATAAACCAATTTCTTTCCATTATTATTATTATTATTATTATTATTATTATTATTATTAATATTATTATTTTTCAAATTCTCAACTCTCAAAATGCTCAAACTCAACCTAAATTTTCGTTATAGTTGTGTGAGTTTATTGACAAGTGCTGATTCTGACAAGTGATGAGAAACGGTATTTTCTCTCCTTGCAAGCTTTCGAACATAAGAATAATCGGTTGAACAACAAAATAATTCGTTAATTATAATCATGTTATTCAAATGAAGCCTGTAGCGAAAGCTTCAACTAACACTTTTTTCATATTAGAATGAATAAAACTCTAACAAAGTGAATTAAACTGAATTTTTCCACCTGTATGAATTATTTAAGACAAAACAAAGCTAAATTAGGTATTCCCCCCTGGGTGTGAGTCGTTGAGCAATAGGTAAACTTGTAAAAAACTATGAAAGCAAACTTTTTTTTAATATGTTTTCCACATTAAAACTACTTCTTCGTTTTAAATATCTATCTTCCGAAATAATGATTCGAATTATACGAATATACTATGTAAATATGATACGATATATAAACAAAATTCAAATTCTGATTACATTTTTTTTCACTAAGTATACAAAATCTATTCATAAACTAGTAAAGTTCAAAACTAAACAAAATTTACCTGTATATTAACATTTTTACGTATTGTATCGTAATATGCAAAACAATTAAAATATCAATCTATATATTTGCATTACATAACCTAACTAGTAAACCTTAAACATTTTAATATATCTACATAGATTAAACGGCGGTTAAGCCTTACATAGTGCCATCCTGCGTGTTATTGGTTGACAGCACAGGTTGTAAGTCGTTAATTAAACAAAAATATAGGTTAATGAATTGGTCCCGAAGACCAAAAGGCACCGACTTACTATTTTCTCACATAACTGGAGTGTGCGGGGTCGTCGAACTCCCCGACGATTTGAAGAAATCGCTCCTGCACCAAATCCTTGTCCCTCCCAGCTAGATGCTTTACGCATCGTAGCTATGTCATAATCGGGTAAAATTTTCCAACCCCAATTGGGCTGCCAGTATCTAGACCTGCAGAAGGTATTAAAAAAATATGAAAAGGACAAGAAGAATACCCTAGGGGAGGGGAAGTTCGATACTACAGCCCTGCATCTCAATATCATTAACCATTCAATAACTATTAGTTATTTTAGGCCCGCTCATACCTACAAAAATTAGTAGGTTTACAATTGCATTCCTTTAAAGAGCGCTAGCCCAAAAATGTGCCGGCCTCCTGGCAAAAATGCACTTATCAACATCAGTAATATCGTCACATCCGGGAATAAGTCATAGCAGAGATTAGAGTCACAATCGGGAATAAGTCAATACATTTAGCCATATCGGGTGGTGACCATATCACTTACAATCAGAATGTCGTATTCGTTATTCAATTAATTTTACTTTAATAATTATTACTCGCATTTCCTCAATTTCTAAAATATGCTCATTTCAAAAATTTAAAACAATGTTTATCAAATTTTGTCCAAAATCAAACCAATAATGTTAATGAATTCAAAGCTAATGATAAATTCAATTATTAAATTTCCATAATGTTTATAATTTGCTCATTAAACATTAATACATTTTAGCATCTACTGTTACGTAATAAAGTTGATGTATTCTCATAACTTTAATTCTGAAAAAACATTGCTTGAAATCCCAACTTAACATCTTAAGTTTATTTATTTATTTTATTTTAACCTGGCTATAACAATTTATTAACAACAATTTTGTAATGGACGTTTAATGGCGACTAACTGGGTTATGGGCACCTGCAAAACTGAGCTAGAATAATTCATATTGCGGTTGTCTTTAAAAAGACACTTTACACAACATAAGAGGGATGAATTCACCTCAAAGCATGGGCGTTTCTTAGAAATATCTTCTGAGCATTCACAACATCGCACATAAAGGGATATACATATCAACCTTGTGGACCATTGTCATCTAGTAATATAAACACACAAAATATAGGCTTCTTGCCTCCTCCAGCACCCTTGGCTGGGAACTTAACAACGATAACGAGGGAAAAATCAACCTCGAAAAACACAGATGCGGCCTTTCATTGCCCTTTGCATCGTGTATACTTCGCAATATATATGTGGTCCTCAGTATAAGCGTCTGCCTCTCTATAGGCCTTATACGCAATTATCGCCCTCTATGCGAATGTTATCGCTAGTATCCTGAAACGCAACATCGGTGTCGCTCTTCAAAATAGCCTTTGACACCGGCATTAACCCGCAACGTGGAAACTACTTATTAGCCCTTATTCCATTTTTGCCCAATTATAGTTCTTAAATTACAACTAGCCTCTTGTCTTGCATATCTCAGTTACTTACTGCCACTATACGTCTTTTTTTTCAAAACATTGCAAAGCATTCCAAATTAAACAAAACTAACTGCCAAATTGTTTCACTAAACTGAAACAAGTTTCTAATGGAAGCTTAAACAAATAACGAGAATACTTCAACATTGAATTCTTTACGATGCAAAATATTATTCACTTTTAATAAAATATTTTACTTTTAAATGTACCGAATATATTATAGGTAATGCTACCTAAACAAAACAAACACTTTACTTCGATACCAAATTGTATCGGTTGTTATTGGTAGTACAGTTCTCAAGGAACATTATTATACGTAATATTTCTTGAGAAGCGTACTACAGGAAGAAAAGAAGAGAAAAAGTTATTTGCCCAAAACCCAAATAAACGCAATTTATGATCTCATTTTCGTCAAATTAAAAATGAATATCTAATAAAATGTGAAATTTTAAGCGTCAAATTAAATATCTTGTTCTTAAATAAATAGATTTAGAATGTCACAAGCCGAAATAAAATTTAGAAGTGTGTGTGTCTAAAGGCCAAATTCACACACTAGCTGAGGCCCAACCGGACGCTACTCCGATTTCGTCACTTTAATTTTGAAAGAGGATAGTAGTGACGCCTCTAAGGGTTGAATCATATTTTTCAACCTTTTGCCTCTTCTTAACTTGTAAAACAGTTTTTATAATTAAATTCAATTAAGTTTCAAATTTCATTAATGTCGTAACAAATACCCACTGACTTTACATAACGAACATTATACGTGAATAAATTCGTAAACAGATTTCTTAAATTCAACATTATTTCCAATTACTTACAAAACCATACTAAGTATTATTTAATTTTCAGTATTTCGACGCCTAACCAGTTTTATATCACAAATTCAATATGCTCTTGGACATACTTAATGACAAAGTCAGATGAAAAGATTCATTAACTGAAAAACACCCTCTTTTTTTCAAAATCCAAATTTCATAATCAATTGTAACATTCATTAGTATTTCTCTAATTGAATTTTAAGTATCTCTAATTACCTAACATTTCTCTAAATGCATGATGGTATGGGGACAGCTAAATGTTCATATAATCATACAAGGTAAATGAGTAAAAACTCAAAGAAAATAAAATAGTAAAATTTTATTAATGACATTTGATTCCCAAGACTGGAAGCATCTGAAAAGAAATAAGACATACAAAACATAAACATCCTAACAAAAATTTGATACAGAAGTTCTGTATCCAAAACGGGATAACCATAATTTTCAAAAGTGGTGGGGCCATTTTAAACTTTCAAAGTCCGAAATCGCGATCTAAGTTAATTACCTATTTAAAATTTTCCAATACTGTCCTTCCTCTGCTTTTCACATTCCTCTTTCATCTCCCAAAACTGTAAAGAAACAATAAAACATGGTATTTAAATGAACGTACTTGTTTGTAGATGGATATTGGTGGTTTCTCTGAATGCGCGCGTCGGTGACGGTATGCACACACTTGAAGCTGGAAAAGAAATTCCTAACTTTCGAGATTCGAGGGGGAATAATTGAAGTAAAAGAGTAATAATCTTTATTTTCATTCTCTATAAAATCTAACGAATCAAATTCGATATTTAATTTTCGTCTCTTTTCCGGGATTCAGTCTAAATTCGGGCAAAGTTCACGCTTAGGTCGCGCTTGAATTTTTAATCTTCCACCGATGTCTGTTACACTTGTACGCCTGCAATTTTATGCGCTTACGAGTACTCTTCCAGTTACTTCTTATGACTTGAGGGGCTTTTCTCCTCTTTGCAACGCATCTAATGAGCTTCCGCGCAATAATACGTCTTCGTTTACGGCGCTTAAATTTACGATGCCTTACGGATTCATGCACAGATTTCTTTTTACGTTTACACCTACTATCGCTGTATTCACCTTGTAATTTGCTGCACAATACTCGCGCGTATTTACGCTTTCGCCTTTTAGCATTCTTCGGAGTCGACGTACATCTTTCTCGCGTCTTGGCTTTCTCACGAGTTTGTTGATATGCCACTAACTTCGATTTACACTTAAATTTCTTTCTCCCACGATTACTTTGTGCCAACTTTCGTTTTCGAGAACGCTTTTGTTTTACTTTTGCCCTGCTGTTCGCTGCATACCTAATGCGGGATTGTGCGCGCTGTAAATACACTTTGCATTGAAGTTGACGAGCATGAACATAATCACGAACGATCAGCTGTTTTCGAGTAGATTTACATTTGAACCTTCGTTTTCGACAATTTCGCAATGATGACGTACTAGCTTGATAAAAGGTGACCATACTAGAATCTAATTTACGCCCTTCTACAGCATGTTTTTATTGGTGCGCGTTGAGACCGAATTCAGATAAACTACCAAATCAGCAAAACTCAACTGGTTACCGTGGACTATCTCACTATGTTACTTTTAGGCTCGACTACCGTAAACGTTTCTGACAAGTTATCCACAAATAAAGCGCTTATCGCGTAAAACACAATTCGCTGGATAGGCCTACACTTCAAACTATCAATCTGGAGCTGTTTCTTACTACCGTATTCAAAATTAGTAAAGTCGGAATGGATCTGCAGCATAAAAATGCAATTCACGTTGGCCGTGTATGGTACCAAAGACAAATTTGAATCTGTTAAGTCGCGCAAGACCACTTGCCCGCGACGTAAAAACGACAACACTGTAACTGCGTCTTCACACAAAAACAACAATTCAACTCTCAAGTCTTCCCTGACTTCTTGGAGAGGATGAGTACGCGTATTCCCAACGCTACCATTCGTTGTGTGTGAGCCATCGGCATCCCTAGCCGGTAAATCAATAACGCTAAATATACTAGAATCACAATTGTCTACGGATACGCATAACAAGCTTTTGCTTACTGCTACCTCCACACTACGTATTTCCTTTTCCTGACTATAACTAACTCTCTGACTTATGAGGCATCTATCTTCCGCAATGGGGGCCTGCGCGAATTCAAGAGTATTTACGATTTCACTTTCGCCTTGCACTTTTTTGCATTCAAGTCGTGCCGTCTGCATGCATTCATGAAACTCAACGAGACTTTCCTTACATTTTGCTACACTATTTTTAAACTCAACAGTTCCTGCCTCAACTTGATTGGTCACATCAATTAGTCCAGAGTGTACCTCGATAATGGAATTATTGGTGGTTGTAATACCGGTACTTAGTTGATCGAATTTGCAATCAAACTTATTTCCTAGCTCTAACTTATTGTTCGCGCACTCGTTTGCCAATTCCTTTATTCGCTCGTTATTAGTGTCAATTTTATGCTCTAATTTCTCAGACTGTTTCTCTAATTGTTCTGTTAACATTGCCTGAAATTGTTCTAAAATATTCGCTTCCATATTTACTTAACTTGAAACAAACCAAATCACAATACAAAACATGCAGCAACAAACACTTGAAGTAAATAACAATGTAAACAAACACCTTTCTCAAACTATTACATCATGTCAGTTACACAAAATTTTTTATTTTGCTTCAAAATTTCATTTTGTACAAGTGTTTCAATAGACAGTTAACATAAACAAACAAATTATTATTCATTCATTATTTTATCGAGGTGCATACTACTATGAGTGTGTGTGTGTGTATGTGTGATCAGCTGTTCGACATGTTCGCTCATACATACTATGAAAAACTTAGCGAAAGAAAAGTTCGCGAACAAACAAAATGTTTTAATTTCTTACAAAACAAATTGTACTAATTATATTTCCGTGGTAATTATATTTACTTTGTTTTTTCTTTTTTCAAATCCTACTCATTATTTTCTTTTTCTTTTCTTTCTTTTCACAAGTTGAAGCGATCTGCGCATGATTCTGTATTGAGTTAGCTATCTGTAACTACGTGGTTCAAATGTTTACTATTTTCGTATTTTAATAAATAAACGCTGAAATAATTAAATGCAGTTCTATCCGAAGATTGAAGTATGTCCTGTCACGGTCGCCATTTCGGGTGTGATCGTTATTTACGCCGTGGTTCGGAACAACTTTTTATTTCTCATATTTTCCCCTTTTTCTTAGTTATGTTTCCCAGTTACGCCATGACGTGAACGACCACTTCCCATGCTTGCAGTTCCACTTACGATGACTGGGGGGCAAGGTCAATGGAAATGCAAGCAACGTAAGGTTTGTTGTTAAGCTACACGTATAAAGAAAATTAAATGTTAAGCATGTAACAAATGATAAAATCACTTTTCGATAAAAGAAATATAATGTTACTATAAGAGCACAAATACTACATGCTTTTATATTTCCAATATGTTCATTATTGACAATTTAATACTATTGATACGCTGGTGGCTTGACTTTAATAATAAACGACGTGGTGGCACAAAATATTAAGCGACTCACGTGTTTCTTCGGCTAGCCTGTCGATGCTACTCCTCCGGTGTCCTGTATTCGAATATATGCGTAGTTTTGAAGATGAAGTCCTAAAGTTGACTCTTAACCACTGCATCCTCGGTGAGAGTTCCAAACATTTGTGATGATTGTAAGTCCTGTTCCCTAAGGTAGTTATCGACCATCAGACAATTTCACTCATGTAAATGTTATATCAGACAACTTCACTCATATAACTATTGCATCGGACAATCTCACTCATGCGAATATTACTGCACGAAAATACGAACTACCACTGTCATATTCAGAAAACTTCGTTTATTCTGGCTTAACACTGAGCGCGTCGACAAAATATTTATACGTACACAACCTTTTAGTAATATGATAATTGTAGGCAGCTGAAGCGCTGCTCTTAGAAAAAAGAAGGCGCGCCGTGCACGAGTAAGTGTCGACGAGTCTTTCGTCGATCGTACGCTGAGCAACTGACCCCTTTGTCCAGTCAGCTATTGTGTATAAGTTCTTGGTGCTAGAGCGCCCCGATGATGACGTATACTACCAAGTTCACACTCTTTGGCTGAAGAAGTGCGGACATTTTAAATAATCAAATCAGTGTTGAGCAATGACAAGAAGTAAAGTGTTTTTGCGACTTTCCCGTTCCTTTCGGGACTGAGAGCGTTCACAAAGGAAATCACTGTCTCTGCAACGTATGTCCATACATGGTTACGAAATCTAACGGAAGTCTACTAACACAGATGAACAGACATTCCAAAGCGATGACAAAGAGTTTCTAGAACATTTGGGTTTATACGAGGGTTGGTAAATAAAGTTCAGAATAAATTTATTTTCTCAATGTTCCTTTCAAATCGCAAAAAATGAGCTGTAGGACGGTGACAATATTAAATTTGTTTGTTAGAACATCCTATGAAATATATTCTTGTTCTCTATTGGTATACTATTCAAATTTAAAGATAACATATTAATATACAAAGTCATGCGAAAATGATATTTTAACATATAAGTCATGCACTTCGAAACATACAGCCTCACAGTGGCAGGTGTTCAATGCTATTACTATGAAAAAACCTGCTACTTATATTTGTCTGAAATTGTATAGTCTACTGTTAAAACAAAATAATAACCTTACGAAAATTGATATTACAGCCAAATGTCCGTCCTTGGAATGGGAAAGTAAACAAAACAGTATAGTAAAATCACTACCAGCTCGATCCTATTTAGCGAGAGGAGAGCGGGTAGAATAAACATGCTGATGATATTCTAGATTCTCCTTGTTTTAACAGGGAACGTTCCTACGTTTACCTGATCACTCAGCCGAACGGTAACATAAGGACCATTCCGAAAAGTCCAAATACGAGCGCGCAGGATGCTTCTGGCTAGCACGCTGAAAGGTACTTCTGAAGCGAATGACCGCTATCGGGCTTCGCGTTACCTCTGAATTCTGCGGTATCAACAACAGTATGTTCCTATTTGGCGCTGGCATGTTGTGTTCATTCACATTGTAAATGCGGCATAGGCCGTCTGAACTTTTTTTAAAAAAGAAAGAAAGAAAAGGAAAATATGTAAACATCTTCCCATCTTGATGATGAAATTTAGAGACATATGAAAACAAGGGAAAACTGTCATATTTTTACCGTTACCGCCGGTAACAGCGGTAATATGGACTACACGTTCCTGATCTGAACTGACCAATGGGAAAACATAACATTCTACCAGAAAGGAACAACAAGGAGCAAACAATCATTGAATACATTAATTCACATACATTTTTCTGTATTTACCAATAATATTTCTCCATTCTTTATTAATGCTGATACCTTTGGTCCAATTCATTAAGTTTACATTCCCTTCTTTTTCTATCCACCAAGCCTCTTTCCGCTTTCTCAATGAGGTCCAAATTGTTTGTTAAATACTTAGAATTTGTAGTTTGACCAATATACACTTTAAACAATGTTAGACCTTTGTATTCATGATCCACCTTTGTAATCAATGAAATACTATTCTATGTAATGAGGGGGAAATAAACATTAGTATATTCTATTCTTATTATTAGATCTTTCAGTATGTGGAAAAAAGAAAACATGTTCACTATTTTATCAGTGCATTCTTACCAAGTAGAAAGACAGTGTGTATCCTGGAACTTCATATTATTTTTTTAAATACTCATGTGAGATTAAAAAGATATGAAACATGTCAATGAAGTCAATCCCACCAGGAATTTGATACCTGGTGTGTTTATTTAGATCGTTATCCCAATTTAAGCTGCAGGCACACGTATCATATAGCCTTAGTGCTGAAAGGGATGCCAAACTCACAGCTAATCAACCTATCAGTTTTAGAGTTCATAAGTTTCAGAGAAGATAATTGATTTGTGATGCGTGAATGGTCTCAATAATCTAAAAACCATGCATGGAGAAATCTCCACGTAAACCCAAAAATGGATCAAAGCACAAATCTGGGTACAGAAGTTGAAATATAATTGAACCATTGTGACCAATAATTAAAGTTCGGACTTCTAGATACTCAAAATTGTGCTTCTCAAGAGACCCTTAACTATATTCTGAAAATAATTTCCTTTTGTATATTGTTTTGGATATACTTGAAAGCCAGAAACAGAGTAGCTGAAATTCCCATCCTTTAAAGGAGAAAAATAACTTTATGGAAATGTTATTTGCAAAATACTTAAAGCCCTTGCCCCAATAAGATAGCATTTCAATAAAAGTGAAATGATAAAGATACAAGTAAATCTGACTGTTACCTATTCTCAAGATTCATTTTAAATATTTAAAGCGTTTTCTTACTTGTCCAGTTTGTGAATTCAAAATGGGAAATTAAAATATTGTAGCAGTTGCCCCTTTTGCTGCAACAGGCGGAATTTTCAAAATTGGTTTAGCTCTTGGTCATATGTCTTTAATGAGGAGAATGAATGCCAAGTTTCATCTTCCTGTTATGAGAGATTCGTGAGAAACTAATTTCCTCCTTTTCCTGCTTTGGATATGCATTGTAATGAAAGTAATATAAAGGGCTAAGAAATGGCGAGCTGGCACCCGTTATCTAACTTGCACACAAATTAGAGAATGATCAAATAAAACTAAATACAAAGTTTCCATTTGTTGCAAATGTAATTGCAAAGCACTAATTAGAGCGCAGCTAAACCATTTAGACACTCATAAGAAATAGCCAAGCGGTTGGGATAAATAATAGTTCATTTCGTTTGTGAGCATCACATTCTCCCTCTCATTGACTTCCAATGTTAAACTTCAAAACATTATTACTTCTCTCATCATGTTCACTTCCACCTGAAATTTTATATTTAGGCACAGTTGACAATCCTCTAAATTGTACCGAAGTTGTGTGAAATTTCCAGTGAACATCAGCGAACAATTTTATTATGGGTACTAAATGTATTCAAAAATTCATTTCAAATGGTTTATTTGTTTTCCTGTGATGATCAAACAGCGAAACACGATATTAGTTTTGCATATTGACCAAATATTGTAACGTGCACACTTTTCCGTTTAAAAGTGGATTTTTGAAGACGATGGAGGATGTGCTCACATATTTCAATTGGATGTTTATACACATATTTTCACCTCTCTATGAAAGAGGTTCGATAGATACTTTATTCTCTGCATACAACTTAAATCTCTCTCCTTTTTATGTAGTACGTATTAATGAATGTAACACGATAAAAACCCAACTGGAACCAAATGCTAAGTACAGTAAGTTAAAAAAAAAAACATTTCAAGTGGTTCATCATTTTTGCTGTGATGACAGGACACATGATTTCGATGTCATCATTCGTACATATTAAGTGAATGTTTTAAAAATGGCACATTTTCCTGCGTAATATTGAAATTTCTAAAAACATTTTTACACATGCCTACTCGTTGTTCAGAGGAATTTTATATACGAACTTTATCTCCATAACGTAAGGTACTATATTTTTGGCACACATTTTGGCCCCTCTCCTTTATTAGGACACGCATTTTAGTTAAAATAATGTAACAACAATTCAAGTCGATTTAGGCGTTAACTATGTTGAAAATAATACCAAACTGTTCACAATTTTTCGTCATGGTAAACAACTACTTTTTCATTTTCTATTAGGGGATTTCAATGCGAAGGTAATACGAGAGGATATTTTCAAACCGATTATAGGGAACGAAAGTTTGCATAAGGAAAGTAATGACAACGGTGTTAGACTCGTGAACTTTGCAACATCCAAAAACCTAATCGTGAAGAGTACAAAATTCCCACATCACGACGTTCATAAATACACTTGGACATCACCAGACGGAAAAACACATAATCAAATTGATCACGTTTTAGTAGATAGAAGAAGACAATCTAGCATAATTGACGTCCGGTCGTTTAGAGGGGCTGATTGTGACACTGATCACTACCTGGTAGCAGCGATAATACGGGAGAGATTATCGTTGAATAAATGTAATACTCAATGCTCGAAAACGGAGAGATTTAATTTAAAGAAATTAGAAGAGAGCCAGGTAAGAGAGGAATACCAGATTGAAGTTTCGAATAGATTCTCGGTTTTAGAAGACTCGGAGTGCACTAGTGTGGAGGATACTTGGATTGAAATTAGAGATAGCATTAAAAGTTCAGCAATAGAAAAATTGGGACATGCGGAAATACGTAGGAACAAACCATGGTTCGACCAAGAATGCATTAAACTAGTAGAGAAGAGAAAACAGGCAAAATTACGGTGGCTACAAAATCCGAATGAAATAACTACACAAAATTTCGCAGATATCAGGCGGGAAACTTCCAAAACTTTTAGAACAAAGAAACGGGATTTTTTGAAAGCTAAAATTAAGGAACTTGAAGATAATAGCAAAAATAAAAATATTCGGGACATGTATAAGGGGATCAGCGAATTTAAGAAAGGCTATCAACCTCGTGCTTATATATTAAAGAAATCTGACGGAACAGTTCTCACTGATACGGATAGCCTCCTAAATAGATGGAAAGATTTCTTTGACGATTTGCTGAACACGCAGCCAAAAACTAATGTGCGTGGAAAAAAGGAGATACACACCGCAGAACCGTATATTCCAGAACCCAATCGAATAGAAGTGGAAGCCGCTATAAAGAAATTAAAGAAACACAAATCTCCGGGTGTAGATGAAATTCCGGCTGAGTTAATTTTAGCTGGAGGCGAAAAATTGTGGAACAAGATACACAAACTCATTCTCCTTATCTGGAACAAGGAAGAATTGCCACAAGAGTGGAAAGAGTCAATCATTGTTCCAATTCACAAGAAAGGCGACAAAACTGACTGTAATAATTATCGAGGCATTTTTCTTCTGTCAACATCCTATAAAATCCTTTCAAATATTCTGTTAGCAAGATTGACCCCATACGCAGATGAAATTATTGGAGATTATCAGTGCGGATTTAGACGAAATCGATCAACTATCGACCAAATAGTTACCATTCGCCAAATACTCGAAAAGAAGTGGGAATACAATACCCCGGTACATCAACTATTTATTGATTTTAGAAAGGCTTACGACTCGGTTAGGAGAGAAACATTATACAACGTTCTTACAGAGCTTGGAATACCGAGAAAGCTAATTAGATTAATTAAGATATGTTTAAGTGAATCCCAAAGTAAAGTGCGGGTAGGAAAATTTTTGTCCACGAGCTTCCACGTCGAAAATGGCCTGAAACAAGGAGATGCGTTGTCGCCATTATTATTTAACTTTGTGCTGGAATACGCCGTAAGGAAAATCAAAGATAGCAACCAGGGCCTAGAGTTGAACGGCATTCACCAGGTTATGGCATATGCTGATGATGTAAATTTAATAGGGGATGATAGGAGAACAGTAGAAATAAATGCAGAGATATTATTAAACGCTTGCAGGGACATGGGTTTAGAAGTAAATGCAGAGAAAACTAAATACATGGAAGTGCGTCGGGACCGTAATACGGCAAATTGTGGAGGCGTTAAAATATTAAATAATACTTTTGATAAAGTGGATACTTTCAAATATTTAGGATCAATATTAACACACGAAAATCATATTCACGAAGAAATTAAATGTCGACTAAAAGCAGGGAATTCGTGTTACTATTCGGTTCAAAATCTCTTGTCGTCGCGAATTCTGTCGGGGAATTTGAAGCTTAAAATATATAAAACGATAATCATGCCTGTTGTTTTGTATGGTTGCGAAACATGGTCGCTTACTCTGAGGGAAGAACATAGACTGAAAGTATTTGAGAACAGGATCCTGAGAAGAATATTCGGACCCAAGAGGAACGAGAATGGGGAATGGCGGAAGCTTCATAACGAGGAACTACATAGTTTATACGGTTTACCCAACATTGTTAGGGTCGTCAAGTCTAGGAGGCTTAGGTGGGCAGGTCATGTAGCTAGAATGGAAGAAAGTAGAAACGCTTTAAAAGTCTTGAATGGTAGACCCGTAGGAAAACGACCATTAGGAAGACCTAGGCGCAGATGGGAGTATAATATTAAGATGGATCTCGCAGAGATAGGAATACAAAGTAGAAACTGGATCCAATTAGCTAAGGATAGAAGTCAGTGGAGAGCTTTTGTGAACGCGGCATTGAACCTCCGGGTTCCATAGACCATAGAGTTAGTTTAGATATAGATATATTTTTTTTTACTATTCTATCAGGCCTTGTTTCCATTTTGTACTAATGCACAATAACACACTGAGCAAGACTATTTGATAATATGTAAAAAAACAATATCGTGTAACAGTTTCAAAACAATAGCTGTCTTCATCAGATTTCCACTCCTTCTGACTGCTTGGGAGTTGGTCATAACTTATATATACTCTCCGGAGATCAACTTTTAATTAGGCTCCACCCCTTCATTAAAAAGTAACATTTTTGTGGCTTTCGCTTTCACTTTTTAGCTGTACACGTGTTCAATTAAAAGTTTACTTTATTTCTTGGATACATTCTGTCCTCTAATTATCCTTATTTTCCTTGTTAATTATTTCTTTCTTTCTTCTTCCTTTTCATTTCTTTTTCTTTAAGCAGAATCTTCTCCCTCTCTTTATTTATCGAGAATCCTGCATTCCAATTCATCACCTTGTCACCTGCCTTCACAATCTTCCTAGCTTTCTTCCATTTTCTCACCAAAGTTCTGTTCTCTACTTCTGCGACCTCTGCACCTTCCTACCCTATCCTGTGGTTTGTCTTTGTGATGCTTGTATATCGCATTGTTGTCCCTTTTCAATCCTACATCATCCTGGTGCTGTTTAATACTTTCTTGCATTTTCTTTTTTGTTTCGAATATGTAAATTATGTTACACTCCTCGCATCCTACTCTATATATTACTCCCCTTTGATCTTTGTCTGGTATTGTTTTTCTCTTGGTTCCTTTGACTAGTTCAATTATTCTGCTTTCTCCTTTCCTGTACGTTTTAATTCCTACTTTCCGAAGCATTCTCTTTATCTTCTCTGTTTCTTTGCCTAGGCGTTCTATTCAAACAATTTTCTGTTCTTCTATTCTTCCTCTTTCTTTTTCTCTCTTGCTATGTCTCTTGTGACCCTATCCTCTTCGTTGTATCCATTTCTCGTCAGTTGTGTCCAGAACTTCTTTAAATCTGTTTTCCTCTGTTCTTCATTTGTGTTTAGGTAACTTATTCCTTCTTCCATTCTTTTTATGAAATTCTTCTTTGTACCCTCATTCACATCACTTCATTTCTGGCAACACATTCCCGCAGCACATTCTTTTTGGTACCAGGATTTAGTAAACTCTCCTCCTTCCGACTTTCTGGCAATACACTCCCGCAGCACACTCTTTTTGGTACCAGGATTTAGTAAACTCTCCTCCTTCCGACTTCTTTATTTTCATATCTAAATAGTTTATCTCCTTGCCTACTTCTATTTTATTTTCCAGTCTAGTCCCTTTCTTTTGATCTTGCACGTCCCTTATGAATTTCTCCAGCTGCCTTTCCCCTCCATATTCCTAACGGCGAAAAAGAAGCAGTCTTTTTCCTTCTCTTTCTATCGTCTCCTTCTTCCATCGATTCATTATTATATCTGATAGTACTGGACTCAAACAAGATCATATATTAAGTCCTTCCTTCATTTTAACAATCCTGTCTCTGATTATACAATATCCATTCTCCCAATATGCCTCTAATCCTTTTCTTAGCTAAAAAGTGAAACTGAAAGCCACACAAGTGTTACTTTTTAGTGAAGGGGTGGAACCTAATTAAAAGTTGATCTCCGGATAGTGTATATACGTGATGACCAACTCTCAAGCAGTCAGAAGGAGTGGAAGTCTGATGAAGACACAGTTATTGTGTTGAAACTGTTACGTGATACTGTTTCTTACATATTGTCACATAGAATTGCTCAGTGTGTTATTGTGTATTAGTACTTTTTTTTAGTAACGGTGCTCTCTTATCTGCCTAATTTATTTCTTGATATCAAAAATAAATTGTTGTGTTTAATGTATTGAGCAATACATAAATTGTTCCATGTTATCAAAAGTCAAACTGTGAATTTTGTCATTAAGATTTATCTTATGTTCAATATAATATGTCAGCTTCATGCCATTGTTCTATTGTCTATTTGAACACGTATTGTCTAATTCTTTGTCCGTATTGACTATGATGATGTCAATAATTAACCATAGTTATCAACATCCATCACAATAATATATTTTGTACTTTGTAAGGTAATATTTTTACGATAAGTAACCTTGATTTTTCTTTCAGAAAATCTGCAATAATATGAATAGTTATGCATTGTTTCAATGAGTTTTAAAGCAATGAGTTGTATTAGGAAATATTTCAAGCAAACATCTCTTCATGGGTTTTCCCATATTACAACTAAAGGAGAGTCATGTTGGATGAGGTACGTTATGAACATTGAAATTTAATTCATAAGTGGAAAGTTGAAGTTTTTAGCAGTTTTACAGTAGTGAAATTTTAACTATAGCTTACAATGTCTTAATCTCAGTAACTACAATAAATAGAAGTGTATCTACAGCAACTAATAATAGTAGGTATGAAACATTAAGCAGACGTCACCGTGAATATAGAAGTTTCTTCTCTACTGTAGATTTATTCTTTTAATCATATGCGCTAATAATTTATGGTGAAAGAAAAAGCAGTGAGAAAAAATTGTAAGTGGGAACGTAAAATCCTATGTTATATTTGTAAATCCTGTAGTTTTTGGACTTAACGTACAGCAAACGTATAACTGAAAACGCATGTTTTATAGTACTTTCTGTATAAGTGTTCCATCTGTACTTACTTTCGTTATGAAGCAATATAGGCGGTCAGGATCTCACATATAAGTGGACGTATATAACATATAGCTGACCAAGGTAACATACATATATGAATGTAATATAAGGAAGACTGTTAGATATCAGACATACTGCAACATCATGATATGACACCTAAGGGAAGCACCTATGTAGCATACGGATGAAGTATACTCCGTACTGATTGTGTAGTAAGCAAAAAGATTTCCTATATTTGTACAATGTACCGCTGTCGGGAGAACGGATTTTTCTCAGTCTAGTATCTCATTTGACAGGAAGTAACGGGGTCATCAATATGGCCACCCGTAAAATTTCCACTAAAATAATTAAACGCGTACAACTTAAATAGTACACACAGTAGAATTTAGATGTTAATTTATTCCGAACTAAGGTACATTTATAGCAAATTATACAATATTCGGTGTGGTATCTAGCGCCACGTTTGAAGCACATTGTAGCAGATTTAAAAAAATATTACTACAATTGCTTCAAACTTTATATTTCAATAGCACCATCATCAAGAATTTTAAAAATTTTGTTGTAACAACAAATGTATATTTTAATACGTATAACCATAAAAGAGTACCATAATTATCGTTTCTTACAAATACTTTTACTGTTTTACCATAAATGAACAAAATCCTTCCTAAAATTATTTCCGATTATTTTATAAACCTCATTCCAAGAACTTTAATTCCCTCATAACCTAGATACCAATTTAAAAATGGTAGGATGAACTTTAGAGATGAATTGCAATGAGAGTAAGATGAGAACAATTTGTGTATGACTGGAGATTGATCTCTGGTCACCTTAAAGAATGGTTCTTCACTTACATTACTTCATCGTCCAACCTTAAGTGCCCTGTGCAACATTGGTGGTTAACGAAATATTCTTTGAAAAACACAATTCTATCCTACATTGAATATAAATTTAAAAATTATGTAAAGTACTTCGGTATTACTTCTTATCCTTCAGCTAACATTGTAGATTTAAAAGTCACAGTTACGATTTATAATAATAATAATAGCGTTTAATTACTCTTTTCAACGAAAACATCTAATCCTACCAAGAGGCGTTAAATAAACTGGAATTGGTGACTTGCATTCGACTACTTGTTCAACGTAATTATTATATTTAATGTAACTGCTATACTTTGAGTTAAGTATCCAACGCGAACACATTGTTATTTACCTGTTTAAATTGCCCGCCTCACTCGAGCAACTAGATATGGAATCACAAGTATCGAGTGGAAATATTGACCAAATGATTGTCTATTTACTCATGAAAACTTCTGGGGTGTTGCCTGAGCAAATCCATTCAGCAAGTTCTAACGTATGAGCAAGATTCTAAACGTGCCTTGCTTAGTGCATACTTAGCTTCGTGTTGAAGATATCAATTACCTAGAACTCTACCAATTAAGGAACTGCCATCATTCTTTTCACGATCTAGGTCTTGTTTCAAATATAGCCGCCACGTGGAAAAGAAACATAAAGCTTCAATTCGTGAAAGAAACTGTTTAGTTTTAAGAGATAAATCTGCATACACATTATCATTCCTAACCCGGGTAGATCCAGTTGACGAGATAAATTTAAAAATATTAAAAGTGTCCCAACTTTCAAATGCCAAGTAAATTCTATTATAGTAAACTAGCAGCGTTCACCCCGCTTCGCTGCGGTCACCCCGGAACGCAATAAACTTTGTTACTTAGATAATTTTTACTTTTTCGCTTTCAAGTTGCAGTAAATGTTAACATTATATCGCCTGTCATTTATGTTAACCCGCCGAGTGACACAGTCATGCGGGTTGCATATAAATACGTTTATTTTTATACCTATGATGAACTAACAAAGGATTTGTACGTTATGGACACTTGAATGGTCAATTATCTCAAGACACTGGTAATTAAAAATTAAAGTGATATGATAAAAACCATCTAGGGTCCAAATCCTAATAACCCCCCAAAAATGAAAGAAATTGGTTCAGCCGTATTAGCGTGATGAGCTAACAAAGGATTTGTGCGTTCTCTTTTATATAATAGATTATGATAACAATGAAACTGAATATTAAAAATGTATATTGATAGCCAGAAAGAAATAACACATATGGAACAGTAAAATGTTCTCAACAATTTTAAGTTTTGAAAAAAAAATCCTACAACCACATCTTATTTTATTCAATGAGCTAGTAAATGTGATGTCTGAAATTTATTCTTGCTACTTCATGCCACAATTAAGAAACTTCACTTTCCTTTCTTTATTATATATTATTGTTATAGGTTGACCTGGCCAATTATAATCATCGTGTGCCTATTTTGTACCATTTCATTTATCTGGGAGAGTTGGACGAAATACCAGGAAAATCCAACAGTAGTTACAATCCAAAGAAACTATATAGATTGGAAATTACCTCTTCCGGCATTTATAATGTGCCCAGAAAACTTGGTTCACGATCGAACTATGAAAAGATACATCAGAGAGTAAGTAAAGTGTATCAAATTTTCATTAGATGTATTATATTTTATAGATATGCTGTTTATAAGGTAAAAAAATATCGCTCTAAAAGTAATACAAATATGTAAACCTTAAATTCACTTAAGACTTACAGTTTGAAGAAAGGCCTAGTGAAATAAAACCTGTTGAGAAAATTACACACTCCTAGGACAATTCTTGGGAATTCTTCCTGTACATTGCAACAGCAGATATTCATTGTGATAGACTGCATCTGCATCAGTAGTTATGCTTTCCTCCTTAGAACCTACGCAGAGAAGTACGGAGAGATGCTTAGAAGTAATCCTCCATCACGCAGCTGTACGACAAGTATAACGAGACAGGTAGTATAGTAGATACACTGAAAAATGATTGACTAACAAGTAAACCTTACGTTTGGGTGAATCGAGTTGCTGACTGAGACACATATGAGAAAGTAGTACTAAATGTGGTCAGTATTTCAGTGAAGTTGTAGGTGCGAAGCTCCAGGGGTTTAGGAGATACAGCTACCAGAACAGCACATGGAAGTACAGAATAGTCTTCATACAGTTGGAGGTAAAAGCTCTGTAAGACCTCTTGTAACGACAAAAGATGAATAACAAATATATGGGTACATATTAGGACTAGGGGGAAGTCATATAGTAAGGGTATACCTGACGGCAGCCATCTTGAAATCCGCCATTTTGAATTAAGGTTAAGTTTGTAAAATAGGAATAGGATCATGTTATACATGATTTAAGGCGCAAATTTAATCAGAAGAACAATTGTGACGTTGTAAAAACTTACAGGGAAATTAAATATTGTTGTAGCATATGTATTAGTCCTTTACCTCACCTTGTAAATTTTGCGTTAATGATAATAATTAAATAAAAAGCAGGTGGATAAATATTAGGTCTATGGTAAGAGTTGCCTTGATGGCGGCCACGTTCAAATCGATTGCCTTTGTTAGGTGTGCTACTGTGAGCAGAGCATTTGTGAAAGTCATGCACTCTTTTCTGAACTACATATTGATTGTAATTACAAACTTAACCTTAATTCAAAATGGCGGATTTTAAGATGGCCGCCGTCAGGTATACCCTTGCTATATGACTTCCCCCTAGTCCTAATATGTACCCATATATTTGTTATTCACCTTTTGTCGTTACAAGAGGTCTTACAGAGCTTGTACCTCCAACTGTATGAAGACTGTTCTGTACTTCCATGTGATGTTCTGGCAGCTGTATCTTCTAAACCCCTGGAGCTTCGCACCTACAACTTCACTGAAATACTGACCACATTTAGTACTACATTCTCATATGTGTCTCAGTCAGCAACTCGATTCACCCAAACGTAAGGTTTACTTGTAAGGGTTTTCACAGAAGAAAATTCATACATGTACGATCTAAATATGTTATAGGTAAAAGAAATCAGTGCAACAGCTTTTGACACATCTGCTGTGCACACACCAGTTACGCAGGTGTTCGAAATTGTACCTTATTAAGTTAGAGCAGCTTATGTTTGAAGACACTCATGCCTAAAAAAACTACTTTCGTTGATTTAGTTTGTCTGTAATGCCAGAAGAGAAAGAAATCAATGGTTCCTTATGGAGTAGTGAGACATGCTATTTTACCTGGATGAACAGAGTAATTTTAAAATTCTTGTGTATGGGCTAGTGACAACCCACATGTCCTGAAGAATTTACTATTGGATTCACAAAATTCTACATTGTGAGCCATATCACGCTTTACGGGTTTATTACATCCTTTGAAGAGATAATGAACTCTGAACAATATGTAGAGAAATTGGAGACACCGTTAACGCAGGTGACATTTTTATTTGAGAGGCTGAAATCTTTTTCGATAGGGATGGCAATAACTGTCCACTTAAATCGTTCAAGTCCCTTGCTGGGGTATCACGTATTATCTTCACCCCAAAGGTCTGTATTAACACTGCAGTGGTCGCGCGGATCACTATTGTGATCCAGGAGGATATCTTTTGTCGCCGCTAGGAATTGATATAACGCTTGTCCTTGAAGAGCCATCTACCTTCCCCCCACATCTTGTGGAACAGACCAGTGTTGTCACAGCTTTTCTGCTGCCAAAAGAGCACTTATCGAGTACTCGTTTCTGTAGCTGGATCACTATTGTGATCCACGCGACCAAACACGGACTACATTTTTTAAAACTTAACCCATTTTGGTTTTTGCAATAACTGTGTTTGTTTTCTATATGTTGCGTATATTTATTGTTTAAAATGACGGACCGAGGCAGTGAACAGATACGTGATCAGTTAAATGAAACAGAGAATGACTGCGAAGCATTGTTGGTATAGAAGACCCAGACGAAGTACAGGAAGACCTCTTGATTGATAACGAGGTGTCTTATGCATTCGACAGTAATGCAGTTCAATAAAACGAAGAAACAGAGGATTCCACTACCTGCAAAAGTAGCAAAGGAAGATATTCCAGTAGAAGCAATTCTTACAGGATACTCTCAACTACCTACTCTTGGTTTGCGTGAGTTTTACATAGATAGGGGAAAAGGTAAGAAAAGAGAGCTGGTATTTGAAGCCTCAACTGCCACGTACTTCTAGAGTTCCATATAACAATATAATACCTCCTTTTCATACACCTGGTTCTTAGGGTGATGCTAAAAATGCTCGTACACGTGTTGGGACGTTTTCTTGCCTGATTGACAATAAAATGAATAAGTTTTGATATAAGTTTGTTATGATTTTTGTTAAAATTACAAAATATCTTATAAATAAGTGCGTTTTTTTAGATAATAAAAAGAAAATTATTAAAATGTGTGTTATACCTTGCTTTATACTCCCGCCCACCATATAATAACAGTACTATAAATATAACCGTTTGAAAACAAGCGATCCGCGCGACCAAACAGGTAATCTGAAAAGCGCGACTACTGCAGTGTTAATGGCATCCTATGATTTCGAAAGTTGTTACACAAATAACCTCATCTCCGAGATAGTGGCTCTCTCACCATCACCTCCATGTAAGTCCATCTTTCATCACTTTGCTCCATAAGGAGAGTGATGTAATTGAACAATGATCTCTTCGATGTTTTGCTCATAACAATTTCTGACTTCAGAGGTGGTTAGACTATGGTGACCCTCGGAACAATTTGGTCCCCTCTTCCCTTTCTCAATATAGAATATTAGCTTGCTATGGCGGAGATGTATTGAAAGTACAATTCTATATTTGATGCTGGAAATAGAAATTCAGTCACCTCTGGCCTGAACAGAAAGTTAACACAAGTGTCTTATCTTGAGACGCTGAATCTTTTCGAGCAACTTTTTTTATTCTTACTGTTTCTGCTGTGTGGAGAAGGATTACTATATTATAACCTAAAGAGGTAATATGTGTGGTTTAAACACATGGATAATTGCAGGAATATAACATGTTCTTTAATGCTGAATCAATATTTCTTATTGTTTTTTTTAGAAAATATCTTTATCACAGTTTTTTTCTGAATCCATGTTGAATTAGAGCCTTGGATCATTGTGTCCATGCCAAAACATTATTTTGTTGCAAGCTTGTGTTCTCTAGATATCTGTCAACGGACGAACGGACGCAATCGTTTATTAGCACATTCATTCTTATGCAAAACAAAGCTGCCTTCCAAAATTATATTTTTCTACACGAGTTTTCAAAACTATAATAATAATTTTGATGTAAATATGAAATCGTAGACTAGTGTCGGAGGATCAAGACGTTGTTTGTTATTGATTTCGTTTGTAACTTTTTCAGCTTGTTTGGAAAGATACCAAAGCAAGAAAGAAAATTTTACTCCGAATTCTTCCAAGCACTTTTAAATATTAGACCTTCCACCCTACAAGAGTTCAAGAAATATGAGGGTGATCCACGTATACCTAACATCTCATTAAGTGAAATGCAGTTAATGGTGAGTTTATAATTTCCTTGTTACATAAAAGTGCTAAGCAAGTCAGGGTTACGCTGTCATCAGTTCACTTTTTATAGTGTATTTTAATATACGATATTTTATATGCTCTAAGAGCTTTCTCTAATATCTTTAATTTCCAGAAATGAAATTCGAATTAATATATAACGCAATGTGTAGCATGTGTTGAATCAAACTTGGAGTTCTGAGTTCATACAATGGAAGAGCATTTCAAAGAGTTGGAATTGTATTTGTTGATAAACTTACATGATACATTTACACACTTACTTGTCCAATGCTTTAACACATTGCTCGCCGTTTGTCTTAGAAATTATGCACGAAGCGTAGGTGGAATATGGGAAGTATTCAACTGTCGGCAGAATTATAGCTGCAATATGATTTTCCAGGGTCTGACTAAAGGTACGATGTGTTAAATATACCACCCTGTGTATCAGATCATATGCACGTGGCGGTAAAGAACGTTCGTTGTGTATCAGAAATGATACACGAAGCTCAGGTGGAATACGCTGTGAGTATCACTTGTGATACACATGGCGATCAATGTAATACTGACTGAATAATTGTGTTGCAGAAAGACTTGTCAGCACAGCAGAACCATTCCGGAATAACCACCTATAAATTAAGTGTGTTGAAATAGTAATCACAGAAGAACTTTTTTAGGGATCAATGTAAATTTCACAGAACTGCTTCAACTTTTCCTTGTGAGACAAGGGAGAAAAGTCACATCATACCTTAAGTTTCGAATATGCAAATGGTTGTAAAGAATTGCATTCCTCGTTTGTAAAGATAGATTCTTGTCTTGTGAAATTGAGCAATAAATTAGGCGTCAACTACCATCTAAATCAACCGAACTACGCTCTGAAAGCTCACGGGAATGACAGATGTTATCTAGAAACCACAGTTCTCGTCACTGACGGTAGTTAAGTTATCTTTGAAATGTTTACAATATTCAAACTTCTTACTTCAATTTAGCGTTTTTTCAGCGTGCTCTGCTTGAAATGTTTTGCAGATATTCGCATGTTTGATGGTAGTAATGGTCAAATGCACAGCACGCCGCTACAGGCAAAGGAAGAACTATATATGCTTGAAAAATATATTCAATTACATCCTCCCAGGCCCGTACAGAAAGGGGTCTAGGGGACCGAGCACCTCTAAATTTTTACCGGTCTGTCCTAAAATTTTCACGGTAGGCTTGCAAATGAACTATAATATGGTTGGATCGGGCTCCCTAACTTCTACCGACGCCCGTATATTTTTGGGCTGTCTCCCGGCCTGCACCTTCAGTGAGGCAAAAGCTCGCGAAAGACGCATACTATACTGTTTCTGAGTTTTTTTATTTTATTCTGCGTGTCCATTTTCTGTTTCATAAGTGTAGATCTGAAATACAAATGTTTGAACTCATCTATAAGACGTTGCACTGTTTTAATAATTTACTAAATATTAAGTGCTTTACCTTGCCATTCGAATTAGTAACCAAGTGCTTACTTAAAGAAAATATTTTCGGAGTTAAAACTAAAATCATGATGGCCAGCTACTGTTACGCATAAAGCTAAAATAGAAACAAACGGTACATTTTTCATATTTTATTCGCCGGCCACCGTTTCATCATCAGTCTTTTACGCCCTTATTCACAAGAATTTTCACGAGCACACGCTGTTTCATGCAAGCATTCTGTCTGCCATTGTGCCCCAATAAGTAGTAGAACACACTTGCCACTTAGTATTAGATTTAGTTCGACTCCCGGTGGAGAAACTTCTCCAAAATATTTTAACGATTTTTTTCAGGGTAACCATGATGAGTGAGATCTTCCTGAGATTTTCTTATTCACACCAGGTAAATTCCGGGATGATACTTAATATAATGGTCCCAGGCCGGTTACTTACTTCCCAATTGCTTTCTTCCTCTCCAATTCTAGGGATAGTATGCATGGCGAGGTGTCTTATCACTCATATAGGATGGGCTACCATGAACACATGAGCAGAAATCTAAATGCTAGTACTATAGGCCGTGACAGTCGAATTGGGGTATGGCGTCAGTCAATAAGCTCGCAATGCGCTGTTACCAAAACTTCACTGACGAATCTAACCATTCATAATTGTCCACAAATACGAAGAAAATCAATTATGAATGATTAGATTCCTCGCAGAAGGTTTAGTAACAGCGCACAGCGAGCTTATTGGCTGATGCTATATACCAATTCGGGTGACGCGGACTATAAGCGTAAACCAACACCCCTTTTTATGTTTTAAAAAATTCAAAATACAGTTTCACTTGAACGTCCCTCGCATCATCAGATTAGACTAGAGCAAATTGTCATATTATTATTTAAAAAAAATCAAACAAGTGTATTGCAATGGTACGAGCGTTCGGTAAAGTGTGTTGAACCATTCAATCAGGATAAGAGCGTTTAAGAGTATTTGTGATACAAATGTAATCAGTAGATGAGTAGTTGTGATAAAAATTTACGGCTTTTTATTTTAAGGTAATTTTTATTACTTTTATTTTACTTTTATTTTTCATGTGATAATGACTAATAAATAATGTTTAACTCTCAGAATGCTAAGATCGGGTTTATATATAAACTCCTGAATCTCATTAATTCCAAAATATTTAACAATGACACGTTGATGTTTAACTTAAGGTTTAGCACCCCTTTGCTACACCTAGGCTATATGAGACATGGATCTCAATTTAACCCATTTAATCTCAAATTATTTTTGTTGCACAATTTCTTAATTCCTTCTATACTTATTGCTTCTGACCTCATTTAATATATTTTGAGGATTTTAGTATTGTTGATTTTGTTGATTTTAGTTTATCGTCCCTTTCAGCAGCGAGGTTATATGAGTCGTGGTTCTACCGATCAACGTGGAATGCGAACCAAATGAGCTTCAACCAGGAATGGAACCCGGGTCTCCCACGCCAAAGGTCCTACGCTAACTGTTTAGGCACAAAGGAGCTCAAGAGGGTTTTAGTAGTAGCATATGGGCTGGTAGCAGGTCCTTATTGTAAAAAACGAAAAATCCACAGACAAAAATTGATAAAAATAAATTGTTCCTATTTGGGAACAGTGGGATTAAAAGGGTTAATGTGAAAGCTGAAGTACATGAGCTCTCACCATAATAGAATCTGTAAATCATATACAGAAGGAAGCAGTCGTCTTTGAAAAAAGTGTTGAGGGGGTTCACACGTAGTATTCTTGGGGGTATTGCTGGTACTATTTTATTTATTATTATATTATAGAGGTATTATTTTTGTCCTGTCCGAGGGCACTTTCAAAGCTCCGGGGACAGTGTCCCCCAAAACGTGCCTGGAAGAAATACTGGTAGGAAAGTATAATTTTTATAACCATATACACAGTACGGCCGTAAGTTCTGTCGGTAATTTGAACGCATATGACTATAAAATAAATATGTACTAACCCAGTAATATACATACATTCTGGAAGTAAAAATGAAATGCTATAGAATGAACATACCTTTATTCGAAATGCGTACCTTATGCACCGACATAATGCCGAAGAAGGTGAAATAACTCGTTGAAAAAGCGCAAATCGTATTCGCTAGAATATGGTAGTTAACTAACTTAATATACAATTAGTGTTTAACACCTTGATATTGCGTCGTCCTTTGCAAGGCACTGTTGTCACAGATAATGCCAATGTGGATTTAAGTGTGGATGTCTACTAGGGCAGTCAGTAGCTCCAATAAACTCTGAAACATTTTTTCTAACCACTCAGTGGTGTACCTCATTTATTTTGTCCGTTAACAAATTTCGTGTGTAACTTGTGTTTGCAATAACATGTATATATTCGGATTAAATACGTGACACACAGTCCATGAAGCAGTTTTCGTATCAGGAAACAAAATCATTGCTTCCGAAAATTATTGTGTTGAGCTCTTACACGATCGCCGTTAACAATTTTACTTGTCCGTGCACATCTTAGACAGCCGGATCTTATACAATTAGCAGCTCTATCAATTTCTTTAAAAGTTTTTGTTGTTTGACATAGAAGGCGGTCATTGGCAAAGCACTGGATTTCCGCCCCAAAATAATGCTAAAATAGCGATTTGATCTTCATATACTCTACGCTACATATCCCACAGTTACCACAAAGTGACACACTGCACACCAGTTAAAACTGTGTTCGTTATGTAGGCTGACCCAGCTCGTACATTTATTACTACTACATAAAATTATCACAACATTTTACCTTCCTATTTCACTGACCTAACTTATAACCAGTGTTGGGCAAATTTCAATTGAATTAACAATTAACAATTAATTCAATTACAATTGATTTCACAGCAATTACTTTCAATTGATTGATCAATTGCAATTGATTTTCACTGATTAACTTTCAACACTGTAGTTTAGAGAGGGCGTGGGACATTGAAAACTTTAGCCACGACCAACTGACCCAACACCCATCGTTACCCACAACACATCGTGACCCATTGTGACCCACAGACCCACCAAAACCCATTGTCATCAACTCTGACCCATGATCCATGCCCTCTTCTCTACTGACTAAAGAGTTTAAAGTTGTAATAAACCAAGACTATGAAATTATCACTCATCGGAGTTTGAATTTCTACAATCAATCGCTCGAGCACCGCTCTATAACAAAAAACGGTGGAAACGCGGGACGTAAAACTGAAATAACGGTGGATCTGACCTTTCTATTATAAATAAAATAAAGAGTTTATTTTTGTGTCTGTGGGCGGCCTGTGGACCAGACGAGTGGACCGAAAGTTTTCAAAATTTGGTCCCGGGCAGCTTGGTCTAGGCCCAAGATCAAGACGAAGAGTTTTCTTTTCAAATTTCGAACTAGGGGGGTCTCAAGAGAACGTTTACCGGGACGTAAATTTAGTAGAAAATAACCGATATTAGTGTCGATTTCATAGTTCTCGCGGTCGCTGAGATCAATGGTGAAACTCTGGTTGCAATAAATTCCAAATTCACCCTATTCGGATGCGGACTGGGGGTCAACGGAGGAAGGGAGAGGGTACCGAATCGTAAAAGTAATCCAAACTAACCGATAGTAGTGACAAATCCATAGTTTTCGCGGTCGCTGGGATCAATGGCGATACTTTCATTAGCGATAATTTTCAAATTCAGCCACCATTATATGCGGGCCGGGAGTCATTGAGGGTGGAGAATTGCGAGACATGTAAAAATAATGGAAAATGACCTACATTAGTGTCAAACCCATAATTTTCGCTGTCGTTGAGATGAATGGTGATACTCCCACAGGCGCTGACTTCCAAATACTGCCCCCATCGGCTACGGGTCAGAGGCGTTGTTTTAACAAAATTGGAATCAGAGGATCATAGGGGCTTTTACCGGGATATGTAAAAGTAGTAGAAAATGGCAGATGTTAGTGTCAAAATCATAGTTTTTGCTGTATCGGCTGGGACCAGTGGCGATTTGTTACAATTCAAACCAAGGGGGTCTCAGGGGGCGTTTAGCGGTACATGTACAAGTAGTAGAAAATGACCAATATTTGTGTCGAATCCATATTTATCGGGGTTCCTCAGATGTATATTGACACCCCCGATAATGTTTATGTTCAAATTAAGCCCCCATCGGCCTTCCCAATGAAAGCACATGTACATTCTTGGATATATATTCACACAAAATATATCCAATTTTTAGAAATGTTTCTTAATTGTTCTTCAGTTGTTCAGTTCGTTTGCATTTATATTTTATCTGATCCGTGCGAAAAACGGGCATAACAGTTAGTTATTGCGGTATCTAAGTAAATTAATACTAAACCGCTCGGATAGTACGTTTCGTGGTGTATTCTCAGGTTTATAGATAGAAGCAAAGATGAGATTTTCAACTAAACAAATATAACAAATTTTATTAGAATTCAAAAATCGAAAACAAATGTGAAAACAACTTCTCAAAAAAGAGATTAATAACTCAAGCAATTTCAGGTTAAATATCAAACAAAATAGACTGCAAATTCAATTAAACAACAATTTATAAAATAAATATCTGGGTAGCATGTTATCTCATTGGATAGTATAAACTCCAAATTAATGTTCCTTTCTAGTCTGCATGCCAATAATAGAAAATTAAAGAATACATACCAAATGTCCTCTTGTCTTAACATCTAATCGTCCTATTCAATTTGGTTATCGGTAGGTCAAACAGGTTTGGGTAACAATTTTCCTTTCCAATTTCGATATTTACAAAACTCAACTTTCTTAAACTTTTCATTTCACAAATCCAAATCACTTTTCACTTTTAAATTCTCACGCAGCACCAAATAATACAAAATTCTAAGAAATAACATGCTTCGGTAATGAAAATGGCCTACAAACGAAAAAGTAGGTTTAACTATGCTTACCTGACTTTCATAACTGAAGAGGGGAGGTTAGCTGTACAACCACGAAAGCTTGTAGAGGGCAGCACCTTAAACTGAACAGTCATGAGCCAAGGTAGCCAGCTGGTAAACTCCTAAGACAGTTGACTATCCCAGAGGCTTACTTCTGCTGAGACTTTACTTTTTTTCTGAGAACAAATAAATTTAGTCACACAACATAGTACGAAATGGTAAAGTGTTTGCCATGGACCAAATTATAATGAATTCAATTATATAGATAATTATTATAATTATCATTGATAATTATTTCTTTGTTGAATTATAGATACTTTTTCAGTGTAAAAATAATAAAATTTGAAAGTCTCAAATCAACGTAAAGTAGACCAACATAAAGGAAAAAAAGTATAAATATAATTAAGCGTACCGTACAAACTTAAAATTTCCATGTAATTAAGCTTACAGTGCAAATTATATGTCTCTTTTTCTCACAACTTGATTTCCTTGTGCTTTGAACGCTAAACACAAGCTTCAGCAATTATTATAATAGAAAATAGTGGATATATAATGCGAACTGTATTTTTTGTTTCTCAACTAATATCGATCGTTTTCGATTAATTTTTACAAATCAAACCACTACCAATTCCCCATACGTAGAAAGTTCCCCCTTCTATGAAGATATTTTTGAAAAAATGCAAATACATGTTCTGTTTATTTTTAGCTCCATAAATTGATGTCGAGTTTCGTGTCGAGCCGAGTTTGACACACAGCAACCAAGTTCAGCTCGTTTTAACTCGTTTTGAAATCATGATCTGCATATATTGGAAAGAAAAAGCCAAGAGAAATGTAAGCAGTAATGTGGAATACTTTTAGTGGTGCTCACGACAGGGTTGCATTTTGTCTCGTACTTTTGCTGCATCTCGAGAGGTACTTTTAGTGCATCTCGTCTCCTCTCTATTGCAAAACGACTATAGATTTGTATAACAAGACAAAATCAAATGCCGTGAGCACCGGCGTCATCAACTTCTTTTCCCACCAACGAATTTCGAGATGGTTTATTTTGCATTGTTTTCTGCCATTTTGTACGCCTATTCTCACTTTTTGTGCGTCAGCGAAAGTGGGTCAAACTGGGCCTACCCATATGGCGGAAAAAGTTATTGCTGTACTGCCATCAACGAATTTCAAGGTCGTTTCCTTCACATCGTTTTATGCCGTTTTGTGCGAATACTTCCACGTTTTGTGCGTCATGGGAAATGGGTCAAAATGGGCCTCGAAGGTGGAACGAAAATGACCCACTGCTCTGCCACTAACGAATTTCGAATTCCTTCCTTTCGCATCGACTAGTGCCTGTTTTGTGCCGTTTCGTGCAGCTATTTCGACGATTTGTGCGTTACCGGAAGTGTGTCAAAATTGACCTCCAAAGTGTGAATAAAATGACCCGCTGTTTTGCCCCTATCGAATTTCTAGGTCGTTTCGTTCGCATAATTTAGTTCCAATATTTTTAAGTTTTCTACGCCTACTTCCTCGTCTTGTGCGCCACCGGAAGTGAGTTAACCGGGCCTTCAAAGTGGGAGTTAAATGACCCACTTTTCCGCAACCAACGAATTTCGAGGTGCATTCTTTCGCATCGTTTTGTGCGTGCTTTCTGCCGTTTTGTGCGCCTATTCCAAAATTTTGTGCGTCACCGGAAATGAGTGAAAACAGGCCTACAAAAATTTTGGAACAAGTTAATGCTGTTCCGCCATCAACGAATTTTGTGATCGTTTCCTTCAAATCGCCTAGTGCCTGTTTTCTGTGGCTTTTTGCGCCTATTTCTTCGTTTTGTGCGTCACCGGAAGTGGGTCAAAATAAGCTTCCAAGATTCGACGAAATCGACCAAGAGTTCCACCACTATGAAATTTCGAAGTCGTTAATTTCACATCATTTCATGCTTGTTTTGTGCCGTTTAGTGCGGCTATTTCGACGTTTTATGAGTCACCGGAAAGGGTCAATGTTATTCTACAAATATGGGGGAAAAAGTTAATGCTCTTCCGTCAGGAACGATATCGAGGTCCTTTCCTTCACATAATCTTGTACGTGTTTTCTACCATTTTGTAAGCTTATTTCCACGTTTTGTGAATCAATGGTAGTGGGTCAAAATGGGCATTCAATGTGGGAAGAACAATGACCCCCTGTCCCACAAGTATCGAATTTCGAGGTCTCATTTTTTGCATTGTTTAGTGCATGTTTGTACAGTTTCTGCGCATATTTTCACGTTTTGCACGGCACCGAAAGTGGGCCAAAGAGGACCTACAAATATGTCAGAAAAAGACATATTCACCCCACTTTCAAGGCTCATTTTGGCCCACTTCCACCTACGCATGTGATACAAATCACGCACAAAAAATGTGTGAAGGAAACGATCTCGACATTCGATGGTGACGGAACAGGATTAACTTAATCTGCTATACTTGTAGACGATTTTGATCCATTTTCGCAGTCGCACTAAAGTGGAAATAGACGCACAAAACGGTACAAAACAGGCACTATACGATGCGAAAGAATAGATTTCCAATTTCAATAGTGGCAGACCAATGGCACGTTTTCCTCACACCTTGATGGACCATTTTGAGGCATTTAGGGTGATGCTCAAAACATAGAAATAGACGGAAAGAAGGATACAAAACACACACTAAACGGTATAAAGGGAATGCCCTTCAAATTCGTTGGTGGCGGAACAGCATTAGCTTGTTTCGTTATATTCGTATGTCCACTCGAAACTCGACCCGAATTCGATTCGAGTTGGGGGGAAATTTTCGAGCTGTGTTCTCGAGTCGAGCTCAAACATGTCTGCTTCGAGTCGAGTCGAGTTTTAAAGAAAACTCGCTCGTGTCCATACCTATTGTATCTATGACGGGCATAGAGAGTTCTTTCGAGGGGGATAGTACCATAAACAATATATTTAAAAATACAGAGTTTCATGGCTTTCTTCCCAGGGGGCGAAGGGATGGTAGTTATTCAGCATTTCGTATAAGTACCTTATTTGAAATATGTAAAACAGTAACAAGTGGACAACACAATATACACAGATCTTCTTTCTTCAGTTTTAATTGCTGATTTCAATTGCAATTTAAAATTACAATTAACAATTAAACGTTTCTATTGTCAATTGCAATTAACAATTAACCCTTATCCGGACAAGACATTTTTGTAACGTAAACGTGCAACCGGGGCCTGTGAGGCCCAGTATATATTTTAAGTGCAGAATACACAAAATCAATGCCTATTGTCACTTACTGTTTAGACTAGTCTAGAATGTACCTGTATATATTTTTGTCAAGTAGCGAAACTTCCTGTCACGCTTTTGTAAGCCAAGCAGAATAGCAAATCCGGTCCAGACATTTTTGTAACGTAAACGGGCAACCGGGGCCTGTCAGGCCCAGTATATATTTTAAGTGCAGAACACTCAAAATTCAATGTCTGTTGCCGCATACTGTTCCGACTAAAGGTTACAATAGTCACGTGTTCAATATATATAGTTATGTGACAATTTGATCTAATATTTGACAGGAATTTCACTAAAGTTATACGGGGCCTCCTAGGCCCTCGGTTGCCCGGTTACGTCAGGAAAAGATTTTCAAATTTAAAAAAAAAACATTAGCTTTACCAACTCGATATGTTCATGATTTTAACTTCGACGAAAGATAGAAGAATTCAGTATTTTATGTCTTCGAAATATGTATGGTTATTGAGAAATTTTAGAAAAATGAAGCTACTGTGCCTGGGAGGCCCCGGTTGCCCGGATAAGGGTTAAATGTTTCAATTGCACTCTTTGCGATTGACAATTAAGAATTAAAATTTCAATTGCCTGGTGACCAGTTAACAATTAACAATTGACGAAAATTTAATTGCAAATTTTATGATTGAATTCAATTCTAATTGAAGTTAAATGCCAATTACAAATTTAAATCAATTGCAATTGATTTTCAGAGCAAAGACGTTCAATTGATTGATCAATTGCTATTGATTTCAATTGATTTTGCCCAACACTGCTTATAACTTTGTGTGAACATACGAAGAACAAGCCCTAATTATACATGCTGTTTCTATTCTTAAAATATATGTTATGAGAAATCAAAACGAATTACAAATAATGATCTTGATGCTTTCAAAATATCCAACACAGATTCAATAAAACGAAATAAATTTACTTGGTCTATTTTCTAGAAATTAAATCTTATATTTTTCGTAGGTAATGGATCAAAGCACCACCATGTCTGAACACGCAACTAAAGCAGCGATTATAAAATCTATACTAGGCACAGAGTATGGATTGTGCGTTGCATTCAACACAGCGTTTACAAGGTCAGAATGAAAACTTACTTTTATTATAGATTTTGTTTTTTACTATAACGATCAGGGTCAAATTATGTAATCAATCCTTCACCTTTTCCTTCTTTCCAATCACTATAATGTAATATGTTTGATGACAACACCGAAATATGTGTTGACTTAGTCAAAAGTGTAAAAATAACACAATTAAAGTTGCAGTGATAGTTATAGGAAATGACCAAGATAAGACAGAAGAATGTTATATTACAGAGGAAAAGAGAAACAGATGTGTCCATCCCCTAAAATGTATTACTCATTCTCTAAATTTTACAGACCATGTCACATAAAATCAATATCTGTTTTTCAACATTTTCAATCTGAGGATTATATCGATAAATACATATCTAATCAACTGTAGTTGAAATTCACATATTTCTCACAACAGTAGCTAGTCTGAAACAGCCTATTTACCAGACAGTACAAAATATGTGGTATACATGTGATTCATGTGTACCCCTCTCTTTCACAGGTATACCACACGCACTTGCACGGGTACAAAAACACAGATTTATATAAAACTTTACATGTGCAGTACCTAGACTATAGGTAATAAAACTACTCTATATTTGTGCAGTATTTGTGCTACACATGAGTAGGTGTACATATAGCTACGTATGAGTACATTCTGTGTGAAGCAACCATATTAAAGTACGTAGCAACTGTATGCATTTGCACTGCTGTGTTGCCTACAGTGCATGCAATTGTATAAGTTGTATGGGTTGGATGCGTCCATTACGTTAGGAATAAGGTCAATTCAGTCTATAATTCTGACTGAATTGAGAATGAGAAGTTGACTTTACAACTGAGCTAAACAGTTTCAGGGAATGATGAATCCCTGTCTTAATGGTCCAACGCCCAGCTTCATCCGTTATGGTCTTCGTCGGAAATTTCAACTGCAGTTATATTTTAATTAAAATTATTTAAATTAAATCATACCGTTTAAATCACACTTATTTACATGTACAATATATACAATGAAAATATGTTCAACTTGCCGCGGTGAGGGGCTTGCGTACTCTAATGATCCAAAGAGCTCTGCCAGAGATAGCTTCGCTATCAGAGGGCTTCCCATGCCGGACATGTCTTAGGGGTAGGAGTCAGATGAAGAGAGATATTATGGCAGTTGGCAGTAGCTCTACCATTACCACACTGAGGATGAAGATGATTGACATCGGCAAGGCTCAGGTGTGCTCAAAAGGAAGCAGGGACAAGATGTTCTCCATGGCTGTTTCACTGTGAGGTGGAAGAACCTTTTACACCACCACTTTACTCAGTCCATTGAAAACAACATGGAAAGAGAAATAACACAATGTAATATTAGAGAATACGACACTACTGTTTCAAAGAGCGTCGTCCCCAGAAGTGGATAGAAACACAGCAGGGCGTTCTCCTTCGTCATAAAACGAAACCTCTGCAGGATAGGAACCTGGAATGTGCGATCGCTGTTACAGTGTGAACAATTGGTAAACGTGAAGAAAGAAATGAAACGCATGAAGATAGATACCTTGGAAATAAGCGAAGTTTGATAGCCTGATGGAAGAGACATCTCAAGTGGGAACTTCAGAATGATTTACTTAGGAGCTGCAAACGGTACGGCAGGAGTTGGTTTTCTCTTGAATAAGAAGGTAGGACAGAAAGTCAAAGGCTGTTGGAAATACAATGTGAAAATAATAATGTTGAAGATAACAACCGAACCGAGAAATATGACGATAATCCTAGTATATATGCCTACATTAAGCTACACAGATGATGCAGTAGAATAAATCTATGAGCAAATAGAAGATGTATTTATGAAAGTTGAAGACCAGGACAATTTAGTCATCATGGGTGACTGGAACGGAGTAGTCGGCGAAGGCAAGGAAGAGAATGTAACTGGGAATTTAGGCCTACGAGAAAGGAATGCGAAGCCATAATTTGATTGAAACGGACACTCTGTTCGAACAACCACGACGAAGAAGCAACACATGGCCAAGACGAGTAGACAATGAAAGTTATCAAATAGAGTATATACTAGTCCGACAAGCATTTAGAAATCAAGTGAAGAACAGTAAGAGTTACATAGAAGCAGACGTTGACTCAGACCATAATTTAGTTTTGATGAAGAGCGAGCTCCGACTTAAGAGGAAACCAGTGGTAGCACCAAAAAAAGATGGAACAATCAAGCTAAGAAGAGATGAAAACATGAAAAGGGAATTTGCAAATGCGACAGACAAAGAGACGTCTACGTTAGCTTTAGCAGGTGATGACATCAACTCGAAATGGGATGCCATGAAAGCAGAGATTACGAACGCTGCCGACGAACACATAGGAAGAGAAATGAGAACTCTATATTAACCCTGGATAACCGCATAAATATTGAAAATGATGGACCAAAGAAGACAGTTCAAGATAACAAACGAAAAAGAGGAATACATAAGGTGCAGAAATAACATCAACAGAAAAGTAAAGAAGGCCAGGGAAATCTGGATAAACAATTTATGGAAAGAAATTGAGGAAAATGTAGTCAAAGGCAGCACAGAAACGATATATAAAGGTGAGAAAACAGTTCGGTGAGAAAACGAAACACACAGACCTTATCATAGACAAGGAAGGAACAACGCAGATAGAAGAGAAGCAGATAACAAGAAGATGGAAAGAGTACATTGAAGAACTGTACAAAAAAGACATAGTGAACGAAGAAGAGAGAGAGAAGGAAGGAAACTTGGATGAAAATGAATTAGGACCATCAATTTTACAGTGCGAATTTGACAATGCTTTGGAGAAAAGGCAACATGGTAAAGGACCAGAAATAGATCAAGTACCAACGGAAGTGATATTAGAATCTTGAAATAGCGACGAGGAAGAAACTATTTAAATTATTAACGAAATGTACATCTCGGGAAAAATACTAAGATATTTCGAGAAAAGTATATTGGTACCTATCCCGAAGAAGAAAAGCATACGGAAATGCGAAGAACAAAAAACATTAAGTTTGCTTTCCCGCGCATCAAAAATTCTGTGCAAAATTATCGCACAACGAATGGAGGGGAAGATCGAAGAATGGTTATCAGAGGACTAGTTTGGATTCAGGAGGAAAAGAGGAACAAGGGAAGCAATACTGAGTCTACGGTTGATCATGGAACAACATATCAGAATAAACACATCAATTGTCGTAGCATTTGTAGATATAGAAAAAGCTTTTGAGAACGTTGATTGAAATATCATGTTCAGAGCGTTGAAAATTCAGAAAGTACATTACAGAGACAGAATAATAATATACCAATCTTATAGGAACCAGACAGCTGTTATAGAAAGAGATCAGAAGGAAGCAAGAATAAGTAAAGAGTGAGGCAAGGATGTGGATTTTCACCTCTTCTCTTCAACGTCTATATAGAAATTGCTATGAAAGAGTTGTTGGATGAAAACGAGAAAGGCGTAAAAGTAAATGGTTAGGTATTCAGCAGAATAAGGTTTGCAGATGACATAGCATTGGTAGCGGAGAACGATGAGGACATGCAGGAAGTATTTTCGAAGTTGAACGACCAACTGAAAAAAAAAAACAAACAAAATGAAGATAGATGAGAAGAAAAGGTAAGTGATTAAGTGCACAAGCGTAAGACAGGAAGGGGCAAACGTATGGCTAGATAGAGAGAAAATCGAAGACGCTAAAAAGTTTCTCTATTTGGTAATATCCTCGGACGGAAGAAGTGAAAAAGACATAAGTTCTAGAAAAGCACAGGCTAAACAAGCATTTAATAGGAAAATAGGACCACGAACATAAAGAAATGTGTCCCTGGACTTTCGTAAACGATTTATTAAGGCATTGGTATGGAGCGTGGCGCTGTACGGATCAGAGACGTGGACATTGAGAAAAACTGAAATATCCCAGCTGGAAGCATTTGAAATGTGGTGTTGGCCCAGAAGGCTGTACATATCACGGACCGAGAGGAAAAGGAATGAAGACGTACTAAAGGAAGCAAATGAAGGACGACAAATCATGAAGATAATAGGAAAAAGAAGAAACAACATGCTTGTCCATCTTATTCGACAATCCAATTGAATCACTGTGCTGATAGAAGGAAAGGTAGAAGGAAAACCAGGAAGAAGAAGACCAAGGATATAATATGCAGTTATGAAGAAGAGGCCTTATCAAAGTATAAAACAGCTATCCCTAGCAAGAGGAAAGTTTTAAAATTTCCATATTGCCCACCAACCTATGGTGGGGGTGAATAAGAAGAAAAAGATATTTACTTGATGTCTGGCCATGGGCGGCGATTCGGGGGGGCAAGAGGGGGCAGTTGCCCCCCCACTTTTTTGAAGTGCCCTAATTTATATAATTTCATTTGGAAATGTAAACAGGGTGTCCATACAATTTGGAGAAAAGATCTCTGACTTTTCCCTGACTTTCCATGACAAAAGTTGCAGATTTCCCTTACCCCTGAATAACTTGAAAATACAGAAAAAGGAAAGAAACCCCATCCTTCATTTTCCCCATAGTTGGCCTTGTTCTATTCCACTTCTATTTCTTTCTTTTTCAATTTTCTTTCCAAAGGAATGTAAATTTTACAAATATGTGCATTAGGCCATTATTCATTAGGCCTACATATTACACAAAATGTAAAGTTACAAACGAAAGTGTGCAGTATAAAGAGTACTTAAGATATGAAAAAAATTACACATTATAATACCAATTACACAGCATTATAATATTGCCTATAGCAATAAACAGTTCATACATGATTTACTGATTATTAAAAAAAACACACATTATATAACAACTTTTGCTGGAGCAGTTGTTAAATGCAACAAATTTAGAAATGTATTTTCATATTTTCTCGCATAGTTTTCTTCTCATTGATCTGAATGTCCTTGTCTTCGCAGGTTAATTTTCTTTTCTTCCTCCAGCTCCTTTAGTTGTTGCTGAATCTTCCGTTTCTCTCTCCTCTTCTCGTCTCCAGCATTTATTTCCCTTTTCTTTTCCAAATATAGCTGATACTGTCTCATTGAACTTCTCACTGAATTTATCATACCTCTTGTAATTATTAATCCTGATAATCCACCCATTCTCATCACAGAATCATATATGATCCGTTGAGCCACCAGAGATTCTTCTTGTAAGTTCTTAACAATGAGAATTTTATTTATTGTGAAACGACTTTCAACAAATGCGTTTCCGTGAAAGAAGATAAAACACATTTCATAACTGACCGTAAGTCAACGAAGTTCTTCCCATTTCCTAAAACTAAGTAAAAAACTCACCAAGTCCAATACCATCTCTATCATTGGCTATGAATTCATTCGAGTGTTACTTAAATTCTTCAGTCTGAGCTTTCACTGTGAGCTGGAAATACTATTTCTTCGCGTTCTCAGCCACTTGTCCAGATATCCATGCAATTCTTCTAGAACAGCGTCTACCCTTTTGAGCAAATATACCAGGATGTAGTTAGATGTGTTTTTCGCAGAAAATTAGTTTCAACGACTATATCAGAGAACACTGACTCCCTCAATATTATCATTGAGAATACCACATTTTGCATCCAGTAATAGTAAAGAATCAGCCCTATTTCATAAATTCAATAATTGAACAATGGACCTAAATCGATTTTCTCCTGACTTTCCCTGACCAATCTGCCATTTCCCTGACTTCAACTGATACATTTTTACTTCCCTGACCTCTCCCTGAATTCCACTTATTTTCCAGAGTGTGGACACCCTGGTAAAGGTTTTGTATGTATTACTGTTTCATAGAAAAAAATGGTGCCATATGATATTTGCCGTTGGGTGAGTACGTATTGGATATTTGTCTTCCCGTAGAGTTAAGAAAGCTACATGAATTGCGTTTTAATTGCAATTCAAAGCAATTAATATTGCAATTTCATATTTCTTTAAATGTCATAGCATATGCTTGTAGTACTTACTGTATTCATTTTCTAAGAGTAAAAACATTCATTTAATGGCAAGTTTGGAATTAAAGGTATAAATTGTTCATTAATTCCCAGTTTCAATATAACTTGTGCAAAACAAGCGTCATTATTCATTACTATTATGATTAATATTATCCCTTCTATTTATTTTGCAAATTTATTAAATAATGTGATCACATAATTTTCCAGACAGAATTTTAAGATGTTCATGAGCAAGAACTCAAATCTTTTTTACACTTTCGTTGTTTAAGAGTATAAAGAGCTAGTACCTACCTGTATTGCTCTTATGAATTTACTTAATAAAATAGAAATATGATATACGGCATTTTAAGTGAAAAAGATAGTATCCTATTAGTTATACAACATTTCATGAAACAGTGTTAGAAACAATCAGGAAATCTAACATTGACATACAACTGTTCAGATCATGTCTTGTCCCCCGACTTCTAACGTCCAACCGCCGCCACTGTGTCTGGCTTAGGCCTAGCTATACAGGTGCCATATACTGAGCGTTGGCATCTTTGCGAACGCTTCCTAAAATCATTCCTGATATTCCGTCGTCGGTAGCAATTTCAGTCGTACAACTACGTGGTTTTTCCATAACATTTCCAGTTCACGGAATTTCACTATTAGGGATGAAATCATTATATGTAAAAGTAGTGTACTAGATGGCAATTGTTTCAGTTACTACTAATGGCATGTAAAAGCTCAGACATTAAAACTACTTCTATCCTGTGTATCTTGTCAGTGGAATCGTTAATTACTTGTGAGAAGTTGTGTTACATCGTGATCACAAGTCTCTAATGAAAACATGTATATAAATCTCAATATATAAATGGATTTTAGAAAAAATTGTAGTGCCATTTGGTATTTGACAATCCATATTACCCTTTTCTATTTTAATAATCGACTTCGATTCAATATGACAGATTTAAAGATGGCAGTCATAAATCAGGAATATCCTCAAAAATACTTCTCGTATTTCGGTAAAATCGGTTCCAAGGTAAAATCGGACTCTCCGATGCCTCTTCTATTTCAAGTCAAGAAGGTGCCCTTGTACTTATGGCTTATCCTATGTTCAAGCTGCGAGAGTTAATATTATCTAAAGGTCCCTTCTAAACCGAATTGTTATAATGTATAATCAGTAACCAGAGACGGCAGAAGTTTTTCAAATGATCATACCTTCAGTTTCTCTATAAATAAACTATCTTTGTAATGTTGCCATAGAACTGTACCATCTTGATTTCAAATTCTTATTCTATTGTTATGTTATAAATTGTTAAAATAATTCAGTGTAGAATGGCCTAGTGCTGTATCTGAAACCTATTATAAATAAATAAATAAATATTTGACAGTTGTCCTACTCCACTGATGTAATGCTAGCCTATTTGTAAGGTATTCGCTCGTACGTTTTGAAAACTAGAGTATACGTGCCATTATACCCTTCCTTCTAACTTTTATATATTTGATTAAATGAAATAGGATATGTTAAGATCGTAATTTACAAGTTGATGCTCCGTATCTGGTGTATAGGATCGCGGGTTCAAATCAATAGTGTCATTTTAGATTTTGTCAAAGTGGCTAAAAACTCACCAATCCAAGAATTTCACTTTGTGTCACTATATTAGTAAACAATTACTTAAAATGTATGGATTTTCAAACTCAAGGGAGCAATTACCCCTGCCCTCCTCAAATTACACTGATGTGTCGCTATCAGAATTTGAACCCCGGTGTAAATTTGAATTCTTTGCAGTAATTTGGATACCACCTTAAACTGTAGATCCAGTGTCACACAGCTTCGTTTAAAAGGGAAACTAGATTTCAACAAATTAAAGAGCATGTTACCTGAGGTCAGTTTGGTCCTGCTTTTCTTAGTACACCATAGAAACTGATAAAGAAGTGATCAGTGACAGTGGTGACAATTAAACTAGAAATTAGTGGCGGAATCTTTGGTCTTGCAGGTACGCTATTCGTACACCCATGATTATTCACACATTGCCAACCTTTCTCTATATTTTTATGTTGCGTCGCCTCTCCCCCTCATTTAATATGTTCCTCTACATTACTGCTCCCAGCCTTACTGCTCCACCTTGTACATCAACCAGTTGGGGATGACTAAACTGAGAGTTAGGACTACCAGATTGACATGAAGGCAATTTTGAAGATCAGCGATATTTGCGTAATTGGGAAAACTGATTTGACACCAAAAACTACTGATTGTTACTGTTACCGTTACTTCTACAACTTACAACCACTATTAGCAAATACTAACACTGATACTATTACACTAACTATATGTATACCGTACCAAGCGAAATGAAAATGGCACAAAACATTAATCGTTACAGAAGTCTGTTTTATTTTCCTGTTTTTGGACCTTTTGCTGCATGAGGAAAAGTTCCATTTTCTAAAATTATTTTTTGAAGGCTTTCACAAGTCAATTTTATCTGAACATGAATTTTGTGTTCACAAGCATGTTTACATGCTGTTTCTATCATATAACAAAAATGATTTCATTAAACTAAACATTCGTTAGACACACCCACTATAGATTGCGAGAATATATTGCATAACTTTAAAGATGTATTATGCATTTGCTTTGTGAAAGAACGCCAAATTAATTTTACCGACTAAGTTTCATGCTGTCTAATAATTAAATGAAAAGAGTTTCCGTACCGCGGATAACATAGGTGATACAATGATGAAAATAATCATCCCTTATGTTACCATAAACATGTAATCCTCGTAAACACTTAATAAACAACAAGAAGTATAAAGTATATTAAATGGTATAAATGACATAGGTAATTTATAAGAGTTAACAGATTAATGTGCAGAACGTAAGAATAATGCGAAATTGCAGAAATAAGTGTTAATGGAAACAGTCGTAAGTGCAGTCAGTTTTTCCCAGGAGGAGTCATTGATTATTTGTCTCACGTGATTCCCGATTTAAAGCTATATACACCCACTGATCAGTATGTGACGAGTGCTGTTCTAACATACCAGCAGTTGTATATGAGAATTCATATTAGCGTACACAGTTGTACCCTTATTATCAGCGTTGTCGTCTTATTATCAGTTCACGAATCGGAGAATGACGCAACGAAACCTTATTAATTATGTAATAGGAGAATGAATCATCAAACTGGAGAGGGGCCAAACCTACTTGGAAGTGTCGTATGAACTTGGTGTAGCACATAGTGTCATCTGAAACGTCTAGCGACGAATCCAGCAGAATGAAAACTACTAGAGAAGAATTGGCGTAGGCCGTCCAAAGAGTACCAGTGCCCAAGACAACCGTTTATGATGTCACAATACTGGAAAACCAGGTACAACAGACACAACACCGTCTGAGATCTTAAAGGAATCTTGCAGCTGCTCTAGAGGGCACCGTTTTAAGGTTTACAGTATTCGAATGGTTACCTGGAGGACACCTGTATGTCAGAAAATCAGCAAGGTGTTTCATTTACGCAGCTGCGAATAACAGACTCTTTGGATTGGTGTAGATAGCATCTTGCATTGACCCAGTCAGGAGCAATAATCTTGTTCTGTTAACAGATGAGTCTTGGTTTACTCTCATCAGTGATTCTCGATGTATTCATTTAGAGCTACCCTGGAACACTGCACTAACATTACTGAGCTGGACCACTGGAGCATTACAGAGAAGAGAAATATGAGGTGGGATCATCCGCGAGTCTCGGACTTCTTGCGTCTCTTCTACGGAATATATCTAGGGTAACGTACCGGAATGACATTTTGCACCATTGTGTTTCCCTGTTCGGGAGTGTAGTGAGACCTGGTTTCATGATAAGGGTTCCGATTGTCCTGTAGTGGATATTAAATTTAAGACTCAGGACATTAGACGATTCCGTTGTCCCTGTCGATCATCCGACTTCAACTACGACCCATTAGAGTATGTATGGGAAACGCTGGATAGGAAAATTGCACACAATCACACGATTTCAAGATCGATTTCTGATCTCAGGGAGACACTGACATGAAGTGACAAATCAAACACAATCGTTTATTCATAATCTCATCCTCAGCATGCCATCACGTTTTGCTGCATATCTTGCAAAAGGTCACGTTACCCACACTATTGATAGCCTTACAGGAATCCGTTCGTTTTTTTCCCTTTAATGTCTCTTGGTGCATTTCCTGATTTTCACCGATCTATGCGTTTTAGTTTCTATTACCCATTATGTGCTTTTTCTCACACGGTTTTCGGTCCGTTGCCATTAGGAATTCCATCTTCCACCAACTTATTGCTGATTCTCTGTTCCCTCTGTGTGATATATTTTGAAAATCAAATTATTCTTAACTTTTGCGCATAAGTATATTAATCCCACAGATTTAGATCGTTGGATCGTAGACTCTTAGAATATATTTCGAAACCGGATACTCCGAGCGGCGACCGAAGATTTATTTGCTAATCCTACTCTCTAGTACATATACACCTATGTTTTAACTTTTTATTTGACACAATGAAATTTTACTTATTTCTTTCTTTCTTTGTCCTGCTTACAGAAGCAAACGTAATGGGACTAACGATGACATTAAGATTAAGTCTGTTGATAGTCGAGAGGAAAAGGTCAGACTTAATATGTTCTTTCCAATGGCGAAATCAAAGGTGAGTACGTCAGCTTACCAGAAACTGTTTCAATATTTTCAGTTAACTTCTTCACTCACTGTGCTTACTCTGGTAAAAAAAAAAAAAAAAAAAAATGGTAATTTTCTGTAGACCAGTGTTGGAACTATTCTTCCACAACCTGTCAATCTTGAATCGCGAGGCTTTCCTTGAATGTGATCAACAAGACGTTTGAACTTTTAAATCATAAACTAATTAAGAAATTACGAGAAACATTTTCTAGGTTGAAATAAAATGTTGTAAAGTAACGGTTAAAGAAATAAAAGTAGTAGCTGATCAGAGAAAATACTTCAAAAGGCAAAGTATTAATAATAGAAACAAATTAATTGAAGATATACAACATGGTCCTATTTTAAGGATTCTAAGTTTTTTTTATCTAGCTGTATCCAAGGCTTCAAATATAAATATATGTACATATCAATAAAATTTAGGCATATTCTAGAGTATGTGATACACACGTTTGTTTATCTGTAGATAGAGATATACAATGACTTCCTGCCAGAATGATACCCAACTATTCAAATTTATTTGCCCATTGTTTTCTAAATATTCGTCAACCACTTGCGTTCTTTTCTTATCGAGAAAAATTGCTATTAAAAGACTATCATAGCAGTAACATAATGGTTTGCTGCACCTCGTATTTGATATCTTATTACCAATCTTAGGACTACAGAAGAAATGGAAATATCGATATATAAGTTCTATTATTTCCAAAATAAGAATATATAAGTAATACTTTAAAAAATGACCACCCTGTTATTTACACGCTGAGGTTTCTCTAAGATCATAAACAGTTGCAAATTTTTTTTATATATATTGAGTACTAACTAATTCTTGCTGTTGATGAAGAGAGGGCATTAATTCTGCTATTGCAGCACAGCGGACTGTAGCAGGACACATATTTGGAAGTGCTATCCTTGGGCTGTCAGAGCATTATTTGACATTCGAGGGAAGTGAAAAGAAAATTTTTTTCAGTGCCTTGAACATGGCGTACTATGTGCCTAGAAAACAACATTTCTGGGAAGCGCCTTTCTTCTGCTTTCATCTTAACAAATCTTCCCCAGAAATCTATCATTTGCTAGTGGGGGCGTATCGAGAGCAAGCTCTATCGCAAATAACATGTAGAGAGTTGTTTCGACGAATCCAAAACAATGATTTTGACTTGAGCGACAAAGTGGTCAGCCGAAAAGGTTTGGAGATTGGGACTTAAATGTACTACTGGAAGAAGATTTATTCCAGATGCTTAAACAGTTGGCTCAAGGTCTAAATGTTCATAAATCAAATGTTAGTAAGTGTTTAAAATCCATCGAAATGATCCAGAAATTGAGACACTTTGTGCCACATCAATAGATGGAAATATATATTCGGAAACATGTGACCATTTGTGAAGTGCTGCTTCAAGGACATAATCGGAAGTTGTTTTGGCATCGCATTGTAACATGCGATGGAAAATGGATTCATTACGATAATCCCAAGCGCAGAAATTCATGGGTGAGGCCCGTAGAACCAACATCAATGCCAAAACCGGACATTCATGGAAACAAAATATTGCTGTGCATTTGGTGGGATCAAGTCGGTGTGGTTTATTATGAGTTGCTTTTACCGGATTAAACCATGAACACTGACTGAGTATAACTCAAGCACTTCAAGATAATAACCGTAGTATGCCCAGAGACACGAGAAAGTGATTCTGCTCCATGACAATGCCAGATCACATGTTGCCAGACCACATGTTGTAGTGTAAGAAACCTTAGAGGGATTGCGATGGGATCTCTTACCCCACCCGCCATATTCACTAGACGTCGCCCCTTCCGACTACCATTTGTTTCAATCCATGCATCATGACCGTTCTGGACAACACTTCAGAACTGTCTAACATATCCACACTTGGCTCGATGGATGGATTTCCTGACAGGATCAAGCAATTTCCTATCGCGGAATACATTTGTTACCCGAAAAGGGGGAAACGGCTGTAGCTGCCGAGGGACAGTACTTTCAGTAGAAATTATTGTTCTGTTCTTGTGGAATGACAATTTATCATTGGTATAAACAACAGTGTAAATTAATTCAAGCATCCAAAACAATTTACCTTGAGAGATTCATAATATCTACTGTAGCAGCTAAGGAAAAAATATCAACTCTATACTACCACATATTATTCTGTTATGGTTAATTAATATTTTTTGTTTAACTTTATGTGGTTATGCCATTTACTATGAGGAGATGGATGATTTATGAAAGTCAATCACTGAAAAAAAGTGTTTGTGCTTTCCCACCGCATATCAGATGCTGAATTACGTGCAAGAAGAGCACACGCCTCAGGCACTAGTCCAGCGGGGAGGGATGTTATGTACTGATGATGGATTACGTATCATTGTGTAAAGTTTTATTTATATATTTGTTTTTGTTGTTTCCATTGGTAAACTTGTAATTGGGTAAGTTACGACAGGTTAGGATGGTTGTCATTACTTATGGAATAAATTGGTATAATTTTGTAACAGTTATCTCGATTGTTAAAGCCTATATCTTTATAATCTTGAACAAAATTTTCATTCTAGGATAGTAAAAAACAAATATACGTTGTAATTAGTAGTATATGTCTATTAAAGATGGATGTGCTCTCCAAATGAACTATGAACTAACTAGGATAATTTTTATTTGTATTACATAGTTCTGTCTTCACAGGTAACCCCAAGTATGGAGTGAAAGTTAATCCATTGTATTTGCTCTCTCTCTCTCTTTCTATATCTCAACTGTGATAATAATTTAAAAATCTATTTATTAATACAATATGGTAAAATAATGTCATTCATACAAAGTACTAGGAAAAATTTGGGTATAAGGAAAATTGGACAAGAATCTTATGAGTTTTTCTGTTACCAAGGTTCCGCCTCTGGCACTAACAAGTTATATTTCTGTAATGGTAGCAACTTTATTACTTCTTGGATCTTCAAGCTTTCTTCTTGACAAAAAGTCTGATTGTTTACTCCAAGTAAGTCTATACCACTAGGTTAGGAATCACAACTCTAAGCAGAAAAACATAATATTAATGCTATATTTGAATATAAGTATCATCTATGAAGAGTGTCTTCTATCAGAATTATCTTCAAGATGTAGTATTAGCTTTAAGTCTTTCTAATTACTTATTAACAATTTTTCTTCTTCTCCTTTTCTATGCAATAATATTTCTTTTTCATATTCAAATATGTCAATTTTGGTATTTCTTTGTCACCGGTAATTATTTTTGTTTATATGAGATATTTGTGTTAGATATTGCATGAGAACTTTCAAACTGATACAATACTTTATTGACTCTTGGAAATATTTGGTTGAAAATAGTACCCATTCTACAAAATTGTTTCTAAGAGGATATTGGTGTAAATAGTGAACTACTCATTATCAAAATTTGTAAAAAAAATATAATTTACGTTTTTAAAGCAAAATGTAGGATAAGTTTCTGAATCGTTTGTTTGGACAAGGATTTAAGTATAAAATCAACAACATTGAATTACGTAAGATTAATGTTTCTCATAATATTATCACGTACGTATGTGTATGTTCCACAAACGGTGACTGCATTTAGTTTTGGCAGCTGGAAATATATGTCTCCGAGGCGGCACTTGAGAATTTAACATGTTTTTATAATTCTCCTTTCTCCTACATGAAGTACCGTTACATTTATGTCATTACTATAATAATGTATTTATTTCTATTTTTCACAATGAGTGAAAACAGTAAAAATTCGAATTCTACGAAGGGTGACTTTCTCTTATTTCAGTATTAGTAAGGAAGTATTACCGTATTATTTTACCATTTCTTTTGTTATGATTGAAACAATTCGCGTAACCCGTGCAAGAAACTTCTGTCAAAAGCTGTGAACCTCGCTATTTAGCAATCGTTTACTTGTATATTTTGCTCTTCTTCGTTTCATAGCTTCTTTGTATTTCCTCTTTGTTTAATCACTATTTTCTTTCACCAATTTAACAGCCACCATAAGCCAATCAATTGTATATGTGATGATATTATTAATACTACTAAGAGCACGGAGGCTCAGTAGTGTAGCGTTCACGCCAGTTACAAGGCGTTCTCGTCCGATCTTAGGTCAAGTGTTTGTGGTGGACAACAGTGTGACAATAGGCTCTCACTTTTCGTCCCACATTATAATTCTATCAACTATTTCATAAATATTCATCTCCATTAATCTTGTGTCCCCTTTATTCTGAAAGGCATACTTATGGGGCGTTAAACTAGATATTTCGTTTCATTTTCCTAGTATTTTTAGAACTAGTAGGGAAATAAATTCAATAATACTGACCTAGCCTTAGAAACATAAATTTCGATAAGAGGTTTTCTGACAACTTACGAAAGTGAACACCTAGATGCCATTCATGTCAAAGTAGAAGGCTGCTTCTGTGAGCATCAAAGTTAAATACTTTCACTATTTGTTGTTCTTGTTATTATGGTGTAAATATATTTAAATAACAGACGGTTAGAAAGATAAGAAAGATTGAGATACATTTAGTTGAATGTTTATTCTGTAAACTGTTTGCTTATAGCCTTGAAAGGATTAAAATATTAGCTTTCAAAATTTTAAAAAAACTATAACTTGAATATTTTCCCTCACTAATCGTAATTAAAAGAATTTATTAATTTTACACTTCGAATGGCTTTTGATAGAACACACACATTTAATATTATCTTCTTCTTTTTTAAAAAAAAGAAAGAAATACCTTACTTTATTCGGTTAACATTTATTTTTTTTCCGCACGTAGTACCTAGGTACTGACATATACCTAAATCCAAAAGTTAACGAAGCGTACACATAAAAATACTAAGAAGGGTTTGCATGGTCGACAATTGTACATTCGGTGTTAAATGTATAGTTTCAAATAGCATGCTTGAATGTGTCTCTCATTACGGCCATCGAATTTACTAAGTGCCACTAACTAAATATCTTAAGGTGCTTCACTGTATCATATATGTTGCATGATCTTCTGTTGTTCACAAATTGTGCAAGCGAGTTTGTATCGTACCACTACAGTTGGTAATTTTTTTTACAGGACTGTACCTAGTGTAATTTTTTATATTTCATTTTTCGGGAAATTCTAATGCGTATATATTCTTTTGTGTCTAAATTAACGTGGCAACTCGAATTATCCCATCAGAAAGCTACTTTCGGGAAATAATCTTTTCATTTACATCTAAATTACTTTATATTTCATAATTATATTTCGCTTCTCAATATACAACTTAAATCAGCAAAAGAATTGCGGCTCTGACGTCATTCTCGAATATACTCCCTCATTGGGTATCATTTTTTCGAATCTCAGACCAATATCAATTTTTACCAGGTATCTAAACTTCCCCCCCACCTCCCTTCTATAGTCCATCTCTAATTTCAGATCTAGTTATAACTAGTTTTGTCCAAATTTCATTTGCTTTTATTTCACCCGCCCTGAATACCCTATTCTGATTGGAGGATACCTTCAACCTTGCCTGTTTTCGGCGGACAGATTCGGCTTTTTACTTTCAACACCTACAGTGATCAGAATTGCGTTTTTCCCTGCAGTAATTTGTAAGGAGATGGGAGTTTGCTGTTTAATATGTAAGGTAACATATAGACTAATCAATTTCTAAAGCCACAAGGATCAGATAGACGCAAATATGGGCTAGCATTTCAGCAGGAATAGTGCAGGAGTGAAATCTTCAAATTTAGTGACAGGACTCCTTTGGTAGATTCCGCCATATTGCTCTAGACCGGGCAGGATGATATGAACGAATAATTTGAGCCCCTTACTTCCGATAATTAGTAAACTTATTTGGAAGAAATATATACAGCCTGTCTAGATTAGTTTCAGTTTATATCGGTAGTGTAAATTTTTCCTTATTATTATTCAGTATAAGGGTAGTAGAGTAGGTTTTCGAAATGTCACATAAAGCCACGAATATGCAAGTGTAAAACAGTTTCGGGGGGACGTATTTTTCTTCCCAAATTTAAATTCCCTCCAGTGTCCTGAATTAATAAGCAGTGGTAGTTAGGACCTTTTTCCCCCCTTCAGGGGGAAAAACGGGCCCCTCCCATATTCTAAACTACCTGCCCTTCAGGCACTTAATATTTGTAAACATATAATTTCAGATTTTGCTAGGTCGGTTTTGACCTGGATATACCCTTCGTCTCTTTCCCTACAGTACAATAGAGCCGTTACAGAGTAATCTCAAATGGTAAAAAATGTTGATAGTAAAAATTAGTATATGAAGTGTGCATATCACTAATGTTTTGGTTAAGTTATGAATTTAGTAGTTGAATGTGTGTAATAATTAGTATTATGTATGATGAATAAGTGGGTATGAATGTGTGATGAGAAACTAAGGACAGTGTATTTTGGTTGTTACGATGAGTTCAATTTATTGAATATAGTTAAAATATATAGTTCCGTATTATTAATCTAAACGCAAGGCCAATGTTTACATATTCAGTTGTTTGCTCATGTTTACAACGCCATAGCGGTAGAATACCGTAACTAATCATCTGGTTCGTGTGACGTCATCGCACAACTTAGTGAATTAGAATAGTAGGTTTTGGCCCTTTATTTTGAAATTATAAGCATCGAATGTAGTTTCTATTCAAAATAAATACATATTCGTAGAGAACAGTCTTTCCCCCTTTCTGTCATAAAGTTTGCAATTTTTCGATTCCAATTATCTGATGAAATATCCAAAAGAATAAAGAACACCTATTTTACTAAATAATATAAATTCACATGTTGTTTCTTTCTGTCAACTTTTCATTATAAAACTCGCCTTTCTATAACTACAGAAGAGGCCATTGTTGATTTTATCAAATCAGAAATAGAATAATCCTTAATATCTATACTCTCAGTAAACGTATTTACACTTTTGTTTAAAATAACGAAGTGAATATAACCTGGAACGAGTGAAGAGGTTCGTAGTTCGAAAAAATGTCTCAGTTGAGAGTCTAAGAGTAGGAATTTTAGTAGTTTTATTGTATATTGTGTAATGTACTGTATGAGTGGCTTGGGTAAAAATAAAGAATAAGGTGTCCATAATATAGTGCGTCGGTTGATTAAATGAAATACATATATGAATAAGTGTAGTAATATAATAATAATATATATATGATTATAATGAAACATGAATAAGTTGAGGAGACTCCTAAGTGAAAATGCATTAGCCCAGTGTTCGTTACGTACGTATTAATAATATGAATACAGTTAATGATACCCTATCCTTCGACTCTTAACCTCATACGTTTGTTCGATCTAATTGGTGGAACGATTATGTGGAAGTTGAAGTTATGTTTGCTTCGTGATCATGCTACTTTATAGTTTAGTCAATATCCTACTATCTGAGAGTGGAAAGCAACATCATATAAACATCAGTCCCAGATATTCGCGGAATTATTACAAAAAAAAAAAAAAAAAAAAAAAAAACTAAAAGTTAGACCACCAAGATTTATAATTTGATCAGTGGCATTTTCCATATCCATTTACTGTTGATGATTTTTTTTCGTCGCATTGGTTATATCGTTTCTGTACAATGTTCACAGAGTAAATAGACCTAACAGAAATCAAATTTTACTGAAATAGCCTCAAAATTATTCAAGTTCTCGTATCCGAGGTGTCGAACCTATTTTCCCTTGGAGTCTATCTTTTCTTTTCTTAGTTTTGAAAACTAGAAAGTTATAGAAATTAATGACACCTTCAAGGCTTAGCGAACCTTGCGAACGGGTACGCCACTGGTGAGATTTTGGCGGGAAAATCACCAGTACGCTATTAAGTTTATTTATTTATTTATTTATTTTTATTTTGGCAACTTATAAGTTAGGGACTTCTTAGCTATCCCTCTTACTATAGTTTCATTACTGTTCTGATTTCTTAGTTTCTGAGAAGGTTGGATGAGTTTTTTTTTCTTAGAAATTTCCAAATTATGATCCATCCTAGCTTTCCGGGAGATCCCGGGGCTTCCCAGAATTCAACCGGATTTCAGCGAGTAGTGAAATTCCCTTAAAGCCATTGTCTTTGTGGAAATTTCATTTAGGACACGGACTAGTTGTAGGCTGGGAAGTATATGTTGAGTCTATGTATTTGATTAGACCACCTTTTTCGGTGTACATGAAGATTTTGGCTATGAGTCGTTAAATATTGAAATCCGACCACTCATCTGTGTAGTGGTAGTACTTTCGTTTTCTTCTACTTTTCTTGCTGTCATTACTTCATCTTGTCTCTCTCTCTTAGCCTTCGAGTTTTTTTTAATTTTTGAAGCTTCCCCCCCTAGTTTCTGAAGCTCATAAATATATAATCAACTATACTATTGATTTTGACAAAATGTACTAACTGAGACTTCGAAGGGTATAATTCATGGAGGTACTCCGTTTTCTAAAACAACATCGAACCGTTTATTGTAATTCTCAATCGATTACAGGAGTGACTGCTGGGAGGGTACATTATCGTTTCTGATTTTCAATAGTTTGATTATTTTCTGCTGATTAGGCAATACTCTAAGTGGTTGCCTATTATAATTTCGTTTTAATTGACTTTATTTTTGCATGTAGTGTACATTTTTGTAGTTTGGGCCCACTAATTTTAACAATCTTTGATTTTTTCTTCTTTGTACATGCATGTGTATATATGTCCATCTTGCCTGTTATGTTACGTGCCTGCATAATTTGTTCTGAATACATACATAATATCTATTAACATTGGAATATTAAATATCATTCTATACGCGGATACTAATGAAAATTTTATTTTGTCGGAATTTCTTGTAAAGTTTGCAACCTATTTGGAAAAAATGTGTTTTGTCAGGGTCATGTGAGCCAAAGAGAGAAATGTGAATGTTTAGTGAATATTGACATGAATATATGTGGGTATGTATGTATGTATATGTATGTATGTATATGAAATATATTTATCGACGATAATATAATTATTGAATTTTAAGTAATAATGAATATAATAAGTAGTTATATGGAATATATTAATGAATATATTTAGTATGGGCTCGGTATCTACCCTTGACGTCTTAGGTTGCCATAGTTTTCGGACACCCGATATTAATGTAGTTTGCTGTGGATTGCCGCGTTATGTAGAATTGATAATCTGTGGTAAATGTATTAATATGCATGTGTGTTTTGACTAATCTCACTGTAAATTGAATCTGCATGTAACTGAAATTCAAATGGCAGGTCGTAGCTAAAATCTTTTTAAACTTCGATTCGATGATATTATAGTTTTCTTTCCTGTGACTTACGAACTTCGAAATTTTGAAAGTGTGCCCCAAATCCTCCCGGTACGTCTTAAAAGTGAAACTATTGAATGTTACCAGCGTGTGCGAATCTCCACGAACTTCACGGAATAAATTTGTTTTGGTGCAACAAAATGTTGACATGAATTATCTGATATGTTAAGTTAGTATGAGAGACCCAGGATTGGTCCGAGGACTTAGTTCATTAAAATAGTTTACCTTGAAAGATATGATCCCTATGTTTGGGGATGAGAAGTTGAACTTCGAAATTTAGTGATCTTAACATTTATATGATAAAAATAAAAATATGAACTGAAAGTTTCGTATAATAGACGTCGAGTGATGCAATAATATATATATATATATATATATATATATATATATATATATATATATATATATATATATATATATATAATTAGTTAGTTAGTTAGAGACCACGGAAGATAAATATGGACGCTTTGATTAGTGCAAGTGAGTCTCGTTACATAAATTAAAGTTAGTTATTTGAGACAGGACTCAAATGTTGAACCAATTTGGCTTAAAAAGAACCAAACTCATCGAAGATTATTTTTTTTGAACATTTTTTTTAATTACCCAACGTTCTAAAATGGTCAACGAAAGATTTTTTTAAATTTTTCTATCATTTCACGAAAATTTAAGTATGTTGACACCCTATTGTCAATACTTGTAGTACCATTATGTTTTTTTTATTCATTCTTCTTTTGCTTTCAATGTATTTAAATTCATTGATGTGTGAGCATATAATGTAGTATTCCAGACTATCCTATCTATGTGAATATTGATGGCGATTTTTTTCTCTAACCTATGTACTTATTACCCTCCTGTGTTCTGCTAAATTAATTTTTTTTATAGATGTAATAAACTGTTTTGTGAATCGTAGTTAGGTTAGTTTAATTTAAATATACAAATCCTATACGCTGTCCTGTATGAGTGTGTGTGTGGCTGGACATTAGATTTAGTTTGAATTGAAACATTTGTGTTTACCTATATGTAGACTTGCTGATTAATGGTAGTCAATGGCTGCAATCCATTACTAATACATACTGATGAAAACACTGATTCTATCTGAAATGGCTCTATGAGAGGAGCGAAGAGAACAAGAGAAGCCGGAACTAACCATTGTTTATTAATATTTTAGAATATTGAATCTTCAGAGACCAATTAAATATGTTTTTTTTCCTGCGACCAGTTTAACAGTACAATCGATCTCAGAATTCAAACCTCAAGTGTTGAATTAACTTCGAACAGTTTTGAAATGATAATATAAACTTTCTCATTGATTTCGGCGCTAGCCTGGGGTGACCCCAAAAAAAGTGGTCATCTTGGTGCTGGGTCCGGTGTGTGTGAATTGACATGTGGCTATTTCGACCATCGAATACCAAATCATTACTGAATAATCCTTAAAACCGATTTCAATTCGACAACTCTTAACTTCCTTTTACCATATCCCCTAAATTAACCAATAACAGATTTCCTCTTTCCTCCATCTTCTTACTCTCCCTCTTTTCCCTTCTTCCTGTTTTCTTCACCTCGTTCTTCTTCTTTTCTTTCTTCTTTTCAAAAATAAAAAAAAACTGAAAAAGGGAGTCGTGACTGGGAACTCAAGTTAAAATAAACACGGTCATATATTTATTACATTTTATTTCTCTTCGGAAGTCCGATAATAAGAATTCTTTTATTTAGATAAAATCTAGAATACTCTAAATTAATAAGATAATGATATATCATCCCCACAAGGGGTGAAAGGTTCCCATTCATGAGTTGATCTTGGGTTTACATTCTATCCATATGCAGTACATAAAATACAATACACACTACCTACTTCTTTTTTCTTTTTCAAGTTATTCTCCTACCTGTGTGTTTGAGCAACTTGTTTGCTGATACGTTTTTAGTTGCCACGTAATCATACTCTCCGTTAAACTCGGCGTGGACTGCTTTGAAACATGTGGAAAATTTTTAAAAAACCGTCAAACATTAGAAAGTACAAGTGTATCGTTTTTCCATTCTCTTGTCAACACAAATAACGTTATCTATAGAAGTTTTTATTTGTAAAAACTGTTGGGTAAATCATTACGTAAGAGTTGCAAAAATGCCTGAAAATTAACTCGAGCCGTGCACAGTAGTAGTTACAACGATATTGTATATCTGACATCTGTAAATTACGTTCATTTCTAATTGTAGCTATTTTGGGTAACGGTGCTTAAAAGTGCACAATATGTTATGAAGAAGAAGAAGAAAAATGTAGAATATATGTTGAGATAGATTGATATTCATGTAATGGTAGTGGTTATAACTAGAGATAATTGTTTGTTTCGTGTTGCTATGCCAACAGAAAAAAATATTATTCATGGAGTTTTGAGAATAAAGTAAGTTGTTCTATATTTTTGACGAGCCTATTTTCCAAGGTATGCAATTGTTAGTTTTGCAATTAAGTGTATAAATTAAGGTACTGAATCGTGTTGACTTACTCGAACTGTGGGCAAATATATGTAACAAAAGGAATCATAAATAACGTTACATAGTTTTTACGAAATCCAAGAAACACATTCAGAAGCCAATGTGTTCAATATAAATTTTTAGTCAAATATTTCAACTCGTATACTTTAAGAAATTTGACATTTATCCCTATACGTACTTGAAATACATGCAAGAAGAATTTGATAAAAACAATGCCATTATTTCCCAAGTATAATTGGAACTATTTTCAACGAATTAAAAAAATTAAATTAAGGAATTCTTTATGTTTGTGTGCATATGTGTATGTTATTTGAGAATTTTTCAATTTTGAGCCCCCCATTCGATAAAGCATCAAAAACCATCTCAAAGAAGTAATGAAATATTTCGCGTCACTCTTTCCGTTCCCGAGAAATTGGCCTAAACAAGTGCCGATTTCAGGAGACTTAAAGAGCCATATTTCAAGAACCGTAAATGATAGAGAGAAAATATATTGTTAATAGATTGATCAATATCTAAGAGAACGGTGAACATTTTGGTACCAAATAGTAATCGGTGGCCACTAATTAAATCTGCATTTCCAGTATATATATGGGGATAACGAATGACAGGTCAATATATATAATTCAGTAGATTCCCTAATACGCAGGTTTCAAATATGTAAGCGTATCATCTATGGAATTTAATGAAATAAGGTTAATATGTAATTTCATATAAATTTCTTAAAAAAATTAAGTTCGTTCTGGCAATGGTTTTTGGGCATTTTCAACTGGTTTGTGTCTAATTTGATTGCCCTACATATTGAGTATTTACTGCTTAAAGACGCTATTGACACTTCTACGGCAAGACTAAGTAGCACTGTGTTATTAACATTCGAAGAATTGAGTCTGAGATTTTTTTGTTAAAAAGGGATGAAAGTAATAATTCGTTTCAAATTTTTAAAATTCCTTTCCCAAAAACTGATTTTCTAAACTAACATTTGACTAAGATTAAGATTTCTAGAAAAAGAGGAAAATGAGTCAAATTTATGTATTGACTTTGCTTCTCGCTCTTATCCAGCTACAGCTTTTGTTGAATTTTTAGTAAACACGTTTTCCATTTGCAGCATTGAAGAAAACTAAACAAATTTATGTCTACATTCTAGATTTTTCCGACTTCACCTTATGAATTACCAAATGAAATGAGTAACTATCTTCCTTATTTCTATAATAAGGAAGATAACAATTTATTCGCCTTTGAGTTGGAATTGTTTCAAACGGTGAGCACAGCTTCTGTTAGAGAGCTTGCAGTAACTCAGCGACACTGCATTGTTAGAGATGAAGTCACATTGGATGTGAGCAGTATATATTCCTATGTAGCCTGTAAAATCCAATGTAAATATGAAGACATCATAAAAGTATGTGCTTGTTACTTGCCAGGATATTATGATTCAGGTAAAATTAATAAGAATTTCTTCACAATTAGACAATACATGTACAATGTAAAATATTTAAAACGTATATTGTCGCTTTTATATTGTATCTACTATTATTTCATTATTTGTTGCTAGACATAAAATGATGATAAAATTTTATACGATTATTGCATAAATATATTTGGTGAAATTCGGCTAACTAACCTTCGACTAACTATACAATATAGTATAGCCACTATATAGTCGTTTATACTTCCAATGTCATACTCATAGTCAGTATTTCTGAACGTTAATGGAGAAGCCCATATTTCTAAATTATAGAACTTTGCCTGTGCTTTCACATAAATGAAACAAAATAATGTATATGTGTTTTTTTTTCACCAAAGTAAAAAACAAAGCCAATGACGATCTACGTACAAGAAAAAAAGTAATTTAAAACCTATTATGAGGTAAAAGTAAATGTAATATTTATTGATATGGAATCTAAATGAGAGATGAGAAACATTCTTAGATAGAATTGTTTATATTCCAAAATTGTGTCAGTCAGTCTACTCAAGAGCCTAAAATAATTTAGACTCTTTAGATAAAATGTAACGTTATGTACGCAAAATCATGAAGTGAATTATGTTCAATTATCTAAATTTCTTTTATCTATCAAAATCATATAATATTAAAGATCAATAATAATATTAAATATCAAGATAATATAACGTGAGCTTTGATTATTCATATTTTGTCTAATTTTTATTTTAGGGGAATATAAAGAGTGTACAATAAATGGAATAATGTGCTACGCAAAGCAATTGGGTATGTATATATCCAATGCATACACAACATATTTAGCTTTCTGCCATTGTTTGCAATATGCAAAATATTGGAATCCGAAACAAGAAAAATTTTAATCTGATATTATTTCCGTTTACTTTTATTTGTCAATCAATTTATTGAATACTTTTCACATTGTGATACCTTTTACATTTTTTTATGTAACAATATTATTTATTTACATTGTTGTAAATATAATTTTTAAAGACGTATATATTTTATATAACAACGGAAGCATCTACATGCATAATCAGTACAACAAAAATATTGAAATCGAAATGAAATCCTCTGAAAGATGAGAAAAAATACAATAAAAGAACACTTGCATCCGTAGAAGAACGAAACTAATAGAAAGGTAGAAATCAAATGACATATTCGTTCATGCTTCACTCAGACTATATTCCCTTTAACATGCTGACCTTGGAAACAAATTGTAAATAGAAAATTACTTTTAGAAAGGGGGGGATAAGGACGTCATATAAACCAACCAACAGGAAATTACATTTAGCACCAGCAGCTACAAAACCTTTTCCTGTCATCTCAAATATATTTAAAATCTTTACAATATCAAGCAATTAGATTCTGATTACGTTCTTCTACAAAGACAATTCTTCTCAGAGTATAAACACCTCATCCAGTTCCTTGCCAGGTGGTAAAGTGCCAAGGACCGACGAGACGTTACCACGTTGGATAGAAACGGATATGCGCTGTATTAGATAGGATGTGGAGCGAACTTCGCCGGAAACACAAGAAATGCGTCTTCCTACCTCCCTAATGAATTCTAGACTTCTTGCACCCCAAGCACCACTTGTTTCAATAGCGATCGGAGTGAAAACAAACTTTTCGAGAAGGTTGTTGTATTTTCTTTGCTTTTCAGCTTCTCTGCGATTAGCAACAGCTCCAGCGTTCATTACTGACAGAGGGAGACTTGAATGAGCGTATGTATCAGCGCATGTGAAGTCCCACAATAAACATTTACCTCTCATCCATGGAATCAGTGTCATCCCATCCGGTCGCTTTCCATCCAAACGACAGCAACCAGAAGGTTCCCGTATTGAAGGAAATCCAGCTGTGTTGAGGGCTCGTAGTATTATATCATTTACCGAGGAATGTCGGGCGAATCTACCAGCGCTCTTCATGCATGAAAGGCCATGCAGGCCACGTTGGTTAACCTCATCCCCACAAGCTGGACAGCGATGAGGCTCACAAACTGCTAAGCCTAAACGTAAGGCTGCAGCAATTCGAAAGCTTTCATTTGACAAATGAAGGCCTAAAGGCGGAGAAGGTATCGCCATCAACCATGCACCCGCTTCGGGAGACGAGGCAGCAAGAAGCCTGGCTTTATCTTCTGGAACAAGAACAGATTGTAACAAATGATGATGTAATTGACATGCAATTGGTGTATACCAAGATGACTGATAACACTTTTTGTTAATCTCCGGAAGGCTTGTATCTGCTAAGTTTGCCCACTTATTAGAACCTTCTTGAACTGAACCATCTGGGTCCAAACAATAACCCTGTGGAAGGAGAGCTTCGATTAAACGCAGAGATCCGTGGTATGACGCTAAGAATGTAGGAATCGCCATATCCACAGCTCGTCGAATACCAAGACCGCCCAAACCAACAGGTAAACATGCTTGTATCCAAGAGTTGTCATTTAAGAAGCAGTTCAGAATTGATTCAAGGCCAGTTTTTAGGACAGTATCATATTTTTGCAGCAAAGAACTCTCATGCCAAGATGGAAAGCATCGTAAAAAATAGGTTAGGCGAGGGATTGATAAAGATGCTCGTAAAAGGAAAAAGGCGGAATGGGCTGAAATTGAGGGAAGTCGAGACAAGAACAATTCTAAAGTAGATATTTTATTCAATAGCACGTTAGTGAGTGCTTCCGACGTGAGAGCAGCACCTAGAAGACATGCATTCTGGATTGTTAGAGGGCGTATGCCTGGTGCAGCCTCATTAAATCTTCTAAAGATTTCGTCGAATGCGGTTTCATCTGTTCCAAGACAACCCACCTCGCATTTAGAAAAGTTAAGACGCAAGCCAAGAAGTGATGCCTTCTTATTTATTTCTATTAAAGATGAAAGAACTATCTCGGGGTCACCACCAATTGTTCCATCGTCTAAGTACCAAATGTTTAATTCGGTATTCAGTGATTTAACTAAAGAGTGAATGGTAATAGCGAAAAGTGCTGGGCCCAGGGGATCACCTTGTTGTACACCTCTCTGAGAAGAAATAGTGTTTCCGTTGAAAAACAGATCACTTGGTTGAACATAACATTGATAAACATATGGATAAATTGAAGGAAAATTATTCATCACTGCGGCAAGCATAGTATCCCGGCGAAGCTCATTAAATGCGTTACGAAAATCCAATTTTACAATCGCCTTAGTAGCACTGTGAGTAGAAGAGAAATAAACTCGGGCTGCGTGAACAGCTGCCTCGGCACCATTAGGAACACAAACACCAAGCTGATGGGGGGATAAAAAGTTCTTAACTGGCTCACGTATTCTAAAGCATACAATTTTTGCAGATATTCTGCGCCAAACATTCCCAACCGCTATTGGCCGAATACCACCATCCTTTTTTCTTAGCGCTGTAAGTTTGGCGCCGAAGAACAGTGGGCGAACTTCCGTTGGTACTTTTCCAGAAATGATTAAATTAAATAGATCACATAAGGATTTTAGCAGTTTTTCCTTCGATTCCAGTATTTGTCAAGAAAGAAGGTCTTTAAGAATTGAAGGACGAAGCCCATCTAGACCTCCCGCGCTGCCTGACAGAAAGGAGTTAATTGCTTTTTGAACCTCCATAATCGAAACTCCTTGAAAAGTGTGTTGACCATCAGGAAGATCCGGCGCAATGAAATTGCCAGGGTGGGCAGGATGTTTTTCCAACAGGGTCTCCAGTACAGAGGTATCCGGAGTCGCAACCGTATCATCAGAAATTAAAAGACGTGCTGCTCCACGGATGTCACCATCGGCAAGTTTATTCTCTACAACCTTCAAATTAGAAAATTTGTGGTATAATCGAGGTTTGTTCATCTTAGTTGAAGGCCAGGTTAAGGCGTCATGGCCAATATTACACCAGAGGCGAACTCGCTGCTTCACCCAAGTAGTTAGATTCTTAACTTTATCTGATTGTTTGGGAGCACTTAAAGCAACAAATGGAAACAGGCAAAGGTTGATCCAGTCTTTTGCATCATTTGAAGTTGCTATATGGTTTAACAGCTCTGCGAGTGCGTCAGCCACCGTTGCACGAGCACCTCTTGGAACACGTCTTAATATCTGTGTCGAGCACCTTAGTGATAGTAATATCTTGCCCAGGTTAGAAATCGTCAAATCTTTCGTGTTAATACTGCTGTTAGTGTCGGCAGCATTTGCAGTTTTACTCTGAAGGCAGGCATTAAAAGTGACATCAGAGCAAACATCATCATCACGCACAACCCGATGTTTCTTACCAATATGTATAGATAAACCTCTGGCACTCACATAATGCTTTCCGCAATGAGGACAAGGCAATACATTAGCACTTTTAGAAACATCAAAGGAACAGCTACCATTGTTAGCACTTGACACTGAATCACTGATTGTAAAAGCTGGTGTCTTTCCAGCTTGTGAAGCACATCCGTCACTTGATGATTCCATTAATTTAATTTATTACATAGATTTGTTTCAATTATATAAATTTTAATTAACTTATAATGGCAATGTTTTAAAAATTCAACCGTTAATTTTGTATTCATTGTTGGACGATGCATAAGTTTGCTTCTGTTCTTAAAACCAAATCAGTTTTTGGTAATTTTAGCACTATTTCCGAACCGATTTGAAAACGGATTTCACCGCTTTCTTCTCCCAAGCTTCATGTTCACATTGCACACAGATATCTTTCACTATCACAAGTTTATCTATTGCTCCACACCGTAAAACCCTCAGAGCTCGTCAACGGCTTAATGAACGATTTCAACAATACAACAATATATATCCTTTTATCAATATATATTGTGTTGTTGAACAACAAATGAAACAATTGCCTTTTACATTGTTTCAGAAATTCTCAAATTAATTGTTAAGCTATAACATTATTAAGTTATATATTTTGTTTTTTAATTCAAATTTCTTCCTTTTAATATTTTGAAGTACAAAATGGAATCATTAACACTAAGGAAAATAAGCAGTTCAAACTTTGTTCTCTTTTTTTTAATCACGTAATATTAATAATTCTAGACTGCTCGGGAGGAACAGTATAAATCAGAAATTGGCCAAAGTGAGATAAGGCAAACTTTGAGATCTACGTATCATGCTCCACCCCCCCCTTAACTTGGTATAATTCAATTCTACACTTGCGTGAAATAATCATGTCCGGGTACTGTTAGAATAAGGAATTCATACTTATGGTTGGTAAAATAAAAAATCGTCTCCTGAGAACCTGTTGTTTTTTACTAATGCCGCTTCTCCCGTGCAGTCTAGAAATCTTGAAAGTAAGTACTAATATCAATTTTTGAAATTTTCAGAATAGTCATTTTGATCATTTAGTTGTTATAATATACTAATATTAAATACCCTTCTTCTGCATTTTAAACTATGTAAGTAGATAATCATGTTGTGTATGTATTATTTCCAGCACTATATATAATTTCAAAGTCTTGCAATTGCCTTCCAACTTGTGACTATACCAACGTACGTTCATCTGCATTTTTTGTAGATAAGTAAGTAATAATAACTTGTGTTACATAGCTTTATTCTACGTTTTTAAATTATATTTTATTAGTATAATTATTAAAATACAGTAAATTATTTCCTGATTTTAGAATTTCATCTTGGGTCTAGTTATATATTTATATAGTATTAAGAAAGTTTGAGCTATTGTTTAATAAATCGCTAATAATACTTAAAAATATTCTTATATGAACACTCATGTCCAAAATGATTGTCACATATTAATTTTCTTCTTGTAAAAATACAATTTGATGATGATTTTGCAGTGTACTTTTAATACTATCTGTATAATCGGGAAACGTATATTTGCGGTAAGTTTCTTAGGAAAATAATTATAAATACCAAAATTAGAATGAGTAAAACAAAATGTTGCTAAATGGACAATAAAATTTTATTTTCGGTTTATTGTTCCTATTTACTGTTCTTTTCACTTGAAATTTGCCACATACACATCTTTCCCGATTATACAGACACTAGCTTTATAAGAAATACCGGCCTAATTAGTTATCAAATTATATTCCTACAACAACATATTTATAGACATACGACAATAATTTTGGATATGAATGTACATAGTCAACTTGCTACAGCAATATATGTTTTGCAAATTAAACTAAATAATATTTTAAAATTTGAAATATCAATTAAATGAGAATCAATTGTACTATAAGAAACATCCACATGCGAATAATTTAAAATTCTAATAGTTACTAGAAACACTTCCATGTCTCAAACACTCCCCTATATAGAGGGTGTCTCAAAGGTCCCCTAACATAGGATAACTCTGTTAATATCAAACACACAACAACATGTAACAGGGGGAAACCGTCTCCAAATATGATTTTTTCAATCTAAAGTGAAGGAGTTTTTAGATCAGACGAGCCGTTTTGGCTGCACACTCCTCATGCGTTAAATATTAAATGAAAATGAAACGTTGCCATTTACCTGAACCTACAACATGAGTGAAAACTTACTGTTTGAAATGGGTACTGGGCATTGACACGTTAGCGTAAAAAACAGTAATTTCAACTAGTTAAAAAAGGTTTTGTTACATAAAAGAAAATACCTGCTCTTAAAGGAACTTTTTGCGCTGAATTCGAATATGCACTCGGTTTTCCTCCATCACGTACGATTTTCCCGTAACAGAGGGATTTTCGGGAAAATCCCTCAAAAATTTCCCTTTTCGTTTATTTTACACCCCAACATCTTGTCCCCTTCCATATACTAACATAGAAATTATACCTAAGTATACTTTGATTCATATTTAACAAACCCTCCAAGTTTCGTAATAATCGCTTTATTCTTTCTAGAGAAATAAATATGTTTGTATGTATACTGTGTGTACTGTTTATTGCACCTTATAGTAATGCTTTCAGATCTCTTAAGTTGAGGTAAAACGTTTTGCTTTATTACCACAAACACATATATACAATATAATACAATATAATTTACAAGTGTGACAATTTACAATAAACAATAATACAAATGTACCAAAAGGTCATGAAAAGACAATCAAAACTATCACAATATATGAAACTTCCATTGGGTTACAAAAACGTACACTACTTCCTTCTTTTGTAAGAAATGTTGCATTCTCTAACAAGACCCCAACAATAGTCCCCCATCATTGAAGGATCCCATCGTCCCTGGTACCTTTTCTCCATTGCCATTATATCTTGGTGGAATCTTTCCCCCTGTTCGTCGCTGAGAGCACCTATGTTAGCAGGAAAGAAGCTGAGGTGGGAGTGCAAAAAGTGGATTTTTAAAGACATCCTACAACCCAACTCTTTGTATTTCTGTATCATGTCCTGTACGATTTCTGTGTAACTCTCAGCTTTGTTATTGCCCAGAAAGTTGCGCACAACACACTTAAATGCTGTCCAGACAGCTAGCTCAGCACTGTTTAACTTGCTGTCAAAGCTATCATCAAGCATTAATTTCCTAATTTGGGGACCAATAAACACTCCCGCTGAAATCGTAGCATCATTCAGGTTAGGGAACTTATCTCGCAAATACTTGAAACCTTCACCAGATGTGTCCATGGCTTTGACAAAGGTTTTCATAACTCCTAACTTGATATGAAGTGGCGGTAGTAATATCTTATTAGGATCTACCAAAGGAGCGTATTTGACGTTGCATTGTCCAGGTACGTAATTCACTCTAGGTTCCTATTCCTTCACTTCATAATGTTTGTCATCAGCTCGGCTATCCCATAAACATAAAAAACATTGGTACTTCGTGTAACCGCACTGCAGTCCTAATAAAATACCAACTACCTTGAGATCACAACATATTTGCCAACAATGGTCCTTGTAATTTATAAGATTTAGCAAAGTTGACATGTTGTCATAGGATTCCTTAATCTTCACTGAGTGCGCAAGTAGTATAGAAGGATTTTTATTTCCATAATGTAAAAGGACAGCTTTAAGGCTGACCTTTGACGCGTCAATAAATAACCTCCATTCTTCTGGAACGTAAGGAATTCCTAGCTCCGCCATCAACCCATTTATATCCGTACATACGCACACATTATCTTGCATTGAGAAATAGCTTGAAAATTGAACATGCCTTTTCCTGTACACTGATATGTTCGTTTCTGCATACAATAAGTTCCACTGCTGGAGCCTTTATGCCAGAAGTTCCGCCTCTTGTTTTGTCAGGTGCAAATCACGGACTAGGTCATTAAGTTCACATTGTCGGATGAAATGTGGCTCGCGAACACAGTCAGGGATGAACGTTGGATCCTTGGATGTACATGTTGATGTCGATGGTTCATCAAGGTCATGATCATCATCAGAGTCTTTTGGCCATATCTCTTCCCAGTTGGTAGGGGGCTCGGGAAGTGGAAGTTCATCCCCGTGCGGAATAGGTCTAATTGCGGATTTAACGTTGGGATAACTTATTGTGTATTTGCTTTTTTTAGAATTTCCCTTAACTACTGTGAGACAAAAATAACAATCATCCAGATGGTTGGTGGGTTCTCTCCACACCATTGGTACAGCAAATTTCATGAACCTCCGTTTCCCTTTGGCCCATGCAAGTAAAGTGACGTAGCACGACGCTCAAATTATGTTGGGTGCCCAAGTTTTGTCCTGATCTCCCCCACGACATCCGAAATATATATATAATATGCTAGTTTCACCGATGGCGTAATGGATCTACACTGTTCTTTAACTACAAACTGGCCACACACATAACAAAAGCTATTTGGTGAGTTAACACACGAACGCCGTCCTCTTGTCGCCATTGTACCGATCACAAACTAAACTTCTGGTCTTAGTTGGGTATAATGCCGTTAAGATCAAACATGAAAGCACTCTTAGCAGCAAAGACAACTTTGAAAGTGAAGTAGTGTTAAACCACACGTCAATATAAAAATGTACAAAACTCCCTCACCAGGTGTCAAGAACACAAGAAGGAAAGAAATGCGCGGGGGGAGGGGGAAACGATACCGTAGTGGAAAATTCAGACTGCATTAGTTCATTGTTGTCAACAATGAGTCTGTATTCCATTCTTTCTTTCTTTTGCATTCTGTTACATTTGATAACAAATATTGATAACCATTTCATGAACAAAACGAAAAAACTTGGAGAATTGTATATATATGTATTAAGATATACATATACTGTACGTTTAAAAAAAATATACGTTGGAACTACATTCTACTTTTATACACGTTTCTAATTTACAGAGAGCAATACAAGTGGGTTGTTGACTATTGTAAATATTCATTTTTATGTATGTGTTTGTAGTAATAAAGCAAATCGTTTTTACCCCAACTCAGGAGATCTGAAAACATTACTATCAGGTGCAATAAACAGTGCACACAGTATACATACAAGTATATTTATTTCTATGGAAAGAAAAAAGCGATTTTTACGAAACTTTTAGGGTTTATTAAATATAAATCAAGGTATACTTAGGTATAATTTCTATGTTACTATATGTAAGGGGACAGGAGCTAAGGGAATAAAATATCTGAAAAAGTGAAATTTTTGAGGGAATTTCCCGAAAATCCCTCTGTTACGGGAAAACTGTACGTGATGGAGAGAAGCCGAGTGCATATTCGAATTCAGCGCAAAAAGTTCCTTTGAGATCAGGTGATTTTTCTCATGTAACAAACAAAAAGTTTAAATTTGTTAACTAGTGTTATTTATGTTGTGGGTTCAGGCAAATGGCAACGTTGAATTTTCATTTAACATTAGGTGTATTAAGGGTGTACACTCCAAACCGCAAAATATCATATCTGCAGACTGTTTCCCCTTCTACATTTTGCTGTAACTCTGATAATAACAAAGTTACCCTATGTCAAAGTACTTTTGAGACAACCTATATATATATGTTTAAAGCAAACTAATAGCTAACTAAAATTAAGAAAATGAAATATCTTGCTACTACATTAACTTCTTTATTCGCCGAATATAATATTGCGATCATCATTGCGAGCTTGCATCTGTAATAGATTGAACTCTTTTTTTTAGTAAGAATATCAACTTATTTCATATAAAGTAAGTTGAATAACGTGTGGGTTTCTTAGCAAAATGGCTCAAGTCAGAGTTTAATTGCTAAACATATATTACAAGCTCATGTAAGAGAGTCTAAGACATATAAAAATACTCTAAACATTAAACAAACTTTCTTATTTTGGAGACATCAATGAAATCTAAGTTTTTAATGCTAGAGGACAACTTCTTAATAAAGTAGTTCATACAATAGTACCATATTAGAGATCACTGCACAGCTGATTTGAGAATCGTCGTAAGTCAGCCTTATGCCGAAAACGAGTTTGCGTCCAGCGTTCATTCTTTAAGGGTTGCTACACCGTTGGGTTGTGATATGTCAGAAGTCGGGCTAATACATTGATATGCGACATTGTCGGGATATGCAACAAGTGTTCCTGAGTTTAGAAACGTCACAAATCATTGACTTACCGTATTGTTGACATTATTGACTTATAACGTTTCTCAAACCAGGGATTTATTTGAAAATTTAGTGGTTGCATTAGGTTCCATCATATTAATACAAATATTGTATTGTTACAGATTATTAACAAATTTTAAACGGTTAAATTAAAATAAATTATTGTAGAAAGATTAAGAATAACAATTTCTTTAAAATTCCAAATATATATTCATCAAATAATTTTACATAAAATTTTATTTATTTAGTTTAAGATCTTCATCGATCAATAAAGATTTTTGTGACTTAAATTAAAGTAAGAAATAGAAAAGCCGCTGGCTAGGTAGTCAATTTATTCATACAATTATTGAAGAAGAAACTTTATCAGAGAGAGCTTTTCGATAATTCACAAAAATTACAATGTAAAATTCGAAGAAAGGAACGAAGAATGTATTCGTGGTACTAAGTAGGCATAAAGTTAAAGAGATTTCCTAAATAAAATAAAGTTACAAACCAATATCTAATAAATTGTTCCGTTAATTTACAGATCAAAGTCTCAGAGATACATAACATACATGATGTTTAAGTTTCCCCGGCTTAGATATATTCGAGATATAGTGTTTGGAAAACTGGAACTTCTTGGTAAGGAAATTGTATCTTCTTAAATTATTAATTGTTAAATTTTTTACTATAAATATGTACTTTTGTAAACACTTAAGAAGTAAGCTATTAATGTGATGAGTGTATATTGAATATTATACAAATATTTAAAATTATAAATCATATACTTTGCTTAATTTCATGCTGATGTTTAGCTATGGAAACACCATAGTTGATTCTCCTTTCGTTTCATTTCAGTTTCTTTCGGAGGCATTTGTACTCTGTTCTTCGGAGGAAGCTTCTTATCAATTGTAGAAATAGTGTATTTCTGTATCTGTGGCTGCATTGGATCTCTCAGATCACTGTTTCGAAGAAAAACAACTTTCAGAATATCCAACACTGTGCAAAAGATAAGACAGAAAGCGTATGGCTTTCAAAATAGGATTGGAGTCGCTAGTGGAGAACGAATAAGCTATCAAATACGGCAAGTATCATATGAGAATTGTAGATTTCAAGAGTACTTTTGAGAGAGAAATTTTAGGGAATATAATAATATTAATAAAAATTATTTTCTCAACACCACCTGTGAGTAACAACCTAATTTCACAGATTTTACGGATATTGTTTCCTAATTATCTCAGTTTTAGCTTCATAATCATAGCAGTAATGACCATGCTGTTATCTTTTGAAACTCCTGCTGCCATATCATCCCATGTAGCTCCTATGATTCTATATCTGACTCAATTACATTAGGGGTACATAGCTAAAAGTTCGTAGCAAATCCCACTGTAGATAAACATGTATATAATTCAATAGTCATTAATTAAATTACTGACAACATTTAGCCATCACAGTTCTTGACTTCCCTATTTGACACTTCCAGAAGACTTATTTTACTGCGTGATACATTATTATTATTATTATTATTATTATTATTATTATTATTATTATTATTATTATTATTATTAGTCGTCGTCGTAGTAGTAGTAGTTGTAACTCTTCTTCCTAGGAATTTCTTTTAGAAGTAATATTAATATTATTAATTTAGACCAACTCTTCACAAGACTCTCTTGCTATACTTATTATTCGTTTTTATTTATCAATGGTAATAACTGCTTCGTATACTGTTGATTATTGAAACATGTAATAAATCATATTGCTTCTCTCTCTACTTAAATGTTATTTTATTTTTCACTTTTAAATAATGGTTGAGCAGCTTTACCCGTAAATTTGATATAAATATTAATTAAGCCAAATCACTCTCATATTTATTGGAAAATATCAACTAACTTTGTATTTTATTAACAGTTTGGCTACACTTCATAAACAAAACACAACCAGGACAAGGAATATTATTTTTCAAAATTACACACTTCGACAAATAATAAAAGACTGTCTCTCTCACTCTTCATTAGATGGGGTGAAATATATTGGTGAATCATCAACTTGGATTGGCAGGTAACATTTTATACACAGTTAGATAAACGGGTATAGTTCTAGTTTCAACTATCATAAAAGAAAAGGAGATGCCTTTGTTTAAATTTTTATATATACTAATTTTTATATATATTCATATAGATTTTAAAATTGAAAGTATTATTTTTTTTAAAAAAAATACATTTTTTCTTTCTTCAAACGTTCATCTTTCATGAAGTGAAAGTTCAATTCGTCGTAACCTTTATGCAGAATAAACGAGATTTGTATTTCGTTTTGCAAAAACAAGATCATGGAACACGCTTTTAAGGAGTACTGATAGTAAATTCTATCTATCCATGTATCCATATATGTATCTATCTATCCATATATATATATAATATTAATAGTCTGACATTAATTCTTTTCTGAAAGGAGAAAATTTAATTTCATTTATTCTTTTAAAGTGAGCATAGATGTGATGAATGATAAAGTGAAAATTTTACTATACTTTCTTTCTACTATAGAAACAATTTTACTCTCTTGTTTGAAATGTTTGTTCTCATAACTTTCTATCTCGTACACATGATGATTTAAGTGCTAAAGACAAATAATACATGAAAACTGTTCGATAAAATTTGATGTTCTCTCGGTGATGTTCTTAGGGGCTCTTGACTCGGAGTTTGTTCATTAAGGTTGGCACATTTTTAGAACTTCATTCCATTCCACCTCTTTGCCTTCCTACCTGATAAAATTTTAATATATATATATATATATATATATATATATATATATATATATATATATATATATATATATATATATATCGGGTGTTCTAAAAGTGGCTGCTACGGACCATAGAGCAATATTCTACAGGTCAAAATGAAGAGAAATTATTATAAGAAGTTATACCCTCTACGGCCTCCTTCAACAGCTATAGGAAATCAAAATTACAACATGTGGCAATGTCGCAGGATAACTAGAAATCAATAGCGTTGCTCTACGAATGCATCAAGCAGTTACATCGACTTTAACTGCCATCTGGAAAAAAATCGATATAACTATTTGAAGGATTGGTAGATTTACTCTGTTTTTATTTTATCTGCAGCGTTGCCACACAGTGTAATTCGCGTCACCACACGAGGATCCGAAATGTATACAAATATATATATATATATATATATATATATATATATATATATATATGTTTCATTTACTTTGACTTGTAGAAGAGTGCTCTGTGGTCCGTGGGCGTCATTTTTAGAACATCAGATATAGTGTACCTCTTTTTTGGTTTTAACACGGCTCACTATTTCTCGACCACTTTTCTTTCTGATAAATGATTGATGTTATATCATAAATACATTGAAACTGATAGAGAGATTAAGATGATGAAAAATCTACAAATAATTGTCAAAAAATACATATCATTTACTATATAGGAATACACATAATAGAAGTTTCTCTAGAAGTAAGAAATATCGTAAGTTTGCAATATCTCTTATGAACTAATAATGACATTAATTCTTTTCTGAAAGGAGAAAATTTAATTTCATTTATTCTTTTTTAAAGTGAGCATAAATGTGATGAATGATAAAGTGAAAATCTTACTATACTTTCTTTCTACTATAGAAACAATTTTACTCTCTTGTTTGAAATGTTTATTCTCATAACTTTCTATCTCGTACCCATGATGATCTAAGTGCTAAAGACAAATAATACATGAATTGAAAACTGTTCGATAAAATTTGATGTTCTCTCGGTGATGTTCTTAGAGGCTCTTGACTCGGAGTTTGTTCATTATGGCAATTTTGATGAAAATTTCATATACAGAATGGTCAAAAAGTAGGTATACAGACTAGCATCGATGAAGTATGACATTTTACTTTATTAAGGCAACGAATTTATTTGCTTTGGTTTGTTCCAAGGTTAAGGTATAAATGAACATAAATTAAGAAGAGGTAACTAGAAACAGCGTCAATATCTTTATGGATAACAATAAGTAAATGATATAAATGTCACGGACGGTCAGTACGAGACTGTACACTTACTTTTGTGCCACTCTGTTTGTTAATATTGAAAAATAATGGACTCACTTGAAGTATTATTTCAGTGACACACTCCAGAAACTCTTACTGTTGGTGAAGAATTAATGATTTTTAGCCTTAGTTATTATATTGTGACGTAGTTAAGTTAAATGATACTTACATACAGGGTGTCTAAGAAGTTAATTCACAAAGGGTAACGCTGTTATATGAACAAAATGTTAGAACAAAATGTAAGAGGAAAAATCGTAACCAAATATGATGTTTTCAATCTAAAGGAAAGGAAGCTTTTAAATCGGACGAACGGTTTCGGCTGTACACTCTTTATGCGCCCAATGTTAAACGAAAATGCAACGTTACCATTAATAGAGGGGCTTGGGGAAGGGAAGGTGGGGCAGGAGGTGGATAAATTTATTAAGAGTAAGGTGAATGGGGCATGTTTGAAATGGAGATTTGCCGTCGATACGTTAGCGTAAAAGACAGTAATTTCATTCACTTATGTTGTGAGTCCAGCTGAATGGCAACGTTGCATTTTTGTTTAACATTGAGAGCATACAGATTGTACAGCAAAAACGGCTCTTCTGATTTAAAAAATTCCTTACCTTTAGATTGAAAATATTACATTGGGAGACGGTTTCTCGTGTTACATTTTGTTGTATCTCTGATAATAAAAGAATTACCCTATGTCAGGGGACTTTTGAGACACCCTGTATATATATAACATCTGAAAAAAAAATAATTTCATTTTGTAAAATAAAAGTATGTACATGCATTATAACCGGGTATAATACTAAAACAAATTTTCACCTCCTATACTTGAATCTTCATAAAATATAGCTTAATCTACCCTAAAATAATAAATTGCCAATAGAAACATTTTTGATAGTGAATTTTCGTTGATTGAAGTTTAGTGTCCCTTTCAGGATCGATGCTATTTGAGACGTGGACCTATAGCTTAACGTGGGATCCAGTACACAGGAGCCCCCCCCCCACTGAGAATTGAATCCGAATCATTTGCACCAAAGGCATTATTAGAATTTGCCTATTATTATAAAGTTGGTGCAACCCTTTAATATTTGCCTTTAAGGATAATTTTTGGGTTAAAAGGTTCCGAGAAAATAATATAAAATCTTAAGCAAACGTTGTACTGATTTAGAGACGATCCATTTGCTTCTATTACTAAATTTTTCTTCTAATCCCCGTGACATAAATAAAACAAAGTTAATACTTCTGTAGGAAAGCAAGTGCTTCAGAAATATGAAGCATATATCTTAGTATGTTCTTGTCTTTTAAAGAATAAAAATATGAAATGTACGTTGTGTAGAACGTTGTGAACAACTTTAATGTCTGATGAATATGTTTTATTGTGTTATTAGAAGCGTCTTTCCTCCTGTTTAGTTTACACTTATTGTTATTTACTTTTTAATTAATATCTGGATTCTGATTATATTGCAAAGGGATTATTGATACACATTCACCAACGATTTCAGTGTTTTTACTTCATGCTCACACCTTGTGTTATTCATCCTACCCTTAAAGTTCACTGATTAGTTGGGCTTTCGTACTCTTTCTTTCCTCCTTTCCAGGATTTAATTAAAACCGCATGATTATATTTCATTTTTTTTCAGAATCTTTTGGTTGTCAATGTGGATCACATTTTTCATTCTTGGTTGTATAGCTACCCGAATCCTCTGCTATACTTATTACAACAACGCAGTAACATATGAGATAGAAACAAATGATATCAACTATAACACTAGTTTGCCTACGATAACGATGTGTAACTTCAAACCAGAAATCATGAATTTGTAAGTTTCTGTTCATAATCTTAAATTTAGTAATATATCCCTTCTGCTAATAAGTGTAAACTTGTGAATAGCAATATTTCGTTAATAAGCTTTACGCAATATTCTGGTAAGCAAAAGGTACCATTAAGTAAAATATTCAATGTTCTTCAGGTGGTCTTGGCTCTTACCCACGATGTAATGAGTAATTTGAAAGCATATTGTTTGACACAGAAAAATGAAAAAATCAAATCTTGGAGTTTTACGTCCTACGGTTATTCTGGTTAGGACAAAGGATACAGTCATCATGAGAAACCAATGAAATGGTGGAATTAAGAAAATGGCAGAAAACGGAAAAACTCCGTGGAAACCCATGCACGAGGTGTTAGTCCACCACAAAGCTCACTTGGCGCGAGCTGGGATCGAACCACTAGCCCCATGTACCAGAGGTGAATGCTCTACTATTGAGCCACCGCGGCCCATTATTTGATGCAGTAAGCGAATCGAAAACAAACAATTTTTACTTGCTAAGTACTAAATAATAACATAGATACTATTTTGATCAAATTCTTTGATTTCCGGAAGATGTGAAAAAAATAGGCAGTGTTTTATGAGTAAGCTTGAAATAAAATCATCTATCATGTACATTACATACTAACAACGAAACTTATTAGGCCGCGATACTATCAATTACCATAAAAAAACAGCTAATCTATATAGTCGACTTGAAACGAACATTCTATGGATTTCACCTTAACTTAGACAAATAATGTTAAAACGTACATATTTTTCTTCAAAATTGAACAAACCTATAGTTTAACTTTCGAAATACAGAAAAGAAGTTAGGAGGAAAGTTTAATTTATTTTCCTTTTTACCTCTTGACTGAATAAATATAAATTTTAGTAACATACGGAAATGATTGTAAGGTAAAGCACATCATTGAAGCTTACTTCAATCAAGGTCATATTCATGCTATATACAGGACATTGAAGTAAAAAAACATATATTATATTCAAGTGAACATATTCATTTGAGTGACTCATATGATCAGACATTGTTGTAGTTTATCATAGAGATGCAGGTCATGATACTGGAGATTAACACAGCCCAACATTTTTTTTCTTGTATTGGTCGATGAAATTCAAATTAAATAGCTCCTAAGATTTACAAGTAAATATGAACAAACGAAACAAATATAATAATAACAAGTTGCTTTCATAGTATATATTTAAATTTACACATATATAAATGGAACCTACATTATTGAGTAAGAAACAACATATTATGAAGAACTAAATAACTAACTAACTCTATGGCTTATGGAACCTGGGGGTTCAATGCCGCGTTCACAAAAGCTCTCCACTGATTTCTATCCTTAGCCAACGAGCATTAGGAAGACTTCTATCGTTAGCCATCTATCCAGTTTCTACTGTGGATTCCTATCTCTGCGAGATCCATTTTCATATTGTCCTCCCACCTGCGCCTAAATCTTTCTAATGGTCGTTTCCGATTGGTCTTCCAGTCAAGACTTTGAAGGCATTTCTATTTTCTACCATCCTAGCTACATGACCTGCCCACTTAAGCCTCCTAGACTTGATGACCCTAACAATATTTGGTAAACCGTATAAAATGTAGTTCGTAGTTATGACGTTTCCACCATTCCCCATTCCCGGTCCTCTTGGGTTCGAATATTCGTCTCAGGATCTTGTTCTCAAATACTTTCAGTCTATGTTCTTCTCTAAGTGTAAGCGACCATGTTTCGGAACCATACTGAACAGCAGGCATTATTATCGTTTTGTATATTTTAAGCTTCAAATTCCTCGACAGAATTCCCGACGACAAGAGATTTTGAACTGAATAGTAACACGAATTCCCTGCTTTTAGTCGACATTTAATTTCCTCGTGAATATTTTTTTTTGTCTGTTAATATTCAACCTAGATATTTGAAAGTATCCACTTTATCAAAAGTATTATTTAATATTTTAACGCATCCATAGTTTGCCGTATCACGTTCGCGACGCACTTCCATGTATTTAGTGTTCTCTGCATTACACTTCTAAACCCACGTCCCTTCAAGCGTTTAGAAAGATTATGAACAACTACTTTTGTAAATATTTCAGGCAGAATTCAGCGTTACACGCGAAAGTGCTTAGTGAGAGACTCAAATTTGACGTACTCTGAAAAGTTAAAATAAGATCCTGTGGTTTCCTCTTTCACCCTGCTGACTTAAAATTGATATTGGTTTTGCAGGCCCTGTCAACAAGTCTATCCAAAATGTTCTATAGATGGAGTTCCATTTAATTGTTGTTCTTATATTGATGTTATTCCATCAGATAATCCATCATGTTTTTCATTTAATTCTAAGCAAACGAGGTAAGTAAACCCTTTAGATTCTCTTTGCACTGAACTTAATCATAAATGTGAATAAATGATTATATTTTTCATTTAATCAGAAAATGGTAAATTACTGAACTGTAACGAAAGTTATTACATTTTTTTTTCATAATTTGCTTCTTCAGAGATCAGCAAATACACACTTAAAGTAATAAAATTAGATAAGTTCTGCTGCTTTTGTAAAAGAAAAAAATATCCCTAGATACTATATATAACTTTATATAAATTTAATTGATATTTGAGAACAATATAAAAAACGAACATTAATAACTAATATAAAATGCCTAATGGCTTCTACTAGAAGGAATATTTTACATTAGTTTTGTGGACTTTGGAAGATCGAAGGGACGCATACTATTATTTTATTATCAAACAAAGTGAGAATCTCGTAAAATTTCTAAAGATGTGAGCGATAATATTTTATTTCTTTTGTAACTGAATGAATAAACGCAAATTTTCATATAAGTTTTTGAAATTATTTTTTTTGTTAGATGCAATTACAAATAATTGAAGAGATACGAAATTTGAATATGAATGAACAAAAAACATTCTTAAGATTTTTCCCTGCAAAAGTTTCGGTTTTATATTATTATTATTATTATTATTATTATTATTATTATTATTATTATTATTATTATTATTATTATTATTATTATTATTATTATTATTATTATTATTATTATTGCCGTATAATATATTGGATCTTGTTCTAACTGATATTACTGAATGCTCAATATGGTTTGATGTGAGACCATTAGTCAAGGTAGATAGGTTTCATCCACCTTTCGTATTCGAATGGAAGGTTGACGAAAAGTTAAATTTCTTAAATGCAGATACAGCTCTAGCTCAAGGTGAGTTATATGAGTATGTAAGAGCAGACTTCTATCAATTATACGAGAACATTAAAAATGAGATGAAAGTAGATAGGTTTTCAGGAAATGTAAATGCAGAATATATTGCATAATTGTATGTAAGAATATATGTATGTAACAATATATTGCATAATTGTTTGGAAGATATATTTAAAGCAAATGTACCGAGAAAGCATATTATACAAAAGAAGAAATACAAAGCTCCTTGGATTACTAAAGAGTTAAAAGCATTAATTAATAAAAAAAACAAAATATTTTGTAAAATTGTCAAATATTGTAAAATATTTTGTAAAATTTAAGAAAACTGGTAATTTAGTCATTTATGAAAAAATTTCGGTTTTAAGAAAAAATGTTAAAAGAATGTACAATAAACTTTAAAAAGTTATTTTGAGCAGTTGGAGAAGAGTATTTGTACCAACAAAGTGTATTTTTGGAATAACTTTAAAAAGTCTCAAGACAAAAGTGTACCAAATAGAATTTTGTTCAATGGTACCACCATTACAGGGACAAGGCAAATTGCTGAAGTTTTTAAAGATGTATTTTACAATAATTTTAATTTAAAAGTTAATACCCTAGACTGTGCTGTAGTTAGTAATCTGAACAGCAATAATAAAACGATTCAAGTAATATGTGAAAATGATGTTACTGAAGTAATAGGTAAACTTCGGCCATTAGCATCTTCAGGACCTGGGAGCTTTCCAAATTATATACTTAAAGCATGTTCGAAAGAAATAGCGCCAGTCTTGTCAAAAATATACAATACCTCATTAAGAACAGGGTCATTCCCATCTAAATGGAAACATGTACAAGTGGTACCGGTTTACAAGAATAATGACAAGTTAAATCCGAACAACTACAGGCCGATAACCTTATTGAACATATTTTCTAAAATTTTTGAAACCATCATTCAGAAACACTTGTCTTTTAATGTAAAAAATATATTGCAAAAATCACAGCATGGCTTTTATAAAGGGAAATCAGTTCTAACCAATCTCTGTGAAATAACGGATTTTATCTACTATGCAATGAAAAGTAGATCACAAACGGATGTCACATACATTGACATGAGTAAAGCTTTTGATTCAGTTGACCATAGATTACTGTTAAAAAAAAACTGTCAAATACAGATGTAACACCCTTGTACCTAAAATTTTTTGAAAGCTATTTGACTGGTAGAACATACAAAATTAAAATCGGAAATGTCATGTCAGTTTCAGCCAGCATTAGTAACGGTGTTCCTCAAGGTTCTCCTCTGGGCCCATTACTTTTTTCTATTTTTATTAATGACTTACCAACAGTCTTAAATCATTCAAATGTTTTCTTTTATGCTGATGACATTAAGCTTTTTAGTGTAGTAAATAATATTGAGGACAACGATAGGCTACAAGATGAATTAAATAAAATCATTATGAGTGGTGTAAGGATAATAGTATGAGTATCAATTGTCTGAAAACTAAGTGCATGATCTACAGTAACAAATCGCAATACTATGTAAGTCAATACGAAATACAAGGTACTGTAATACAGAAAGTTGACACAATAAAGGATTTAGGTGTAACATTTGACAGGTCACTACGCTTTGGTGATCATATACAAAATGTATGTAATGAAGCAAGAAAAATAATCGGTTACCTCTTTAATCAATGGCCTGCTTTCTGTCAATCAAATACATATGTACTCTTCTATAAATTACTGGTAAGGTCGAAACTAGAATATGCATCAGTGACTTGGAACAGCCTAACAAAAACTCTCGTAAACAAACTCGAGATGGTGCAAAAGTGTTTTATTAGAATACTTTGTTTTAAGTTAGGACTTGACTATTATTCTAGCGCGTATGAATATTGGATAACGTATTTTAATTTGGAACGACAGGCTGACAGGAGAAAATTAATTGAATCTGTATTTGTAGGAAAGTTACTTGACAACCAATATACCTCAGACTATATTTTTAAAAATGTTGATTTTAAAGTTCCAACATATGGTGCAAGGGCAAAAATTTTATTGCAACCGCATAATAGAAAACATATTTTAATCTGTAGGATTTTAGAAAGCTATAATGAATGCATACTTTAAAATATGACTTTATTTTAGAATTTTAAATATCACTTAGTAGTTTTTATTTTTATATATATATTTTTTACTTTTAATATTTGACACTTCTTTGTTTTAATAATTGACGTACACTACACTGTCAATGTTTTTATTATTAATAATTTATGATATAGATGTAAACATAATTTTATCACTAGTACTATATATTCATTGCTAAAATAATGTAGAATAAGACGAAGTGCTATATTTTTGCTGTATTTTAGCTGTTCTCAGCACGTAAAATAAAGTTTATTATTATTATTATTATTATTATTATTATTATTATTATTATTATTATTATTATTATTATTATTATTATTATTATTATTATTATTATTATTAGTGCGTTTCTTTTCGTTATATTTGCAAACTTTCTTTACTGAATTATGACGTCCTACCTTTACACTCAGCTTCACAGTAAATAGCCATACCCACTCTTCAACACTGCCGTCAGAACTGCACAGAACTAAAATGGGAAAACCATGCGTTTAGGATGTTAGTTCAAGAATACAAAGGTCGATTTGTTGCTGCATATAAGACGTTCAATTTAGTATATTTGTATCTCTTACTATATATCTATAAAGGATTGATAGATTAATATACCACTGACCCACTCATCATCAGATTACCATGAAATTATTGATCGTAGAACTTGGAATTTTAGTATAAGATTTGGTATGAGAGACATTTAATTCATAAGATAAGGATCTGCGGAAGATGTTTTCATCAGATCTTGGAAGATGTAAGATATAAAGAATTACATTATATATTAACCATTTTTATAAGCTGGTCTGTGTAAAAGATGGGATTTTTTGAAACTCAACTCGCAAAATGCACTCTGTGTACTTGGTCAACACATGTACCGAATGTTTTCTGTGCATTTCGGACTAGGTAATACTTCATCTACTTTCGTCATGCAGTAATATACCAACCTATCCCAGGTTAAAAGAAGAAAGAATCTACACAATCAGTTTAACTGGTGCACAAACATGTTACACGAAATGTTTTATATGTTTTCATGGTTCATTTTGAAATACGGGATTTGTATTCCCTGTTACGTACACCAAAGTTTGGAATTCTCTTTCGAAGGAATGGTCGAATACTTTTTCATCTCTCATTCTTTTCCTTTAAATTGGATAGAAATTATAGAATTATGTATTTAAGAGCTTTTGTTCTCCAAATATAAATCTTATATTCACTTGCAAGAATACAATATGGGTGGCAACACAGGGAAAGAAACAAATCGTCGAGTATTATCCACAAAATGTTGACCACAGGGGGGCGTACGAGTACATTTGTTTGTATTTTTATATTTTTGCATCTTTTTCAGGGTACAAATGATGGAAAAGTATCTCACAATGAAAGACCAAGTGTTATTAGAGTTTCTTGTATTAACAAATGGAAGAAATATTCTGGTAAGCACTTTTATATTTTACGATAGTTTATTACGTATTTGTAATTCATGATAATGCAAAGGACCTATATATAACATTTTCAAAAACAGGTCCAAGCCGAACCAAGTGGCTAAGTGACAAATTTCAGAAATACTTCTCTTGTTTCTATAATATATATAATATTATATATATTATAATATTTTCTATAAGATTATAATATTAATCTTCTTATATTATAATGACAACACATCTAAGTAAGCGCGAACTTACCTATGTTAAAGATAATTTCCTGAGCGTTTGAGTTTGTCGTTTGAGTGAGCTCCTAACCATGTTTATAATGCTTAGGTGTAACAATGTCTGACAACTAATCTCTTCTTTCCTTTTCTTTTTCTTTTCCTTTCTTTAACACATTTTCTCTTTCATCCTCAACTTTTGCGTGATTTACAAAGGTGACAGATAGTAACTATGGTACCTTCAAAAGTACACGAACGTCGTTATAGGAGAACTGCCACTTATATTTCTCTACTTTTGATGCAATAGCACTTTATCTGCTTCATCCTCCTCTATATATATTTTTTTCGTTTCACGTGTCACATATTGTGGATTATAAAGAACAGCTATAATCTATTGAGCCATATGAAATATATTGTAATGTCTTTCAGGTAGAGTCAATAACCGTAAGTGTGTTTCTCCTTCACCAATTTTATTATAAAATCTAAATACGGTTATCTTTGAATTTACAAAGAGCAATATAATAATGTCGTTCCTTATGAGTGACCAAGATGAAGGAGAAAGGTGTTTTGCACAGTGATCCTTTTGCTCATAGCAGTCTCCAGAACATTTTCAGGGTTTGAGGTGAATACTTGCAGGAAACCTCCTCAGCCCAAAGTAGCTTCGCGAGGTTTAGTTGTGGTTAGGATCCGTAGTCCAAAGCGACCTCGGCTTTAGGTCCAAAGATAACCTCGGGAGCAGGTGTAGGTTATTTGATCAGCGGTCAAACTGATATCTGGTTCTTCTTCAGGTTTCGCTTTTGTAGATGGTTTGTTGGTGGTTTGATCGTCCTCGGGCTCCATTGTCTTTGCTGTAGTTTCTCGTCTGTTTGTATTGTTTGTAAATAATAGCGCATATTGTAGTAACACGTGCTTCCGCTGAAGGTGGGGATCCTCACAATATAATCAAACTAAATATGATTAATGTATAAGTAACCGGCTTCGGAAAAGACAATGATATGTTACATTTTTCTATTAAATAATTTTCGAGTAACATCTCCAATGCAATCAAAAGCAATGTCACATGCCAAAGAAACTTTCTCTGCGATCTGCTGGTATATTTCGGAATTGAAACTACTTACATACTGTATTGTTGTTTGATTCCATCCATTCCAGGTAACAACTCAATTTCACATAAGGTACACCTACCATTTTCTTCCCGTAGCCACTCAATCATGTAACATATTACTTAGATTTGCACCTTTTGTTATTCATCTACACAATTGAGAAATTTAATATTTTTCATACATTGTCTTCTATACCTTTCCGTTTATCATGTTTGTGATTATCCTAAGCAGAAACGCTTTAGTATATACTACTATGAGCATAATCAATGACTCGTCTTTTTATTTTGATGTTCTTTTTTAAATATCTCCCTTTTCTTTATATGTTTGAAATTTCGGAAGATTTCCCCAGCAGGAAACGTTAATAATAAACCGTTTTTAATATTTGTGTTAGATATTAGCTTAAAATAAAAAAATAGAAGCAAAAAACATTAAATTGACCGAAATTACTAGAATTACCAACTCTGCTAAAGTGGAAAATGTTCAAGAACGCGAGGGAATTCTTCAGTTCAAAAAGAAGCAGGGACACCTATGACATTAAGAGAAATATGAATTAAATCTACAAACGAAAATTTTAACGAAACATTTCTGATATGTCTTATCACGTGCATTATCTGCGAACTCCAAATATGTGAATATATGTTAAGTATTAACTTATAGATAGAGCAAATAGTTGAAATTACCTATGGAATAGGTCGAATTGGTAGCACGATCGTAATGAAAAATAGTCTTTTCCGTAGAACGCGTTCAATTCACGTGAGAAAAGAAATAGCTCAGTTAGTTAAAGCAACGAGTCTGTATGCCGCAGGTAGCTGGTTCGATCCCATAGAAATTTAATTTTCATTTTTATTACTATGGTTACTTTATTTATTTTTTATATGGGAAAGAATCAAATTGTAACATATTTGTAAAACTCATGAGGATACCAAAAGAAAAAGAAAAAAATGTCGTTGTCGCACTTGAATTAGTGTCCCTAATTTTTGTTTCCAAACAGTTTCGTAATTATTTCCCTTGTGCTCACTGCTCACAATATGCTCGCTGGTGCATAAAGAATGTTTTCCAGTAAATGATAATTAGGAAATTTTATAACGTTTCACAATGTTTATCATTAAATAGTCTTCCATCTACTTGTTTGTCTACTTGTTTGTTTAATTTTCCCTAGATGTTTAATTACGGAAAACTTTTACAATGTGTTTTGTTTTGAATTGAAATTGTTTTGAATTTACCACATAAGGTAAGTAGCTCGAAGGAGGAGAACTGAAATAGCTGATATTCTACGTAAAATGTATTGTAGAATAATGATGCTTCTTACCTTCAGCACATAATCTTTACGTTAGAGAATCAAAGAGAATAAATCCTTTTTCCCTCCCCTATGATCACCCATCTTAAATCTCTACATTCCATGTTTCGTCTTACACAATTTCGTTGCTCCAAAGACATTCATATAATAATAATAATAATAATAATAATAATAATAATAATAATAATAATAATAATAATAATAATAATAATAATAATAATAATAATAATAATAATAATAACAACAACAACAACAACAATATTAATATTAATAATAACAACAACAACAACAACAACAACAACAACAATATTAATATTAATAATAATAATAATAATAGTAATCCTGAATATGGCCATCCTTACCTAATGCTTTCTTACCTAATGCCTAACCTTAGAATCTTAGTTTAAAATGCTTTCTTTAGTAATAATTTGAGCAACCATGTGGGAGGCGGCACGACGTTTTATTTTGCCCCTCCCAACAGCAAGAAATTTCTGATAAGCAGTGCGTACAAAATGAAAATAAATATATTTATAGCATTCTCTCCCCCTTCATGATTGGAATATCACGTAACATTTTTTTTATTCTAAAGAAGATGGCTCTGTGCGGTTAGCGGTAGATAACTAAAGAAATATCTAATATATAGCGCCCCTTGACTGTAATATACCGCTACTTTATTTGTTCGAGGGAGCTTCTACATAACCAAGGGTTACAAAAAGAATAGGAAAAGTGTCTATTGATTTTAGTGGCAGATCCAACACTTACTTCTGCGGGGGGGGGGGGGGACGGCGAAGTGAAAGATTCTTTTGACAATGTGAAGCTGTCACAAATTACCACTTAACTAAACTAAACATAATAGTGGGATGAACCAAACCCAGTCAGTTCAAATTGATGTAAAAGTTTAATTTTTGGCTTCATATTACAGTTTTGGCTCCAAATGAGAAGTTTAGTCCGAGTGGTCAATGATCAAATCTCGGGGGGTCTTCGGTTTAGAGGGTATAACCCTCTTATGTGAAAAGGCAAAAATAATAAAATTCTTAAAAATTTCAAAGTTTTCGTCTATTTTATAGAAATTTTTGGCTACATATTAAGTGTTTGCTCCAAATGACAATTTCAGTTCGAGTAGACAATGATGAAATTTCGTGGGGTTCTGCAATGTAGGAAAAATATTGACGTCTATATCGTGATCCTGTTGGTGACATCATGAGTCATACCCTAAATATGGCAGAAAGTAAACGTCAGATACTGTCGGATCTCGTAGCCGAGTGAGCTAGCGCGACATACTAGTAAGGAAGATTGGTTTCGGTGTGCGTTCATACCCTGTCTAAAGAGAGTTATTAAAAAAAATATAACACATATTTCTTTGAAAATGATTATAAATAATATTAAAAAAGTGTTTTAACGATTATTTTTTAAAATTTTCATTAAACGTCTTTAATTAAAATAAGTTTGCCCTTGTACTTTACAGATCCATAGCAAAAGTAGTAGTAGTAAAAGTAGTACGAACCGGTTAAAATGCAATTCAGCATTCATTTGTTTCCGTATGATGTTGGCAAACGTGACACGCTTACAATACCTTCTGGCTAGGACTGAGTGTACTTCGAAAATATATTTGCTGTTCAGAATGAAGTTCCAAGGTTCAGCATTGACTAGAAATTTTTGTATTTAATATCCCTTCTAACAATATTGGTAGTGTACAAAAATTAGCCCGTGTTGAAGATTTTTGCTCCTAATTTAGTTATGTTACTTTATTATTTAACGAATATATTGAAAATATATTTTTATAGCAGACACGTATGCAGGAATTTATTTCGGGAGCGGTCCAAAGCTATTTGGGTGGTCTGATTTCAATATTAGAATAAATTATAATAAAATTTTTAAAATAAACCCCAATTTAGGTTAAATTTACAGAGAAGTTGGGGTTTCAGAGGGGGTCCGGACACCCTGAACCCATCCGTAAATGCGTCCTTGTTTGTCAGTAACGTTTCTTCATTTTGAAACCCTCAGAAACTTCGAATATATAAAGGAAAACGAATTATTTTCCATAAAGTATCACTTCAAGGAGACGCGATATTTTTATTGCACATGGCGGTACCCCACCTTAACAAGGGCAAGAATTCCTTTCCTTTGGTTCTCTGCCATTGCGCTGTATCGAAAGGTTAGGTTTGTAAAATAACACTCCTAAGAACAAACGTGATACTGAACAGAACTCCACAGAAATGCATGCTGACATTTCGCTTATAGCTACCATTTGGTGATTTACCCTGAATGTCAATCGAGTGATAAGTCGTTTCAGTACGTGTTCTTAAGCCGTGTTTGTATTACTTCCAACAGTTTTGACGTATGTTTTCCAACCAGCATAGGAATAGACAATCAGGGCAAATCATAGCATGCAATACATTTAAGCAAGTATTTTTGTCGCAAAATTACTACACAACATTACCCAAAGACTCTTAATATATGATTCTATACATTTATTTATATAGATAAAGCAAACAGTGGAAATTACCTATCGAAAGAATAAATTAACAGGACGATCATAATGAAAAGCATGCATAATATAACAGATTTCTTTCGCGTAAGAAATCGAAACTCAGCTGGTTAGAGCAACTAGTCTGTACGAATTAGGTTGTTAGTTCGAGCCCAATACGAGTAAGGGTTTGTATTACTATTGTTTTTCTCTTTTTCTACGTGAGGAAAAATGAAATTGTGACATCGCGATATCAAATGTAGTTGGTTAGGTAACTTTGTCTTAGCTAAACTTTCAATATCAGTAATCGTCGAAATTATTTAAGCAACCGATCAGTTACTGACCATTTCAAACACGTCAAACTAGTGGCATAACATGAAGGTGAACCTCTCCTCCGCAGCCCTTAGTTATGCGTCCTTACTTTCTGGGGGACCAAGGCCTGGGCAACCCGGGCGACTGCCCGGAGCGCCAGAGTCATAGGTGCGCCAAAACGAGCCTCACAAGGTAAATTTTATAATGTGTTTTCTACTGACTTTTTTGTTTTATATTCTTGTAAAGTAGCGGCAATTACATAATCGTTTTCCATTTCACCATGAAAGAAGAGAGTTTCATAGTACTAAGGGGACTCTATCGAAAAATGGAGGGATGACATGTAGAATAAAGAGTGGAGGAGGAGTAATTATTGTTTGTTTGCTTGCTTGAGTTTAGCGTTCCACGGTTATGCTTAATGGCCAAAGGAGATGTGGATACTGATTATAGTGGAATCCGAACCACGTTTATCGTTCAATAGCAACCCATCGGGGATTGGACCAGGGAGCACAGAAGGCAGGCGGGCTGGCCACTAGAGCAAATGGGGGGCGGAGTTCGTATTGTTTATAGCGGGCCATATTGTTTGTGAAGTTTTCCTAGGTAATGAATGTCTTTTTAAAAATGGGTATAAACTATTAAAAAAGACTATGATAAAATGTATAATATAGACTAGTACTCGGGGGAGGCCGCCAAAAAGTCATTTTGCCAGGATGAAAATTTGGCCTGGTCCGCCCCTGCGTACTTTCTATATATTTTTTTTTTTGTTTGCAGCTTGTGCGGACCCCATGCCACAGGGTTGCGGGGGCGGTATGTACGCCTATGCTTCGAACGTAATTCAATAAATCTTTCAGAAATTCTACCATCAGCGTGGAAACGGGAATATATTTTTCTGATAGTCCCATAGAATTTTCACCCAGAACACCAGATGCAATTTCCCAGAATGGACTCTGGCTAAGTATAAGGAGGATCTGGTGTTTCCTAAGTAAGTTCCTTCCAGAAAGTTTGCTATTTCCTTAACGGTGATGTAAATAAACATACTCATCGTTATTAGCCCGACACCAAACTATCCTGGACAAATCCCTCTAGAGCAACGAACGGCAATAGTTTATTCTGCCTAATTTTATAAGCAAAACACTTGTTAACGAAAGCAATGCTGTGTATACACTGCCATGCTTCTGGAAAAATATAAAATGTTTGTAATTTTTAGACACTTTTCCTATTCTTTTTTGTCACTCTTGGTTGTATAGGGCTCCCTCGAACAAATAAAGATGCTGTAATATTACAGCCAAGGGGTGTTATAAATATATTACGTATTTCTTTTGTTACCTAATCATAACGGACTATGGTCATCTTCGGCAGAATAAGAAATGCTACGTGATATTCCATTCACGGAGGAAAGAATGCTCTAAATATATTTTTTATTCGTTTTGTCTACCCTGCTTATCAGAAATTAAATATTTTCTTTTGGAAGGGTGTTTGGAATAAAACCTCGTGCCTCTCCTATATTTTAAATTTTGTTACGTGGTTGCTCAAATTATTACTAAAGAAAGCACTTTAAACTAAGATGTGTAAGGTTACTACATTATGTAAGGGTGGCATATTAAGGAATAATAATAATAATAATAATAATAATAATAATAATAATAATAATAATAATAATAATAATAATAATAATAAATTAACAAGACTTCTATTATAAGTGATCCTGAGGTGTGGCCTAGAGATCTTTTAATTGGTCCTTTCGTTGGAAAATTACGGAATCAGGATGAACTTCGTAGGAATATTGACTCTCATGCTAAGCATGGAAAGTCTTAAAATTTGGTACTAGAATGTTCGTGGACTGCGTACTAAAAGTAATGAGTTTGTCTCCACAATTTCTAGTTCTGTCTATGCTATTGTGGCTGTAACTGAAACTTGGTTATCTGAAATTCATGATGATCGGGATTATTTTCCAGATACTTATACTTGTTTCAAACCGAACAGGTGTTACGATGTGGAAGGAGGTGAAAGAGGAGGTGGTTCTTTAATTGCTGTCAGAAATAATTTTCAGGTGTTTCGAAGATATGATTTGGAAGGTGTAAATGAATGTGTTTGGATTGAACTAAGGTGTAAATCAAAAAAAAATCTTCTATTTTCTTGTGTATATTTTCATGCAACTTATCCTCTTGAAGTATTTGAGAACTATCTAACTTGTATCTCCAGTAAACTTGATCTGTTGAAAAATGATGTATTATTTTTTTTTGGAGATTTTAATATATCCAAAATAGATTGGTTAAATAAAGAACCTTTACCAGGAATACACCATTACTCGAAAGTCAGGTTTCAGTTATTGTCAACTTTTATGGATAATACGAATCTAAGTGTTGAACCAATGGTATCAGATTTGGATTTAGTTTTAACTAACGCATCTATAGTGTCCAAAAGACACGATGAGTATATGGTAGCTCCTGATGTACACCATTATTCGATTGTAACTAAAGTATTTTTATCCATTGTTTGTAAAGTATATGAGTCCACTGAAAATGTTTTATATTCTAAAGGTGACTAGTTATCCTTGTATCTTCAAATTGCTAATGCTGATTGGTGTAATATTGTTAAGTAACGATCTCAATTTAGCAGCTTGCAAACTAGAGGAAGTTATTAAATCTCCAATGGAATGTAATATTCCTAAATCTAGGCCTAAAAAATCTTAATTTTCCTTATGGTATTCAAAAAAATGGATCTCTTTATTGAAAATAAAAAATCAGGCTCACAAAAATACAAAACTTCTCAATGTGAAAAAGGTTATGTAGTCTTTTCTAATTGTAGAAGAGCTTTCAAAAAGCAATTAAATGTGGAAAGACAAATTCATTTTAGTAAAATTGAAAATGATCTTACAATAGCTCCTGAAAAATTTTGGAAATACGTAAGTGGCCCTAAAAAATAAGGTAATATCTGGTATTATTGACAACGAAGTTTTGTTGGCCGATAATAGTATGTTGGAGGAAAAGTTTGCCAACTATTTTTCGTCTGTCTTTCAGACTTTCTGGGTTAGTGTTATTAATAAGCAATGTTCATTTGAAGAATTTGGTCAAGTTAAACCCCCAGAAATTACTCCTCAACATGTATTGGAAGCTATCAGAACTTTAAAGATTAAATCGTCATGTGGGTTAGGCGGAATTCCAGCTTTTATCATTAAAGGAATATGTGAAATAATCGCACCAATATTGTCTTCTTTGTTTAACTGGTGTCTATCCACTTGCAAATATCCTGATGTATGGAAATTGGTATCTATAACAACCATACCTAAAACTAGTGGAACGAATGATTTTCGACCAATCTCTGTAATGAAGGTAATTCCGAAAATTATTGAGAAAATAATTTATAAATATGCTTATAATAAAGTGAAGAATGACATTAATATAAACCAACATGGATTTATGGCTGGTAAATGTGTAATAACTAATTTAGCAAGTCTTATGCTTTATACCCTTCCAGTTATTTGGGCGGGTGGTCTAATTGACGCTATTTACTTGGACTTTGCAAAGGCATTTCATAACTTACCACATCATTTACTGATAAACAAACTAAAAAGATATAACCTGCCTAACTGTGTTATTGATTGGTTGACTTCATATTTAAATTGTAGGAAATTTATCGTAAAATATAAAGGGAAACTGTCTGCTATTCATAGTAATACCTCCGGCTTACCTCAGGGTTCTAATCTTGGTCCACTATTGTTTTTGCTGTATATAAATGACATTTGTGTTGATTTAACTTGTAAATATCTGTTATGGGCTGACGATATTAAAATTTTCAGTCAAATTAAGTCCAAACAAAATCAAGATATTTTGCAAGAAATATATAGACATCATAGTCAAGTGGTCCGAAGAGAATTCCTTAACCTTAAACTTTAGCAAAACGCAAGGAACAACATTTTCGAGGAAAATTAACCCTTTCATCTACAAATACAGGATAGGAAATCAACATATCCAATTCATTAAGCATGTTAGAGATTTAGGAGTAATATTTGATGAGAAATTGCTTTCTCAGAAAAATCTTCAGGTTGTTATCTCCAAAGCTAGCGGGAATTTAACAATGATTAAATGGATATGTCGAAATGTTACAAATGTTAACACCTGCAAAATTCTCTATATGTGCAATGTCAGGTCTCATCTTGAATATTGTACGGTAATTTGGAACAGTGAAGCAAAATATTTTAGTTCTTCAATTGAATCAGTTCAAAATTCATTTCTAGCCTGGTTAAAATGGAAGTTTAAAGAAAAAGGAGGGGCCAGCTTGTCAGACATAGGGATGGATCTTAATCTTACCCCTCTGTCTGACAGGCGTCGGCTCTTTGACTTGAAATTTTTTCATGTAATTATGCATGGGGATTTTGTTCTGGAGAACTTTTTTCTTTAAAAATTCCTCACAGAAACATTAGGAAATTTGTTCCGTTTATTAGTAAATATCTAACTAGGTCTTCTATATATAAAAGTATAGAAACAGCTAATAACTTTTATCCAGTTCTGGATTTGTTTCATAAGAAGTTCAAGAAGGTGCGTGAATTACTTTTTAATTTTTTTAAATAAAATATGAAATTTCTTAACGTCATTAGGCTAGCAACTATTTCTCTTAATTTGGTTTTGTATTCTTCGGAATATTGAATGGATTTGTTTCATATATATATTTTGTATTTTTTTAAAGTCAAATTGTAAGAATTTTTAATTATGAACAGACACACATGTTTTTTTCTTATTTTTATTATATTTCTGGATGTCACTTAGTAAAGATTGTAACGTGCCATTTGCAAGATTCTTTTATTTTTTTGTTCATCGTCTTCATTTTCCTATCATCTTTTCTTTTCCTCTATGCTTAATTCCTTCTTTACTACGTATACTGCATTAAAAATAATAATAATGAAAACAGTAAGAAGGAAAACTAAGTAATGGATTTTTTATTTGTGGCATAGGATTTTTTAAATTATTTTTTTCGTCATTAGCATTATTAGCCTTGTTAATCTGTGTATTTTACCGAAGCGTTCCACTTCAAAAAAAAAATTTATATTATGGAAACAGCTACAAAGTGTATTTTTGATTTTTACTGTTTTCTTTTTTTTGTAAACTGTTATAACTACATGGTTAATAATAATCTATTTTTGAATTTCACTTTGTATATTAATCCTATATGCTATACCATTTTTATATATGCATGTTAATCATGCTTCTTTTTCACTATTGTTATTTTTGTATTTCCAGTTTGTAATAGATACTGCATGTTTTTGTTATTTTTTAACAAATATTTTATTTTTTTCATCCATTTTTGTATAATCAGTTGTATGATGTTATTCGGTTTGCATGCGCCCTATGTAAAACATTTTTTTCTTGCAAGGGACACTTGTGGCTGTATTGCTGTCTCCTTGTAATAAACATATTTCAAACATTATTATTATTATATGAATGTCTTTGGAGCACCGAAATTAGGTAAGACGAACCAAGGTATGTAGTGATTTAAGACGGGTGGTCATAGGGGAGAAAAAAAAATTTCTGTCTGAATCTCTAATGTAAAGATTATGTGCTGAAGTTAAGAAGCATCATCAATCTACAATTTGTTGCTTTTACGTAGAATATCAGTTACGTGAGTTCTTCTCCTTCGGATTGCTTATCTCATGTAGTAAATTCAAAATAATTTCAATTTAAAACAAATACATTGTAAACCTTTTACGTAATTAAATATATATAAGGAAAATTAAACATTTAAAAGGAAAACCTGTTATCAAAGTGTACAAAAATGTAAATAGAAGACTATCTAGTGAAACTTTATAAAATTTCCAAATTAGAATTAACATTTACTGGAAAACAGACTATCTAGTGAAACTTTATAAAATTTCCAAATTAGAATTAACATTTACTGGAAAACATTCGTTATGCACCAGTGAGCATGTAGTTAGCAGTGAGCACAGGGGAAATAATTACGAAACTGTTTTCAAACAAAAATTAGGGGCACTAATTCAAGTGCGACAACGACATTTTTTTCTTTTTTGGTAGCCTCATGAGTTTTACACATATGTTACAATTTGATTCTTTCCCACATAAAAATAAATAAAATAACCATAATAATAGAAATGACGGTTGCACTTCTATGGCGTTCCAACCAACTAACTCCGGCATACAGACTCGTTGCCTTAACTAACTGAGCTATTTCTTTTCTTACGTGAATTGAACCTGTCCTACGGTAAAGACGATTTTTGATTACAATCGTGCTACCAATTAGTCCTTTACAATAGGCAATTTCCACTTTCTGCTCTATCTATACGTTAATACTTAGTGTAATTTCATATATTTGGAGTTCGCAGATAATGCACGTAATAAGACATATTAGAACTTTTTTGTTAAAATTTTTGTTTGTAGATTTAATCACATTTCTCTCAATGACATACATGTAATTGCTTCTTGTTGAACTGAAGAATTCCCTTGCGTTCTTAAAAATTTTCCATTTTAGCAGAGTAGGTAATTCTCGTAATTTCGGTCGGTTTAATGTTTTTTGCTTCTAATTTATTTATATTAAGCTAATATCTAACACAAATATTAAAAACGGTTTGTTATTGACGTTTCCTGCTGGGGAAACCTTCAGAAATTTCTCGCATATAAGGAAAATGGTGTTAGTTTCAAAAACTTCAAAATAAAGAGACGCGTCATTTATTTTGCTCATAGTTGTACCTTGGAAACATTATAAATACAAACACTATTTTGAGATTTGTTTGTATTCGTGAAAGGGAAATATACTAACTTTATAAAATGTTAATGACATCAGAAGACTTTCTTTAGCGCGCAACATATTGATAGTAAAAACTAGATAACATTCTAATACATGGCGGTTTTGCTCTTCAATTTTTTTAGAGTACACAACATTCAGAAATAGAAGTTCCTCTCCACCTCGAGAATATTGATGCTGGTCCTCAGCTTTCAGAATCGTATTATCTATCAACTATAGTTGATGAGATTTCTGATGAGAACGTCAGAAATATGCCGGTTGAATCCAGAAAATGTAAATTTCCAGAGGAAACAGAAGGATTATGGGCTTTCCAGTACTATAGTTACACTGCATGTGTCGCTCAATGCAAAGTGGAAAAGAAGATGGAACTATGTAACTGTACTGATAGATTGATTGGATACTCAATAGGTAAATTATTTGATTTAATCATAAAATCCGATAAATAAACACACATATTTCATTTATCAAATAGATTCTAGAATTGAATACCTGAACTTCATATTTACTTGATTAAAAACTGTGATTTAAAAAAGCAGTTCAATTATTGCATATAAAGGGTTTAAGGTTCACCAGATGACTTCCATAATTGAAATTACTTATGATTAAGTGATTACATTCTATGTTTGGAGACAGAATTTTACTTTGTAATACAAAATTTTGATGAACGAATAAGTCGATTCTATGATTGAAATGTATTAGTCGCAGTTTGTTTAGTATAAAGAAATAAACAATTATGTTAGTTTTCTATTTTCTAAGAATGAAGGAGAAACATCTATGGGGAATAAGATTTTTTGATTGTTTAATAAGTGGTCAAACCAACCTGATAAAATAATTTTGTATTTCAGGAAATCAAAAGAAGTGCAATAAAGAAGGCGAGATGTGTATAAGAAAGATTGAAGGTAATTTAAGTATTAAAAGAAAATAAACAGTCAGCGAAAACTATAAATAAACTTTTCTCTATATGTATTTGCTAAGTAAAGCAAATTGGAACATTTTGCTTTCATTTAGCATAGAGAATTAGTTTCTTAAATTGGCTGCGTTATCAGAATCGCAATTACTTTAAGCTTGAAAATCAATTCAAGTAGTTAAAAATGCAAGTCATAGGTATAGTCAAATGGAAAAAACAAAATTATTTAACGTGGATCAATTGTTGTAAGTAGATGTTATTCAATATTGTTCTGTTCTGCATAAATTTAGAAGCTTAAATGACTTCAATATATCAAACATCAAGTATGGCAGTAGTTCTAAATACCAATTTTGTACTAGCCTTAAGTTCCGTGTTCTTAATTATTCATGAATTAACGTAACTGATCTGGTTTGTTATCAATACTGAAAAAAACTTCAACTCATACAGTCCATCTGAATTAATGAACTTTATTGTATAAATATTGCATTGTTAATTCGAAGCAGTGCTTTTGAAATACTATGATTTGACATAGAAGAGACAGAGGTCTTACGTTAGAAAAAGATAACTTTGACAAGGAAAATGGAAAATAACTGTATTAGTATAATACATGATTAAAGTTTTATGATTCTTAAACAACACACAAATAACCGTCTTGAAAAAACTTATTTAATTAATTTAGCAAAGAGTAATAGATTAAAGTTGACAATAGTTCTCACTACCAACATGAAGTTGTGTTCAAAAGGTAATACATTCTGTTAATGGATCTTGATCCAGAAAAGTTGAATCTATTATTAAGTCAAGTACGCAACAATAGAAACTAATTAACTTGTTATAATTCATCGTAATATATAATTGTGTCTTTATTGACATTTGTATTAGCGAGTTTTGGGGTAAAGGTAAATAAAATATAAAAATATAACCAACTTAAGGTCATTTTAAGGCATTTACCTTTATGTTACATAATTTTATTAACTTTGACCTAAGTTTAGGTTTGTGTTAAATTTTGAAAAGAAGAAATAAATAAAAAAGGAACAATCTTAGTTGTACTACAGTATGAGTCAAAATTATTGTGAAATATTAACAAGTAATTAATTTCGCAATTGACAATCAAAGTGTATACCTCACAATTATTTCTATATGTTTAACTGCAAATGTTGTTATATACGAAAAGGATGTGTTCTTTTCCATACACAATATTAATTGTATATTTCAGATAAATTAAATGCAGTGAACATCAACCATGGAGAAATAAATGGCATTATTTGTAACTGTCCCAGAAGCTGTACAGAGAAAACAGGAAGGGATGTGTTCATTCGTATTGTTGAGTAAGATTTATCTCCCCTACACGTATTCTTTTAAAGTCTCAATGTGTTGAACTCTTTATTTTCCATTTTTTAATTGATTAACGTAGTAAAACTAAATATGGTCTTGAACAACTATACATTTCTATATCTGCGATAACTCAAATATGTTGTGGTCTTCTATGCATAGAAACAAACATTTAATTTAACTCATATGTGTTAGATTCTAGACAAAACGTTTGCATGATTTACTGTATTTTACAGCTGCTTAGTTATTATTGTTATATCATGTAGGAACGTAACTCTAGGATGGAATTTATGTATAAACTAAGGGACAATACTTTAATTTAATATCAAGATGGATAAACTGTTGTTTCATCATCAGTTATACATACACCTTAGATTTCGAGAAGAAGTACAATAATTCTTAGGATGGGCATTAAATTATATGTTAAAGATATTACTTATTGATTCCAACGGTGTATTATTATTATTGGTAGTAGTATTATTAAAACTAAATATTTTTATTCATAGCTACTTATAAAATAAAACGAAGATTTTACATAATTTAGTAGTTCTCCATATGACTTACTAAAGCCTTGAATAAAATCAGTTGAGCTGTCAATAAAGATTCTTCCAATCAAACTTTATTGTCAGGTAACCATAATATAACGCAATATTATAATAATTTTTAAATTTAATGTAAATATTCGTGAGAATGAAGGAAATAACGAAAACTGTTGATGACTATCGGACTCTTAACACAACGTCGTCTTGGAATTAAATACTAACTTTATTTTTTGTGCTTTCTCAATTTCTGCGTACACAATGTACTCATTGTAATTAATTCTTGAGCTATTAGAGATCCAATTACATATATTGTAGGAATATATATATATATATAAGTATTCACATTCATGTGAACATTGTGAATAACACAGCAGAAGAAATCTCCATTACGTTGATAAATAAACAAAAGTCGAACACCACATCGGATTACTTTTTGTACGCCTGATTTGTATAGATGAAATACGAAAATATACATTTCATTAATTGCAAAATTGATTTCTGTGTAGATACTAGTAATAAGCCTAATTTGTTCTGCGCTTTTTTATTTTTTAAGTTGATAATAATGTCGTTCCACCTGCGATCTTAAGTAAGACTGTCCTTCAGTCCAGACGAAGAGCAATTCGATGACTTTCCTTTCGATATTGGAGGAACACACATGAAGTACTTTAAAGTTAGCACCTTATTGTTGATCCTCCCGTACATGTTTGAAGAAGCTTTATGTACGAAGATTCTTTACATCTAGAGTTTCTCGCATGCTACAAGGTACTGGTGGGAACATCTTTGACAGTTATAACAATATAGGATTGTGAACACTTTCATATATTTTATACCCCTGCAAAATAGAATTGTCCTTCTAATATTCTTTGTAGTTAAACAAAAATATCCCTAGATTAATAGCTTAGGATAGTTCTAGGATAGTTCCGTAGGAGAGGAGATCCTAAGAATATACGCAATACAACAATTTCATGAAGGTACAGCTGGAAGGACATTAGAGTTAATGGTCTAGCTCCACGCTTTACCGCACGTTGGCTAGAAGTGCTGTGGCACTCGACCTATTGTAATGGATCGGTTCCGCTCTGATGCGTCCGACCCACTTTCCTCCATCTGGACCTTTGTCTGCGCGCACGATATGCACCATCAGGATTTCTCTCCTAAACTTGACACCTAAGCGTGGAATCCGCATTCTCTGAGGGAGTAGAATACGCCCACTGCGCGGCAGAGCCGAAGCCCCACATACCAGTTACTTACTGGTGGAGTCAGACTGCTAGCAAGCCAGTCCAACCATACTCTGCACGTATGGCTCCAGAGCGTTCCAAGGCAAGCTCATCTCCCCCACACGCTTCTAGTTGCCCTGAATCCTGGGATTAGCTAGCTTTGTGGTACCGAAACCCCTGGTATGATCTCAGCCCAGCAGAGTCCAACCCAAATCCGGGGACCCCAGGCATGCCGAGGGGAGTTGTTTAATCCCGGCCCTGCTTACCTCTAACGATCAACTGGTTCTCGCCTTTGCACCACTCACACGTCGAGATATTCCCGTATCTCATCCTGGTTTCTATGATACGTGTTAAGTCACCATCTAAGTTTGGTGCCAGCCCATATCCGACTGAGTTTCTTCCTTTCAGCGAGGTCAAAGCTGTTATCCAGATTCCTGGGATAAGTACCTCCTCACCTTCGTTCATTACTTCATCCAGCAGGAATCCGACCCTCCCTTCCCAGTAGGATAATCCAAGCAATACAGGAGTTCCTGTAATTACGGTAGAGATACACAGTACATTACCAGAAATAATGACTGATGTGGACCGTCTGTTAGAGATAGACATTTGGGAGCCGTGTCTCTCCTGGTAAGCCTGGCCAAATAATAAGGGGCTACCTATCTTTTACGTGTTTAGGTAGCAGGTACTTGTCGTAGTTAAGCTACATTCCGAACCCAATTGTACGTGTAGGCCACCGTTGGAAGGGACCACCACACTCTCCCACGGTAGGGTCGTACAATCAATACGGACCTTTCTCTAATTACGGTAGACATACACCGTACTACCAGACCAAATGGCTGATTCATACTGTCTTCCTTTAATGGCAGTGACCATTTTGGAGCGGCGAATCCCCTAGCAGGGTCGTTTGTCCTGCACCTAGTAGAGTACAACAAAAACCTGCGACAAAGAGTAACATTTTCTCAGAGCTCCTGAGGCACGAGTGTGCGTTAGGATACTAAGTAACTCGTCCCTGATTCAAGAGCATGGACTACTCGCTCTTTGAAGGTAGTAAATACATCACCCTCCCGGTAGGGCGATTTATCCGCCCACACTTTGGACACACCAACAATCCATTCTTTCATACTTGTTGAAGTACCATGTAGCCTTATCTCTCATACCCAAGGGTACGGCCTTGTTGCCCATTTCGGAGCATAGCCGAAGCCTTACCTCCGCCAACAGGGGCAACAGCAGAAGCTACTTACCTCATTGAGGACGTGATGAAGTCACACGTACTCTCCAGGATCCAATGGCACGAGTTAGTCACCCATTTCGGAGTATAGACGAAGCCTCACCTCCGCAAGTAGTTTGTTGTCCAACAGACAAGGCAGTCTATAAGGAAGTATGGCCGGATACTTTGAACATTTGAGATAGTAACCTGTTTACAAGCACCACTGGAACCTATCTCCCCTTCAAAGCTTTTTGGCCTCCACAAGGCATGAGGTAAGAGGTATGTGTTGAGGGGGTCACTTTCCCTTTCTCAGCTTGGGTTTGATACCAGCCATGGCGAGGTTAAGTTGGAAGGACAGTGCACACTGAGATTATTTAAAGAATTCCATTATCAGGTGATATAAGATAACAGTAGAATATTTAACATGGTACAGAGTGCCCACATAAAAATAGCCGGCCGGGTAAAATAAGAGATGACAAATAATTGTTTATACTTTTCCTGATAATTCTTGTTGATGGCGGTGTGTCACCCAATGCGCACTTGAGTTTACTTTCGTAGGTATATTTCAGTCTAGTGCTTAAATGTGACATCAGCATGCTGCCTAATGTGCAGTTGTTTTGCTTGAATTCCTTATCTCATAAGTTCTGATAAATAAGTCGTTTCGAGATTATTGTTTTCTGTACGTCAGCTAATTTTGATAGAGGAATATGTGAGGACACAGTCAATTTTGAATATATAAGAAATTTTTATTATCAGATATCCGTGAACAAAACTATCTGAGAAATGCCATTTTCATAACTTTGTGGAAGTATGAAGTCAAGCTGTATCAGGGGTGAATATTTGTACGCAAAAACTAAATGTTATCCATCTGCGATGTTTAACAGCAAATGACACAATACTATTAAGACAATTTACGTAGAAACTCTTGCAGCAGTAAAGTTTGTCACGGACAACGTGTCATTGTTTGCTTAATTCTCTGAAACTGAAATCATAATATGTAATATGTTTCATGGAATTGAAGAACCTGTACTGTACATGCTTACTGAAAATTTTTGCAGATAGATGTTTGAACTCTCTGCGGCACTTCATGTAACATGAAGCACGGCTCCATTAACGGTTGTGTGAATGTGCATTTGGTTCCGCATTAATATGTTGAGAACCCACATATCCTTTACGAAATATCACTCCATGGGAAAATTTATTCATTAAAGTATTTAATGTGCAGTTTCACGGACATGTGTAGTGGGTTGTGTGCTCTTTGATTCAACAGTAGATATTGAAGTTTTCGAGGCTTTTTGCAGTACTTTTTTACGAACTGACACTGCAAGAAATATCATACTCTTACTTCTAGCAAGACGGAAAAATAGTATACAACACTTCGAAGAATGTCTGGCTTCAGTGCACGAACTGTTTACATAAAAGCACACACTAAGCAAGGGATTGCGTCCCACTAAATTCACGGTTTTAACTTCCTGAGAAATTTATCTCTGGAGATGCTTAAAGTAGGTTTATGGTAACAATCTTCATACCTGGCTCAACTGGAACATATATTATTCACAAAATCCGGAGCATCACACATGAAGACCTACAAATTTTGTCAGATAATTTGCTCTGACATGTATCGAAACTTCTCGAGGTTAACCATTGCTACTTTCAGCTTCTCTTGTAACATACAGCAACGTAAGTGTTTATATGTTTCCGTACTTCGGCTAGTTATTACCTCGCCGGACCATTTCTATGTGGCCAAACTCCATAGTATTGATAACTGAATTACTACCTTTATAAAATTGATATATGTATTTCCTTCCAGAGCTAAACCAAACACTCGTATTACCCATGTAAGATGGTCAGTTGAGATGAAATTAAGCTCGGAGAAAGTCAGACTTCGAGTAATTAGAAACTCATTGGATATCGCTGGTAAATATATAGTTTTCTTCTATTATGAATAGAAACTAACTAACAATTTAGCATATGGAACCCAAAAATTTAATGCTGCGTTTACAAAAGCTCTCTTTTGTTCCGGCTAAAGTTCTCTCTTAGCTAATTGGATCCACATTGTACTTTGTGAGTTTCTCTCAGCTCTATATTTTGGTCGATATCGTTAATATTCCTTACAGCGTATTCCAGAAAAGAATTATTAATAATAGTGGCAACTCATGTCGACGTGGATAATAGAGAACAAGTATTTTCGTACTATGGTTTTGTTTTTGGTTTCATTAAAATATATCTTATTAATGTAACTAACTTTGTTTGCATATTAAATTCGGTAAGATGTTGTACATTTATGGTCACAAAAAGTGGGATTGCCTTTCAAAGAGTAAGATCAAACATTTGAAGCTAAATCCTTTCATCCCTCCGATCTCCTTATTAGTTAAATATATTTTTCCTCCAGTGTGTTACAGAGTAATGTGCGTGTTCTGTAATAGAAATAGATAACGTGGACTTTACCTTCAACTATATATTTAGATGCCAGGTAGAAAAGATTTATTAAATATCACAAAATATGATAAAAGTAAAAACTGGCCTACTATAAAGTTAAACTGACAAATACCCAATCAAAAAATAATAACAGAATGAAACTGAAAATGCTACTAATCATGTTCTATTGAACTAGTGTATTATGCAATAGGTTTGTATGTTAATATAAATTTTTAACATGAGTTCGATTTCTCACTATACAAGCACTTTTTTGTAAGTAAAAAATCTACATTTTACTTGCAAAGAGTATTTTTTTTCGGAATGCAAGATACATATATATTTGTGTTATGCAATATAGTACATTACAACGTATGTATTAAGCAAACTTAAAACTACTTCTCCCCTCATCCCTAATGTTTGCTCCGGAGGATCAATAGAGGATCCATATTCTGTTGCCGGCAGGAGCACGTTTGGTTCGGATTACAGGTTAAATAATAGGTCTGGTCTTATATAACCTCGGGGTTGAAGGAGGCACTAAACCCGAATACACCTCAGTCTAATGTTTACTCTTGAACATAAAGAAATATGGAAAAAATGTTCATCTTAGGAAGTAAGTCTCAAGTAATTTGCGTAACCAAGGGCGTAATTTCTGGAGGACAGGAGGGCAACTGCTACCCCGAGGTTAAGAAGTATACAATATTAATCAATAATATAACGATACACTAATTAAAATGAAAAGGAAAGTATTTTGGAGAGTATTATCCCCCACTGACAACACCTGTAATTACTACTGCAGTTAAGGGGAAATCATTGTGCAAAAAATAAATACTAACAAAAGTGTCCTTTCTGCGTACGGGAAGATGATATAAATATATATTTTAATGCAGAATCACGTGCTTTAATGAATGGATTGTGCACCAAAGAGCATACCTTTAACTGACGTCGTAACTGGTCTCGGTGGGGTAGGTTTTACCCCTGGTGAGAACTATGAAACATAAAAAATGCAACGCAATTTGGTTATTTTTTATTTCATTGTTATCGCATATTTTATATCAAAACCTATTTTAAGTGTTTTATAATACCCCAAATTAGTTTCTCAATAAATCTGAACAATACTTTAATCACAAAAGTAAAATAACAATGGGGGGAAATTTACCGCCACGCGCCTACTAATGGTGAATAAAAGAGCTCGGCAGGTTTAAGGTTAAGCTAATCCCAATATTGAACACTTTCGAAAAGAGCTTCTATATAGAACTTTATACCTCCAAATTTAGCATGCTTAGATTGATCATTTTCTGGACAAAGAAAAGGAAATTATAGTCCGCGTCACCTGAATTGGCCTGTGGCCATCAGCCAATAAGCTCACATTGCGCTGTTACTAAACCGACGAATCTAATCATTCATAATTGTTCTCAAATACGGGTAAAAATCAAATATGAATGATTAGATTCCTCCCTGAAGGTTTAGTAACAAGACACTATTCGGATGACACACACGCCAATTCGGATGACGCGGACTATAGGTTATTATAGAAATGAATTACTTGCCATATTTAGAAGGGGAAGTTTTACAAACAACGAAACACAAATTTCTGTTCTTTTAATTAAACATGTATATACCGAATTTCACACTTTCATCTTTACGAATCCTTACATTCGGTTGTTTCAAAATAAAGCATAGCAAGGGAAATATGCATGTAGAAATGAGACCTTTTGAATCGTTTTTTTATGAAAAACTGAAACACATTTCATTAGTTTTAATAAAAAATCCGATACCCCAAATTCCACACTCTAGATATGAGTGAATCTATATATTCGGGATGTTGAATATTAGGAAATAATATTCCTTTCCTTCTTAGAAGTGAAATTGCGAAAACATTGAAACACGTATATTGTGTTTTTTATGAGGAGTCTCTAGTTTCGAAGACGTTGAATAGCCTTCACGCTCCCCTAATTTACCACCATGTGGTTATTTTTGCTATGAGCTACTTGAAGGATATACCTACTTCTAGTGACCTCACACTATCAAAGAATAGTGGTGTTAATTATTATTATTATTAAAGATAATTTACAACAATTCCCAGTGAAATTTACTCAAATAATTAAAATAACCAGGAAAGTGGCGTTTGTCTATTTGAATTTTAAAGGATGGAGTCTTTTGACTTAAACATTCATAAGACGATTCGAATGGATTTAGAAGTTACGTGTAAAGCGCTTAGTTGGCGACGAGCAGAACCGATAAGAACTACGGTGAAAAGCTTGTAGTAGTCTTCGTATAGATCGAGCTGGGATTTTTGACATGTCACTTTGACTAACGTGCGTATCCTAAGAGGAAAGTAAAGGTTCAAAGTGTACACTGAAATAAAGCATCTCACGAACTCTGATCTTAGAGATTCGAAACTTCAAATATGAAGTCCTTGAATAAGTGGATGTGCCCAGTGTTTCAGAAAATTCCGCTTCTAAGGAGTAGGAGAGAAGGGGCGGCTTTTATAATATTTTTTTGTCAATACATGAAAAAGTTATCTCTCTTCAAGATCACGGGAAAGTGTTTGAACTGTTTAAGAGACATTTTGCAAGGAAGTAGTTAAACTTAGTGAGAGCTGGTTCATTACAATTCAAATGCGTATCCTAAGGGGGCGAGGAAGGGTTCAATTATTCCTTTCAGGTATTTTGCATAAAGCTTTTTTTGTCGTGAAAAAATAGAGATTTCAGCCAGTTTTCTTGCTGAAATTTCTAATCCTTTAGTGGCAAGTGGTAAATAGCAAGTTGAGTTTTTCTCTTACAAATTTTCTCTTATTGACATCATTTTCTGTATCTACCTCCTTAACATCTTTTATTGTTTATCAGTTTGCTTTTCTTTTTTCACCACTTTATGTTATATTTATTATTGTTGATGGTATGGATTTCAATGTTTTCGCTAAGCATCGGCAACATTGGTTATTCTCCTCACTGGTTATGTCATCAATTCAATATATTTCACAAAATATGTAAATGATTTTACGCTAATAAGTGGCCACGTGAACCAGCATTTCCCAAAATTCCGGTTTTAAGGGGTAGAAGTTGCAATTCCTTTATTTATTTCCCCCCACATTCACATAGACGTTGTGTGTAGTTTGTGATCGGGTCATGGCAAGCACCCAAACACCTTTAAATTTTGAAATGAATCTTGGAACATAACTCCTGCCTCAAGGGTCTTCTCAAGTCATATTGACTAAGGAATGTATACCAATGTGTAGAAGAGCTCGAAATATACGCTAAAAACAGAGTATCTTAGGGGCCTTCATGATTATTCTTTCATTTAAAATTATTTCCTAATAAGTAAAGAACTTGATGTATTTTAGATAAATCTATTCTTTCCGCGTAAAGAAAGGGTAATTTATCAAGATTCCTTATAGAGCTTATAGCGACCGAAGATCTAGATAGATTTGTTACTTATCCTTTCGTTTATAGGACAAAATATTTACAAAGATAATAAATATATCTCAATCGTGTGAAAGCCTACTCTTTTTCATTAATACTTTCTGCAGAACAATATAATTTTATTCACATATGCAGAACTTGAAGTTATTAACTACAATATACCACTGGTTCTTGAGTCAGTGAATAGACAAATTACTGAGCGAAATTACAATCACTGGGATGTTGTGGAAGGTTTAAAGTAATAAGTTGTAAGCAGTGATCGCTTCCAAGTGATTTTTATGGACATTAAGATGTTAATATTCTTAACATTTGACCATGCTAGAGAAATGTATATGGATGAAGTACCAAAATTTAGAGGTACTGTTCCAGATATCAAAGTTTAAAAATAAACAAAATTAATTGTGTATCTATCTATCTAAGGCTGTTATAGTAAAAGGCATGGCAAAATTTCAGAGGTGGCTTCCTTATGGGTAGACAAGCAAGAAAGTTCATGTCCTATATATCAGTAAATGCATCGTTACATAGTTACGGTCGTTGAGCCTCTGATGCTGTGAAATAGTCATGTTCAAGGGCCTCTCAATGTGACTCAATTTAAACTACAATAGCTCACCCCCTATCTAAGGTAGAAAGATAGTTTTGGTATCAATGTATTCTGAAGGTTAAAGATTTCCGCCGATATATATTTGGTGTATGTGGAGGTACCACGGCGGACGGGGTAGGGAAACTACCTATTTTTTGTTTTTTGCATGAAGATGTTGGTAATATCCTTCCTTCTCCCTAGTAGGGTACACTCATAAAAATTGGTGTGTGAAGCAATGAAATAGTTTACTATATGCTAATACCCCTGTGTGTGTAGTTCTTGCTTATATGGGTTGGAGGGTGAAGGGCAAATTTGGAAACTTTTTGAGTATCAGTTTTTGACGTAAATTACATTTATTTGTATGGCGGCTCCATATAAGACGACTTCTACGAATATGGAGGGAATTGCAAAAATGTTACTTTGTTGGAATCTGTGTTCCATGAGCTTTCCAACGTTATATGAATCACAATTTTGTGGTAATTAGGGATGTCACCAGAGACCCCCAACGTGAACGTCTATGATTTTGTTCAAATGGCTAAACAGCGAACACAAAATATTTTTCATCATCAGAGCCAAGAATGGAAGTTACCATCATCAAGCCACAACCTTATGGGTACCATATGGTGGAGTACTTTATTGCTTCCTGTACGAACGTTTATAAGTTTACTCCCAAGGGGAAAGAAATGCCATCCCCAAAATCTTCATAAAAACATGTAGTTACCTTCCCGTCCACATACAATAATAAATATAAGCCGAAATCTTCTCTTTCAGAAACACATTGATGTCACAATTACCTTCCTAGCTTAATTAAGGCGTGAATTATTGAGGTTTAAATTGAATCACATTAAGGAGCGACCAGAATGTGACTATCTTACAGCATATATATGACTTTAAGACATTAAATAAAAAAGTATATCTTAAAAACGAAATTCACTTTCTGTTCATAAGTCTCATATAATACAACTTCAAATAAATAAAATATTTTAAAAATGTAAACTCATAAAGCAAGTATAACTACAAAGTTTAACAACAAACATTACCATCTAGTCATAAACAACACAAAAATTACTATCTTATTCAGACGCTATTAGTGATTTAGCATGAGTTTTGTTCGTCAGTTTCCAACTCAAAGAAACATATCTTTATTCTTAAAATAAGTTTCAAATGAAGTGAACCAGTCTAGCATTTTTTCTCTTATATTTTATCTTTTACAGTATCCCTTGGCGGTGTTATTTCGTTATTTCTTGGAGCTAGTGTTGTTAGTTTGGGTGAAATAGTTTACTTCTTACTTATTAGACCAATATTCCTGTGTTGCAGGAGCAACAGACGGCACAAAGTTTCAAACATCAGCATTTGAGTGTAGTGCACTGTTTCTGATATTGTCTATACATATCGCTGAAAATGTACGAAGACCAAATTGTATCAATCTTAACTTGTAGTAGCAATCTCAACACATAAAACAATCTTGTAAACTTATAAGAGTGTTTTCCATAGACGTAAAACCTTACGATTTAGAAATACTGTGATTTAGTGATGTAGTCATTTTGATAACTTGTGTAAGGTTTTTCTAATGATGTAATACTCTTGGAAATATGAAGTTATGTTTTCCTGTTGTAAGATTCCTAACAACTTAGAGTAGATTCCCTACTGATGTAATGGTCACAATAACTTGAATAAATGTTCTTCACTGTTACTGCAATATTCATAATTGGTTTCAGTTTTCTCTAATGAGTTGTTAGGCGGAGTTACTCCGTGATGAATTTGTTTGTACTGAGATGGAACCAGGGAAACATTTGTACTATGTGTTGATATTTTCTTGAATGTTTAATGTGCTTGTTTATTAGATAGCTTCTAAATTGAAATAGGATTTGTGGATAGTACGAATATAATTTTGTACATATTAAAATAAATTGAAGTTAAAGAAATGCATTGATTTATGAACTAATATCACCAAGTTGTAAATAGCTGTTTTTGTAACATTCCGTTAGTTTATATATTTACAGTGATTTGTGAAATATTTCGGCAAATCATTATAAGAGTTAATAGATTAAGTTTGTGAAAACTACCTTTATAGAATGTATAATAATAACAAAACAATGTGACCCAGTCGGAAGGATCTTTGTTTCTAGTACTGGCGTATAAGACAATTTGTGGTACGTATACAGGGAATTTCAAAACAACACCGACATCGTTTGGAAGTTATTCCTGACACCAATATAAGGCAATAAGTATAGACCAACCTGGGTGCACAAATGCTTCCTTTCGGATTTATAGGCTTCCGAAAACATGCAAAAATGGAATTTAAAAGTCCACAGCTGTAAAACTATGGAACCGATCGTAGTCGGGTCGAGACTTCACGTAGAAACTAATATGTGCGCTATTCAAAAATACATGTTTCAGAATCCTTAGGTATTACGCAACAATTTTTATAGAGGGAGTTTGGCTTCGGGCATATAAATGGAACTACTTACCAACTACCTCTATAAAAATTGTTGCTTGAGTACCTTAAGGTTCTGAAACATGTAATTTTGAATAGTGCACATAATATTTCCTAAGTGAAGTCTTGACCCGACTACGGTAGGTTCCATAGTTTTGGAATCATGGATCCTTGAAGTTTATTCTTTCATGTTTTCGGGAGCCTATAACTCCGAAAGGAAACATCTGTGCACTCAGGTTGGACTATACTTTTGTCTTATCTTGGTGTCAGAAATCACCTCCCAAACGTTGTAGGTGTTGGTTTGAAACACCTTATATACTGAATTGGAATATAGAATTAAATTTCATTCTCCGAAACAGAAAGTTGAACAACTTATAATGAAATGTTTACAAATATTGCAGCACCGAGCCTCAGAATTTGAATTTCAACATTATCAGCGTGTAACATTGTGTTATTAATTTATTTGGTATAATCAAGTAACTCGATTAGAAATATGTTGATTGCCAAGAGTTGTTTAGCTTTTATAATGTGCTTCTGGTATGGAAAATAAGGGTATGTATTGTACTACTGCAGTGAACTTTATTGTTATTTGCGTAGTACTTATTTTAAGATATTAGCTGATTATTAATACAAACAGCTTTGACGTAAATGCCGTACTTTGATACGAATGGTACAAAGTGGCTATGTATGCAATGCGGCCAAAACGTAAGAAGTTTCCTTCCGTCGTTGTACTTCTTATCTTGAATTTTGTCAATGTCCTGCTTTCGGGAATCTGTTTTTTCTGTCAAAAGATTAATCATTTCTCACAAGCTTGCAGACAAAAGTTTTACCGATTGCATTTTAGCAGAAGCAAAAAGTGCCACAGTTAAGACTATAGTATATTAACAGTTCTCAAGTAGCAGTTAATAACTTTATTCATAATGGGAACATTAATAACCAACCAAATACGTGAAAATTAATAACCACCATACTTCTTTCTAAATATAACGATACTCTAGAAATGTCGACAATGTATCCAGCTCAGGAATTAGATGTCATGGTTCAGGCGTAAACAATTTAGGGGACACACTACCACTTTATATTCTAGAGATTGATCATTCACTTACGATGAAGGACGTAGTAGCAAGAATGTAGTATACGGCAAGAAGCAAGACCTTGCAATGTCCTTGAAGAAGAAGAACAAGAGGATTCAAAAGTGCGCGAACAGTAAAAATCACTAAATATTGTAAACTTTTGTCGTCAGTTGAAATAAATCGGGTAAACACAACGAAAAATGAAATTTAGAAACAAAAACATAAAATAAAGCTATAATAGAAAAAAATGAAAGGAAATTTTTAAGTTTTACGTCCCACGCTTATGGCGGTTAGGATAAAGGAGACGGTGATTGTGAGAAATGAATGAAATTGTGCAATGAAGAAAGTGGGAGGAAACGGGAGAGCCCCGAGAAAACCCACGAGCACAGTTTTTGTCCACCACAAAGTCCACACGGCGCTAGCTGGGATCAAACCAGGGACCCCAAGCACCAGAGTTGAACGCTCTACCACTGAGCCACCGCGCCACCCAAAACTACAATAGAGTACATGTAGATAAGGTAATTGAAGAGGAAGGTCTCAATAGAGATCAAATATCAGTAGAAGAAGAAGTGAACATAATTGTCCTAATAAGGAATTAAACATCAAGTTATCGTCCGAGAAAGTTCAAATTCGAGAGAAAGAGTTCGTAGAGAACTGTAAAAAGGAAGCGTTGAAATGTTTGTGTGAGGATGAAAAGAAACAAAACGAATAGCTAATCTGTAAAAGGAAATGAGAGATACTTGGCCGAAGAGATAAGAAAAGAGGGATGATTTATTGCACTAGTTACTGTTGGACATGTTGACGGTTTCGGAGCATATTGAGGACAAAGAAATAAAACTTAATAATTATTTCAACCAGATAAAAATGGTTTGTATAAGCATGTTAGTAATTATGTTCTACTGCATTTTTAGGAAGTCCCAGGAGAATGATCAGACAGCGAAAAGAGCTTTACATTGGTTACACATAATCGATTGTTAAGCAGAGTTAGCTTGTGATGAATTTGTTTGTACTAATGTGGAACCTGTTAAGTATTTTGACTATGTATTGATTACTTTGTTAACTGTTTAACTTACGCGTTTATTAGATAGCCGCTTTATTGAAATAAGATATTATGATTACAATTTTGTACATATTGAAATAAACGGATGTTAAAGAAATACATTGATTTATGAATTACTATTACCTACTTATAAATATTTGTTTCGGTAACATTATATTCTTTCCATATTGTCGGTGGGCTATGAAGTGACTTGGTAAAACAATATAAGAAGTTATGGCAATAGCATTAAAAGGCTAGAATATATGGCATTCAAACATTAGAAGAACACGCTTCGTTACTTTGTGATCAAAATAAAAGCATTCCATAAGAGAAAGAAGCATTTAATAGCAAACCACGGCAGATTCTTAAGAGCATTACTTGTTCGTTGTATAATAAATGTCTTATCCAATATCTTATCCAATTCTTACCACGGAAGATAGCAAGAAAATAATTATACTTATGGAAATACTTCAACGAATTACGTATCATCCACTGTGAAAAGTGTAAACCCATTTCATTTCGAAAATCATGTTTTCGAGTGACGAATAAAAATTTAATTACAATAGAATTCTTGACAATGTAATCGCTTCTGAGTTCAGGGTCCATGTTCGGGCAGCTATTTATTTCTAACCAACTGAAGTTCGTGTCGCTGTTCGGGCGGACATTTATTTGTAACCACTTCAGTTCGAGGTCTCTATCTGGGGTGAACATTTATTTGTAACCGTTTCGTGTAATCTGGTCCTTGTTCGTGGTTCGTGGTCCTACCAATAAGTATTCTACTGAAACTGGAACTTACCTGGACAGGACAATGAAGGACCTCTCCAAGAAGAGTTACAAACTGTTCCCAAATCGCTCGTCGGTCTCAATGATGAGATGATCATTAGGCGCCGAGAGGTTCGGGTGTCTCGTCTCGAAAACCTCACGGACGATCAGACGGTCATCCAGACCATAACGCACACAAGCATCACTCATACAAACAACGAAAACACACTGGATTAAATAACACTATACTTATTTATTAGAATACTATCATATATATAAAAATAGCGAAGAGGGATGGACACAACACTGAACACTGAATATGTATAATTTTCGTCGCCGAAATCACACTTTGCCCTTTTCAGGCAATATAGCCCCTTTATATATATGATTATAATTCAGATATCACTACAAATGCTTCTCTCACACCATTGACACACTTGGGGAATTAGCACTGGGGAAAAGTTGTCTGGATCGTCCCACAATGAATCCAGTGCTTACGGCGAACAATTTTAAAGCGTAAAGATGCGTCTTCAGCAAATTAGAAAAAAGGTCTCCACAGTGGAATGCTGATGTTGGGGGGCGCGTGTATAACATTTTAAACGCACAAGGTCTGCGGACCTGGGACTTCACTAGTTGGGGCTAGGCGTAAGAAAACGTCCTTCACCGGCTAAATAGCTTGTGCCCCTTAACAAAATGTTAGACTTGAAGCTCGACGCGAGATGTGTGGTTACGGCTTCCAGACCTGGAGTCAAACTCCCCGAGCATCAAAACTCAAGGTTGCAATGATCAACTAAAAGTGTTGGCAGTTCATTTCAAAAATCACTCAGTTAACTCACCTGTATGCACATACAAACAGAATAGGGAAAGCAATTTAGATTAATTTTAGTCAACTGCCCATAATGCACTAGTAACGGCGATAACTTTGGCGTGAGAAAGTACAGATAACGAGTACGAAACAACACAGTTGGTGCCACTTTGGTTGCTGAACATCTGGTCAGCTCGTATTTCTTTAATCTATTATAATGTTTCCATAAGCGATTAAAGAAAACACTTAATTCAGCTCCCAATAACTATAAAATATATACTGTGAATATAATAAGTCAGGGAGAAACACTGTAATGGTTCGTCACTAGCTGAAGTGTTCTCAGCAAAAGCAATGTTTAAATATATATATCAGAAAACGATGAAAGACTTCTATGTCCAATTGTGTGGGAAAGAAGCAATTCCCACCGAAGACAGAATTTATATGCGTTGCACAATAAAGTATAAATCGAAAATAATGATTATTGTCTTTACGAAATATACAGAGTGTTCACAAAAAAATCCTTCTATAACCTGGTGGCGGTTCAAGATTTGGGGTCCTGTCAAGTGCACACGTAGACTTGTTGAGAACCCTTGGCCGTATGAGGAAGTATGAGTAAAATTAGGTTTTTCACCAAAAATTTAAAATTAGTTAGTTGGCAACACTGTGATATGGTGTGAGACTTACGTGCATAAATGGTTTTTCACCTGAAAAAGGCCTATTTAAAATAGTTAAATAACTTGTTCACTCACTACAACATGATGAGGTTCCTGCATGAGCAGTGTCCAATCCAAGTGTTCCATAAGGTAATAAGATCAGTAGTAGTCCCCCCGTTATATGCAGCCGAGTCAGCAAAATTTTTCTCGATTCTGATTGGCTGAGAGAGGTCACGTGACGTTAGGCCCCGCCCACGCGGGAAATTCAAATTTTTTAGGTCACGTGGTATGACGTCATGAGTCACCCTGCGGGGAAATCCCTCATTCTCTTTTATGACATGGATTTTTGAAATTTGTTCCATTTTACGGGTAAGATGTGTGTTTTGATTGGTTGATAGCTGTCACGTGATTTTAGACCCTACGATATTTGAAATTCGTTCCCTTTTTACGGGTAAGATGAGTGTTTATGATTGGCTGACAGAGGTCACGTGATCTTAGGCCCTGGGATTTTTAAAATTTGTTCCCTTTTATGGGTAAGATGAGTCCTTTGGTACCACGATGATAGAGGTCACGTGATCTTAAGCCCTGTGACTTTTGAAATTCGTTCCCTTTTTACGAGTAAGATGAGTGCTTTGGTACCTCGATTCTGATTGGTTGATAGAGGTCACATGATCTTAGACCCGCCACACGGTGAACAGAATACGTGGGAAAACACCTCACTCATTTGTTTCCATTTTACGGGTAAGATGATTGCTTTGGTACCACGATGTTGATTGGTTGATAGAAATCGCATAATCTTACACACCCACCCCAATGCTAGACATTCAGAGTGCTATGACGACGATCCACCCTAGACCTGGATTTTAGAATTTAGTTCCCTTTTTATGGTTATGCGTAAAGTTCCCATGAAGGGTTCAACCTCCTCCTTAAATAACCCTTTTTGGTATCATGATATTGTACTGAAGTTTACCTTAAATATTATCATTCTCTTTGACAGATAAGATGATTACCAGCTTTTTTACCTTGATGGAGATCCTGTCCTTGAATTAGTAGCCTATGTCTCTGGAAGTAACAATGGTGAAAGAGGGGTGTCGCTTGTAGATTTCTTATAACACATTGTTGTGAGTTTAAGCGATTTTTTAAACGCTCAGTAAGCGCTTCATTAATGGAAACAGTGTTGCCAGATTTTTTTTTACCTAAACTGCTCCGATTCTTTTCGAAACGGTTCCGCAGAGTGCAAGAAATTTTAAACTAAAAAATTTTTCGAACTAAAAAAAATTTGTAACTAAAAAATTTTAAACAAAAATTTTCGAACTAAAAATTTTGAAACAAAAATTACAAAAATTTTCGAACCCAAAAAAATTTCGAACTAAAAATTTTAAAAAAATTTCGAACCAATTTTTAAAAACAAGTTTTGAACTAAAGTTGTAAACCACTTCTAAAAATTTTCAAATCCAAATTTTTCGAACTAAATTAAAAACCAAATTTTGGACACTAAAAAATTCTTTAATTAATTTTTCAAACTAATCATGTAAACCAAATCTTGGATATATTTTCCACCTTAAATTTTCAAGATTACCATTTATTTGAAAACAAGTGTTCAGGGTTTCAAGAAATAATAAAACATATTTTTTTTTTCAACTTGTTGTATTTTAACGAAAGGTATGTGCTCTTCTCATACAATTTATTAACATAATAAATACAGGATCTAGTTTAATGAATATGTTGGACGTGTCATCATCTTCGAATGTTGTAGACGTATCCTGTAAAGAAAAAGAAGAAACAATGGATTACTTTTTGAATTTCTTTTTTTTTTCTGAAACAATAAAAACGAGTCAATATTGATAAGAGAGAAATAAAACTTACTCGTAAATGATGGATCTGCTTAGGCTCATCTTCCTCCTCGGGTACGAGATGACAGCTTTTCTACCACTGATGTTGGTTTACGAACTCTTCTGGGTACTGCATTTTCTTGGTGTTGCTGCTTTATGGTAAAGGTTCCCCGTTGAAATATGAGATTCTGCATTTCTTCCACTGATGGTGTTGGTGATGGTTTATAAACTCTTCTGGGTACTTCATTTTCTTCTTGGTGTTGGTTTTGTGATTAAGGAGTGGAAAAAAAGGAAAAGGAAAAAAGAAATGACGGCCTTATTGGGTGTTTACAGTTTTTTCTTCATCTTCTTCTTTTTCCAGTTCCATCTTCTGTTTTTTAACATACCCGTACGGAACCGTATCGTAGGAATTGAGTTCTTTAAATCGACGTTTTGTGTATCGGATGCTGTACATTTTTTCTTCCTTTCGTGTGACGATGGTATGGTCTTTAGTCCTGCATATCTTATGGGGGATAGTGATGGTGACTTGTCCACGGCATTGATTTGTTATCATTTCTTTTAGCGTATTGAAATTTAATTGTTGTCCTGCATTGTAGTTTAATGTAAATCCTCTAATTTTACATATGTAGCTGGTGACGTTGGTATCCGGATTGTATATTTCTAGGCTGTAATTTTTTGGTCCTCCACTGACAAATGTCTTGATGTATGCTCGTTGGCCGTAAGATTCCATCTCATTCGATAAGCATCCCAAGTACGTTGAAGATTCAATGGTTGGCTCCCCGGGCTTTTCTGTAAAAATCACAGAATCCGTGTCGAAATATAAAACACGTTCCTGCAACATTTCCAGGTACTTGTACAGTTCCAGACGTGCCTGACATGTTGTAAATGCACCTAACACGACATTGGTGTTTCGGTTTTGAACAGGCACATGTTCATTGTACTCCCAGAACGCATACAACATCGTATCATTGATGGGTACAATTTGATGGAGTTTAATGTCGGGGGAAGTGAGTTTTTCATAAAATTCTTCCGGCCGATCAATAATTGTGGTCTGGCTAAAGTTTGAACGCTGACAAAGCTTTCCCCATAATGAGTTCACACAAAGCTTAGATAAACTTCTTCGTGCAGGATTATTTTCAATTTTGGACGGATCCAATGCAATACCTTCACGCTCCAGGACGGTTTGTATGAATTTTGATTTGTCTTCTTCGGTGACACAGGAACTGGGCCAGCCAGACGCTTCCATTTTTGATTTCAAAAATGTATTGATATATTCCGTGAACAAGCCACCTGTTTTCGTGATGGGATCATATTGTTCAATGTCATAATCCCAAATTTCAAAAATTTCCACTGGTTGATATCCTAATTCTACTGCTTTCTGTATTTCATATGATACCCATGTTCCAGTGAGGCATCGCTCCTGGTCGTTGTGTGTACACGTTGCTGTAGAGTCTGGGTTCATTTCTTCGGCACACGCAGCACACAGTGGAAAGAGTAGTTTCTTGTTACATCGGTAAGGCAGGAGACCATGATAAAGATGGCGACTTGGTAATATCGACATTTTGATTAGACCATTGACTTTATTTATTGGTGGTATATTTTCATCACCCTGTAGATAAATTCGTGGATGCCCTACAGGGTATTTAGCACACTTATTTATGTAAGGATAAAGCGAGACAATATCGAAATATTTTATTACTTCTCCTGCTTTTTCGTCGACTTGGTGGTACAATTTCACGCAATTGGTCCTTCCTCCAAAAAAGCTATCTCTTGGATTTAATGGTCTGCGGTTCATGTACGGGTGATTCTTCAGATACGTCGCCATTGCAGGATTTTGTTTTAAGAATTGATTAAATTCACACTCCCACATTTCATGTACAATGTACCCCAATTCACGCAGTCTTGCATTTTTTCTTTGCGTTCGTTCATAACGGAATTCCATGGTGTCTTCTGGATTGCTGTAGATGGGCTGATTACGGCCTGTAGTAAAACATACTTTACACCCGTGATAAAAGCAGCCGGCATGCTCGTAGACGTGCTCCTCTAACGTCTCAGGATCTTGGTAGTAGCCATCAACATGGAATCCCGCAATAAACACTTCTTTTTGTCGGGCCGCATGTAAGATTTGTTTTTCTTCGGTTTTTTCAATGTAGGCCAGCCATTGCATTGCAGCGATCGATTGCGTACTTCTCCATCGATAGCCATGTGCCGGTAGAATTCCAATGGTGTTGGGTTTAAGGAAATTCCGGCGGAATACTAAATTGGAAGCACTGGCAATCGTGATCGTCTCCAAGAAGGGATTCACTTTGGTTTCTGTTTCAAATGACGTCATAAACGAAACGCATGCTTGTCGCAGTACATTGACATCTTGAATACAATACTTGAGAATTTCTTTCTGGAAATCAAACGTGTCATTACGATGATCGTTGTACCACTGCATGAACTTGTTCCTGTCTTCGACGGCCATTTCATTTGCACCATAATACTTTGTTTCTGGAAGTGGTCCAATATACGATTGATTCTCCTTGGTGTTGAAGAAATGCGGGAAGTAGCCTTTGGTTGCGGGTAAATTGAACGCTTTTGACAATTTACTTAATGCCATAGGTAGGAAGTTCAACGAGTCAATGAACGTCAGATTATTCAACGTTAAACTCAGTATCTTGGTTCCATTTAATATGACGTCAGGTCTCCATTGGCATTGTTCTACCATGGTCTTTAGGATAAAATGCCCATCGTATCCCTTAGCGTTGTGCGCGACACAGAAAATCCTATTTATATTGGGACGACGTTCCCGCAAGTACTGAAGAAAATCATAAACTGGATCCTCTCCTTGGAAAATATGCTGGCGCTGACCACACGTACTGCAAGACTGCTGGATATTATTGTTTTCAACACATGCATAACATACTTGTTGTGCAACCAATAAATTTGGAATGTGTACATACGTATTATCGTCAATATTCGTGTCCTGCATTGATTCTATATCATAGAATATCAACAAGGCTTTCTTTGCGTGCATGAGTGAAGGAACACCTGGTTTCAAGCATTGTCGATCAGGAAGCATAAAACATTGATGGGATCCTGGAACAATCTTCTTACAAACATTGCAAAAGATCGCATTACAATCATGAAGTCGTTGTCCTGTATGCACAAAAGAATATACTCTGTAACATTTAGTACATTGCTTCACCATTTTGCATACAGGTTCCCCACGATGATATACAATATTACGATGATTGTTAAAACATTGTTCCCCATAAAATTGACGATTGCAGTCGTTGCACAATATCGGTGTTTGATTCTTGTCGCATAGTGGTCTCTGTAAACATTTGGAGCATGTTACAGGACAATTTTTTACATGTTCATTGCGTTTACTATACTTTTTATGGCACGCTTCACAGTAGAACTTGGTTGCAAAACAAGCAGTTAAAGATTGAATGATGTCAAAATGGCCAGCCAAACAAATCAAATTTATGGGAGTGCGATTTTCGTCGTTGGGCCCCTCGTACATGATGTCACGGCCTGTGAAACTAGTATACACAGTAATTTTATATTCTTTGAGGTATGCCTGGAATTGTCGAATTTCATTTACACTGGCACCATGATCCAAATTGACTCCTGCATTTGCACATAACGCATCGACTTCTTGGTCCACAATACATTTCGATTGATGTTGATACTGTGTATGTCGTTTTACATCTACATTCTTGTATTTTTTCAGGCCAATAGCAATAACAAGGGCGTACGCCAGGCACCTTGAATCTTGATTTTTTACGCTTACAATCCCTCGCTTGCAACGTAACAATTCTTCATTTTGAAGTATTCCTTGTGCTAAACGATCTCCATATCCGTATCCTCTTGGAATATCCACACGATGAAAATGCACGGTGAATGGTTCGTGCAGGAGAAATGCATTGTTACTTTGTAAAACTCTTTCGAACGAGGCCCACATCGTTTCCAGTGTCAAGTTTCGTGCTTGGCGAAAACTCACCCAAAATGGTTTATTGGTGTTGCGTGGTGATATTACCGATAAACCAACCATCGCCTCATCGTCGACATTGGCTAATAAATGGTCCAGCATTGCTTGGAAACTGTTATGTACATACTGTATGATATCGGTTCCTACGGGTGGTGCGTTGAATTGAATTTCGAGCATTCTGCCCTCAATGTTAAATCGTCTATAATGACGAGTGATTTCATTGCGAACAATAAAACCCGATTCGGCCATGGTTAAAAATGAAAACAAACAAACAGGTACGGTAAAACAAATATGTAATGGGAAAAAAGGAATTGTGCAGCGTGAATTTACTACAAAAGAAAAGAAGAAAGAAAAAATCTTAATCACCTGATAAACAGGAAATCATAACATTCATGATAAATTCTTAACTAAGCAATTCATGTAAAGGTCCTGAGTTTGATTCCTGGCGGTGACGTTCAGAATCTCATTATGAAAGCATATGTACTAGAAATCAAAGTTTTTTTTAAAAAATAATTATGTTACTGAAATGAGTGTTTTATTGCTGTCAAACTCGAGAGCATTACATCAGCATGTAACTGACCTACCATTCTATAGTGATAAAAAGAATGCATGAATGAATGTTTCATCAGTACTGAGATGTGATAAAGCACGCGTAAGCATTTTTTTTCCCCCCACTCACAACGACCTTTAAATGATGCGTTTGCAAGTTGAAGAGATTCATCAAACATTAACGATACACATACGTAATTGTCGAAACAAAATCTGTATAGCGTATTTTTTTATTATTATTGTGACTAAGCGGTTAGCGTACATGGTTCGGACGTGGAAGGTCCTGGTTCAAGCCTCGGTGGGTTTGCTTTCCACGTCGGGGCATGTCAAGCCTTTTCTGTAATTTAATATTCTCACACGTTATCATACATTCTTTTCAAAACTAAGCTTAATGGTTGACGTACACCTCATAATACATAAACGTACATAAATCGTCTATAATGACGAGTGATTTCATTCCGAACAGTAAAACCCGATTCGGCCATGATTAAAAAATGAAAACAACAAACAGGTACGGTAAAACAAATATGTAATGGGAAAAAAGGAATTGAGCAGCGTGAATTTGAGTTGATTTTTTGATTTTTTAGTTTAGCGTCCCTTTCAGCAGCGAGGCTATATGAGACGTGGACCTACTTATTAACGTGGAATCCGAACCACATGAGCTCCCCGCCGGGAATCGAACCCTGGTCTCCCGCGCCAAAGGCACGTATGCTAACCGCTTAGCCCAGGAAATCATAACATTCATGATAAATTCTTAACTAAGCAATTCATGTAAAGGTCCTGAGTTTGATTCCCTGGCGGTGACGTTCAGAATCTCATTATGAAAGCACATGTACTAGAAATCAAAGTTTTTTTTAAATAATTATGTTACTGAAATGAGTGTTTTATTGCTGTCAAACTCGAAACCATTACATCAGCATGTAACTGACCTACCATTCTATAGTGATAAAAAGAGAATGCATGAAATGAATGAATGTTTCAACAGTACTGAGATGTGATAAAGTACGCGTAAGCATTTTTTCTACTCACAACGACCTTTAAATGATGCGTTTGCAAGTTGAAGAGATTCACCAACCATTAACGTTACACATACGTAATTGTCAAAACAAAATCTGTATAGCGTAAATCTTTTAACCAAATATTCATGCACTCTTTTTTATTTAAGCGGTTAGCGTACATGCTTTCTAACGTGGAAGGCTCTGGTTCAATCCTCGGTGGGGTTTGCTTTTCACATCGGATCGCTGTCAAGCCTTTTCTGAAATTTAATATTCTCATGCGTTATCATACATTCTTTTCAAAACTAAGTTAAATGATTGACGTACACGCCTCTGGCCTTGGTTCAATCCCAGGCGGTTGCTCGAATATCACGTTAAGCTGAAGGGGCCGCTAATGCTTTCAAAGGGAATCGAACCATATTGTTCTCAGGCATAGTTTCTGAAATTTTGTAATGCATTCTTTTCAAAACTAAGCGCACACATTTTCTGGCCATGGTTCAATTCCCGACGGGTGCTCGCTAAAGGGTCGCTAAACCATATCATTTATCGTGCTTACTTCTAATGTGTGGGGGTTCCTGATTCGTACTCCCACTTTCCCATTCCACTAATTTCTTCATAGTCTAAATATTTCGTACTAAAAGTAAAACAGTGTATTCGTGATCCGCCCACAAATATAAAATAAAAATGATTTTCGAATCTTGTGTGAAAAATAAAATCTCACTGAACTTACCTCAAATTCAATGAACAAAAAGTCGGTGCAGTAAAGCTTCTTAAATGAAGACACTTTTAAAAAACAAACCTTCTCACACGATAGTTGAGAGCGGTGTAGGATTTGAAAAATGAAATTTAGATTTTTATTTAGGTCACTGCGAAAACGATGTCATCATCAACCAATCAGAAACGAGGAAATTTATAAAATGACATCACAACGAACCAATCAAAACGCTCGCTGCTTTTGTCATGAATCACGAACCAAAACGATGTGTAACAATCGATCGTGACGTCATTCACGTTTCTCAATAGTATTGCAATTCCGATGCCAATTCCCTTCTGCCAGGATCATGTCACTACTTGTCGTAACTGTGACGACATTTCATTTTCCTCATATTCTATACGAGAATGTCAATGTTTGCTTTTTTCATGAATCATGCTGACACGTTCGTAGTAAAACTAAAGTGATGCGATCCGCTGACGTTTGCATTTTCAATCATATGTGCTTCTATGTCGTCACACAAAGAAGTCTATCAGCATTTTATTTTAATCCACGAACGGAAGCGTTACACTGTCAGATTTATTTTCTTAAAGTATAAGTGTATCCTTTTCAAGGACCATGGTTCGAAACCCACCAAGATCGATTAAAAACCGAATTCATTCATAGCTAAGCGGTTAGCATACACATCTTTGGTTTGAAAGACCTGAGTTCGATTCCTGGAAAAACATTTCTTAGGATTTTTTCTTAAACTTGGTTTAAATTTCTAGTTCGAAAATTTTAAAAGTTTAGTTCGATAAAAAGTTTGATTTGAAAATTTTTAGATGTGATTTACATCTTTAGTTCGAAACTTTTGTTTTTAAAAAATGTTTTAGTTCGACAAAGTTTTGTTTCAATTTTTTAGTTCGAAATTTTTTTTTGGTTCGAAAATTTTTTGGGTTCGAAAATTTTAGTTCGAAAGTTTTTAGTTTAAAATATTTTTCGAAAAATTTTTAATTTTTTTAGTTCGAAATTTTTTGGGGTTCGAAAATTTACATTTTTTTTGTTCGAAAATGTTTTTATTTGAAAATTTAGTTCAAAAGTTTTTAGTTTAAATTTTTTAGTTCGAAATTTTTTTTGAAATTTTTGTTTCAAAATTTTTAGTTCGAAAATTTTTTGTTTGAAAATTTTTGTTTAAAATTTTTTAGTTCGAAAAAATTTTAGTTTAAAATTTCTTGCACTCTGCGGAACCGTTTCGAAAAGAATCGGAGCAGTTTAGGTAAGACAAATCTGGCAACACTGTTTCCATTAATGAAGCGCTTACTGAGCGTTTAAAAAATCGCTTAAACTCACAACAATGTGTTATAAGAAATCTACAAGCGACACCCCTCTTTCACCATTGTTACTTCCAGAGACAGGCTACTAATTCAAGGACAGGATCTCCATCAAGGTAAGAAAGCTGGTAATCATCTTATCTGTCAAAGAGAACGATAATATTTAATGTAAACTTCAGTACAATATCATGATACCAAAAAAGGGTTATTTAAGGAGGAGGTTGAACCCTTCATGGGAACTTTACGCATAACCATTAAAAAAAATCCAGGTCTAGGGTGATCACCGACATATCGCTCTATATTTCACTCATGGGCTGTTGGGGGGGGGTAAGATCATGTGACTTCTATCCACCAATCAAAATTGAGGTACCAAAACACGCATCTTACACATAAAATAAAACAAATAAGTAAGGGGTTTTCCCATGTAACCTGTTCACTGTGTGGCGGGTCTAAAATCATGTGACCTCTATCAACCAATTAGAATCGAGATACCAAAGTATACATCAGAAAGGACACCCTAATTTCAAAAATCCTAGGACCTAAAATCACGTGATCTCTATCATCCAATCAGAATCAAGGTACCAAAGCACTTATCTTACCCGTAAAAGGAAACGAATTAGTGATGGATTTCCCCGCAAGGGTAAAACATGACGTCATACCATGTGACCTGTTCACCGTGTAGCGGGTCTAAGATCATGTAACCTCTATCAGCCAATCAGTATCGTAGTACCAAAGTACTCATCAAAGAGGATACCCAAATTTCAAAATCCCAGGGTCTAAGATCATGTGACCGCTATCAACCAATCAAATTCAAGGTACCAAACCACTCATCTTACCCATAAAAAGGAAACGAATTTTAAAAAATCCCTGAGCCTAAGATCACGTGACCTCTATCAGCCAATCAGCATCGTGGTACCAAAGGATTCATCTTACCCGTAAAAGGGAACGAATTTCAAATATCGCAGGGTCTAAAATCATGTGATATCTGTCAACCAATCAGAATCACACATCTTACCCGTAAAAGGGAACGAATTTCAAATATCGCAGGGTCTAAAATCACGTGATATCTCTCAACCAATCAGAATCACACATCTTACCCGTAAAAGGGAACAAATTTCAAAAATCCCGGTCATAAAAGAGAATGAGGGATTTCCCCGCAGGGTGACTCATGACGTCATACCACGTGACCTGAAAATTTGAATTTCCCGCGTGGGCGGGGCCTAATGTCACGTGACCTCTCCCAGCCAATCAGAATCGAGTAATTTTTGCTGACTCGGTTCGCCATACGGGGGGGCCTACTACTAGATCCTCTTGAACGTTTGACGCAGTTGGGTTTCCTTATTTTCCGTTTCTTCACATGTTGAAACCATGCTGTCTTCCTATGTTGAGTATCCTCCATGGTCCTCCAACGATGAGTTGATGAGAGGGAAGGGGATATTTTTTTAACACTGGTGTGAGAAGCGAGGTATGGTTATAACACCTGTATGATAACATCACTAAAACTGCGCAAAAAGCGTTTGTAGGGCTATTAAAATTCTTATTTTTTTAAAAATAGTAATATATTTTTTTCTTAAATACTTGTAAATACTTTTCGTAAAATGTTTTAGGTGTTCCGTTTCGATCACTATATTTTGTGTAATATGGAGTAAATATGCACACTCAATAACGTTTCAAAAAAAACATCGACTTAAAGAATTATCAAACATCTCAATAAAAATTAGTAAATGTCTTCTTTTTAAAATAGCTGCATTTAAAATATTGGAATATGAATGAATATGCAAATAGCAAACATATTAAAGGTAGTAAAATATTAATATTGTTGTTAAAGTTTCGATATCACTATAATATATTTGAAAAATATGAAAATCTTTGAAAAAGTAAAATGAATGGAAATGTAAACACATGATAAACTGACAATATACAAACAAAATAAGGTTTTCACCTGTATGTCTTTCTTTTTAACTGTGCCTCGTGTTGTTTGGCAGAAAAGAACGAAAAATCGTTTTTTCAAAAATAATAAAAGAAATAATTGTCAAAGATGACGTTCATACCGATCCAAGAAATAAGCATGATTTTGCATATCAAAGAAAAGATCGTGATTTCGCTGACATGTATGAAGAAAATTCGGCACGCCATAAGGTAAAAATGACTCTGCTCATCATGAAAAAATCGAGACTTTAATTCGATAATGCTCAATACAACAAATGGTTTCGTTCTGAAACAAAGTTATTATTAGCTTAGGCCTAGAATAATGATTGTTGTTCACTTCCAACACGTAAACATTGTAGGGTTACCAGAACATGTTGGTATTATCTGCCATAGAACTTATTAATAAAGCGTTGAAAACTATTCAATATTGATCCAAGTTTTTCAAAGGTCTAAATCAAGGAAGTTGACTCTCTAGTCCAAACATTCCTGAAAATAAATGGTCATTACGTCATGAATTGACCAAAACCATAGGTGGGAAAAATGTGTAATACTACACGTACTTACACACAAAATATGCCATCGACACCTGCGAGGCAAAACTAGAAACGTGAAAAGGCCTGCAACCATAGGCACTCACAAAATGTTTCTGTACAAAACTGAAATATAAACATTAATATTCAGTAAACTACGCTATGTTCCCTGGAACATAACGTACGTCTTCCACCCAGAATAGATGTGTAAACATACAAAATACAAATGCTCTCGTAGCACCGTAAAATATGTCTTTATAAGACAAAACACGTGAGACCTATTAAAAGAAAAACATGATCTACAAACAAAAATATAATCAACGATATTGCAACTTTCTGGTCGATCTGAAAACATCCAATTAGATTCCCTACAAAACAGTTATGTCGCTCCATGACAATTAAACTTTCTTAGGCATCTTCGCTACAAATATTCAAAATGGTCTTATTAACACATTAAAATTCAAAGTCGTCGAGCATATGAAATAATTGACAAAGTAATTTTCATAAAACATTATGGCTTCATGCTGTTGGAAAGAAAATAAGTTTATTTTTCAGGATCTATATCTAATTCGAATAGTTTCTAGGAAATACTAGAACTAAAGTATACTTTTCTCAAAATTAAAAAAAACATTACAACACATTAGCATACAAATCCACATAATAAAATTACGGTTCATAAACATTACGATATTCGCTAGAATATTACTAGACAATAAAATATACTCAAAATATTTAACCTAAGAATATACATACTTAATTATGGATTACTGAAAGTAGAAAATCTAAGATTAACACTAAAAAATAACATTGATAATTATAAAATTCCATATTCTACGCATGAGATTATGTACTATGTTTTAATAAAAGATGTAAAAATGTACGTATAATTAACAACTAAAATTTTTCTTATCCTGGGCATCTCGATACTTTTTTTAATTCTAAAAAGAAAATCAAACATTAATTGTAAATAACACGTAGTAACGTATTTAAGAATTTCGGAAGTGGGAAGGGATCCTAAAAAGAAATTTAAAATTTAAAACTTTTAATAAAAATATGTTATAAGGACAAAACATCTTCCCACTTCCCACTGAGATACGGAACTGCGCTACTAGTTCAAATTGCTTTTGGACAATGCAATTTCTCTACGTATGTGATTACATACTAAATTTTAATTATAAACATACAACTATATAGATAAGTAACAACTAAAATTTTCTGATCCTGCGCACCTGGACATCTTTCTGGAAAAAATCTAAAAAGAAAATCAAACATTAATTGTGAGTCATACGTATGATAACATGCTTAAGAATTTGGAAAGTGGGAAGGGATTCTGAAAAGAATTTTTAAAAAAATCTTAAAAAAACAATAGAAATATATTATAACGTCAAAACATCTTCACACTGGCTGAGGGTACGGAAATCGCGCCAAGATTTCAAACCGTTTTTGGATAAGTACGGTCGCTCTACGTATGTGACGTAATTTTTTACTAAAATCTTAAAATCAAACATCTAAATGAAAACAAGAAAAATTAATAACATTAAACTAATAGTAAGTCATTAATAAGGTTTGCAACATTAGTATTCAATTGTGAAATGTGACACGGAGTAAAGACCAAAAGAGGAAAAGAATTACTCAGCTGTGCATCACCCGTTATTCGTAACCATTTTCTAAATTCTATTCGTAAATTTTCTAAATTGTTTTTTTTAGTATGAAATGTCCTTTAACGTCTTACATTGTTGGGTTTATGCGTTTACATTACACAGAAGCCCAGATTCAACTCCTGCTGACCCATTATACCTAGTAATTCTCAGAGTTTGCTAGATATCTCTTTCCTGTAACAAGACTTAGCGACAAATAAGAAAAGAATAAAAAGAAAGAAAAACAAAAGGAAACGTCGAAATACAACATTAAGGAGAAACTTCCACTACGGGTTGGCATCTTTGCGTTGCGCACAGATGGCCACGTCTCACGAAATTTCCGACACTGCAACGCAAGGGTCTGATTGTTTGCTGTGTCGTCAACAAATGTTCGTGCTATGTTTCGTGCTGTACGTTGTAGTTTAATAGCGTAGTTTAAAGAGTGGTTTAATAGTGTTAAATGAAGATCTTACTTAAATCTATGAAAGAGTGGTGAAATCTCGACAGATAAGTGTATATTTTTTCTATCTATCTTTATCTAGAATATTTACTAATGTGTTACTTGTGAATACTCTTGAGTAAATATTCGGCTCTTGGGCTAGGCTACTACTGAGAGAATTAGAACGGAAATTGCAGAATCTACAGCTATTCGGCCTACAATTAAGAACCGAAGAAATTGCATTTACATATATAAAAGGTGACAGAGGCATATATCTAAACTATCCGAATGTGATAAAACTTCGAAATTTAATCCCCTTGATGTCTTAGAACGAATATTATTTTCCAATAATCTTCGTTCTCTATTTGACTTGTGTGGAGGGGGCATATTCTCCGATAAAATCCTATAGATTGGGTCTTAGTGCTAACCTAGAAGAACTGGGACGATTGGAACGAATCTCGCAGGTTCCATAGTTCTCGGACCTAGAATTAAAAAAATATTTACATATATAAGTAGTGACAGGAGACATACTCCTCAAAAATTGTCCAAATGGTATAGGCCTAAAACTTGTAAAATTTAATCTCACTAATATCTTGAGAATGAAAATAATTTTAAAATATGTTTCTTCGTGTATTTGGCGGGAGTGCAGTGGGCATATTACCTGATAAAATCCTATAAGTCGGGGCTAGCCTAGAAGAACTGGGACGATTGTAACGAAACTTGCAGGATCCATAGTTCTTCAGCCTAGATTCTAAAATACCTTTTTACATATTTTAGTGAGCATACTTCTCAAAAATTGTTAAGGCCGCAGTGGCTTAGTGATATAGCCTTCACCTCTGGTGCATGGGATTCTTAGTTCGATCGCAGCTCGCGCCAAGTTAATATGATGGATAAACACCGTGTGCGTGGGTTTTTTCGGGATTCTCCCGTTTTCTCCTACTCTCTTCATCTACCTTTTCATTCATTTCTCATCGTCACTATCTCCTTTAGCCTAGCCGGCATAAGAGTTGGACATAAAACTTAAATATTTCATTTAAATCGATTCAGCTTTCTAAGGACAGGTCCCACCTCCTCCGTTAACCTTCTATTCAAATCACAAGTGGTAGAAATCAATCGTTTCATGTTTTAACGTCCATCGCTACAGAACATACACAGTATTAAATTTCGACAAGCGATTTTTTCAATTGACTCAGCTTCCCGAAACTAGCTTCCATATTGTAGGTAAAGTCTCTATTTAAAATGAAAAGTGGCAAGCACCAACCAGTTTCCACGTTTATTACCATTTGTGGGTAGCAACAAGCTGCTTTTTGCAATCGTTTCAAAAGAACATGTAATCTCCATCTTCAACGCTCTACCAAGACTGAAAGTAGCTGAAATTTAGTAATACTTCCGGTTTTAATACTGGTTTTCAAAGACATTCTTCTCTCTTTAAGTATATGTTAATGGGGCACTTTGGATAATTTAAACCTTTTTCATCTTTGACAGCAATTTGAGAAATAAATATGTATCTTCTTCCTAATCTCATCAAGGGTTTGTTTTCTTTGTCTTCATCTTCCCAATCTTCCTTCTGTTTTTTCTCCAATAATACGTTGACCCAGTCTGAGTCGAATAAGGTGCTATATCATCCGCAAAACTAATTATACTGAAAATATGATCGTTTAATTCACTGCCTTTTTCGTTACTAGTCAATGATTCTTTCATATCTTCTGTTTAATGATAGTGAGACAATCCACATCCTTACTTTCTTCTTTTCTTCCTTTTCAGTTTTTCTTTCTTTTCTCTTTTTATAGTTCTTCTACAGTTGAAATATGATTATTCTGTCCCTATAATCCACTTGCAAATTCTTCAATGCCCTAAATATGATTCTTCAATCCACATTATCCAATGCTTTCTCAATATCTATGAAAATAACCAGCACCTGCTTATTTATCTTGAGAAGATGCTGAAGTTAAGTATTGCTTGCCTTGATCCTTGTGAATCCAAATTGATACTTCTACAGTCTTTCTCCAGCTTTCTTCAACAAACTTGGTCCAATAATTCTGCACAGAAACTTTGTCACGTGTGACATAACACTAAGTGTTCCATGTCCATCACATTTTATCGCTCCCGTTTTCCTTTAGTATACAGATCGTGACACTTTTTTGGAAGTGTTTTAGCACTTTTCCAGTCAGATACATTTCGTTAGTAAGATATGATTTATTGCCATTAGTTGCCTGTTTTTGGAGATCCTTGAGCACCTCCGACGGTATTTCGTCAACTTCTGGAGCTTTCCCGTTTCTCAATTTTTCACTGCATTGTCCAATTAACTTCTTAAAATAGATGAATCTAATTACTCTTTGTCTACTTCAGCATCTTTTTCTATCACTATTTCGTTTAGTTTGTACCTTCTATGCAGTTCGTCTATGTATTCCTTCTGTCTTTGTGTTATCTGGTCTTCTATCTGTGTGTTACCGTCCTTTCTCATCCTTTTGCTTTCAAGGAGCAAAAATGATAAATGATTTTGCGAACCGATTTTTAAAAATTCGATTCTATCGCCTCTGTTAACTATCTATTTAAACCAAAAGACGTCCATTTTTACAGAAAAGAAATCATAATAAATAACAAGCTATTTATTTATTTATTTTATGCAAAAAATTCAGCGTCCCCAAAATAGGTTCCATATCTAAGGCTAACCTTCTATTTAAACTGGAAGTGTTAGGAAACACCCATTTTCGGTTTCCAAGTTTATCGCTATAGAACAAAAACGGTAAAATATAGCAACAAACGGTTTCTAAAAACAGTTCAAGCTCTCAAGAGAACATGAGACTGGAAATAATTGAAATTTAATACTTCTATTTTCCATACTGATTTTCAAGGAGCAAAAGCAGTATAGTATTTCTAGAGGCAGATTTTTGCAATCCATTCGGCATCCGGAAAGTGGGTGAAACTCAATCTGTTAACTGTTTATTTGAACCGGAAATTGCAGAAATCAACCGTCCCCTTTTTCAAGGTGTATTAATATAAATCATAAACCGTAATAAATAGCGGCATGGGATTTTTTCATTTTACAATCGATTCAGCGTGTTAAGGGAACACACTACTATCCGAAACACTCGATGGATACCAAATGTGGCTGAACTTTAATAGTACTTCCGGTTTCAGTGTTGATTTGTATAGAACAGGAACAATAAGAGATATCGAGAAATGCATTTATGGAATTCATTCAGAGTAACAAGTATATATTACATATTGTTCCAAACTAGAGGTGGTAGAAATCAATCGCTTGCTGTTTTTACTTTTTTGTCCTATAACATTAACGGTAACAAATAGCGCAACCACATTTTTTTAATTCCTGAACATCTCAAGACAACATATCATCATCTGCAACATTCTACCGAAATAGCAACTGCCTATTTTCGGTATCAATACTGTTTTTCATAGAGCAAAAACGGTAAATGATATCGGAAAATGGTTTTGACAGAGATTCAGCATCAATAGAATGAGTTTTGTCTTCTCGACTTTTAAATCGAGTCTTGAGTGCACAAATGTCATATGTCCAATTGTATAAATTTTTCAGGAGAGTGTTTCGAAGTTTCAAAATATTGGCAAAAATCAGAATCGTGACTGAAATAGTTTGAAGCATGCTAGCATATCAAGCTATCGAAATAGTTGACAACGTCAGTGTTGAGGAAAATTGGACATACGGTATTTATGCTCTCAAGACTCGATATATCTGTTGAGACCGTATGTGATGAAAACCTACAATTTTGCAGTTACAACATTAATCGCGTAATAGTGGAAATAGTTAACAATAATTAGTTTCTCTGATATGGATTTAGTACCAAAAATGTTTCACTTCTGATTTTCTTTCTATTGTAACCGGAAGTGATAAACATTAATTATGACTTCCGGTTTTAATGCTTATCTTTATAAAACAAAGAGAGTAAGAGAGAGCGAATAAAGGCTTTTGAAAATGGATTCAGATTCCGAAGAACAGGATTTTTGATGTTATTCCTCTATTAAAGTAGTTAAGCTTGAGTATTGAATTCGCATAGTTTGAAAGTACATTGAAGTTTCAAACTGTGAAACGGAACCCACTCGTTTTCTTATTGCTTTACATGAAAATTTGTATGACATGTTTCTGAAAACCAAGAATTTTAATGCAGAGTTCAAATACGAGTCTTGGTGGTAGCTAACCTACTGTGTAACATAAATACATATACGCTTGCATTAAACTTACACACTGTTTTTTGTAATTAACTTTTTACTTTTTGTTCTTAAATTTTCGCAATGATTTTAATTGTCACTATATTATATCATCTGTGAACGTAACTTTGGAGTGAACTTCATCTTTAGGTTAAGGAAAAATAACATAACCTCAAACCAAGGTGGACAAAATAAACACTTTACACATTAATTTTCATAATACACACATATGCACTCACCCTCCATATCTATATCTATCTATCTATCTATATCATCCAGAAAATAAAAACCGTTTAGTTATACAAAATGATAACCAGTATTTATTGGAAAAAATAATTCTAATACATACCTGGAACATATTCACTTCCTCCATTTAAACATTTGTTGTATTTGATTACCAGCTTCAGAATTCCAATGTTATAGTGTTTTGCCGCAAGTTCTTTAAGCCTGGTTGTCACTGATTCTCCAACTCTTTAGCACTTCTACCACCAAGCTTAGCAAAAGTTTCAAATCGCTAGCAGAAAGGTGAATACTATACGATGGATGATCAAAGATTGCCCATACAAATTGATCAAGTAATTCTTCTCTTATAGTGTGAGGGCTAACATTGTTGTAAAAAGCAAACTTCAACCAACCGTAGGTCTCTTATAGTCTCATAATAACGATTTGCATTGATCGTATGACCTCTTGGCAAGAAATTCACTAAAAGAAAACCTTTACGATCCCAAAACACGGCTACTATGACCTTTCGTGTTAAAAGAGCCTGTTTGAGTTTTCTCGGTTTTTAAGTGATGAGGAATGATGTCACCCAAGCTTTATGGGGTTTTGTGAGATATCCATGTCTCATCACCAGTCACAATCAAATCAAGATAGGAGTCTCAATCAGTGCAATGTCGTATCAAGAATGTTAATGCTGAGCCTATTCTCTGCGTGTTGTGTTGGTCACTCAGTTGCTGCGGAACTCATCTTGCACAAATTTTGTTGCAGGTGTTAGGAGACAATTTCATCAAGCAAAGAACGAGAAATGTGTGGAAACACGAAGTGCAATTCGGTGAGAGTCACGTGTCTGTCTTTTAAGAGTGTGTTGTTCACTGCAGTCTTCAGGTCTTCTTGTGAGGAATGATGGGTGACGAGATCAAGTTTCATCGTGCACATTTGTTCGTTCATTATTTAACACTTCACACAATTTTCTCACATTTATTCCGTTCATTACATTATCACCATGCACTGCTTTCAGTTTCCGGTTTCACCTTTTTATCCTTCAGAAATCGAACAACATTCCATGTTTGACAATCGGCGGGATTTTCAATCACGTACTTTATTTTGATCAGCCCAACTGCACTAGACCGACTTTGCGCAACCTTCACTTCTAGTGTTATAAGGACAGTTATTACTGAAGCCAGTTCACCCTGTAAAGAGAAAGAGGAGTAGGTGCGCAGCGGAAATGTTATAGCGGTCTTTCGTTTAAACGCCATGAGGCTCTGGCTTAATGAACTGACGACAGAAGGGTATAGCATTGGAATTCTGAAGCACGTGAACAGATACGCCCAATGTTTAAATTTAGAAGATAATTATATCGAGAAGTGAATGAAGCTTCAAGTATGTAACAGAATTGTATCTTAAATAAATATTGTATTTGTCATTTTATATAACTAAACGATCTATATTTCTGGATGACCCTCGTACACCGTATTATTTCTAGAAGAAGAGCATTTACTTAGTACGTGCTATAAAATAAACATTCATGGTATTGTTTACTGCTTTAAGCTTATTTATTATTATTATGATAATAATAATAATGATGATGATGATGACGATTATTATTATTATTACTATTATTGTTATTATTATTATTATTATTACAAAACGTTATTTTTAATCCTGATTAAACATGAAGCAAATATAAACTTAGTAGAATTGAATGTGACTGACCAGAGCATGAAGTGATCGTAGTAGTACTATCGGCAAAGTTTTCTTTTGTAATCATAGCCTATTGTCTGGTAACAATTTAATGTAATAGTAAAGTTATTTTAAACATAGTGTTTAAATTACGGTAGTGTATTGATACCGTGGATTATCAGTTCACAAACCCCCCTCTTCACGATCAAATTGGTTCGTTGGTTGGTTTTTTGAACAATTGTTTTTCCCTAGGCTCACGAACAATATTTCGGAATATGAATGCACACACACCCTTGTACCCGCATATTCTACGCGCTCAGTAGTGCTTTCGCATATTTCCAGCAATCATTATATGTCACAATGATGTATTCATAAACTACTGTTTTGTTCTTTTTCGCACATTTTAGATGACGTTGTTAGTCTCACATTGTGGCTCCAAAGAAAGAGAAGAAAATTGTTAGTGATAGCAGCAAGTAAAACAAAATTTGAATAATATGAGAATGACGCTTGTGTTTTCGACATTGCCCAGCAAGGGAATATAACGAAATCGACAAGAAAACAAAGAAGTAATAACAACAGTTGATGTGGCTAAAGTAGTGACTATGTTCATTAAGCAAAATTTGGAGGAGTAAAAGTGGAAAAACTTGTTTGTTTTTTTAATCTAGTGTACTTATTTGTCCCTAATTAAGTACAATTTTATTTTGATTTTGTGCTCTTTATCAGAGAAAACTATTTAAACATAAAAATACATACAGTACAGTGTTCCTGTACTTAGAGTATATTCATTGTATTTACCTAGCTACATTAGTCCATTAGTAAAAATAATTTCGGTTCAAGAACATTTATGTTCAAGAACAGCACTACAGAACGGATTAAGTTCGTAGCCTGAGATTCTATTGTAGATCATCGCTATTAACCGTTATTCAATGTTTAATTCAAGTATAAATTTTCTTTTCAGGGCAGCTGAAAACACTCCTGTCACGTATTCGAAGTGGTCATTTGGAATGAGATTAAGCTCGGAGAAAGTCAAACTTCGAGTAATTAGAGATTCACTAGATATGACTGGTAAATGTTTAATATTTCAAGTATAAGTACATTTAAAAAATATTTTGGAAGTTCAAATCAAAAACTTTAAAGTATGTTGTTATTATTGAAGTTTAGATACCTGTTTCAGCAGTAAGACTCTCTGAGGGTGAGACCAACAGGTTAAGATGAAGTCCGAATCACTGTAGCGCATTCAAATTTAATTTTTACTTCACTTGAACTCGAATCTAAAACTCCATGCGTCAGATGCGAGCGCTCTAAGCTTTGTAATATGAAGAACGTAGATATCTCTCTTCATATAAATCTATCATTCTTATCATTTACCGAATAAACTATGCTGTGTATGAAGCTTGTAGAAGGACTATTAACTATCTACTAAAATATCGGTGAGTAGATTCCAAAATTATAGACGAACGCGAATTATTTCATGAGTATCATGTTGATATTTACCGACATATATATTTATATATATCCATTGATCATCGATGCAAACAATCAAATACTTAATCTTCAACATAATTCGATAAACAATGACATAAAAGTAACAGATTTAGTAGTAAAATTAACACCAAATACCTACATAACGCAAAAATTTAGATTTATTTAATAATATTGAAAACTAATCAATTCTGTATTGTAGACTGAATCATTTGTTGCAAAATAAAATGCATGATTTAAAATAATCGTTTTAGGCTTCTTTCAAAATTCAGATTTTGTGATATTCTTATTTAGAATTTATTTGCTTTATTTTCTAAGAATCTGTTTAGTAAATTTTAAATCAGTGCCATAAACTGTTGTTTTTCTACAATTAACACGTTAATCAGTATTAAGTACTGAATATATATTATAAATTCAAAAATTTACAATTCAAAATAAATCAGGCTCATGGATAAATATAGAATGTAACACGAAGTGGTAACTGTAGATATCGAAATATATAATTTGAAATAACTTTGATCACTAATTTTGTATTAGGAAATTCTCTAAACCATTTTAATAAATTTATTTTAAACATTAGTATGAGTACTAGGAAAAATTAAAAAAGAAATATAATTGATTCTTTTACTCAATAGTCAGTTTCTTTTAAACTTATGTAGAAGAGTAAGTGGACATTATGAGGAAATATTATTAAACGTTTACTAAAAGTTCACCTTCACAATGAATGTTTCAACTGATAATGAAAAGGAACAACCTCTTTTATGAAACTAGCAAACATTTTCTATAATATCCAATAAAATTCAACAATAAACGGTATATCTCATTCTAATTTCGTTATTGCTACGAGTATATCCAATTCATTGCTTTACGTTTTAACGAGGAGAGTGCAGAATATCTCAGGCTATACGTTGTGTGTTTTACAGTAATTCTAAATCGATGATCTTTTCTCTTATGCTTTTACCAGCCTCCTCAGAGTAAGTATGACTGTTAAATGAAAAGTCTATAAATTTTAAAGTTCCTCGGGAAGCCCCCCGGTATTGAGAGAGTGACGTATCACCATCTTACTAAATACCTCTCCATGCTGTTAGTAACCTAAAACATCTGTCGGTAGGGGGTTGAGATGTCGCTCTTAGTATCTATGTGAAACATACCAGGAATCTGAAAAGTGTAACTAGAGAAGAAAGAATGTTAAAATAGAAAATGGAAAAGCAATATATATATATATATATATATATATATATATATATATATATATATATATATATATATGGTTGTTTTGGTTCCTTTGATAAAGGGACAAAATCCTGGGTTACCAGGATAAACCCCTTTGTTAGTCATGCTGTATGAATAAGTTTACATAACAGAAACAAACTAAGAAGTTGAGGTCAAACTCCATGCAAACGAGTGTGTAGAAAGTATCTTTATAAATTAATTGTTTTCTTTAATAAAGTCTGCTAATTAAATACGTCTGTTTGCCTGTAATAGGGTTGTGTTCCATTAGTGGGAATCTGTTATTTTTGACATGCAAATTAGCCATTTTCTTAATCAGTCATCGCCGAATGTCGATTGCGTGCTACTAGTAGCTCGCGGGGACATCTTCAGTAGATAGCATTAACTCTCCGGTTTGCTATCCTTGATTCCTCCACGGATTCCTCCATAAAAAAAGTAAGATTTTTAAAAAAAGTTTGGAATTCTTTTGGTTGGTAGGTCACAGTAGGATATAAAAATGGAACGGAGGCTCAGAAGCTTCATGAGTTTGGCGACCACTGGCCTTGGTTCTTGGAATTGCCAGGTTGTCATCTGTTTCTATCTGGGATTCTGAAGCCAGAAAGAGAATGAAGGTTTGCGGTATGTTAGTAAGTTGTTAATGCACAGACTCATTATAAATGTTCTTCTAATAGTCGTATAAGTTACTTTTGCACGACGTTCTATAGTCGTATAAGTTGTATAATTTACTTCATATATGCTACTTTGTAATTTAATCTATGTTCTTTTACTTTTATTTATTTTCCCTTATTTTGTTTTTTGGGCAGCCGACCTCCGTTGAATTAAACCCTTGTATTCCATTCCTCCTTTCACACATATGTATCATACATTTACTCTCACATCCACTTACACACTTACTTACCCATTGTTAGGTTGATTAGGAATTATTTATTTATTTATTTACAACTGTTATCTGTGCTTATATATTCTACTTATTTTATGGTAAGTGTGCATTTATGTGAGCATTTGTACATGTTCTTTGTATGATATTTATATGATTGTCGTACACTCATGTCATAGTTGAATAGTCCTGTTACTAATACATCAGCTGCTAATAAAATTGATTCCTTAATTTAATAACTCCTTTCGTTATGGGCAGGATGTTTACTGGTGTTTGCAACGATATTAACCACGTGTACCTTGGGTAATTTGTTATTAGTTTTGCTTCTTTATTTCGGAATATTTGCAATTTCTACATGTTTGCTTTTAGTGCGTGACTCCAAAACAGTACGGCATATGTAAGCATTGGTCTGATTAACATTCTATGTAATATGGATTTCAAACATATTTAGGTTTCAAATAAAGGTTTCTATTTATGTTATCCACCAGTTGCTTCTCCCAGTTGATTACTTACGTGGCTCTTGAATTTTAATGTTCAGTCTAAAATTACACCGAAGTATATTACTTTATTTATCCATTGTACCGGATGTTTGTTGTTAATCCTTGCTTTCGTTTGGTGAACTACCTTCCTTCACTTTTGTTTATAATTAATAAACCTATTTTCTAATGTAGGCATGTCCTAGTATATATATATATATATATATATATATATATATATATATATATATATATATATATATATATATATATATAGCTTTCAACTATTTAAAGATACATCTGAAAATACTCAAAGTTAGCTTCAGGATTATTTTTGGAATGTTTTTATGTTTAAATAATATTAGGCCTAGCAGTAATCCTTGTGCGACTTGCGTTTCTAGGTTCTATGGGTTGAGGGAGTGTCTCAGACAGACATGCATAATTTCCTTTTTGTTAGATATGAATGTAGTAACTTGAAATCGTTTCTGGAATACTATGCTTATTAGTTTGTACATTATGCCTTTGACTCACACCCTGTCGAAGGCCTTTTATACATCTAAAATTACTACGATCTTCTTCGATTTTGGTTGAAAATTTCCGTTAGGTTTTGAATAAGTCTGATTAACGGATGACTTATTGAATGTTTATTTTTAAACATAAATTGTTCATTAAAAATTTGTTTTGTGTTTTTAAAGTCTCTTTAGAATTATGGATTCCGTGAGTTTAGCCATGATCTAGGAGAGGGTGATAGATATATAATTTTGTGAACATTTACTGTCTTCTCCTGGTTTCGATAGTGCTTTATTTTAGCTAGTTTCCATTCTACATGGAAGTAGGTTATTGTCATTATCGCATTTATTGTTTGAGTGAGGAGGGTGGTGACTTTTTCTGACAATTTCTTCGGCAAATATGCCGTATATGTTGTCATTACTTGTAGCTTTGAAAGATTTCAGATTTTGCATTAATTTGGCGAATTCTCTGTTCGTAGCTTTGTACCACAAGTATTAACTTGCAGAGGTTAACCTTGGAGAGGTCGTTTATTTTGATTCTAACTTTTTTGTTTTTTTGTTCTGCGTATTGCATATTCTGAAATTATAACCTTTGTTGTTAGTTGGAAATCGCTTTCGCTATCTAATCCTACAGATACTTAATATTCTATCAAATAATTTGAAAGGTCATTTCTTAAATTCAGCTCACAAGTATTCCATGTTTGTACCTTAATGCTATTTATAGCTTTCATGTTTAGATTGATGTTTAATTAATAATAATTAGATTATTACTTGCAGCTTTAAACAATGAGGTCTCAGTGTAAAAGTTTACTTGTGAATTCCTGTAGATACTTACTTTAGGACAGGTTCTAACCTTTCCTTACCTGTGATCAAGAATGTTAAGTGCAATTGGTGGAAGCCTCTTGGTGTTTTTATTTGTGGGTACTGATATATACACGGACGGGAATCGTTACTCTCAATATTTGGACATTTCTGTTTTAATGCTGAAGCGTGGTAACCCTATATATTAAGCATTCCCCTGGGGGTTAATCCCATTAAAAATATCTATACTTAGAATACATTATAAACCTAACAATGTTTAATAACTTCTTAACGACTCTTTAAATGACATGTTTCTTTTTACAGTGTCTCTTGGCGGTGTCATTTCGTTGTTTCTTGGAGCAAGTGTTGTTACTTTGGGTGAAGTCTTCTACTTCTTGCTTGTGAGGCCGATATTCGTATGTTATAGGAACAACAGAAGACGAAAAGTTAAGATTTGTGTGTAGTACACCTATTGCGATCTTACATGTACTTCGCAATTTAAAATTACGAAGTGGAACTTGTAATAGTATTAGAAACATATAGATTGTCTTACTGGTAGCCACGGAATAGCATTATATATGGCATATTTTGGCTTAAAAATTCTGATACTATTGATATCCATCTACAATAGTAAACTATCAACTTGGTAGGTGTATAGAATAACACAAATTAAAATTCAATGTGGGAAGATCTAGAAAATTCATGGACACAAGAGGTCTATATTAAGTATATGACATTTTTTCTTACATATGATTCTCTCCCTATGAATTGTCCAAGAAAAGAATTCTTACACATGGTGCCTTCTTTTTTCATCTACTTAAATCAATTTGTATTTAGGTAGAGAACTGAATGTGCAAATTGCTCTGAAACTATTTATTTGTGATCTTCATTTCATATAGGTGAATATATCCCAAAGTACTTGTAGAATATCCCCTATGGTTCGCTATGTCTTTAACATCTTTGTTAAGCTATATAAATTTATTTGTGAAGTGCAAAAGTGCCTTCTTTTTAAATTCATATGTTCTTGGTAATACTAAAAGATGTATCTTTCCAAATTCAGATGGACAGTCTAAAATTTCAACGTGATGAGAATCGGAAAGTATTCCTACTAGCCTTAAATGTGGCCTTTCCGAGGTTTCTATGAAACTACTGTACTCCGGTACATCTTGCTTTATTATCATTTCCAGCAAGGGGAAAATCCTGCATCGACTCTCGACTTTGTATTCTGGTAAGCAGGGAAGGGACATCTGTTATTTCTACAACAACAGTGTTTGCAAATCCAAGATGTTTCCAAAAATGGTATTGATATTTCTAGGTAGCAAAATCATCTTATTTTAACAGCGAATGCATTTTAATTCGAGATAAAGCGCCCGTAAATTCAAGAAACTGGCTAAAATTTGAGAGAAGGGTAAGGGAAAAAAAGAAGGAATGTCACAAAACCGCACTTTCAAGAAAACGGCCTTTTAATATTAAAAACCGCGTAAAAAGAATAGGGTTTTTAAATCTTTTGCCTCTTTCGACATGGACATTTTTACATCTACGCATGCATGCCATATACAGTCAAATAGTACCAAGAGTCACCAACAGATAGGACAAAGCACCCGATAAACCACATATATGGACATTCCTTGTTTTTTCCCCTTACCCTTGAAATGAAATATGAGAACTGTCATCAATATCACAGGTTCACAAGGATAATATCAAGATGTCCCTGGAAGGTGACAAATTTTAATCTACCGTTTTTTAGTTCATCTATAATCCTAAAATTGTTCTCCCACTCGAGTTCATATTACTTAAAATACAATAAGTAATTCAATGATTATTTCTACTGTGACATTTGACATTACTATTCATGAATCCGGACATGAACAAAGTTTTTATTTTCCTGATGACAGGATCTTAGAGAACAAATCTCTCGAGCAGATAAAATAATTAGCTTAGAAATATATTATTATAAGGACGTATTGAATTCAGAAGTTGTAAGGATATGTACAAGGTAAATGAAAAATTAATACCTGGTACGAACATTTCTTGTTAATATCCATGTTGAAGAGAACTAGTATACTAAACTTCACACAAAATCAACGTCATTACTTGCTCATATTATCAAAATACTGAATAACCAAGAGGTGTTGGTTATAAAGTGTTGTAGTAGCAAGTAACATATTTTGCTTGTGTAAGGAGTTATAATAATGTGTCATACGAGTCTGTGTTGGTAGCACATACTTTATATAATGAACGATGTTGTGTTCACATTGTGTTTGTAACTGTGTATGTGAAGTTACAGTGGTTTTATATTATAATACTGCACTTTGCCTTTTCTCATCTATTTATAATATTCCACAGTGATTTATGTAAATAATGCAACTGCACATTCACTATTCATTTTGGAAGTTGGTGGAGACAGATAAAGTATAATCTATCTATAAGAGATCCTCCGGATCAGTGGCGTATTTACGATTTTGTTTCGGGGGGCTTTGCTAACTTTATTTCTGGAAATGTGAAAATTCTACAAGATATTTCATCTAGTTTAATATAGAAAATAAAATTTCGGAGGGGCTTGAGCTCGGAAACAGTAATTAAATGCGCCTCTGCTCCAGGTAATTGAGATATGATTCGTAGGAATCCAAGTCAAATAATGTAATTAAAATATTTGTTATTTGCGAAAATTTATTACAGTTCAACGCCAACGACTGGAAATAGCTGTCACAAGTTAGAAATTAAAATGCAGCTCTTCATAGTTGATAACAGTCATCATATGACACTTTGCTAATTTATAATAATATATGGTATTCATGAGAGCTGCAGTGTGACGTTACATTCCAGACGAAAATGAAACGTGAGCTGTCCATGTTTATGTTTAAAAGAAACAATGAAAGAAAGAAACGTATTGTTCTGTCAGGTATTCAACTTTCTTATTTGAAAGGAGAAAGTATTTCAGTCCCATTCTGTCAAAAATACAATTATATCACTAAAACGTTTATGTGTTGTACATATGCAAAACAGTTCAGAGAAATAAAATATTGCTTGGTGACTGTGAGTTTACCTGACCCAGCCAGGTGCACTCTGAAATTGAACAAAGTACTCTACCAATGATGATCACATTGTGATTAAGTTTCTTTGTATGGTTGCATGAGAAAGGAAATTTTGATCACGGTAAAGGAAGCACTGTTCAAGGTAACGTTGTCGCCTATCGGTCGTTAATTCACCACTGTGGCTTTAGCTTTAAGAAGGAAGTCATACTGTTCAATGGGCGAAAAGGAAACTATAATTCTTTATTCATTTTTGCTGGAATATATAAATTGTCTCTTTCCTACAAAAGGAAAAAGGTATTATAAAATGATTTTAGATTTGAAAACTAAGTTTACACACACCATTTTGGAAAATTACTTATAAAACTAGTAAATGGATATATATATATATATGACTTCTTGACATGTGATCAAGGTGTTATGAGTATGCTATGCGTATGTTGAGAACACTGCTATTCAATTGTAAAAAAAATGAGTTTTTCAAAAATTTAGCTTTTTCACTGAAAAATATTTGAAGTTTGTAACATAGTTTTATTACATTAGTAGCCTTGTTTGTTAGCACTGGAAATACTGTTTTATAAAAATACATTGAGTAATGTTTGATTTTGAAATATTTCTGACTGTTCTGAAATATTGAGAAGAGAATTACACTTAAGCATATACTTTTGTCGAATACATTAAGAAAAGAGTACTTGAAGCTGTTATGATCAAGAAACTGTGTCGGTGATGAAAATGTGTAAGTCATAGAAGTTATAGTTCTCATCAAACAAATTTTAAGCTAAGTTTAAGTGCAATTGAAGAGTTTGATCCAATAAGGGCGTAAGTCTGAAACATGCAGTTCGGGAAAAACGTTGTTGAAAATTTAAGTAGTGTTTTTATATGCTATAGTGTAATATTTAGTAGCATTTTATCCCAGAAAGGTACCCGCCTTTGGCGTAGGAGACCCGGGTTCGATTCCCGGCGGGAGCTCATGTGGTTCGGATTCCACGTTAATCAGTAGGTCCTGTCTCATATAGCCTCGCTGCTAAAAGGGATGCTAAACTAAAATCAACTCAACTTTATTCCAGAAGGCTAAACAAGCATGACAAAAACCACAATTGCATTTGATGCAAAATGGGCGTAAACTCGCTGACGCTCTTATTACATCGAACTCCTCAATTGTTCCCCATTCTTTTAAAGTTTTCCTAGATTATTTTAAGTATTTAAACGTTCCTTATTGAAAAATTCATTTCCAACGATGTCTTTTTATTTTCGTGAATTCTTACTTCCACTGTGAATAATCTATAATAGTTGTTGAAATATTTGTATTTTTCTTGAAGAGGAGTATAATGGCTGTGGTTAAAGTTTTTACTTCAGCGAAAACCCTGATAAAATTCACACATTCTCGATTTGCGTATAAGGTTGCTTTAAAGCTCTAGTATTATTAACATTTTATATATTTTGTTTATTTGTATAAATGACAATTTATGTATATAAGTTTCTCACTTTTATAAAAGCGTCTATAAGACATCTTAATAATTTAATTTTATTTCAAAAGGTTCATAATATCTTCTTGATCAATCGGAGTATTTGATACTGTTAGATATTAAATTATTTCTTGTCAAAAGTTCTTAAGTGTTTCTAATCAATTGTTGTTGCTTTGGTTTATTAAATTTCAAAAACATTTCGCTTTAGAGAAATTGAGTATGAATGCACAATAAAATATTGCAAAATGTAAAAAACTGAAATTCAAAATTTAAAACGTGGACAAAACACTAAGTAAGTATATTGACTCGAATAAAAATTTCAAAATATGCCAAAGTGATAAGTGAACATTGAGTAGTCAAAATATTTAAAATGTTTAATATGCATGTTGATGCATATTTGGTTCATATAATAACATGACCTTGCATGAATAAAGATACATAATAGAATTACAGTGATTCTAAAAAAATAATGTGTGATTAGGGTGTTAATCAACATACTAAAACTCAAAAATTGGAGTTGAGACGATAATTTCATAACAAATGTTTCGCAGACTGACATAACTATATCTTCGTTAATGCAAAAATGCAGAGGATCCAAAATTTCAATCTTTGTAAGTACTTGTTTCATATTTATTTCATATCCCCAATGTAACAATATTGATGTAAAGAGCTATTGCAATAAATGCGTACCAAATATTTCAGTAAACCAATCTTTTAAAATTCAAGATTTTATGCTAAGTTTAAGGTCAATAAATTTGCTGTTAGGCATTAAAATCTTGACGTCTGTAAGAAATGTTCATTAATACTTAATATACATTACTCGATGTTCAATAAACTTCTGCATAAAATACTAAATAATTGTAGTTGGCTTTATTTTATTTTCACGTTTCATATATTATATTTTTTAAGCATTCATTAGTCAAACTCACTTGTATAAATACAGATTTCTGATATGCATTAATTCACATAAAACATCACTGAAATAATACTGACTTTGTTCTTTGATTAAATACTCTTCTAGTTGATTCTACAGTATTTCGTCATACCGTAAGTTTAAACACTGTTAATAACATTCATAAATATTGCCCATATGCGGCAATGCATTCAACATTTAACAAATTTGTGATAAGCACCGTCCATGCAATGCATTATAATAAAAGTCAATGAGATTTAAAATATTTATGTAGGCCCTACCCGCAGCGTTTAAAAATGCTTCAATACATAGTAATAATATTTACTATTCCAAAACGTATTCTCTTTCAAAGCGTATAACATGCAGAACGTTCAATAAAATTGCATAAACAATAACTTTGTATCTACAGTATATTCCTTGTAAAACATACACCTATGAATCTCATATTCCCTTTCGTGAATCAAGAGATATTCCTTTAAATATTTATGCTGTTTCACCATTTTAAAACACGATGTTACATGCAAAAATATCACAAGTACTACCTGACCTTCAAAGAATATTTCCTGCAAATGGAACTATGCGTTGCATTTCAATTCCACTAAGACCTTTACAAATTTTCAACTGGTACAAATGGTCTGACAAAAAGCTTCAAATGATATTATTATTATTATTATTATTATTATTATTATTATTATTATTATTATTATTATTATTATTATTGGTTGACTAAGCTTTCGATTAAAATGTAAGCAAATAAATGAATTAGAAATATTGTACATTACTGAAAAACTATTTAATTTCTAACTAAAATTTTCACTAAAATTATGACTCTTTATACCTTTCTTCTTTATTAACAGCTAGGCATCCAAGTCTTCCTGAGACTGCCCCGAAATGAAAAATGACAGTAGGGGACTGGTACATTTTAGAACTCATGTCCTATCCACCGTTCAGGAAACAGTGCATTCAGACTTTCACGAAGAGTAAGTGCGAAATGGCGGAAGATCCATCGTGTTGGTAAATAACCGTGAATTTGATACCCAGATTTCGCAGATGTAGAGGAGGCCACTCATTCAACAACTCCAGATAATTAACCCCTCAACGAAGTGCGGGCCAGAGATGTGTTGTTCAATCTTTCCCCAAAAAATATGACTTGCGGAAGATTGTTTTAAATTTATTGATAAAAATATGGGTTTCTTTGCCCATATGAAGACGTTCGTATCCCTCGTACTCCTATAAATAGCAGACTCGTCAGAGAAAAGAATACAGTTCAGAGCAGGAATTGGGGAAGGCCTCCAAAAAAGATCCTCCATGCTTCTTACTGGCAGCTTAAATCATAAACGGCTAATTCATTGATAGACATTGGCCGGAATGCGTGCAGCCCTAGTCCATTTTCATGTGGAGCTGTATTATGCTCCTTGTAATTTCAAGTTCTGCAGAACGCTTTGTGGTCCACATGTTGTGAAAATGTATTCTGATGCACTAACTTCTGGACACTAACTCCTGAAGCACTTTCCAGGCAAAATACATTAATCTCCTGTATGATCTATGATTGACAAGTTGGTGGCACTATAACTTACCATATTATTTACGGCATATTTTCGTTGTCATGCCTCAGTTCATGGGCACACACACTTCCCAATAAGAACTCCTCCAAACTGAAGTCACTGCTATCTGCCTCATTTCACTAAACACGGAAAGGAAAGACAATGGACTGGTTAACCCACATTCTTTATTTTCCTCTCACCGCGGTCAATCACGTGTCACTTACGCAGGAATCGAGTGGCAATTCGTATGAGGAGCTCTGTTGCCATATCAATAATTAGGATGGAAGCTTCAAGTTTTAAATATTTTTATCTCAGCTTGTCACGTGCATTTAGTTCGAACGTAAAGAGAAATTCTGGTTCCTCTCTATGTTTAGAATTTTTATTTTTATCAATGAATGAGACAAGAAGTGTCATTCTAAGTTACATACTGTAGGTAGCTATGTATTAGGTTCCTAGATAAAAATTACCATATTTAGTTTTTGTCATACGCAGATTTAAGGAGTGATCCTATGTACTCCTCCCGAAATTTAAGAGAGATGAGTCAATATATCCATGTCCTGAGAAAGAAATTGAACTGTAATAGTCATACGTAGAACCATGTAAAATGATAAAACCTCTTCCAAAAGAATACATTAAAACGTAAAACTCTAAAAGTTGAACTTATGGCAATTTTCTACCCATAGAAAAAACGAAATTAACCACCCGCACCTTCAGAGTTACATACTGCAGTACTATACAAACATATCAAATATTTAGGTTAGGAAATTTCCGAATTGCGGGAGTGGTTCAATGCACTGCTCCTAGTAATAGAGAAGGGCGAAACAACGTACTCTTGAAATAAAACTTAGTGGGTCTATCTTCAGTGACGTCATGCCACGCGATTAGGTCACGTGATATCTTACAACCAATCACAAAAGAATTGATTTCTCAATAAAACACACTAGTAGAAAATGCCGACCTTACAAGTATGTGAAAATATAAATAACACACATAAGTACCACAAGTATGTCGATATAATGGCACAGTGCCAGTGGCGGCGATTGGACGTTAAAAGTGGGGGGGGGGCAAGATATGATCTGAATATTTGTATATCAATGTTAGTTTTCCTGGTTTTTTCTAACACTTTGTTTGACGAAAGGTTGTATAACTAATAGGATACTGTCTTTTTCAGTTTAAATAGCGTATATCGTGTTTCATATTTAATTAAGTAAATTGACAAGGGCAACGTACATTAGGTACTAACCCCTGATTTCTTGCTCGTGTACATCTTAAAATTCTGTCTGGAAAATTGTATGATCAGATTATTTAACACCATATTTGCAAAACAAATAAATAGAAAGAATATTATTAATCATACTAATGAATAATGAGGCTTGTTTTGTAGGTTATATTGAAACTGGGGATTAATAAACAACTTACATTTTTAATTCCAAACTTGCCATTAAATGTATGATATTATTCTTAGAAAATGAAAGGCAGTAAATACTACAAGCATATGCTACGACGCAATTGTAATATTAATTCCTTTGAATTGCAATTCCTGTAGCTGTCTTAACTCCATGAGAAGATAAATAACCAATACCCACTTACGCAACGACAAATATTATATGCTAACATTTTTTTCTATGAACCAGTAATATATGCAAAAACTTTACATTTCCAAATGAAACTATATACATTAACCATTTTAAATTATGGCTTCTTAAAGGTAAATTATTGAATTTCAGTCAATCAACTATAGCATCATCCCTATTTATCCTAGGATCATGGTTAGTATCTCATTTTCTTCAGAATAGAACAAACTTTCAAACGGTTCCATTTACGTTTTCCTATCATCTTCCTAAGGCGAGCAAGTTTGAGGGAAATCTAGATTTTTTCTGACTTTTTCAAATTTGGTCCCCTCTGGACTCCCTATGTTAACGCACAGATCACAAAATCAACTGAAAAATATGAAGGGGTGTACTAAATGTGTATAAAAATTTCAAGCTTCTATCTTGAAAACTAAGTGCGGGAAAATGTTTACCAATGAGCTAAAAACATTTCCACAATGACCCAGATGTCCCAGATGTAATATAAAATTTTCCTGAGACATCCCTATTTATCCTGTGATCATTGTTCGTAATCATTCCCTTCAGAATAGAACATACTTTCAAACGGTACCACTCACATGTCTCCATCCTGTAGCTGAGGTGGGAAAATCATGAAAAAATGGATAATTTGTTTAAAAAAATTCCTTCTTTGTACTTTTTTGCACACACCCTGTTTTAACGCAGAGATCTGAAACAAATCTGAAGAATACTAAGGGGTGTACTAAATGTGTGTGCAAAATTTCAATCTTCTAGGTGCAAAAGTAAGCCCGCCAAAAATTATATCTCCACAATACTCCAGATTCCAGTATAAAAAAAGGATCTCTGTTAAAAATTCCCTGAATCATCCCTATTTATACTAGGATCATGGTTCGTACATAATTCTTTTTAGAACAGAACAGCCTTTCAAACGGTACCACTCACATGTCTCCATCATGTATTTGAGGAGGGAAAATTGCGAAAAAAGGGATCTTTGTTAAAAAGATACCTTTCATTTTTTTACCTCTTTGCCTCTCTGGACCTCCGTGTTTTATCACAGAAATCGGAAAAGAATCTGGAAAATATTAAGGGCTACACTGAATGTGTGCGCAAAATTTCAGTCTTCTAGGTGCAAAATTAATACAAAAGTCATAACAAAAATATTTTTTTAGTTATGACGTCATCACACTCTACGTCTCGACTCAGAAAGGCGCGAAAGCATATGTAACGTGCTCTACAATGCCTTCCAGGCTTGAGAAAAAAACAGAAGCAAAATCTTTTTTTGGTACTTTTTTTTAAAATTGAATAATGAACATTCTAGTCTATCACCGAAAAATAGATGATATAATTTAAAAGAGTTACGTGGTCACTTCAAAAAAGTGGGGGGCAACTGCCCCCTCTTTCCCCCCTAATCGCCGCCCATGACTGGTGCTTACGATAGCGGATTCGATCCCAGATCCCGCCAACTGACCTATATTTTGATCATACATCGCAGGCGAGTGTTCTATTTATTCCCATTTCTTTATTTCATTCATAACCATCGTCATTACCCTATGTACATATTCTTGTGATGTTAAGATAGAAAGTGTTGTTGTAGTGTAGCCGAGCGGAAAAGTACACGTTAGAATTGTCTTTTTTAAGAAGTTGATTAACAGGAATGTATAAGATATGTAAGAGAATGTATAAGACTGGTAACACTGCTCACTAATTGGCAACACTGGTGACGAAGAACTTGGAGGGGAAGTGTATAGACGTGTGATATACCAACAGTGTAGTTGGAAACTCACAGGCGTCAAGTTGGTTGTCCATAATGATTGGTGTAATGAAGCAGGCTTTCCTTTTCCGTTAACGTTACGCAATCAGGGTTGGCTTTGGTCTTGGACATAGTGCAACGGAAACTTTCGCAAAACTTCGTCAGGCCTACGGAGACAATGTTTTGTCAAGGACCATTTTGGTTTAAGGCATTTGTAGCAAGAAGACAGTCTACTGAAATGAACCTCTCAGCGGAAAATCTTCGGATACAAATGTCAAGAGAGTTCGGGAGCTTGTGCTTTCCGATCATCGGCTAAGAGTCAGAATGTTCGGGCCAGTGTTGAGTCTGTGCCATACCACTATTGCCATAGCCCCAATAGAAGCGGATATATAAGCATCTATATGTTGGACGTGTTAGCGACATATTAGGATAGCCGAAACTCGAGTGTTGATCTAAAGCAACATGACCAGTCCTATCTATGGTTATATAACCTGAGGCATCATAAGGCATGTCTATACTAACGTATTCTCTTTCATTATTAATGTTACCAATCGCTGACATACAAAAAAATGTAAATACAAATGTAAACAATATAATTCTATTTATAACTAACATGCAAACAAACTATTACCAAATCTAAAAACAACTAGTGATCAAATCGAAATAACCCATACAAGAAAAACACTAATCAAATCGAAATTGCAAAATTTCCAGACATTAAATCACAATCAGTAGGTGGAGGTTATAAAAACTTTTGTAGCCAGTTAAGATATATATATATATATATATATATATATATATATATATATATATATATATATATATATATATATATATATATATACAGTGGCGGATCCAGGATATGATCAAAGGAGATGCTAAACCTTAGTTTGAAGCTTTACTAAGTGTAAAGCAGGATTGAAGCCAATTTTATCCGTTGCATACCTGAGCTCAGGGGCGCTATATCCCTTATAGCCCCCTTGGATCCGCCCCTGTATATATATATATATCATAAGCGAAAAATTTCTAGTATAGTTGGACTAGATTATAGCAACAAACTTTAAAAAATCGGACTTGTGTCTTTGTCTATTGTAACGCTAGTTCCCCTAGAAGATCTGGTGATTAAAAAAGTCACTAACGAAGAAAATTGGATTTTCTCCAACTTACCCAAACTTCACCGAAGAGAAGACTACAGCAGGTGATTTAACACTGCTCAAGTTTCTGTCGAGTTGCCTACGATTATCCAGTATTCACTCTAGGTTGGGCATACACAATGTAAATTTAAGAAAAAAAGGAGAAACGAGAAAGTGTCATGACTATCTGCGCATTCATTAGATGAACATATATTACTGTAGGGTGGTGAATATTCGCACTTGCACCAGATGAACTAGTATTCACTAACCAAAAAATAAAAAAATAAATAAAATGCGGGTCGCCCTGAAAATTAAATACCAAAAGTTAAGAAATGAATTTAAGAAAATCTCGAAAAAGCGGAGATCTTACTTTCATTATTACTTATTCATCATTATTACTTTCATTCTTTTTTTTTAACTAGAAGTATCACGTCAAAGTAATATTTTCAAAATATGATGAGCATACAAATTCTGTCAAAAATCTGAGCTCATCAAGTATAGATAACGCCAAAATTCTCAAGGAATAAACAACACAATTCTAGACATTTATCGGTTTCGTTCTTTTGTTTTTTTAATGCTTTCCTTGCAAAGATATGATCTCAATATCGAATTCTTATTTACACTCGCATATATATATACTAACAATAAATAAAATCTAGTTTGTATCGGATTTAACCTGAAATACCATTCTTGTAAGTGTTGCACACGAGACAACTCTTCATTATCATAATTCTGCATCATACAAGAATACACATCGTCTAAATGTAGTCACATTTAATGCATAAATAACGCAATTTGCGGATAATCAATATTTCCAACCCTTTCTTTAAGTTTATCAAGTACATATGAAGCCAAGAGATCTATAAACTCAATGTTGCCCTAGAGACAAAAATTGATAACATTACAAATTTCTATGAAATCAGCACAAATCCTGTGTTTCGGGTTTAATATGCTAATCAAATCTAAATTTACTTGAATTTATTCCACCTCTAGTTACTACCAAGCCTCAAAATCAAACCGATTAAGTGCAATTTATCAAATTCCAGACATTTACTTATTTTAGGTGATAAACTAATACTTAGAATTCCACAACCGTCGTAGTAAGCTTATTGAAAATGCCTATTAAACTAAAAATTCTTATTTTCGTATAAAAGAATCATTACATTCAACCCTCGCTGGACCCTAGACAGTCAAATAACGACGTGAGAGAGATTTAATCAAATTTCAAATAAAATTGAATAAAACATATAAAGGGAGGTAATTCAATGAATACTGGACAACCACTCAACCAATCTTAATGTAAAAACCAAAAGATTACTTCAAACAGAGATAGAAATTTTTGTTGTGAGGTGCCCAATTTTAACTTCCTCGAAATTCTCAAACATTCTAACGCTTAACTTGTGGATACTAATAAGGGGCTTTTCTGTGATTGAAAGCAAATTAAATTGAACATATTTCTACTTCCCAGCACCGTAATGAAGTCGACTACACCCACTAGCTTAATACTATAATTTCCTCGAAAATCACCAGATATTTGCTTTTTTTTTACCCTTATGGATATTGACTTCCTCTGCTTTTCCCAGCTTCCTACCGATGGTCTACTTCTAACTTACAGTCAAAGTTGGCACCGGGACAAAGTGAGTATCCATGTATAACATTTAAAAACTCGAACATAATAACGGAGTAATTAGCACGAAAATCACAAAGACACTAAGCACCAATCTAACAAATAACAGATGGAGTAAATTCAAGCCATCTTTGCGGGCACAATTAAATGACAACCAAGGACCTCTCACAGATACTGTTAACAGGAACCATCAAGTTAACTCCATCAAACATAGAAAAACTTCACAAAATCTACAAGGAAAAATTCACAGCGATTAATTATTATATAAACAGGTTAATGATTCGCACGACAGTACTTATCGGTGGTGATTCTTAAGATAATGGATTCGATCCCAGATCCTGCCAAGTGACCATTATTTTTATCAAACATCGAAGACGAGTGTTGTTCTATTTATTCCCATTTCTTTATTTCATTCATAATCATCGTCATCACCCTATGTACATATTCTTGCGATGTTAAAATAGAAAGTGTTGTAGCAGTGTAGCCTAGCAGAGAAGTACACGTTAGAAATGTATTTCTTTAGAAGTTGATTAACAGGGATGAACATATGTACATAAAGTAATAAGACTGGCAATATTGCCCACTAATTGGCAACTTTGGTGACGAAGGACGTAGAGGGGAGGTGTATAAACGTGTGATGTACCATCAGTGTAGTTGAGAACTCACTGGCGTCAAGTTGGTTGTCCATAATGATTGGTGTAATAAAGCGGGCTTTGTTCTGCGTTAACGTTACGCAACCAGGGTTGGCTTTGGTCTTGGACATAGTGCAACGGAAACTTTCGCAAAACTTCGTCAGGCCTACGGAGACAATGTTTCTTTTTTCAAGGGCCATTTTGGTTTAAGGCATTTGTAAAGGGAAGAGAGTCCACTGAAATGAATCTCTCAGCGGACGATCTTCGGATACCGGCTAAGAGTCAGAATGATCGGGCCAGACTTGAGTCTGTGCCATACCACTTTTCTTCAGCTGTTGACTACTGAATTGGAGATGTAAAAAGTGTGCTACAAACTGATTCCGTGAATCCTCACAATGGATCAAAAGGAAATGCAGAGGGACAGGTTGACTGCTAATAATCTTCATTTTCTGGAACGTGTCATGGTTCATCTTCAATTTGTTCTCTGCCTTCTGTAAACACTTCAAATCAACGAAATGCCTGGGTTCTTACAAAACAGTGTCTCCGTAGGCCTGACAAAGTCTCGCAAAAGGTTTCGTACGACTGTGATCAAGTCTGAAGGAAAACATGATCGCATAATGTTGCTAGACATTAATGTCACTAATTGCCGGATTGCACAAGCAAAACCTGTTTCACGAAAATAATCGCTATGGATAACCAACTTCCAGCTAGCGAGTTTCCACTTACACTGCTGACGTATCATAGATTTATGCAATTCCGCTTCAAATCCTACGTCACCAGCATTGCCGATTCTTGCACAGTGTTGAAAATATCATTATTTTATTAACATATGTTGTACATTACTACTTCGTTAGAATTAACCTTTTGTAACTCATGTCTAATAATTGAAAGTGTGTATATACAGTACACAAAGGTCGCAATTGTGCCTTTCATGTAGAAGAAATGGTTGACGATGCAGAGAAAATTACGGAGGGCACAATGCTATAATAACAAGGATTCATTTAAAGTATTTACAAAGAAATGAATGGAAAATTGGGTAGTTTAGGAATGAAAATATACCAAAGATTACAATATATTTTAATCACATATATCTCGTGGACAATGAACGTGAGTCAATTAATATGTCATTAGTGAGAACTGTAGGAAAAATAGAGGTTGGAGAAATCAAGATGAAAGAATTATCTGACACTTATCGCGTACATACGTCAGATGGGACCATACAGTAATTACGCGAGTAGGTTCGGTAGCTAGAGCATTTGGAAAAGGTTATATCTTCCACGTTCAGCAGATGTGTCATTTGCGAACTTTCTTTCCCTCAAGGTACCTAAACAAAGATGTCTATATAATCAATAAAGATATTTTGTAGAACTTGAAGAGGAAATTACTACGTATCAGTTATTTCAAACATGTTAATAACAGCATTAGCAAATACAGCAGAAGTTTGAAGTATGCATTGGAAGAAGATGGTTTGATTTTGCAAATTAATAATCATTTTTAAGACATATTCCATGTCTTACAACTTTAAATCAGCACAATACACTTCTTTGATTTGATATATGGTGACTTTGGAATCAAAATTAGTAAGAGAAGCGTGCATTTTTGAGTAAAATAATATAATGTTAACAATGATGTCTCCCTTGAGAAGTAAGGAGTATTTTAATACTTAACGTATACAGAAATAATAATTTCGATATCTCTCTTAAAAATAATTGTGGTGTGAGTTTGTATTACACAATCGTAAGATCAATACATATTATATCGACAATCTCATAATACCAATAAAGAGAAAAAGTGACGAAGTCTTTAGGGATTCGGATAAGATTGGTAGAATATGATATGTATCCTCGTCGCCATAAGTGCCTTTACATCGCAGTGACGGGTATGTGACCGCGCAATACTCCAAGGAAGGGATGGTTGTATAAGAATTTGTGATTAATTTTGAAGAGTTTTTATTTTGACTAGGGAATTAACATAGGTATAGGGAGAAAAGACACAGATTTGAAGCATCAGTGCACTGTTATTGAGGCATCAGTGCACGAAAACATTCGTATTCTCAGTTTTTCTATTTATTGTTTTATATGTTAAGTTAAACACCACAATATGTATCACTGATATCACAGATCGTATTATTTTTAAAATCGTGTTTGTAACCTATTGTCAAAACATTCATCTCCAGACATGATGTAGAGAGAAGAGAAAGAGTTACGACATCTGTAATATATGTATATGTGATTCACTAAGTAACTGTAGAAATTAGTTAAAGGACACATAAGAGAGCGAAAAGCAGGTCTAGAAGTCTGAACTTTTTAAAAACGTCCTAGATAGGTGAAAATATAGTTAAAAATTGCGAAAGGTATCATGTAATTTACCTTTCTTTTCTAGTATACTTTTTCTTTCACATCCAAACATCTCTATTCAGAATTACGAGATAAAGGTGAGGAGAGAAACATTTCCATTTCAAGAATTATATCAGGAAAAAAAATCTTTTGACTTAGACTAGTTTCGAACTCGCAACACTTGAATCCATAGCTCAGCGCTATACCGATTTTTTTTTTTTTTTTAAAACTTCTTCCTGACATTTTCTACTTCAACCACTTTTCAGGACTACTAGACACGACAGGGACACGAACACAGAAACATCGAGGACAGTTAAAATTCCACCCTTGCTACTACAGAGGGACTCGAACCCCCAATGGGCTTCACCTCGCGATCATCAGCCTAACGCCTCAGACCGCTCGGCTACACCCACCGGCCAATTGAGCTAACAACTTCTGCAGGAAAAGCCTGATTTCTACAACTACCGGTTGCTGAATGGTGTATATTAACCAAGTTGGCCGAGATAATTGCTTCACATAGCTATTGCAATAATAATAATAATAATAATAATAATAATAATAATAATAATAATAATAATAATAATAATAATAATAATAATAATAATAATAATAATATAAAGCAGAAGAACAGAATTTAAAAAGTCACATATGTTAAAAGTTTGACGTGCAGAGTAAGTCCTAATGTGAGATTTTATTAATTATATATAATCAATGTAAGCGTGGTTTATTCGTGCATGCTACTCAAACTGCGCAACTCACTACCGTAGACCCATAAGGGTTGTACGCGCATGGTACCGTAGCCTTGCGTCCTCCAACCGTGAAGAATGTTTCGGTTTGAACCTATGCGTGTCCTAAGAGGAAGGAGGAGATTCAAAGACAGAAAAGTGGTTTAGAAATTATGCAAACGTAGAATATCTCACGAGGTGAGGTGATATAGAGTTCAGCGTGTCTTTCAGCTACTACTCTATACAAGACGTGCATCTACGACTTAACGTGAAACCCGAACCACACGACTCCTGACGAGAATCGAAACCCGTATCACCTCTAATTCTATTATGGGAGACACAGGAACATGTAAAAATAATCGAAAATGAACTATATTAATGTTAAATCCATAGCTTTTGAGTACAAAATTTCTCAAAATTAAATCCCCACGTTAAGCGGGTTTGCATATCCAGGCTCCTAACTATGAAAACATTTACGATCACTCTAACCCCAATCATTTCACAGATTCAACCTGTTGTATATAAGTTATTAGGACGTAAAATTGAACATAATTTATACGAAAAAGACTTTTATGCATTGCAAGACCTGTAACTGCCAAATATTCACCACAAACTTATAGTCGTATCGACATAAACAAAAAGAAGTGTGAAGCAGGAAACTACTTTACCCAAAAGTCAAAAGAGACGCACTGAAGACATAGGAACGGGTTGAGCGGTTTGGGTCATTCTTCTTTCAATTACAAGTTTATGTGTTCAAACCGTGAAGTGTGTATTCGTTTTTTTGCTTTTTTTAAAAGTGTGTTCCTATTTTCATGAGAGAACTGAGAACATTTCTTTAAATAAATCTTTGGCAACTACTTTTCTCTCAAATTCCATTAGAAGGGAACATTATATGAATTGCAAATCTAAAATCCACAGCTGAGAACAAAATATTATGTTCAATATTTCATTATTATCCTTTGATTTGTAATGAAAAACTAACTATAAGCATTGACGATTTCAGAAGATTCTCCCCCGGTAATGGTCAATATATGAATGAGAGAAAACTGATAAAACATTATTAGTCCACTTTGAGCATGATCGAAGATAACTTATGGCCACGAAGGGGGAAATTTATGTCGACAGAGTCTCAAATTCTCCCACAGGTCATGCCCTGAAATCATCACTGTTTGAAAGGTTTCCTTAACAAATAGAATATTACATTTATTTCTCGTTCTACGTTTTGAAATGGAAAAATCATAATTTTAAAGTGAATTATAATACGATAAACATAAAGATTTATAGAACTAATGAAGTAAATATTCTTGTGTAAGTTATAGATTTCTAATCAGATTAAAACTCGAATATTCGTTTGCATCGCACTTTAAAGTAAATCCTCTCTCTATATAATTCTTACTGGAAAGTATGTTTAACTCCAATTACTTAATCAATATTTTTAATAATATATTTTTATTGTAATACTTTTACTATTCAATGTTGTATACACTACATTTCCCAAAGCAAAATCTCGCAAATGTATAGTGGACTAGTGAATATTATCAAATAAATTATCATTTTGTTTACGTAAATACTTCATCTCCTCATTTGCAACTTCGTACTTTAAATAATAATAATAATAATAATAATAATAATAATAATAATAATAATAATAATAATAATAATAATAATAATAATAATAATAATAAAATCATAGCCATACCTTTATCAGAATTTCAGGCTTAGTCAATAAATGAATTCAACATGGTCTCTATTCGAAGTTCTATTTAATCGAAACCGATAGAAATACAGAGAGAAACTTCGAGAACAGATAAAAGAAAAATGTTACCTTGGTGGGACTGGAACTAACCTTTAAGAGTTCCTTTCAATTTACAGACAAATGCCTTAATCACTTTGTTTCTTTTCTTTAAGTTAACTGATTCACCGAATGTATCTGAGTAACTTGTCTCGATTTTCTGGTCGGTTATATACGTTTTATAATCATTTCTGTTAATCTTGAACGACAGGAACACGAATACAAAAACATCTAAGAGAATTAAATTCCAAACTCCCCCAACGGGAATCGAACCCGGGACCCTATACACCTAACGCACACTTGCTAGCCACTAGACCAGCGGGGAAAGCTAGTGAAATGCATTATGTAGTATCTGAAGTTTACACCTATTTCATCCTGCTGTAATAATGTTTACCGTATTCGTTACTTAGAGGAATGATATATGTTATTCATATAGGTTCTCTTACGTATTCGTCCGTAAATATTATATAAATTATCAGAATTATTCATGGTCTTCCATGGAAATTCACTGGCGCATGCACAGTAGACAGGCAGTGTAATTGAAAGGTGAGTTCAACAGATATTATATATTTCGCCCACATTATTTAATAGCTATGTAGAAGAGATAGCAAAAAATGAGTTTTCATAATGAAGATGGAATTTCGGTAGGAGATAGAATGATGAGGTGTATACGGTTTGGGGTTGATATGATAGTTGTTGCAGAATCTACAAAGAAAATTAATAAGATGTAGAAAACTTGAGAAAGGCTTCTGAAGAATATGGAATGAAAATAAATGTTAGAAAGACAAAATCCATAGTGATAGAAACGAAGCGATCGGTGTCAAATATAGAAGTAGGAGCGGGGAAAAAAAACAGGTGACTATTTTTTGATGTCTGAATAGTATTATTAGTGATATGACATGCGAACGTGAAATAAAAGCAAGGATTGAAATGGTGAAAGAAGCCTTTAGGATGAAGAAAATACTATTTTGTGGGGCTTTAGAGTTGAAAAGAAAAGACTCATAAAATGCTTCGTGTACTGTATTTTACTGTGTTATAGGACAGAAACATTGACATTACTCAGAAATGATGAGAAACAATTGGAGGCTTTCGAAATATGTGCGTGGAGAAGAATGGAGAGAAATAGCTGGGTCGAGAGGAAAACGAATGAGATGGTTGGAAATGGAAAGAAAAAAATATTATTAAGAAGAGGAAGAGAAACTGGTTGGAATATTGGTTAGGAAGGAACTGTATCATGAGGGATGTGCTGGAGATGGAGGGGACGAATTAGACTATATAGAAACATAATTAGGCTATTGGCGATATCAAAACAGAAAAATCGTATGTGAAGATGGAGAGGTTAACAGAAGATTGTGGAGCATGGCAGCTTCTCAGCTACGGTAAGTGACCGCTGGTAATGGCGGAATACTTCTGATATAATGATGCTGATTATGCACAGAAGAAACAGAAAGAAAAATCGCAATGCAAATTTCTACAAGTTGTCAAAATGCCTAGCTCTAAAGGCTGTAGAGAACTATCTGTTAGTCTGCGAGGAGAAATTATAGTCGAGTAAAAGTGGAACAAACTCTCATTCAGATCGCTTGGGTTTTGGGTTGCGACGAGAAAGCAGTGAAGAAATTGATTTAGTGGTATGAATAATAATAATAATAATAATAATAATAATAATAATAATAATAATAATAATAATAATAATAATAATAATTTATTTCACAATTCATTTCTGCCAGTAGCTTTCGCCCCCTTACTCCCACTTCATGCTTACTCAGGAGGAAGCTGCGCGTCCCCAGGTTGGGAACCACTACTTTCCAATAAGGAATTCTGATAGCCTGTTAGAAATTTGCATTCTGACTAATATCAGTAAACTGCATTCTTCTGTTTCTACTGCGCATGCACCAGTGAATTTCCATGAAAGATCATGAATAATTCTGATAATTTATATAATATTTACAGACGAATACGTAAGAGAACCTACGGTAAACATTATTACAGCAGGATGAAATAGGTGTAAACTTCAGATACTACAAAATGCATTTTACTTGCTTTCCCCGATGGTCTAGTGGCTAGCACGTGTGCCTTAGTTGTATAGGGTCCCGGGTTCGATTCCCGGTGGGGGAGTTTGGAATTTTAATTCTCTTAGATGTTTTTGTATTCTTGTTCCTGTCGTTCAAGATTAACGGAAATGATTGTAAAACATATATAACCGAGTAGAAAATAGAGACAAGCTACTCAGATACGTTTGGTGAATAAGTTAACTTAACGAAAAGAAAAAACTGTGTAAGGCATTTGTTTGTAAATTGTAAAGAGCTCCTACAGTCGGCGAGAACTATCTTGGCAGTGACGTCAACGCTCTCAGTTGCAAGGCTACCAACTTACGCTATTCACAAATAGTGCTTAGATGGTACGCTTCGCACGCCACGTCGTAAAATAATGCTGGTAGCGAACTAGAGAGAATTTAGATAACAATGTATTTGAATAATGGTAGCATATATATGTGCATTGTTACGACAAAGATAGAAAAAATAAGATTAGATCCTATATTTATGTCGTCAAACAACAATATCTTTCCTTTTAAAAAGCAGTTTTCTATTTCCAATAGATTTTTTTAAAAAAACCTAAATCCCAACATGCGCAGTATTTGTTGTAATGCCCACTCAAAACCTTTGAAGTCAATGCTTTTCTTAAGTTCGCACAATAATTTATTTAAGGTGGCGACAATGTCTTCAGCATAGAGATTGTGAATTGTTCTACGAACTACTACTTCATCGAAAGAATCTAAATTTATTTGTCTTTTCTGTATATTTGGCCTTGCTTTACAGGGTGTTACGACGGGTTGTCCAGACTTTACTCCTTCTCTTTCACAATTCGCCACACGGATCTCTCACTGACACATGTTGCTCGAGAGGTTTCATGAACACTGTCAGATTTATTATTGTTTGCTGCAAGAAAAGTTGTAAACATTAAAAACAATGTCTCCTGCATCACAATGCAACGGCTTGCCTTTCTTTAAGGTACTATCACCCATTCTTATACACTAAATTTCGAGAACGAGAATAAAACAAAGGATTGACAACTTTCACCAGTCAGCATAGACTGTACAGCCCTACACAAAGAAAACACGCGCTTTTCAGTTCATTTCATTTCGCTTTTGTTTTTTAATTTGTTTGTGTGTTTTTCCTGGAATGCTGTTCTTATGTCCTATTGGTAAATGTTATACTTTTCGAAGCTACACTCACTAACCCCCACGCTCTGTTTCCGCGACCAGGAAACACATTCATATATCATCCTCTAACTCAAGAACCGTGATAGGTAAAGACATGGGAGTTTCTTTAAAATGAACTTTGGACTCCCCCTTCTCATTTCGTCCACAGCATGTTTGTGTCTATCTTCAATAGAACGAAAGTTTGTAGCATGTTGAAATCTGAGTATTATTAGAACAGAAGAAACATAAATGGCTATCATTTAAAATTATTTTCTACATACTTATAATATAAAATTCAAATATAAAATAACCATGTTCTTCATGAAAATTATATAAATATAATAGCAAAAAATGTAGCATTTATGTCTCCTCGAACTCCAGTTATCGTTATACAAAGATGAGAAGTATATTTATCAAAAACGAATCTCCCATTTCGGTTCATTTCCTTTCGCTTTCCTGTTGTAGAGAACGGAGCGTGCTTTTAAGTTGGTATTTCTGTTCGCGCATTTTCTCTTTCCTGGGATTGGACGTTAAATTGAACGAAGCGTCTGCTTTAACCAGTGGGATAGCATTTGAACTAGAGCGAAGTCTACGTCACTGCCAGGATAATTCTCGGGCACTGTAAAAGTTACTTCCAATCCCACCAAAGTAACATTTTTCTTTTACTTGTTCTCGAAGTTTCTCTCTGTATTCCTATCGGTTTCGATTAAATAGAACTTCGAATAGAGACCACGTTGTATTCATTTATTGACTAAGCCTGAAATTCTGATAAAGGTATGGCTATGATTTTATTATTATTATTATTATTATTATTATTATTATTACTATTATTATTATTATTATTATTATTATTATTATTACTATTATTATTATTATTATTATTATTATTATTATTATTATTATTATTATTATTATTATTATTATTATTATTATTATTATTATTATTATTATTGCAATAGCTATGTGAAGCAATTATCTCGGCCAACTTGGTTAATACACACCATTCAGCAACCGGTAGTTGTAGAAATCAGGCTTTTCCTGCAGAAGTTGTTAGCTCAGTCGGTATAGCGCTGAGCTATGGATTCAAGTGTTGCGAGTTCGAAACTAGTCTAAGTCAAAAGATTTTTTTTCCTGATATAATTCTTGAAATGGAAATGTTTCTCTCCTCACCTTTATCTCGTAATTCTGAATAGAGATGTTTGGATGTGAAAGAAAAAGTATACTAGAAAAGAAAGGTAAATTACATGATACCTTTCGCAATTTTTAACTATATTTTCACCTATCTAGGACGTTTTTAAGAAGTTCAGACTTCTAGACCTGCTTTTCGCTCTCTTATGTGTCCTTTAACTAATTTCTACAGTTACTTAGTGAATCACATATACATATATTACAGATGTCGTATCTCTTTCTCTTCTCTCTACATCATGTCTGGAGATGAATGTTTTGACAATAGGTTACAAACACGATTTTAAAAATAATACGATCTGCGATATCAGTGATACATATTGTGGTGTTTAACTTAACATATAAAACAATAAATAGAAAAACTGAGAATACGAATGTTTTCGTGCACTGATGCCTCAATAACAGTGCACTGATGCTTCAAATCTGTGTCTTTTCTCCCTTCACCTATGTTAATTCCCTAGTCAAAATAAAAACTCTTCAAAATTAATCACAAATTCTTATACAACCATCCCTTCCTTGGAGTATTGCGCGGTCACATACCCGTCACTGTGATGTAAAGGCACTTATGGCGACAAGGATACATAAAAACAGTTTTGTGTGGTATTCAGTCCAGAAAAAAATACTTGATTGTGGTTTGGTACTTGTATCTGCACACAATGGTAGTGTATTATTACGTGTAGTTGTTTCTGGTTTTTCATTACATGAGGTCGTATTCTTGTTTGAAAATACATGTCACACTAGACAACTATCCCAGTATGTTGCTTACATCGCGTGTTGCCAAGCCTGCTGCGTACTCTATTATTATATGTGATATACCTTTGTCTCTTTCTGTTCATACATAAAACTTGTAAACAGATTATATTATTTGTCGACTTCTTCACTTGAAAAGACTTATATAACAGAGAACACCATTCGTTTTAGAACGAAGGATACATTATTCGTCATGGGTAAGATATCTAATAGTACAAATACACTTAAATACTATAGTTTCAAATGTTTTAATAATATAATCTTCATATTGTTATAGGTTTGAAGATTTTTATATTCGGTGAAATTATTCCATGTTCAGGTGACTGAACGCATATTTCAGCGAGACACAATTCAATAGAATGTCTTTTTTTCTTTTAGATAACTTAATATTCTATAAATGTATAAGCTCTTATTAGTAGTATCCATTAAATATTAGCTATTACAGAAAGTACGCAACATAAAATGAAAGTCTTCTAAACAAATTTGAACTGTTTATGGAAAATAACTATTTTCGTAATTATTCTAAAGATTTATAATGATATCTTTATAGTATTTAAGCCACATACTCTTCTTACATTTTTAAATCTCATGAAATGGGAAGAACGATATAATGTATTTAACTGCAAGTTTTTGCAGTCCTTGGGAAGTATAATGACAAAACCACATGAGGGGTCGCGGTGACTCAGTTGCAGAGTGCCCATTTCTATAACGTCATGTTCCTGTATTGATCCCAAGGACACTGTTCGTTGGGAAAACAGATGCACGTGCATTTCGTTGGGTTTCTTCTGTTTCAGCCTACTCCTCCATGCCACCATTATAATCTATCTCATCATGACCATGTTCACTGCATAAACGAGAGACATTAAACTAAAAAAGTGAGAGGATGAAAGCTATACTTAATTAACCATGACATCTTACATAACAAGAATTTTAGGAATGATCCAGAAAACAAATCAAAATATTGCAATCTCGACCAATAATTAGTTTTTGAATCACGTGCCACAAAATTTCTGAACGATCCCTAAATCAAGATTTGCAAATGAATAAGCATATCATACTGAGTTAAGTGATAGTTTGTGTTTGGCTACATTATATGTAGTTCTACAGATATAATGAATATAATAAAATGCTTGATTGAATTAAATATGTGGGTTTTTTTTAGATGAGGGGCCCACAAAATTTTTGAACGGCCCCTGAATCCAGTTTCCATATTTTTTTACGGAATAAGCACATCATATTGAGTTAACCCTTTCAGCAGATACTCCCAGAATTGTGAGTGTTATTTTCACTCGGGCAAAAAATACCAATCAAAGGCTTTTAGTACACAAATTATCTACAAGCACATTTTTGAATGCCTGAACGAAAATTTCTGTCACGTACTGAATAGGTATCTGTTAAATATACTGGAAATCGCAACGTATATGAATAGTGTATTCTGCGGAGTTGAAGAAAGCCTTCGAGAGCCATAGATTTATATGAACCATAGATGATAGATTGGAATATTATTCATCATCTGAAGTGTTTTATAAGTATACATCCCTTTTATTGTGAATTAAAAGCTATTTCTTCATTAGGGCAATTTACTATGTCTCCAAAGTAATTATGAGATTGGTAGCAAAGTCGTAAATTTTGACCACAACAATTGTGAGGGTAGCTACTAAAGGTAACCTGTTTTGATTTCAAAAAATCTAGAAATTTATTTTTTCTTTGTTTATAAAAAAGCAGATTTTGCTATCTTTTGAAAATAACAGAATCAATATTGTTTCTATCATTCGGAGGATTTTTCTTTAAATTATGCTACTAGTACAAACTCAGTAATTTCGTGTAAAATTTTATTTGTATTTGTTTTGTACAGTCATACAAAAGGAAATACAAATAATGTTTGACGGAATCTTAGCACTGTGTATTGAAATGTATTGCTTTTTCTTCCTCTCCGTAGTAGTGGTGTTCGAGGTCTTCTCACCTAGTTGCTTTTGATTGGTATATAGTAAATATTTCTTCATTCACACGACCCTTACAAGTTGACATTGTAACCATCGAAATAATAATTGTTACAATTGCAAGCCTCTGGAGTGATCTGGAGTAACTACAGCACATAACAACTCCAGATACTACTTTTCAATGTGTGAGCAAATTCTATTTGTCTATAAATAGTTTTCCACTCAAGAGCCACGCCAAGAGAAGAAACCTGTTCTTTTCAAAATATGTGTATACTCCGCATTGCAATCACATATGTTATATACATATGTCTTTCAGGTAGCTGTAAAAGTAGAACAGAAAAGGTACATCCGGTAGGTAGGCTTGACATCACACCATCCTCCGTGCCTATCTTTGGCCATTGTAATTGTTTAGAAAGTGAGGGAAGGCCATAGATACTTTTTGGAAGCCTCCCCGCGTTTCCCTTCACTTTTATCCCATGCTTTGAGGTGGAAAATAGTTTAATCACCGATATTATGAAACAATTTTTGAGTAAAGGGTACTAATGTAAGGCAAAACTGTAGAAATAAGTTTATTTATTTACAAAAATGCAACTCAAAAGAGTTTAAGTATAGAAAAATGCAATGAAAAGTATTTTCTTAGAAATAATAGACATTTGTGCACCGTAAGTGGCAACCCTTACAAATGTTAGCGTATAATTTCTTACGCAACAAATTAGGAAATCTTTTCCATATTATGTTAGTATGACTAACAAACAATCCAGAAACAACAATAAATATATTTTTTGGCCCTGAGAACAAATTTAGCAGTCAAACGGTTAATTGATAATTTGAGTTTGGCTAAATTATATGTAGTTCTACAGATATAGGCCATACAAACAATCCAGAATGCTTGTCTTCTAGGTGCTGCTCTCACGTCGGAAGCACTCACTAACGTGCTATTGAAAAAATATCTACTTTAGAATTGTTCTTGTCTCGACTTCCCTCAATTTCAGCCCATTCAGCATTTTTCCTTTTACGAGCATCTTTATCAATCCCTCGTTTAACCTATTTTTTACGACGCTTTCCATCTTGGCATGAGAGTTCTTTGCTGGAAAAATATGATACTGTCCTGAAAACTGGCCTTGAATCAATTCTGAACTGCTCCTTAAATGACACCTCTTGCACACAAGCATGTTTACCTGTTGGTTTGGGCGGTCTTGGTATTCGACGAGCTGTGGATATGGCGATTCCTACATTCTTAGCGTCATACCACGGATCTCTGCGTTTAATCGAAGCTCTCCTTCCACAGGGTTATTGTTTGGACCCAGGTGGTTCAGTTCAAGAAGGCTCTAATAAGTGGGCAAACTTGGCAGATACAAGCCTCCCTTAGATTAACAAAAAGTGTTATCAGTCATCATGGTATACACCAATTGCATGTCAATTACATAATCATTTGTTACAATCTGTTGCTGTTCCGGAAGATAAAGCTAGGCTTCTTGCTGCCTCGTCTCCCGAAGCGGGTGCATGGTTGATGGCGATACCTTCTCCGCCTTTAGGCCTTCATTTGTCAAATGAAAGCTTTCGAATTGCTGTAGCCTTACGTTTAGGCTTAGCAGTTTGTGAGCCTCATCGCTGTCCAGCTTGTGGGAATGAGGTTAACCAACGTGGCCTGCATGGCCTTTCATGCATGAAAAGCGCTGGTAGATTCGCCCGACATTCCTCTGTAAATGATATAATACTACGAGCCCTCAACACAGCTGGATTTCCTTCAATACGGGATGGGATGACACTGGTTCCATGGATGAGAGGTAAATATTTATTGTGGGACTTCACATGCGCTGATACATACGCTCATTCAAGTCTCCCTCTGTCAATATTGAATGCTGGAGCTGTTGCTAATCGCAGAGAAGCTGAAAAGCAAAGAAAATACAACAACCTTCTCGAAAAGTTTGTTTTCACTCCAATCGCTATTGAAACAAGTGGTGCTTGGGGTGCACGAAGTCTTAAATTCATTAGGGAGGTAGGAAGACGCATTTCTTGTGTTTCCGGCAAAGTTCGCTCCACATCTTATTTAATACAGCGGATATCCGTTTCTATCGAACGTGGTAACGTCTCGTCGGTCCTGGGCGCTTTACCACCTGGCAAGGAACTGGATGAAGTGTTTATACTCTGAGGGACTATAGTTTTTCTTTTGACGTTATAATTACATAATTATTTCTGATTTAATATTTCTTGTTTCCGACCATGAATCGACAATACAATAATTATTATATTTATTCTCGATCACACAATAATTAGTTACGGACAATAATTAATATTCTATTATTTTGATTTTGTCAGTTGATTTATATTTTAGAAACTTGAACTATTGAAAGATTATTGTGTCTTCTATACACAATATCAGTTTTGTTTATAATTGTTCAATAAATTACTGTTAATTGTACAAAAACAAATATTTGAACAAATAATTATACCCTATTTTATTCAAATGTTTGATTAAATGAAATATATTGTTTTTTTATCAGGAGCCAGAAAATTTTTGAACGGCCCTTAAATCAAGTTTTCTTTTTATCTTCTTTTTGCGTAATAAGTAATTCATACTGAGTTAAGTGAAACTTTGGCTTTGGATACATTATATGTAGTTCTGCAGATGTGGCAAGTACAGGAAAATATTTCATTGAATAAAATATATTGTATTTTTCTGATCAGGGGTCACACAAGTTTTAAACAGCCCCTAAATCAAGTTTTCGTATTTCTTAAGGGATAAGTACGTCACTCAGGGTTAAGCGATAGTTTCGGTTTTGTTACATTATATTTAGTTCTCCAAATATAGTACATGAAAACGTTTGATTGAATGAAATATATTGGATTTTTAAGATCAGGGGTCACAAAATTTTTGAACGATCTCCTATGTTGAGTTTTCGTATTTTTACGAAATAAGTATATCATACTGAGTTAAGAGATAGTTTGGGTTTGGTTACATTATATGTAGTTCTCCAGATATGGGGCGTTGAAGAAAATGTTCGGTTCAATGAAATGTTGTGATGTTTAATGTTAGGAGCCATAAAATTTTTGAACTGCCTCTAAATCGAGTTTACGTATTTTTTAAAGGAAATATGCACATCTTACTGAGTTAAAAAATAGCTTGAGCTTGTCTGCACTATAAATAGTTCTACAGATATAATTAGTAGAAGAAAATGTTTGATTGAATAAAATATATTGGATTTTTTGGATCAGGAGCCACACGTTTTCCGAACGGCCTTTAAATCAAACTTTCGTATTTTATTACGTAATAAGCACATCATACTTAGATAAATGATACTTTGGGTTTGACTACACTATATGTAGTTGTCCAGATATGGGGCGTACAAGAAAATGTTTGATTGAATGAAATATTTTGAATTTTTATAATAGGGACCACAAAATATTTGAGCGGTTCCTAAATCAACTTTTGTATTTTTGCGGAATAAGCACATTATACTGAGTTAACCTCAATACTTATATTTTTTCGCAAAAGTCGTTAAAAGTTCTATATATTTTTTTTAAAAAAATTGGCTATTTTTGTTGTACGACGTTGAAGCTAGAGATACGTGGAAGCAAACATTACTAAAAGTTAAAATTTAGGCCCGAATTAGGCACTTGAAAATCACTGATTTTAAAACCACGAGTATATTTGTTCGTAATAAAAGCAGATGGATCTTATTGTTAGTCTTACTTTTTTGAACACTTTTTGTGTACATAAAGCGACGAGTAATCTCTTAAAATGTTTTATTCAGTTCGTTGAATTTATTTGAACTTCAAACTGATCAAAATTGAGATTTCAATTTTCTCGCAAGAAATATTAAAATTCTGAATACGTACGTTCCACAATAAACATTACCAAATTACACTAGCATCTTGAGAAAGCGAAACAGTGGGGAAAATGAGTACAGTATTAGTAGATACTCCATTCAATCTAGTACGAATTTTTGTATTCTCTTTGCAAAAAATACTATTATTTCAAAGAGAAACAAGACACAAATTATTCATTGGCACACTCCGCATCAAAAAAATTGCGACAGCAAACGCCGTGCAGCTAGGCCACCCAATATACACCTTATTATCCCATAATCGTGTCTGGTAAAGATACTCCCTCTCTCTCCTTTTCTCTCTCCCATACTAAAATTAGCTAACAACATGAACGCAATTCTCATTTCAAACTACACATGTATTAGTATCGATAAAATGAAAAATGAAATGAAATTAAATCTGTGAGTTTTACGTCCCACGCTCATGCCGGTTAGGCTAAAGGAAACGGTGATGATGAGTAATGATGAAATGGTAGAATGAAGAAAGTGGGAGGAAACGGGAGAAAACCAACGCACACAGTCGATAAAATATAATAACAAAACCGAGACGAAACAAGATTCATATGTTAATTTAGGGAGAAACGGAAACACAATGAAAAATTGAAACAAATGGATGTATATCACACAGAGGTTCAGAAATGATGCAGAGAGAGAGAGAGAGAGAGAGAGAAGGCTAGAGAAGGAGAAAAAGAAAAGGGAGAACAGATAAAAATGTGGAATTTTAAACTTAGTAAGAAAAGAATCTAACATTATAATGTTCCGTTACCAGAAATCCAACACGAGTATAAAAATAACGTTTGTTTTTATATTTTTTTTCAGGACTATTCGAATATATAGAGGATGCTTGAAAAAATCATTAAGTCACTTTCAGAAATGATTGCATACTCAATTTCCAGTACAACTGTAGATCTCACAGACACATCTAAGATAATGTCAAAAGTTTAACACGTGCTTTGTTTTCGTGTGGTTCGGTTGTAAATTCGGTAGTGTTCATTGGACGTACTGATACAAACTGCATTCTAATAAACCGAGTAGGTAGCGTAGGTCATATCTTCCATTCCAGGCTACTAATCCAAAGTGAACAATAAAGAAAAAGAAAGAAAGAAAGATAAAATTGAATGAGTGCTATTTTACTACTAAATTTTTATCAGAAATATCCTATATTAAAAGTCCAAACCGTATCATAATGAAAAGTTACAAATGTTCAAATGGAAAATTGGATGTTCCTTATAGATGTAGCAGCCTTTGCATGTTTGAAATTTCAACGTGAATAAATCACATTGAATTATAAGATGGAAACAAATTTGTGTCGAACTAATATAAATAAATTTTTGTTTCCAAATAACCAAAGAGGTTACCATTTTCTAGTCATTTCCGAAGATTTATCTGTACCTAACATCCAGCATCACTTTCATTTCTTGCGAGTATAACAAGTAATTTGCACAGATAGCATGAACATGCTAGAGCTCAAACGGATCATAGTTTCAGTCAGATGGTGTTGGTTAGCTTATATACCACCACTGGGTCGAGGACTCAAACCCGTAGTGACCCAGTAATTCAACTTAGACTAGGTAACCCAGATGATAAAAAAGATATTTTGCTTATTTCCTTACGTTTAAACAGTATTTCTTTCAGAGATGACCAGGACTGGAGATGTTATGTCCAGAGCACGAGAAACTCGACGCTGCAGTTGTCAGTTAATTACATTCTCCAGACCAGGTCTATCGGTCTCTTGCTCCGTTTTAATTTTGGAACACGCACACGCACATGAAGTGCGTGTGTACGTGAGAGAGAGGGGGAGAAGTGAAAGATGCAATGATAGGATAGGGAAACGTCAAATAATACAGAGAGAGAGCGAGAGAGAGAGAGAGGCGAATATAAATATGAAACATACTTATCATTACAATGTACGATAAAGAACGCACACACTGTATATTCGAATTCTCGCCAGTGATGCTTTGTAAGTTCTCCCAACAAGAAATAAATGTCTGTTTGCAGCCATTTTTTTATGCGAAAAGGTTATACTACCTGGTGGGGAAACGAAACCAGATTTTCCGCGTGAAAATCTGGTACTTTACCACTAGACCACCGATTACATTACCCAAATTTTGTTCAAGAAAAGCTGTAATATTTCTTTCTGAGAACGGTAACACGAAAAGTGTTTACTGCAGATCAATGAAGTGTTTCGAATGTCGTGGTAAATCCCTTGCCCTTTCCCAACCAACATTCGTAAATTGTCTTTATCATGATAAAGGTATTTGCTTCCACATTCTTAAGCATTGCATGTCGAATATGAGAAATCGATTTTTTATTGTCACTTTGTAAAAAATGCAAGTTTGGCGTAAGCAGGATTCGAATCTATGCTGGACGGCTGTATTAGTCGTAACTCCGTTACGTTACCGCTATACTAACATGCCACCTGAACCAAGAACCCAAATATTACTTACTTTAGCCTTGATTATTAAAACCACCAATTTTCTTCCTGTAAGTTTATTTGCACCTATGTACACAACGAAATTCATTTATTCGACGACCTAGAGAGAAAGTAGTGTCCACTAATAAAGTAAGCCACATTCAATCCAGTAAAAAATACAGAAAAAACATATTATGCAGTAATTTCCCAATGCAAATTCAAAAGTACGCCAATGATAATAATAATAATAATAATAATAATAATAATAATAATAATAATAATAATAATAATAATAATAGTAATAATAACGTACATTGTATAATTGAAAGGGACTGTGATTTATGGTCTCTTGAACCAACCGACCAATCTCGATCAAATATTCAACATTGATAATGTTCGTATCTGGGAGTATTTTTATATATTCGTTTTGATCGTGTTACTTAGGGCAGAGGGAGGATGAAAAACATAAAAAAATAAAGAAAACTTCATAAGTCTTTAATCAAACGACCAATCTGGATGAAAGTTTCAACATAGATTACATTTGTGCAGTGGAATGCTTTTAATCATTTCACTTTGATGGTGGAATATAGGGAAGGGGAGAACGGGGAGATATACAAAAATCAATGTAAATTAAAATAAAAGTGACCATGTTAATGAGTTAATAAGTCTTGAACACATGGAAATATCTGCATCAAATTTTCAACATGAATGAAGTTCGAGCCTGGAGTGGTTTCCATCATATCACTTTGACGATAAACCTTAGGGGAGTGGTGGAGAGGGGAAAGATATATAAAAATAAATATAACTTAATAACTCTTGAACCACGCGAAATATCTCGATCAAATTTTTGACATAGATGAGATTCGGGCCTGATATGTTTTTTTTATTATTTCACTTTGACGCTAGAAATTAGAGAAGGAGAATGCAAACGGGAGATAGATATACATATAAGTAAAATATAATGTCTTGAACCACCATACCAATCTAGATAAAATTTTCAACCTAGATGAAGTACGAACCAAAGATAGTTTCCTCATATAATTTTCATGTTGTAACTAAAGAAAAGAGGAGGGATAGCAACATTTAAAAGAAAACGAAAAATGACCGATATTAGTATCGAATCTATAATTTTTGGAGTCGCTGAGATGAACAGTGACACACCTGTTGCCGTTTAAATCCAAATTCAGGCCGCAACATGGAGGAGGGGCAGACACATAAAAATGATCAAAATAACAATATCACTGTGGAATTCATAGTTTTTCGGGTGGATGAAATGAACAATGGCACTGAAGATACCGTGCTTCGCAACATGGGAAGGGGAGGGGAAATAAAAAAAAACTCATTAAAAATGACCGATATCAAACAGCGCTTTAGTAATAGTAAAAGTGACTGAATAACGGAGGGAAGCGGCCAATTGATGCTAGTAATAATAATAATAATAATATCTCTCTCTCTCTCTCTCTCACACACACAGTTTTTTGACGTTTCCCTAACTGCAGCGTCGAGTTTTTCGTGCTCTGGACACAACATCTCCAGTCCTGGTCATCTCTGAAAGAAATATGTTTAAAGGCAAGGGAATAAGAAAAATATCTTGTTATCATCTTGGTTATCGAGTCTCAGTCGAATTACCGGGTCACTACGGGTTTCAATTCTCGACCAAGTGGTGGTCCATAAGATAACCAACATCATCCGACTGACACTATGATCCGTTTGAGCTCTGGCGCGTTCATTCTGTCTGTGTAAATTACAACGTTATATTCGCAAGAGATGAAAGTGATGCTGGATGTTCAGTACAGATAAATCTTCGGAAAAGACTGGAAAATGATAACATCTTTGGTTATTTGGAAACAAAAATTCATTTATACTAGTTCGACACAAATTTGATTCCATCTTATAATTCAATGTGATTTATTCACGTTGAAATTTCAAACATGCAAAGGCTGCTAAATCTATAAGGAACATACAATTTTCCATTTGAACATTTGAACTTTTCATTATGATATGGTTTAGACTTTTAATATTGGATATTTGTGATAAATATTTAGTAGTAAAATAGCACTCATTCAATTTTATCTTTCTTTCTTTCTTCCTTCTTCTTTTCTTTTTTTCTTTCTTTTTTGTTCCCTTTGCATTAGTAGTCTGGAATGGAAGATATGACCTACCCTACCTATTCGGTTTATTAGACTGCAGTTTGTATCATTAGGTCCAATGAACACTACCGAATTTACAACCGAACCACGCAGAAACAAAGCATGTGTGTTAAACTTTTGACGTTATATTAGATGTGTCTGTGAGATCTACAATTCTACTGGAAATTGAGTATGCTATGCTTTCTGAAAGTGACTTAATGAATGTTTCAAGCAGCCTCTATATATTCGAACAGTCTTGAAAAGAGTATACAAAAATAAACGTTATTTCTATATTACTGTTGGATTTCTGGTAACGGAACTTTATAATGTCAGATTGTTTTGTTACTAAGTTTAAAATTCCACATTTTTATCTGTTCTCTCTTTTCGTTTTCTTCTTTTCTCCCCTTCTCTCTCTTTCTCTCTGCCTCGTTTCTGAACCTCTGTGAAATAGACATCCGTTGGTTTCAATTTTTCATTATGTGTTTCTTATTTATGTGTCTCTTTCTAAATGAACTTATGAATCTTGTTTCGTCTCGGTTTTGTCATTTCATTTTATTGATACTAATACATGTGTAGTTTGAAATTAGAATTGCGTTCATCTTGTTAGCTAATTTTAGTATGGGAGAGAAGAAAGGAAGAAAGGGAGGGAGTCTCTGTACCAGACACGATTATGGGATAAGAAGGTGTACATTGGTTGGCCTAGCTGCACGGCGTTAGCTGTCGCAATTTTTGTGATGCGGAGCGTACCATGTAGATATGCTACTTCAGTTCCGTCATTACGTCAATAAGCATTGACCTCCATAGCAAAATATTAGCCAAAAATAGTTAAATGAATCTTACGCAAGGGAGCCGATCCTGTTGGGTGCGAGGACCCGAGCCCCTCCAAAGCTCATGTCGGCTCCCCTATTGTTTTTATCAATATACAATATTTGGCATAATTTGAATGCAATTTGTGTTAACATCCTCATATGTACACATTCTGCGTCTGAGTGGACCCCCCAAATTTACAGACAAATCAGCGCCCTTGATCGTACCCACATCTAGCGGACATCCATATATTCAGGTGGGTATGGCGAACGTAGGGCATCGCCATTTAAATTTATATTCACATCTTTTTTCTTTGCACGAATATATTCGTGATCATAATTTTAGGAAAAAAAACGTAATAATTCGTGGTCTTAATTAAGCGATTAAGTGAATGTTTCGGTTTGGCTATCCTGTATGTACTTCTCCACATATAAGGCCTATAAAATATTTTTGCCACAAGTATATTAGCTCTTTTGATCCAAAAAGTGAGAATAATATTACTACTCTCACAAATAATGACAGTTTTATATTTCTTTTTGTATCTGGTTTGTACGGATATGAAAAGTAGACAGAAGGAATGCAGAGCACATGTGCTCCGATCAGACACGTAGCCAGGATTTCGTGAAGGGGGGGGGGGGGTCTGTGACATGAAATACTGTGGTCATCACACCAGGGGCTCAATCATTCTAAACTATTTTACTGGAACATATATTGGTTCGTTTAGCCAGGATTTCGTATTCTTGAATTCCTGCTTTACCTTACAAAATACTGACATGTGATGAAGGACATTTAATCCTACAAATCCATAAAGCTGCTGTATTCTTGGTGTGGGTATATCCAACATACTACCTGGTTGTGGCAGTTCAGTTACACCGTGAACTTGCGTAAAGACAGTGAACATGAAACCTCCTCAGAGCGTCATAAGTGTGTGTATACAGTTCAAATTGGGGTCAAAGTTCGCTGCAGCGGAGCGGAATGTATCACAGGCCTTTGGTGAGGACGTCGTGAGTAAGCGGGCAGTGCAATTATGATTTAACAAGTTTAAGGACGTTGATGAAATACTCACCACGTTTCGGAAGACCAACACATGTACAAAATGAAGATCTTCAGGCAGCAATTGAGGCGAACAGTACCCAGACATGTGAGGAACTGAGACTACAATTCAGTGTGAGTGGAGAAATCTTTCTCCAGCACCTCCATCAACTTGGAAAGCACTACAAGTTGGGTCCCACATGATTTGACTTCGGGCCAGAAGGCAACACGAGCAGACACCTGTGTTTCCTCACTGTCTTGTCAGAGAAAGGAACTTTTTCTGGATAGGGTGTTGACATGTGATGCAAAGTGCTTCCTTGACGAAGCTCCATGGCTCCATCATAACTGGTTAGCATCCCATGAACCGGTTTTGAAGCAGCCGAAACCAGCACTGCACCAGAAAAATGTCCTTCTTTGTGTTTGGTGGACTCTTTGCTTCATCGTGCATCGGCAACTGATACCAGCTGGTCAGAGCATTAATGCTACAGTGTACTGTCAGCAGTTGAGTCGTGTTCAAGAAAAACTCAAAACTCTGAAGCCAGTAGTTCTGAATTGTAAAGGAATCCTTCTGTTACAGGACAAGACGATTACTCACGTGACTAGGATGACCCGGGACATTATTATATGTGTTGGATAAGAAACATTATTGCATCCGCCATACTCCACGTACATTGCATCATTCGATTGTCACCTGTGCTATTCCTTTGACAATCATCTTAGATGACGCCAGTTGAAATCCCTAGTAAAGGTGCGAAATCCTCTTGATACCTTCTTCACTTCAAAGACCACCAAGTTCTACCGCGATGGAATCCACGGCAATCTGGAACGTTGGCAGAAGGTTATCGACGCTGATAGGCACTATTTTTGATCTTCCAGGTACGTCTTAGGTGACATGTCGCTTAGGTGGTGATTGAAAGAGCGACAGGGTCACCTGCAGGTAATACGTTTTTGCTTTCAAGACTTATTCAATAAAGTAACTGCATATGATAAATGTGTCAACAACTATTGATGGTCATGTAACTCTATTGTTTTTACAATTGGATCAATTCAATCGAAAATCACCTGAAGAATAACGTCTTTAACAGTTTGACCGGACACTTCTGAGTAATGAATTTTATCATTTAAGAATTTGTTATGACATGGATGGGAATCTCTCATACAGGAAAGGAACGAAATTGACAACCAAGCATGACAGATCCTGTGATGGCAATAGTAATCTTATTATTGCCTATTGCTATCACTGTTGGTTGAAGGCAGGGATGGAAAAAGAACCGCTGTGTTTGATCTAGAACCGGTTCAAGAACCGATGACTCATAGTAAAGTTAGGACAGGTTCCGAAACGAGTTTCATTGTTTTGTTGAATTTAAGAACCACTCTCATAACCGGTTTTATTGCTTTGTTAATTTTAGAAACTGCTCCCAAAACCGGTTCAACATATTGCCTACTTTCAAGTGTAACTCAAAAACCGACTGTCCGTTTTGACCATGGTTCTGGAACCTGTTCAAGAACCTGTTTGGTTTATTACGAAGTGGTTGTTGAACCGATTCTGGAATATAAAAAAAGACAGATCCCTTCTGAGATGTCAGGAAACTACAGAAACTGGTTCTTGTGTTACTCTTTTACATAAGGTAAAAGCGGATCCGGATTCTAAATGTAAGGAAAATCCAAAAACTTTTACTGATGCTCTTTCTGTGAAGTGAGAAGAAGAAAGTATAAGTGTTTGTTCCAGATCTCAAAATCAAACAACAAACCGATTCTGCAACAGTCGATACTGGTCCTTGGATACCGTACGACAATAGGTAAGACATACTGGGGATGTCCCATGGGCATTCTATTTAAGTCGTGACATCCATAGGATATCCTCGAGACGCCATTACGATATTCTATGCTATTAGAGTGACAGGCTTGAGAAATGTTAATGAAAATGCAATGAAACACATTTGAATAATTGAATTTGTCTCATGCAATTGGAGCAGTTTTGGTTTCATTGTGTGTATGTGTGTGTGTGTTTGTAGTTGAGAAGCCCGTCAAAAGATGAAGCTAGTGAGAATAAGAGAACCGCATATAACGCATCGACCAAATAAGCTTCAATTATGTAGAGTTACTAAGTCTTACAAAGTCTTTCTGTTATTTTTATTAGCGGTGAATTATATTTATTTCGTGTGCAACTAGCCAGGTTGATCAATTGGACAGACATATTGTTCAAACATGGTTGTCGTCAGAGGTAATCAGAGTCAATGGTACCTTGCGTTGCTTTTTCAACTAGACATTGTTTCCTCTGTAGGCAATGATATACTGATTTATTTATTTGTTACATTATTTAGTTTTTTAATTATTTCCTCAGTTCACTTTATAACTCCAGTTATAGAAGGAGCACAGTTTACCTTTCTATACAAATAAATATATGATATATTTGTGTACAATATAATAATATAATGGCTGTAATTAAATTACATGAATTAGTTAACTATATATTATTATATGTGATAATATAGAACATAAAAGGAAATGAAATCTTTACGTCGGACGATTATGCCGGTTAGGCTAAAGGAAACGATGATGATGAAAACTGATTGAAATGGTGGAATTAAGAAAGTGGGAGGAAAGGGAAGAACTACGAGAAAACCTACACACACGGTGTTTGTCCACCACAAAGCTTACTTGGCGCGTTATAGAGTAGAAAAAACTAAGATTAGTGGAAAGTAAATTAAATAATAAACAATTATTAAATTCGCTAAGAATTTGAGAAAGGTAAATTTGTGATAAAGCTCCAATATACGATCATGTCGAGATAATGCATGAATTTATAGTACAAAAAAAGAAAGAATAAATATGTGATAAAGCAAATAACTGATATATATATTTCACAAACATTTAAGAACCGCTGTCAGAACCAGTTTGCTGTTTTTCTATCATATCAGTATACCTGTTCAAGAAACTCTTCTGTCTTAATTCTCAGAGCTGGGCCGAAAACCACTTTGTATGAAAACGGTTCATGAAGGACAACCGAAGCGAAGAGCCGCTCCCAGAATCGGTTCTACCTTTTTCCTAACATCTCGGAACCGGTCACAGAACCAGTTCTTCCTTTTCTTGATGTCTCAGAACCGGTTCAAGAACCACTTCTCTCTGCCCTTAATATTTGACAACCGGTTCGGAAATCACTTCCTGAAAAACCAGAATGGTTTCTGAACAACTATCGCAACCCAGAAGCGGTTCAGGAACCTGTCCGGAGCGTTTTTACAATAATCATTTTATTTTCCATCCTTGATTGAAGATTTATAATGCATTTTGATTGCTGATAGCCAGTAGGATATCTCTTACTGAGAAAATGTCCAAATATGAACTATTTGCCAAAATGGAAACCCTTAGTTGTGGGGAAATATGATTTTCAGTAACAGCATAAGAATTGATCATATGGTACAATAAATTTGTAGAAACTTTCTATCAATAGCTACAATTAATTGATATTTCCTAAGAGTGTCTTCGAGAATAGATATTTGAACATTATGTATTGGAAAGAGATTGATTTGCTGGTTAGGAGAGAAGAATATAAACATATTTTTTTGATTTTGAATGTCTTACAATTTGTGAATTAAATCAGTAAAATATACTTCTTTGATTTGATATTAGTACTCTTTAGAATCACAATAATTATTAGAAGCCGTGCATTTTTGAATAAAATAATGTATTAACAAACATGTCTCCTTGAGATAGGAAAGGTACTTTAACATTTAATGTGTATATGGAAATATTAATTTCGATCTTTCCCTTAAAAATTACTCTAGTGCGAGTTTGTGTGACATAAACGTAAGATCAACACATACAGAGAAATGTTGTATCAACAATCCGATAAAATCAGCACACAAACATTGTGAAGAGGTTTCTAGGGACTCGAATAAGACTGGTGGAATATAATATGTACATCCAAAGATTTTTTCGTGGTATTACTATGTCAACCCAGAAAATATCTTTAAAAGTGGTATAATACGTTACACACAATGGTAATATATTATTACGCGTAATTATTTCTGTCCTTTATTTTATAAGATTGTTCTGTAGTTGGAAAACATATCATACTAGATATCTATCTCAGTTAGTATTTCATATCGCGTGCCGCCCGGTTTGCTGTGTATTTTCTTATTATATGTAACGTACTTATCCATCTTTTTCTTTGTATACAAAACTTGTAAATATATGATATATTTACTTAACTATTTTACTTGAGAGGGCTTATATGACAGAGAACAAGCAACGCTTTAGCACGAAAGACGTTTTATTCTTTGCAGGTAGGATATCTAGCCGTAAACTCATGAGCAAAAGTGCATTCACACTTCCAATTTTTATATCCTGCAACGTTACACTACCAACAATACTGTTAAGGTTCGCTGGTTGAGAACTACAAGGCATTTACAAGTGTTCTAGTTTGTTCGAAACATGCCAGTGTAGCAAACTTCAAAAAATAGAACAATATCCGTACCTCTGCGATGAATAAAAAGTCAGTTAGAATACACATTTTAATATTTACAGTGGAATTGATATCATTAGAGAGTTATAGGGAAATTTTATTTAACTTTAGATACACAAGGAAAACCCAATGTTGGTCAAACATTCATTTCATATCACATGTTACAGCATTTTGTAAAATCTCAAATATTTTACATTATTCGTTTCAATGTTACCTTCAGTTTCGTTAGTTATCAGTTTTTATTATCTCTACTAAAACTTTATGAAAAAATATCAGGTTGAGGTATGTTGACCTACATCTTTGTCTTGTGAGAATATTTCTTAATCAGCAAAACCATTTAAAATGTACCATTATGATTATTATTCAATTACACATTAAAGCCAACTACAATATTTTTGGTGTTGTATTAGTGGTTTCCAGCTTGTTCGGAAAATGAAACAGAAAAGAGAAATAAATACAAAGGAAAAAGAAAAAGAAAGACAAGCTAAGAAAGTAAGAAAGTAAGATGTGCAGCATGCCAGTTCAATTTACAAAAACTATTTCATAAGTAAAAAACATGTTATATGTTTTAAATATGACAAATATTCATATTTTCTGTGCACATAACATGAATTTGTGTAATTTAATCTCCACGCATGTACTTATTAGAAGTATATACAATATCAAAAGAATACGAGTTCTCTCTTGTAATACGCCATAATGTATCATTCACTATCTCTTGCTATATTTTAAGTAAAAGAGAACTGTAATTTCTTAAAGAAGAATAAATAAAAATGACGTAAAACATAATCAAATATGCATATGGACGAATGTTTACGATAATATTTCAAGTGGAGATATCTACACTCTCTCTTTCTAACGGCTAACATATGTAGGACTCTTGCAACTCATCCCTAGATGGAGAACTTTGAGCAAAGAGAAGTCATCATACACCTTGCAAGAACAAATTTAATTTAAGAGTATTAAGTTAACTTTGCATAGATTTGAATCCATGACCCCCGTATTTCTAACCTAGTGCCTATAACACCTTGAGTACTCTTTTACTACTGCCCAAGTCTCCCAACTTGAGGGTTCTGTCATGAAATTGTGGTCGTTGGGAGAAAGAACGGAAATAAAGCTTTGATTTACAAAATATATCGGAAATTAACTGAAACTTTCGGTTTGCAGAATGAAGGCCTAAATAGCTAAGTATCTGTTACAACAACCATTTTCAAGAAATCTTGAATGTTACACAATATTTATTTTCTACCATAGAAACCTGTATCTTGGTGGCCATTTAATTAATTACGCTGAAATCTAAAAGAAGCGTCTTGTGTGGGTAAATAATACAATACTATCTGTCATAGAGATTTTTGTCGCGGGTCTGCATTGTTTAACCCTTCCTGGAATCTATGTTATGAACAATCAGTCCATACAATACGCATCCACTTTGTAATTTGCTTGTGTTTAACAATGGTATTCAATTAGCAAATAGTATGAATAAAATAGTTATTTATATTTATTTTAATGCTGCAGTTTAGACAAAAAGCTGTAAAAATAAAAAAAATCAGAAGAAATCTTCATACTTAGCACTTAACGTTAATACAAAAAAAGTATTAAACTCGATAGTTTTTATTAATGTAGAACTCATAGTCGGTTAGGAAGTAGCGCGCTATTTGTAGAGAAGCTACAATAGCTAACTACAAATTTTGTAGCTCTATCTAGCTGCTCTACAAGTCTAAACCTGTAGCTTGTAGCTGTAGCTGAGCTACATAGTTTTATAGTGTGTAGCGAATTATGCACTAAAGCTACAAATAAATCCTTTCCAGGACGCAAAATTACTTTGTAACTGCAATATTTCCTCATAATTTTTAGTAAATTTTTATATGATGATACGGAGAAAATATGATATAGGGACAAAATAAATTGCGTACTGACGATCGGTCAAATGTCGGTGATTCCTTACATCAAGATAAGAGAAAAAGTTCATATGGACCTGTGAAGAAAAGTGCATAATTTCAGAGCTAGGGCTGTCCAAATTCGCAAAAAGCCAAATTTCAATAGGGCCTATTTCGAATACCAGAAACCGTAGATGGTGGTCCTTGTCAGCGTTAAGGAAGTCATGCATACACAATACACAATGGGTGTACAGAGTATTACATACAGGGTGAAATTCCCAAACGTGCCATCAACAGAATATTGAGATATCCTCTAATTTTATGATTGGTCCAAAGTAGCTAAACAATAAGCCTTGATAGGAGTGAACACAGAATTCTTTGGCGCGATGTCGGAAGTGTTAAGGATTGTCAGCAGCACGGTTTCAATTACTCGGGAAAACGCATACTGCAATGGTTTATTTCACACTTATAAGTGAAGAAAATGTGAAATATGATGTGACGGAATACATCGCATCAGTCATTATTCCGTAGACAAAAAAGCATGTAGCTGCTGGTTCCTAACACTTCCAACTTCCCTCCGAAGCATTGGATGTCGATTGTTATCAAGACCCCGCCGTGGCCGGTCCCAAGCCCGTGCTAAGAAAGGAGAAGTGACCCCCTGTGTATTGCCAGGTCACATGCCTTGTGGTGGCCCAGTAACCATCAGGGGGAGATAGGGTTTCGGGACCAGCGTAGAAACACGCTTTACTCTTGTCTATCCTGTGCTAAAATCTGGCAGCGATTATTTAGTTGTCGGTGGAAATCAGGATAACAACCTACCAGCGGAGGTGAGGTCTTGGCAATCCTCCGAAATGGGCGACTAACTCGTGCCATTGGATCTGGGACAGTACGTGTGACCTCATCACGTCCTCAGTGAGGTAGGTAGTCTGACTGTCGTACCTACCGGCGGAGGTGAGCCCTCGGGTATCCTCCGAAATGGGTAACTAGGCTGTGCTCTTTGGTCCGGGAGATAAGGTTACGTGATGCCCCAACACGTATGAGAGAGTGGATAGCTGGTGTGTCCAAGGTTGAGGGCGGATCCAGTGCCCTACCGGAAGGATGATTTATGTTGTCCTCAAAGAGAGTGCTAAGCGTTCTCTTGGGTCCGGGATAGGATACTCAGTATCCTAACGCATACTCGTACCTCAGGAGTGCTGAAGAAGTGGGTCGCTCCTTCGTCCCAGGCTTACACATTCACTGGGTGCAGGGGCACACTACCCTACCAGGGGAGCCGTCGCTCCTAAATGGACATTGTCTTTAAAGGTAGACAGTCTACATCAGCCATTGGGTCTGGTAATGTACGGTGTACCTCTACCGTAATAAGAGGTAGTTCCGTATTGCTTGAACGGCCCTACCGAGGAAGGGTGTGGGTGTCCCTTCTAAAGTTGGCCTACCTGTACAATTGAGTTTCGGACAAGTAGTTTAGCCACAACTTGTACGCGGTACCTAAACACGTAAAAGATAGGTAGCCCAGGGGCGGGGCTGGTCGGGCCTACCAGGGGAGAAACGACTCCCTAGGGGCTGAGGAGACACGCCTACCAAATTACAATGTCTACCTTGAGCAGACGGTCCGAAGCATTCTCTTTATCTTCTCTGTTTCTTTGCCTAGGCTTTCTGTTCCAAACCATTTTTTGTTCTTGTCTTCTTCCTCTTTCTTTCTTTCTCTTGCTATATCTCTTGTGACCCTATGCTTTTTGTTACATCCTATTCTTCTCAGTTGTGTCCAGAACTTCTTTAAATCTGTTTTCCTCTGTTCTTCATTTGTGTTTAGATCTCCTATTCCTTCTCCCATGCTTTTTATGAAATTCTTCTTTGTATCATCATCCACATCAACACACTCCCGCAGCACACTCTTTTTGGTACCAGGATGTAATAAACTATCGTCCTTCCGACTTCTTAAATTTCAGATATAAATAGTTATCTTATTGTCTACTTCTATTTCATTTTCTAGTCTAATCCCTTCCTTTTCATCTTCCAAGACCCTTATGGATTTCTCCAGCTGCCTTTTCGTTCCCTTCCATATTCCTAAACAATCGTCCACATAACGGCAAAAAAGAAGCAGTCTTTCTCCTCCTCTTTCTATCGTCTCCTTCTGACATCGTTTCATTATTATATCTGATAGTACTGGATTCAAACAAGATCCTATATTAAGTCCTTCCTTCATTTTAACAATCCTGTCTCTGATTATGCAGTATCCATTCTCTCACAATGTCACTAATCCTTTCCTTAGATAAAAAGTGAAAGTGAAAGCCACAAAAGTGTTACTTTTTAGTGAAGGGGCGGAGCCTAATTACAAGTTGATCTCTGAAGAGTATGTATAAGTGATGACCAACTCCCAAGCAGTCAGAAGGAGTGGATGTCTGATGAAGACACAGTTATTATGTTGAAACTGTTACGTGATACTGTTTCTTACATAGTATCACATAGCCTTGCTTAGTGTGTTATTATGTATTAGTATTTTTTTAGTATCGGTGCTCTCTTATTTGCCTAAGTTATTTCTTGATATCAAAAATAAATTGTTGTGTTTAATGTATTGAGCAATACATACCTTTTTCCATGTTATCTACAGTCAAACTGTGCATTTTGTCTGTAAGATTTATCTTATAATCAATATAATATGTCAGTTTCATGTCATTGTTCTATTATCTATTTGAACACTTATTGTCTAATTCTTTGTCCGAGCTATGATGATGTCAATAATTAACCATAGTTATCAACATCCATCCAATAATATATTTTGTACTGTGTAAGATAATATTTTTTACCATAAGTAACCTTGAATTTTCTTTCAGAAAAGCAGCAATAATATAAATAGTTATGCATTGTTTGAATGAATTTTAAAGCAATGACTTTTATTAGGAAATATTTGAAACAAACATCTCTTCATGGTTTTTCCCATATTACAACTAAAGGAGAGTCATGTTGGATGAGGTACGTTATAAACATTGAAATTTAATTCCTAAGTGAAAAGTGCAAGTTTTTGGCATTTTTACAGTTGTAAAATTATAATTATAGCTTACAATGCTTTAATCTCAGTAACTACAATAAATAGAAGTTTATCTCACAGCGACTAATAATAGTAGGTATGAAACATTAAGCGAATGTTATCGTGAATATAGAAGTTTCTTCTCTACTGTAGATTTATTCTTTTAATCATATACGCTTATAATTTAAGGTGAATGAAAAAGCAGTGAGAAAAAATGGCAAGTGGTGTACGTAAAATAGTATGTTACATTTGTAAACCGTGTAGTTCTTGGATTTAACGTACACCAGACCTTTAACTGAAAACGGATGTTTTATAATAATTTCTGTATAAATCTGTACGTACTTTCCGTATGAAACAATATAGGCTGTCAGGATCTGACATACAAGTGGACGTATATAACATATAGCTCACCAAGGTAACATACATATATGTATGTAATATAAGGAAGACTGTTAGATATCAGACATACTGCAACGTCATGATGTGACATCTAAGGGCAGCGCCTATGTAGCATACGGATAAAGTATACTCCTTACTGATTTCTGTAGTAAGCAAAAGGATTTCCTATATTTGTACAATATACCGATGTCTGGAGAACGGTTTTTTCTCAGTGTTGTATCTCATTTGACACGAAGTAACGGGGTCATCAATATGGCCACCCGTAAAATTTCCACTAAAATAATTAAACATGTACAACTTAAATAGTACACAAAGTAGAATTTAGATATTAATTTATTCCAAACTAAGGTAAATTTATTGCTATTATATAATATTAGTAGTGGTATGTAGCGCCACGTTTGAGATACATTGTAGCAGATTTAAAAAAAAATATTTTTACAATTGCTTCAAAGTTTATATTTCAATAGCACCATCATTATAAAGGATTTTAAAAATATTGTAACAACAAACGTATATTTTAATACGTATATCCATAAAAGAGTACCATAATTATCGTTTCTTACAAATAATCTTACTGTTTTACCATAAATGAACAAAATTCTTCCTAAAATTATTTCCGATTATTTTATAAACATTGTTCCAACAATTTTAACTCCCTTATAACCTAGGTACCAATTTAACAATGGCAGGATGAACTTTAGAGACGAATTTCAATAAACGTAAAATGAGAAAAATTTGTCTATGACTGAAGATTTATCTCTGGTCACCTTACAGAATGGTTCTTCACTTACATTACTTCACCGTCCAACTTTAACAGCCCTGTGCAACATTGGTGGTTCACGAAATACTCTTTGAAAAACACAATTCTATCTTACATTAAATATAAATTAAAAAAATATGTAAAGTACTTCGGTATTACTACTTAACCTTAAACTAACATTGTAGATTTAAAAGTCATAGTTACGATTGATAATAACAATACTAGTGTTTAATTACTGTCTTCAATGAAAACATCAAACTCTACCAAGAGGCGTTAAATAAACTGGAATTGGTGATTTGCATTCTACTACTTCTTCAATGTAATTATTATATCTAATGTAACTGCTATATTTTGAGTTAAGTATCCAACCCGAACTCATTGTTATTTATCTGTTTAAATTGCTCGCCTCACTCGAGCTATTAGATATGGTGTCACAAGTATCGAATGGAAATACTAACCAAATGGTGTTTTATATTTACTCATGAAAACTTCAGGTGTGTTGCCTGAGCAATTCCATTCAGCAAGTTCTAACATATGAGCAAGATTCTAAACGTGCCTTGCTTACTACATACTTAGCTTCGTGTGAAGACACCAATTACCTAGAACTCTACCAATTAAGGAACTGGCCTCATTCTTATCACGAACTAGGTTTTGTTTCACATATAGCCGCAATGTTGAAAGGAAACCTAAAACTCCAATTCGTGAAAGAAACTGTTCAGTTTTAAGAGACAAATCTGCATACACATTATCATTCCTAACCGGGGTGGATCCAGTTAACGAGATAAATTTAAGAAATAAAAGTCTCCCAACTTTCTAATACCTAAGTAAAGTCTATTATAGTAAATTATGATAACAACGAAACTGAATATTAAAAATGTATATTGATAACCAGAAAGAAATAATAGATATAGAACAGTAAAATGTTCTTAACAATTTTAAGTTTTGAAAAAAATCCTACACCACATCTTATTTTATTCAATGAGCTAGTAAATGTTATGTCTGAAATTTATTCTTTCTTCTTCATGCCACAATTAAGGAACTTCACTTTTTTCTTTATTATATATATTACTGTTATAGGTTTATCTGGCCAACTATAATAATCGTGTGCCTATTTTGTACCATTTCATTCATCTGGGAGAGTTGGACGAAATACCAGGAAAATCCAACAGTAGTTACAATCCAAAGAAACTATATAGAATGGAAATTACCTCTTCCGGCATTTATAATGTGCCCAGAAAACTTGGTTCACGACCGAACTATGAAAAGATACAGCAGAGAGTAAGTAAAGTGTATCAAATCTTCATTAGATGTGTTATATTTTATAGATATTCTGTTTATAATGTAAGAGAATATAGCTCTAAAAGTAATACAAATATGTAAACCTTAATTCATTTAAGACTTACAGTTTGGAGAAAGACCTAGTGAAATAAAGCCTGTTGAGAAAATTACACACTCCTATGGCAATTTTATGGGAATCCTTCCTGTACATTCCAACAGCATATATTCATTGTGACAGACTGCATCTGCACCAGTAGTTATGTTTTTCTTCATAGAACCTACGCAGAGAAGTACGAAGAGATGCTTCGAAGAAATACTCCATCAAGCAGCTGTACGAAAAGTTTAACGAGACAGGTAGTATAGTAGATACACTGAAAAACAATTGGCTAAGGGTTTTCACAGAAGAAAATTCATAGATGTACGATCTAAATATGTTATAGGTAAAAGAAATCAGTGCGACAGCTTTTGACACATCTGCAGCGTACATACCATTTGCGCAAGTGTTTGAAATTGTACCTTATTAAGTTAGAGCAACTTATGTTTGAAGACAATGATGCCTGAAAAAAACTACTTTTGTTGGTTTAATTTGTCTGTCATGCCAGAAGAGAAGGAAATCAATGGTTCCTTCTGGAGTAGTGAGACATGATTTTCTTACCAGGATGAACACAGTAATGTTAAAAATTCTTGTGTATGGACTAGTGACAACCCACAGGTGCTGAAGACGTTACCACTGGATTCATAACATTATACTTTGTTAGCCAAATCTCAATTTATGTGTTCATTATATCCTTTGAACAGATAATGAACTCTGAACAGTATGTAGGAAAATTGGAGACACCGTTAAAGCAGGTGACATTTTTATTTGACAGGCTGAAATCTTTTTCGATAGGGATGACAATAACTGTCCACTTTAGATCGTTCAAATCTCTTGCTGGGGTATCACGTATTATCTTGATCCCAAAGGTCCGTATTAATGGCATCCTGTGGTTTCGAAAGTTGTTATACAAATACTCTCATCTCCGCGATAGTGGGTCTCTCACCACCACTTACATGTAAGTCCATCTTGCATCACTTTGCTCCGTAAGGAGAGCGATGCAATTGAACAATGATGTCTCCGATGTTTTGCTCATAACAATTTCTGACTTCAGAGGTGATTAGACTATGGTGACCCTCGGAACAATTTGGCCCTCTCTTCCCTTTCTAAATACAGGATATTTGCTTGCTATGGCGGAGATGTATTGAATGTACAATTCTAAATTTTATGCTGGAAATAGAAATTCCGTCACCTCTGCTTTGAACAGAAAGTTAACACAAAAGAACTTATCATCAGACGCTGAATCATTTCGAGCAACTTTCTTTTATTCTTACTGTTTCTGCTGTGTGGAGAAGGATTACTATATTATAACCTAAAGAGGTAATATTTGTGGTTTAAAAACACTGATAATTGCAGGAATATAATATGTTCTTTAATGCTGAATCAATATTTCTTATTCCTTTTTTTTTAGAAAATATCTTTATCACAGTTTTTTGTGGATCCATGATAAATTATAGGCTTGCAACATTGTGTCCATGCCAAAACATTATTTTGTGGAAACTTATGATCTCTAGATATCTGTCAACGGACGAACGGACGCAATCGTTTATTAACACATTCATTCTTGTGCATAACTTGCTGATGCCTAAACAAAGCTTCCTTCCAAAATTATATTTTTCTACACGAGTTTTGAATACTATAATAATGATAATTTTGATCTAAATATAAAATCGTAGACTAGTTTTGGAGACTCAAGAAGTTGTTTGTTGTTGATTTCGTTTGTATTTTTTGCAGCTTGTTGGGAAAGATATAAAAGCAAGAAAGAAAATTTTACTCCGAATTTTTCCAAGCACTTTTAAATATTAGGCCTTCCACCCTACAAGAGTTCAAGAAATATGAGGGTGATTCACGTATACCTAACACATCATTAAGTGAAATGCAGTTAATGGTGAGTTTATAATTTCTATGTTACATACAAAATGCTAAGCAATACAGGGTTATGCTGCCATTAGTTGACTTTTAATAGTGTATTCTAATATACGATATATTAAATGCTCTAATATCTTTCTCTAATCTCTTTAATTTGCAGAAATGAAACTCGAATTAATATGTAACGCAATGTACAACATGTATTGAACTCAAACGTGGAGTTTTGAGTTCATACAATGGCAGAGCATTCCAAAGAGTTGAAATTGCATTTGTGTTTCGATAAACTTTCATGATAAATTTACACACTTACATTTCCAATCCTTTAACACATTGATCTCGGTTTGTCTTAGAAATGATGCACGAAGCATAGGTGGAATAAGGGAAGTATTTAAGTGACGCCAGAATCATTGCTGCAATATGATTTTCCAGGGCCCTGACTAAAGGTAAGATGGGTTAAATATACCAGCCTGTGTATCAGATCATATACACGTGGCAATAAAAGAACGTTCGTTGGATATCGCAAATGATACACGAACCTCAGGCGGAACTCGCTGTGTGTATCACTTGTGATACACATAGCGATCAATGTATTAATGACTGAATAATTTTGTTGCAGAAAGATTTATCAGTACAGCAGAACAATTCAGGAATAACCACCTATATATATTAGAAGTGGTGAAATGGTGATCACAGAAGAACTTTTTCAGGGATCATGTAAATTGCTCAGAACTGCTTCAACTTTTCTTTGTGGGACAAGGGAGAAAAATCACATCATATCTTAAGTTTTCGAATATTCAAATGGTTGAATAGAATTGGATTCCTCGTTTTTACAGATAAATTCTTGTCTTGTGAAAGGGTGATAGAGCAATAGATTAGGCATCAATTACCATCTAGATCAACCGAACTACACTTTGAATGTTCACGGGAATGACAGATGTTGTCTACAAACCACAGTTCTCGTCACTGACAGTAGTTCAATTATCCTTGAAATGTTTACACCATTCAAAGTTTTATAGCATTTAGCGTTTTATCAGCGTGCTCTGCTTGAAATGTTTTTTTTTTAAATATTCGCATATTTCATGGTAGTAACGGTCAAATGCACAGTAGGGCGGTACAGGCAAAGTAAGAAGCGTGCTTGCAAAATATATTCAATTACATCCTCCCAGGCCCGTATCCAAAGGGCTCTAGGGGCCGAGCCCCCCTAAATATTTACCGGTTCTCCCTAAAATTTTCACGGTAGACCTGCAAATGAAATATAATATGGTTGGTTCGGGCTCACTAACTTCATCCAGACCCCGTGCATTTTTGGGCTGGCTACCGGCTTGCATCTTGCGTGTGGCAAAAGTTCGCGAAACATGTGTACTATACTGTTTCTGAGTCTTTTATTTTATTCTGCGTGTGCTGTTTCTGTTTCACATGCGTATACCTGAACTACAAAATTTTGAAAGCATCTGTAAGAGGTTGGACTGTTTTAAGGATTTATTCCACACTAACTGCCTAACCTCACTATTGGACTTACTAACCAAGTGCTTACTTAAAGAAAATATTTTCGGAGTTAAAACTAAAATCATGATGGCCATCTACTGTTACGCATAAAGCTAAAAATAGAAACAAAGGGAATGTTTTTCATTTCTTGTTCGCGGGCCACCATTTCACCATCAGCCTTTAACGCCTTTATTCACAAGAAATTTCATTTTATTAACGCCTTTATTCTAGAAAATATTTTAAAGTTTTTCCAGGTCAGATGAGTGAGATCTTCCTGAGTTTGTTATATCCACACCAAGTAAATTCCGGGATGATATTTAACATAATGTTCCCAAGCCGGTTACTTACTTCCCTATTCCTTCTTCCTCTCCAATTGTAGGGATAGTGTGTACGGCAAGGTGTCTTATCCCTAATATATGATGGGCTAACATGGACACGTGAGCAGGTAGTCTAGAAATCTAAATCCTAATCTTAATGCTAGTACTCTTTTCCGCGTCACTCGAATTGCGGTATGGCGTCAGTCAATAAGCTCTCAATGTGCTGTTACCAAACCTTCAATGACGAATTTAACCACTCATAATTGTCCACAAATACGAAGAAAATCAATTATGAATGATTAGATTCCTCGTAGAAGGTTTAGAAACAGCGCACAGCGAGCTTATTGGCTGATGCTATATACCAATTCGGGTGACGCGGACTATAACCTTAAACCAACATCCCTTTTTATGTTTTAAAAATTCAAAAACCAGTTTGACTTTAACGTCCCTCGCATCATCAGATTAGACTAGAGCAATGGTCATATTATTGTTTTAAAAAATCAAACAAGTGTATTGCAATAGTAGGGCGTTCAGTAAATGTGTTGAACCATTCAATCAGGGTACGAGCGTTTAAGAGTAGGTGTGATACAAATGTAATCAGTAGATGAGTAGTTGTGGTAACAATGTACGGCTTTTTATTTTAAGGTAATTTTTATTACTTTTATTTTTCTTAGGGTAATGACTAATAAATAATGTTTATGAAAAAAATGTTTAACTCTCAGAATGGTAAGATCGGATTTATATATAAACTCCTGAATCTCATTAATTAGAAAATATTTAACAATGACACGTTGATGTTTAATTTAAGGTTTAGCACCCCTTTGCTGCACCTAAGCTATATGAGACGTGGATCTCAATTTAACCCATTTAAGCCCAAATTATGTTTGTTTCAGAATTTCTTAATTCCTTCTATACTTATTGATTCTCACCTCATTTAATATATTTTGAGTATTTTAGTATAGTTGATTTTGTTGATATTAATTTATCGCCCATTTCAGCAGCGAGGCTATATGAGGCATGCTCCTACCGATTAACGTGGAATCTAAACCACACGAGCTTCCGGCAGGAATGGAACCCGGGTCTCGCACGCCAAAGGCACAACGCTAACCGTTTAGCCACAAAGGAGCTCAAGAGGGTTTTAGTCGTAGCATATGGACTGGTAGCAGGTCCTTATTTTAACCCAGTAATATACATACAATCTGGAAGTAAAAATAAAATGCTATAGAATGAGCATACATTTATTCGAAATGTCCACCTGATGCACCAACACAATGCCGAAGACGATGAAATAACTCGTTGAAAAGGCGCAAATCGTTTTCGCTAGAAATTGGTAGTTAACTAAGTTAATGTATTATTTGTCAGGAAAGTAAATGTACACCTATTTTTCGAGTCTGGCATTCCTGCGCTCCATCCGTGGAGAGTATGAGAATTAAATCAATCAAATGTTTACTGAGGGGCAAATTGAAAAGATTAATCTAAATAAGACATTGCAGAGGGACACAAGCTGTGAATACGAATAGTGCATAATGTAAATAAAAAAAGACACCGAAAGAGAAAGCCAGAAACAGTGTTAAACTTAGAAAAAAAGAGTAAAAATTGTCGAAGTGGGAACATAAAACACAAATACAACAAATACATCGACAACTAAACGTTCACCATGCCATGATCTTGGTGTGGTGGTTAAAGTGCTGGCTTACAAATACGAAGGACGTCAGTTCGAATCCCCGGCAAGGACTTTTTTTTTTAAATTTTTGTTAATAATACATACAGCTCATGAGAGATGGTAAAAGAGGTCGTATTTAGTTTTTCGTAGCAATTATTATTCGTAATGTTTAGTACTGATAATACGTTTTGTCTTTGCGTATTGCTTTTGTTCTTTTCTTCATTTCAAAAGAGAAGAATATCCGAATAAATGCCACTAAAATTCCTCATATTTTGAATGTAAACGCCATTTGCAATTAGTAAAGAATAAAAATTGAACGTTCCGTGTAGCTGCAAAAAGTAAAAAGAAAAACATGGAATTGGAGTGTTCGAATCCATACTCATGGTTATTAAAAATACAATTTCTACATGCCGTACACCTCCCGACCACGTTTCTACGTTAGCAAGTAAGAGATTTGTGTTTATGTTAGGCTGGTCAATACATTTTGCAAAGGGGCCCGGTTTAGCTCTGACGCACCACAGGTGTGAGAAGGGAGCAAAACACTTTTTCTCTCTCCCTCTGTGCGTCTATTATTCTATCTATCTGTATATATATAACGCTTTTTGCGAATGCCATAACCACCCTAATTTTCAGCGGATTGAGACGAAATTTGGCACAAACATTAATAGTTGAAATATCTTGAGGTCGTTAACCAGAATAATCAGACGAAAATGTTCAAAATGGCAGCCCTTCAAACTCTTAAAAACTTCCAAGGGAACCAAATTTCGCCCATAAATAGGTATTCAGAAAGTTTGAATAACTTTTCCTCTTTTACTGAAATATTTGTGTGCAGAGACTTATTGAAATATTGGACCCGATTAATCGCTTAAAGAAAGTTCACGCCCTTTCGCTACGGTCAGGCTTTTTTTTTTCTTTTTTGCAGGAGGGGGTTACTTTCGTATCGGAACAAGATGATTGTTAGTGATGATATGAAATTACACATTGAAAAAGAAGTAACTTGTGAAACGTGTTATTTCAAAGAATAATATAATAAATGTGATTTCCTCTAACACAGAGAACTGTAAATCATGTGTTTCGAGTTCGGGAGCGTGTATGGTGAGTATTGTTATTTGATTTGCTTTTTAGTAACACATTGCATTGCAAATAAAGGTAGGCAACATTAGTGGTAAGTAAAACAACAACAACAACAACAACAACAACAACAATAATAATAATAATAACAATAATAATAATAATAATAATAATAATAATAATAATAATAATAATAATAATATGAAATATTACAAGCTAACTCGTGTGTGTATTTCGACAATATCATTTTATATTATTATGTGGAAGTAAGTAAGACTGGCTGGCGCCCGCCCCCCTAATTTTTTCGATCCGCTTTATGGGTCCACGGTGTCCAACGTTGGTCCAATCTCACCAACACCTCTTGTTCTCTCGATATAAGTTATCGACATTTTGCCTAAAGAGGGCTCTGCCGTGGTTCCATGACTACGACTCTTCGTTCATTTTGCATTGAAATCGCTTATTTTTCTGAGTACTATGAGTGCATACTTTTTCTCAAATGGATAAGAAATCAAGCCGAGATAGATTCGAACTCGCATGGACGGCGCGAACAGCCAGTTCATTGTCCACTATTATTTTTAACTGACTCACCGAACGTGTTTTAGTAATTTACTTATTGTTAATTTTACTTGCTTCACCTGTTTAACTTGCTTTTTCTAATAACTTATAACCTTTTCTAATAACTTTTCTAATAACTATAAACAGGGACACGAACGCAGAAACATCGAGGACAGTTAAAAATCATAGATGCTCTCCCGCCGGGAATCGAACCCGGGACACCATACACCAAAGGCGCACGAGCTAGCCACTAGACCAGCGGGGAGGGCACAGCTCACTCTCTGTGTCGATAGGGATTGTGTCTCTGTGTCTCTGTGTCGACCACTGTATTGCCAGCTATCACTTCTGTGGGTTGTTTACTATGATCACATGTTTCTTCTTTGCTGGAAGAGTTAAACCTACATTCTATGTAATACATGAGGTATTTAGACCTACATGCTCTTCATATAATGTAATAAAAGGGTCATGCTGGGAATAAGAAAAAGAACATTCCTTGGACAAAACGGAACCTATTGGCATCAGAAATATTTATCTAGGAGGCATGCGCAGTAGTATATTTCAGAATAGTTACTGTTTAGTTCAGTAAACGAAGAAAGGGGTATAAAAAAGCAAATATGTCGCGTCAACGAGATCGACCACAGTTGATAGAGGCGGAAGCAGATGTGTGGTAATACAACAACTTGGTTAAATTGATAATTGGTTCTTTATTCTGTACTAGATCGTATCACAACTTTACAGGGGAGCAGAGAAAGACTTACTAACGCTTTCATACAGTAAGCTTTAGTAACACGATCATATAGACACAAATGAATGTAACTGTGAGTACTACAACTTGGATTTAACGAAAGCCGTTTAGATATTCAGTGGTTTGCGGGGTTCTATAAGACACAAAAAGTTAAGACACAATACAATTCTTCATACCTCAGTTTCCAGTAACTAGATACATACAATTTCTGGATAGATACTGAAACTGCTGTCGGATTTTAATACATGACGTATTGCAGGATACAAAATGCTTTGCATTACTTGTTTGTTTGTAGACAGCTACTAGCTTAGTGTTCTGAAAGGTTGTGTATAAACTAGAGATAGCCAATTCCGTAATTATTACTTTTCGGACTCCCGAAGATAAAACCGGACAAATTCCGGAATTCGGAAAATTCCGATTTTGGAATAATTCCGAAATTCGGAAAAATTCGGAATTTAGAAATTTCCGATTTCGTTAACATTCCGGAATTCAGAACAATCCGATTTTTTCGAAATCCAGAGCTTTTCTCAATTCCGGAATTTTTTGAATTCCGGATACTTCCCGAGTTCCGGAGTTCTTCTAAATTAAGGAGTTTAACTGAATTCCATAATTTTCCGAAATCCGGAAAGTGAAAGTTCCGCTTCCAAAAAATGAATTTATTTTGGTTAATATGAATCGTGGCGGAAATAAGTCTTTGACCAGGTAATGGCGACTGCTTTGAAAGAAATGGGGTGTATGAGAATTCAATGTCATATTTGTAGTTTCGTGTGGAGAAAAAACAAACTTGTGAACCATGTTTTAAGAAAAACTCAAGTTATTAATGTAAACTTTGCCGACATCGTAAAAGAAATACGAAAGACATTTTGAATCGAAGAAATATAACATACAAGTTTGCAAGCGGAGACAAAGAAACCTAACGTAACCAGACTAAAGACGAATCGTTTACCGCGTAGCGATCAATGTCAAGCTGTTTTCGAGGGCGAGTTTCGAGTTGAGTCGAGTTTCATAACAGCTCGCTCGCTCGTTCAGCTCGTTTTAACTCGTTTTGACATAATGGCCTGATTAGACTGGAAAGCGAAAGCCATGAGAAATGTAAGCAGTAATGTGGAATGCTTTTAGTGTTGCTCACGACAGCGGTGCGTCTCGTCTCGTAATTTTAGTGCATCTCGTGGGGCAATTTTAGTGTATCTCGTCTCGTCTAGATAACGAGAAGACAAGATTTTTTTTATTATTACGAGACAACCTCAAATGTCGTAATCATCAATAGAAGTATATACTGTGGTTCTTAAAATCAAGGCTGAGACCTGCACTGTCGAATTCTTGAGCCCAAGCAGAAGACCAACTCGGGTAGTGATATCAACCGGCTCGGCTCGTATCAACTGAGCGAACAGCTCGAGTTGGCTCGGTTGGGATGAGCCGATGACCCGAGCCGGCTCAGTTGGAACGAGCCATCGACTCAGCTCAATTGAGCCGATGATTCGAGCTTCCTCGGTTGGGATGGGTCCCCTACTCGGCTCATGTGAACCGGTTCAAGCCAGCTAAGTTGAAACTGGTCCATTGGCACGTTTCGATTCAGCTCAACTAAGCCGATGGCTCAAATCGGCTCGGTTGGGTAAGCTGTTGGCTCGGCTCAGTTATCGGTTCGGTTCAATAGTGAATGAGCTGTAAGCCGAGCCGCTCGAGCCGTTGAGAAGCCTAAACCCGGTCCCAGCTGTTTTGAACATGTTTGGCTGAAGCCTATATGGCTCAAGCCCAAATACTTGTCCCTTCGGAACTCAAACCAAGAACGTGAAAGATGTCTTTCCCTCCTGAAGACTTCTCGACGACCGAGATCGACAGTCAATTAGCTTTTACTATTCAGATACAAACCGTATATATTTTAAAGATTATACACGGTGTTGATATAATAATAATAATAATAATAATAATAATAATAATAATAATAATAATAATAATAATAATAATAATAATAATAATAATAATAATAAAAGTTTTAACCTTGCCGTTGAAATTTGGCAAAACTTACTTAAAAGTAGAGATTTCGGGGAAAGGGTTCCGTACCTTCAAGACACATCTCTGCAACTACCAAAATTTTAAACTAGAGCGTTCCAATGAAGTTTCATGTAGAAAGTATTCTACTGTATGTTTTAACGAAAATAACTGTTATAAAAATAACTGAATATCACGCAACAGTAAGGCATATAATAAACTAATTTTTAGGTAATGCAGAGGTAAATATAAAAGCTTTGCTACAAAATACCCACACAGAGCATAATTCAATGAGCTATGAAATATAATGTAAGGAAATAGCCTATGAGATTCAGTCTACAGAGCAATTGTTACTTAAAGAATGGACATACACTATTTCGAGAATCGAGAGAAGACGGGAAATGTTTACCATACTTTTCGTCTCGTCTCGATTCTCATCTCCAAAGAGAGACGAAAATTTTGAGTTAGCCTTGAACCGTCTCGAAAGTAAAATGTTAATTCTTATGTTATTTTATTTGTTTTAGAAACGAGATGAGAAACTCCTCTTCACGTGAGCAACATTAAACCAAACCGAAATATTCTTTCCAAATGTCACGTTTCTGCTTGTAATAGTATGACCTGAGCGATAATTAGCTTCTAGCTTTTAATCTTCTACGAGATAATAATTATTATTATTAGTTTATTATTATTACTATTATTATTCCTGAAGATTTGATAGTTTAAGTATTGAAACATCCGAGTACTCAAATATCTGAATATAATAAAACGTATGTTATCGCCGATCAATCGCCATCAAAAATCCTAAAGTAAAAAAAAAAATACAATATGCATTCGCACAAGCACCTTGACCACTGAACCGCGATCGCTACGCGGTAAAAGATTCGTTTTTAGTCTGGTTACGTTAGGTTTCTTTGTGTCCGTTTGCAAACTTGTATATTTCTTCGATTCAAAATGTCTTTCGTATTTCTTTTATGAAGTCGGAGAAGCTTACATTGATAACTTGAGTTTTTCTTAAAACATGGTTCACAAGTTTGTTTTTTCTCCACACGAAACTACAAATATGATAGATTGAATTCTCATACACCCCATTTCTTTCAAAGCAGTCGCCAATGCCTGATCAAAGACTTATTTCCACCACGATTCATATTAACCAAAATAAATTCATTTTTTTCGGAAGCGGAACTTTCACTTTCCGGATTTCGGAAAATTATGGAATTCAGTTAAACTCCGGAATTCAGAAGAATTTCGGAACTCGGAAACAATCCGGAATTTAGAAAATTCCGGAATTGAGAAAAACTCCGGATTTCGAAAAAAAATCGGATTTTTTCGAATTCCGGAATGTTAACGAAATCGGAAATTTTTAAATTCCGGATTTTTCCGAATTCCGGAATTATTCCAAAATCGGAATTTTCCGAATTCCGGAATTTGTCCACTTTTACTTTCGGGAGTCCGAAAAGTAATAATTCCGGAATTGACTATCCCTAGTTTATACACAACCTTTCAGAACACTAAGCTAGTAGCTGTCTACAAACAAACAAGTAATGCAAAGCATTTTTATCCTGCAATACGTCATGTATTAAAATCCGACAGCAGTTTCAGTGTCTATCCAGAAATTGTATGTATCTAGTTACTGGAAACTGAGGTATGAAGAATTGTATTGTGTCTTATCTTTTTGTGTCTTATACAACCCTGCAAACCACTGAATATCTAAACGGCTTTCGTTAAATCCAAGTTGTAGTACTCACAGTTACATTCATTTGTGTCTATATGATCGTGTTACTAAAGCTTACAATATGACAGCGTTAATAAGTCTTTCTCTGTTCTCCCGTAAAGTTGTGATACGATCTACTACAGAATAAAGAATCAATTATCAATTTAACCAAGTTGTATTACCACACATCTGCTTCCGCCTCTATCAACTGTGGTCGATCTCGTTGACGCGACATATTTGCTTTTTTATACCCCTTTCTTCGTTTACTGAACTAAACAGTAACTATTCTGAAATATACTACTGCGCATGCCTCCTAGATAAATATTTCTGATGCCAATAGGTTCCGTTTTGTCCAAGGAATGTTCTTTTTCTTATTCCCAGCATGACCCTTTTATTACATTATATGAAGAGCATGTAGGTCTAAATACCTCATGTATTACATAGAATGTAGGTTTAACTCTTCCAGCAAAGAAGAAACATGTGATCATAGTATACAACCCACAGAAGTGATAGCTGGCAATACAGTGGTCGTAATCCCTATCGACACAGAGAGTGAGCTGTGCCCTCCCCGCTGGTCTAGTGGCTAGCTCGTGCGCCTTTGGTGTATGGTGTCCCGGGTTCGTTTCCCGGCGGGAGAGCATCTATGATTTTTAACTGTCCTCGATGTTTCTGCGTTCGTGTCCCTGTTGTTATAAGTTATTAGAAAAAGCAAGTTAAACGAGTGAAGCAAGTAAAATTAGCAATAAGTAAGTTACTAAAACACGTTCGGTGAGTCAGTTTAAAAAAAAAAAGTGGACAAAGCACTGACTTTTCGCGCCGTTCATGCGAGTTCGAATCTATCTAGTCTTTAAAGTAACTGACAATTCTTATTCTTTCTACGAATGATAGATCTTCTCTTTGGCTTCATGTCAAACATGCACACGTAATGAAAAGACGCTGTCGATAATAATAAAAATTAAAATAATAATAATAATAATAATAATAATAATAATAATAATAATAATAATAATCATAATATGAAATATTACTAGCTAACTCGTGTGTGTATTTCGACAATATAATTTTATTTTATTATGAGGAAATAAGTAAGGCTGGCTGGCGCCCGCCCCCCTAATTTTTTCGATGCGCCTTATGGGTCCACGGTGTCCAACGTTGGTCCCATCTCACTAACACCTCCTGTTCTCTCGATATAAGTTATCGACATTTTGCCTAAAGAGGGCTCTGCCGTGGTTCCATGACTACACATGACAATGACTCTTCGTTCATTTTGCATTGAAATCGCTTATTTTTCTGAGTACTATGAGTGCATACTGTGCAACGTTGCTCCCATCACTCAACAGTTTCCCGTTCTTTCGATATAAATTGCTAATATTTTGTTTGTAAGGGAGATATGGCGTTACAATTATTACGTTTGAAGAAGAATTGAGGAAGATATTGCCTTGCCACAAACAACACCTATTATTATTATTATTATTATTATTATTATTATTATTATTATTATTATTATTATTATTATATTATTATTATTATTATTATTAACCACTAATGTTGCCTACCTTTATTTGCAATGCAATATGTTACTAAAAGCAAATCAAAAACCACTCCTCGCAATTCACGCTCCCGAACATGAAATACATGATTTACAGTTCTCTGTGTTAGGGGTAAGCACATTTATTATATTATTCTTTCAAATAACACGTTTCACAAGTTACTTCACTTTCAATGTGTAATTTCATATCATCACTAACAATCATCTTGTTCCGATAGGAAAATAACCCCCCTCCTGCAAAAAAAAAAAAAACCTGACCGTAGCGAAAGGGCGTGAACCTTCTTTATGCGATTAATCGAGTCCAATATTTCAATAAGTCCCTGCACACAAATATTTCAGTAAAAGAGGAAAGTTATTCAAACTTTTTGAATACCTATTTATGGGCGAAATTTGGTTCCCTTGGAAGTTTTTAAGAGTTTGAAGGGCTGCCATTTTGAACATTTTCTTCTGATTATTCTGGTTAACGACCTCTTCAAGATATTTCAACTATTAATGTTTGTGCCAAGTTTCGTCTCAATCCGCTGAAAATTAGGGTGGTTATGGCATTCACAAATAACGTTATATATACACACAGATAGATAGATAAATAGACACACAGAGGGAGAGAGAAAAAGTGTTTTGCTCCCTTCTCGCATCTGTGGTGCGTCAGAGCTAAACCGGACCCTTTTGCAAAACGTATTGACCAGCCTAACCTAAACACAAACCTTTTACTTGCTAACGTAGAAACGTGGTCGGGAGGTGTACGGCATGTAGAAATTGTATTTTTAATAACCATGAGTATGGATTCGAACACTCCAATTCCATGTTTTTCTTTTTACTTTTTGCAGCTACACGGAACGTTCAATTTTTATTCTTTACTAATTGCAAATGGCGTTTACATTCAAAATATGAGGAATTTTAGTGGCATTTATTCGGATATTCTTCTCTTTTGAAATGAAGAAAAGAACAAAAGCAATACGCAAAGACAAAACGTATTATCAGTACTAAACATTACGAATAATAATTGCTACGAAAAACTAAATACGACCTCTTTTACCATCTCTCATGAGCTGTATGTATTATTAACAAAAATTTTAAAAAAAAAGTCCTTGTCGGGGATTCGAACTGACGTCCTTCGTATTTGTAAGCCAGCACTTTAACCACCACACCAAGATCATGGCATGGTGAACATTTAGTTGTCGACGTATTTGTTGTATTTGTGTTTTATGTTCCCACTTCGACAATTTTTACTCTTTTTTTCTAAGTTTAACACTGTTTCTGGCTTTCTCTTTCGGTGTCTTCTTTTATTTACATTATGCACTATTCGTATTCACAGCTTGTGTCCCTCTGCAATGTCTTATTCAGGTTAATCTTTTCAATTTGCCCCTCAGTAAACATTTGATTGATTTAATTCTCATACTCTCCACGGATGGAGCGCAGGAATGCCAGACTCGAAAAATAGGTGTACATTTACTTTCCTGACAAATAATACAATTCGTGTTTAACACCTTGATATTATGGCAAGGTGCTGCTTTCACAGATAATACTAAAGTGGATTTAAGTCTGGATGTCTACTAGGACAGTCAGTAGCTGCAATAAACTCTGGAACATTGTTTTCTAACCCCTCAGTGGCCTATTTCACTTATTTTGTCCGTTACAAATTTCGTGTGTAACTTCTATTTGCACTAACATGTATATATTCGGACAAAATACGTGACACATAGTCCATGTAGCAATGTTCATATCAGGAAACAAAACCATTGCTTCCGAAAATGATTGTGTTGAACTCTTACACGATCCACGTTAACAATTTTACTTGTCAGTGCACATCTTGGACAGCCGGATCTTATATAATTAGAAGCTCTATCAATTTGTTTCAAAGTTCCTGTTGTTCGACATAGAAGGCGGTCATTCACAAAGGACTTGATTTCCGCCCCAAAATAATGCTAAAACAGCGATTTGACCTTCATATATTCTACGCTACATATCCCACAGTTACCACAAACTGATACACTTCACATCAGTTAAAACTGGGTTCGTTAGGTAGGCTGACCCAGCTCGTACATTTATTACTATTACAGAAAATTACCACATCTTACCTTCGTATTTCACTGAGCTAACTTATAACTTTCTGTGAACATACTAAGAACAAGTCCTAATTATGCATGCTGTTTCTATTTTTAAAATATATGTTATGAGAAATCAAAATGAATCACAAATAATGATCTTGATGTTTTCAAAATATCCAACACAGATTCAATAAAATGAATGTACCTCGTCTATTTCCTAGAAATTAAATCTTATATTTTTCGTAGGTAATGGATCAAAGCACCACCATGTCTGAACACGCAACTAAAGCAGCGATTGAAAAATCTATACTAGGCACGGAGTATGGATTGTGCGTTGCATTCAACACAGCGTTTACAAGGTCAGAATGAAAAGTTATTTTTATTATAGATTTTGTTTATTTACTATATCCATCTAGGTCGAATTATGTAATCAATCCTTCACCTCTTCCTACTTTCCGATCACTATAAATGTGGTATCTTTGATGACAACATAGAAATATGTGTTGACTTAGCCAAAAGTGTAAAAAAACACAATTAAAATTACAGTGATAGTTATACGAAATGACCAAGACAAGACAGAAGAATATTATAGTACAGAGGAAAAGATAAACAGATGTATCCATCCCCTAAAATGTATTACTCATTCCCTAAATTCTACAGACCATGTCACTTAAAATCAACATCTGTTTCCCAACTTTTTCAAACTGAAGATTGTATCGATAAATACATATCTAATAAGCCTTTTTACATATTTCGCACAACAGTAGCTAGTCTGAAACAGTCTATTTCCCAGACAGTACAAAATATGTGCTATAAATGTGATTCATGTGTACTCCTCTCTTTCACAGGTACAGAACACTTGCACTTGCACGGGTACAAAAACACAGATGTATAAAGTTTTACGTGTGCAGTACCTATACTATAGGTAATAAGACTACTCTATATTTGTGCAGCATTTGTGCTACACATGAGTAGGTGTACATATAGCTACGTACGTGTACATTCTGTGTGAAGCAACCACATTAATATACGTAGCAAGCGTATGCATGCGCACTGCTGTTTTGCCTACAGTGCATGCAATTGTATATGCTGCATGGGTTAGAGGCGTCCATTACGTCAGGTATAAGGTCACTTCAGTCTATAATTCTGATGGCGAAACGGTTAACTGAAGCGAGAAGTTGACTTTTCCACTGAGCCAAACAGTTTCAGTGAATGAGGAATCCTTGTAATAATAGTCCAACGCCCAGCTTCATCTATTATGGTCTTCGTAAGAAATTTCAACTGCAGTTATATTTTAATTAAAATTATTTAAATTAAATAGTACCGTTTAAATCACACTTATTTACATGTACAATATATACAATGTAAATATCTACACCTTGCCTCGTTGGGGGCTTGCGTGCTCTAACGATCCCAAGAGCTATGCCGGAGATAGCTTCGCTATCAGAGGGCTTCCCATGCCGGACAGGTCTTTAGGGGTAGAAGTCAGATGAAGAGGGATATTATGGGAGTTGGCAGCAGCTCTACCATTGCCACACTGAGGCTGAAGATGATTGACATCGGCAAGGCTCAGATGTGAACAAAAAGAGGCATTGACAAGATGTCCTCTATGCTGTTTCACTTAGAGGTGGAAGGATCTGGGTCACCACCACTTTACTCAGTCCCTTGAAAACAAGATGGAAAGAGAAGTAAGAGAATGTAATATTAGGGAATACTTCACTACTGTTCCACAGAGGGGCGTCCCCAGCAGTGGAAGGAAACACAGCAGGGCGTTCTTGGTCGTCATCAAACGAAACCCCTGCAGAATAGGAACCTGAAATGTGCGAGCGCTGTTACAGTGTGGAAAATGGGAAAACCTGAAGAAAGAAATGTAACGCAGGAACATAAATATCCTGGGAATCAGCGAAGTTAGATGGCCTGATGGAAGAGATATCTGAAGCGGGAACTTCAAAATGATTTACTCAGGAGCTGCTTACGGTACGGCAGGAATCGGATTTGTGTTGAATAAGAAGATAGGACAGAAAGTCATTAGCAGTTGGAAATACAATCTGAGGATAATAATGTTGAAGATAGGAACCGAATCGAAAAATATGTCGATAATCCTAGTATATATGCATATATCAAGCTACACAGATGATGAATTAGAATCAATCTATGAGCAAATAGAAGAAGTATTGATGAAAGTTGAAGACCAGGACAATTTAATCATCATGGATGACTGGAACGCAGTAGTCGGCGAAGGCAAGGAAAAGAATGTAACTGAAAATTTCGGCCTACGAGAAAGGAATGCGAGACGTAGACGATTAATTGAGTTCTGCAAATGCCATAAACTGACTGAAACGAACATTATCTTCGAATAACCACTAAGAAGAAGCTACACGTTTACAAGACCAGTAGACAAAGAAAGTTATCAAAAAGACTATATACTAGTCCGACAAGCATTTAGAAATCAAGTGAAGAACAGTAAGAGTTACCCAGGAGCAGACGTTGACTCAGACCATAATTTAGTTTTGATGAAGGGTGAACTCAGACTAAAGAGGAAACACGTGGTAGCATCAAAAAGATGGAACACAATCAAGCTAAGAAGAGATGAAAACATAAAAAGGGTGTTTGCAAATGTGACAGACAAAGAGACGTCTACGAAAGCTTTAACAGATGATGACATTAACTCGAAATGAGAAGCCTCGCACGAATATTTAGCTCACCACACAAATGTCTTCCAATTCTACCACTTTCTATCAAAGTCAAAGTGGCGGTTTTTGGAAACAAATGCCAAACGTTAATATGTTCAAAGTCGCCCGCCGTTCAGAGTCCCCCACCCCACTCTATACCGTACCAAGCGAAATGAGAATGACACAAAGCATTTATCGTTACAGACGTCTGTTTTATTTTCCTATTTTTGGAGCATTTTGCTGCTTGAGGAAAAGTTCCAATTGCTAAAACTATTTTTTGAAGGTTTTCACAAGTCAGTTTTATGTGAACATGAACTTTGTCTTGACAAGCATGTTCACATGCTGTTTCTATCATATAACAAAGATGATTTCATTAAACTAAACATTCGTTAGACAGACCCACTACTGATTGGGAGAATATATTGCATAACTTTAAACAGGTTTTATGAGTTTGCTTTGTGAAAAAACGGCAAATTAATTTTAACCGACTAAGTTTGATGCTGTCTAATAATTAAATTAAAATTGTATCCGTACCGTGGATAACATAAGTAATACAATGATGAAAATAATCATCCCTCTTTTTACCATAAAAATATAATCCTCGTAAATACTTAATAAGCAACAGTAAGTATACATATATTAAATAACATAAATGACATAGGTAATTTATTAGAGTCAAAACATTAATGTTCAGAACGTAAGAATAGTGCGAAATTGCAGAAATAAGTGTTTTTGGAAACAGTCGTAACTGCAGTCAGTTTTTCCGAAGACGAGTCATTGATTATTTGTCTCACATGATTCCCGATTTACAGCTTCACGAGGCTATATACACCCACTGATGGGTATGTGATGTGTGCTCCTTTAACATGCCATCGGTTGTATATGAGAATTCATATTAGCGTACACAGTTGTACCCTTATTATCAGCGTTGTCGTCTTATTACCAGTTCACGAATCGGAGAATGACGCAATGAAACCATATTGACCATGTAATGAGAGGAAAGATCATCGAAATGGAGAGGGGCCAGAGCTACTTCGAAATGTCGTATGAAATTGGTGTAGCACACAGTGTCATCTCAAGCGTCTTGCGACGAATTCAGCAGAACAGAAACTTCTCGCGAAGAATTGGCGTAGGCCGGCCAAGGAATACAAGTGCCCAACAAAACCGTTTATGACGTAATCATACTAAAAATCAGGTGCAACATTCACAGCACCGTCTGAGATCTTGGAAGGGATCTTGCAGCTGCTCTAGAGGGCACCCTTTTAAGGTTTACAGTATTCAGATGGTTAGCTGAAGGACACCTGTATGTCAGACGATCAGCAAGGTGTTTCATTTACCCAGCTGCGAAAAACAGACTCCTCGTATTGATGTATGCATCTTGCGTTGATCCAGTCAGGAGCAATAGTCTTGTTCTGTTAACAGATGAGTCCTGGTTCATTCTCATCAGTGATTCTCGATGTATTCATTTAGACATAGCCCGGAACACGACACTAACATTACTGAGCTTTACCACTGGAGCATTACAGAGAAGAGAAATATGAGGTGGGATCATCCGCTAGTCTCCGACTTCTTGCGTCTCTTCTACGGAATATATCACAGGTAACGTATCGGAATGACATTCTGGACCAATGTTTTTCCCTGTTCGGGAGTGTAGTGAGATCTGGTTTCATGGTAAGGGTTCCGTCGGTCTTGTAGTGGATATGAACTTTAAGACTCAGGATATTGAACGATTCCGTTGTTCCTGTATGAGAAACGCTCGATAGAAAGTTTGCACACCATCACATGATTTCAATATCCATATCTGATCTCAGGGTGACACTGACATGAAGTGACAAATCAAACACAATCATTTATTCATAATCTCATCCTCAGCAAGCCATCACATTGTGCTGCATATCTTACAGACTGTCACGTTACCCACACTTTTGATATCCCTACAGGAAACCTTTTGTTTTTTCTTTTAATGTCACATGGTGCATTTCCTGATTTTCACCGCCCTATGCGATTAAGTTTCTATTTCCCATTATGTGCTCTTTCCCACACGGTTTTCGGTCCGTTGTCATTAGGAATTCCATCTTCCACCAACTTATTACTGATTGTCTGTTCCCTCCGCGTGATAAATTCACCAAATCATATTATTCTTAACTTTAATAAGAAGTATATTAGCATAAGTATATTAATCCCATAGATTTAGATCGTTGGATCGTAGACTCTTAGAATATATTTCGAAACCGGATACTCCGACGGCGCGGGGCGACCGGATATTTATTTGCTAATAATAGTCTCTAGTACATCTACACCTCTGTTTTACTTTTTATTTGACACAATAAAATTTTACTTATTTCTTTATTTCTTTGTTCTGCTTGCAGAAGCAAACGTAATGGGACTAATGATGACATTAAGATTAAGTCTGTTGATAGTCGAGAGGAATTGGTCAGACTTAATATGTTCTTTCCAAGGGAGAAATCAAAGGTGAGTTCGTCAACTTACCAGAACGTGTTTCAATATTTTTAAATTAACTTCTTCACTCATTATGCTTACTTTGGTAAAAAAAAATATATGGTAATTTTCTGTAGAGCAGTGTTGGAAATATTCTTTCACAACCTCTCAATCTTGAATCGCGAGGGTTTCCTTGAATGTGATAAACAAGACCCTTGAACTTTTAAATAATAAACAAATTAAGAAATTACGAGAAACATTTTCTAGGTTGAAAAAAAATGTTGTGAATTAACGGTTAAAAAGATAAAAGTAGTAGCTAATCAGAGAAAACACTTCAAAAGGCAAATTATTAATAATAGAAACAAATTAATTGAAGATATTCAACATGGTCCTATTCTAAGCATTTTAATTTTTTTTATCTAGCTGTATCCGAGGCTTTAAATATAAGTACATGTACATATGAATAAAATTTAGGCATGAGCTAGAGTATGTGATACACACGGTTGTTTATGTGTAGATAAAGACATACAATGACTTCCTGCCAGAATGCTACATCAACTATTCAAATTTATTTTCTCATTGTTTTCTAAATATTCGTCAATCACTTGCGTTCTTTTCTTATCGAGAAAAGTTACTATTAAAATAGTATCATAGCAGTAGCATAATGGTTTGCAGCACCTCGTATTTGATATTATCAATTTTTGGGACTACAGAAGTAACGGAGAAGTCGATACATCAGTTCTATTATTTCCAAAATAATAATATATAAGTAATACTTTAAAAAATGACCACCTCGTTACTTACACGCTGAGCTTTCTCTAAGATCATAAACTGCTGCAAAAATTTTGTTTTATATATATTGAGTACTAAGTAATTCTTGCTGTTGATGAAGAGAGGACATTAATTGTGCTATTGCAGCACAGCGGACTGTGTCAGGATACATATTTGGAAGTGCTATCCTTGGGCTATCAGAACACTATTTGACATTCGAGCGAAGATAAAAGAACATTTGTTTACAGTGCCTTGAACATGGCGTACTGTGTGCCTAAAAAACAACATTAGCGGGAAGCGCTACTCTTCTGCTTCCATCTTAAGAAATCTGCTGCAGAAAGCTACTGTTTGCTAGTGGAGGCGTATGGAGATCATGCTCTATCGGAAAGTACGTGTAGAGAGTTGTTTCGACGAATCCAAAAGAATGATTTTGACCTGAGCGACAAAGTGGTCAGCCGAAAATGTACTACTGGAAGAATATTTATTTCAGATGCTTAAACAGTTGCCTCACGCTATAAATTTTGATGGATCAACTGTTAGTAAGTGTTTACAATACATCGGAATGATCCAGAAAGTGGGAAACGTGGTGCCATATGAATTGATGGAAAGAGAAAAGTTTGACCATTTGTGAAGTGTGTAACGCCCCTTCCACCTAGCATACACAGAAAGCTTCCAGTCCAACAATCATTATCATTCAAAGTAATAATAATAATAATAATAATAATAATAATAATAATAATAATAATAATAATAATAATAATAATAATAATAATAATAATAATAACAATCGTCAGACCGAATGCAATCCGATTAACACCTAGTCGATGGGACATGGACCGGAAGATTTAGTTCTCCATCGTACAACTCGTGAGTGTGAAAGTTTTATTACTCCAATATTTCCAATAAACCACAGAAAATTCCAACATAAATAGGAAATAAATTATATATATATAACAAATAACGACAACAGAAATTCAATTTTAAATAACAATTTTATTAACAAACTTGGGTTGTGCATTTACACTATTGCGTTAGAATAATGTAGATACACTAACAAAAAAATACAAGAATAAATTATTAAAAAAAATATTTTAACGAAATTATCGGAGTGATACTAATATGCAATTAAGTTCCTTTAGTATTCTTGATTTCAAAATAGTAATATGCTTTCAAAAATTATTATTCAAATAAGATTCTATTTGTCAAGCAAATACAATAGGAATAAGTTACGTTAATTTACTCTTAATATCAAAGATTCTCAATAATAATTCTATCAATGTTACTCAAAATCTGAATTCCTAAAGTTAAGCAAAATTTTAACAATTTACTAGTGCGCTACAAAAATTTCTCTATCTTTACGAATTCTAACAATATCCAAGTTACTGAAATAATGAATTTCAAGAAAATAGTATATATAATCTCTCTAATGCAGTATTAAACAATTATTCTTTCATTTGAACTCTCAGTTTCACATTTTAGAATAGTGGAATGAAAATGTTGAAACTTCAAATCTTGATTATACATATATTATTCAACATTTCACGCAATTCTCAGTCAATACTATATTAATAACTTTTATTACTCTTTTCAATAAAACGTGGAATGAGAACGTTAGAGGAAAAATATTTGCAGTCTGTTTTTTTAACGGCAAAATACTCTGAACACTCAATATGGATTCAATATTAACTGTAAACTGTAAAAGAAGCCAAATTAAACTGGAAATATTGGAATTATTACGATTTTCCAAAAAAGGTCGGTTTTGTCCCCTCTTACTACTTAACTCCGCGAAAGATGAAAATTGCAGAAAAATCTATTAATTTCCGTAAGGGTGAAAAAACGTTGGAATTGCATTAGCAATACAACCTGGAGTGGATCACAACTCAGACAACTGCACAAAACACAAAATTAAACAAGTCACAGCCCTACTTGGAAAAAGTCAGAAATTACACTCACCTTGACTTGTTTCGAAAATGGATTTACCTTCTATGTGCAACCCTCTCTCTCTTCAGGTAATATGGCTTCCGTCTCAGCTTTTCTGGTGTTCGAGTAAAAATAGATTGGTGGAAAAACGTCAGTTTTCTAATGTAATGTAATTCCTCACAAAAATTTTCCTGTGCCTTAGTTTCCAAACGAAAATATAAAGCAAGAAAGAGTTATTACTGGTATTTAAGCCAACTAAACCAGCTAATGCCCAATAGGAATTACTAAGAACGTGATCTAATCGGGCTTTCACTTGGCACAATAGGCCCCACTGAACACTACCCTTTAAACTCACTATTTCTCTGCACAGATTTAACAGAAAAAAGAAAGAATGAGCTTACAAAGCATATAACTATTTGTGCCATCAATTCACAAGCATAAAACACACTCTTAAAGGAAGCTTTCACTCTCTGATTCACTTTCATAACTTAGCAGCCACAAAACGAGGAAAGAAAAAGAGCCCGTTTGACTTGTCACTAAGTTTGCTTGCGAGAATTGAACAGTGAAGGAATAAAACATTCCTTTTTCCACTGATCACTTCGTCTTATATAACTGACATAACACCAATGTGATTTTATCGATAGACGTCGATAATACACTTCACACCAAAAGGAATAACAACGGTGAACAATTCTCAATTAAGAGAAACCCTGCCGAAACGAAACTACACTCCATAGACTGAACAATCCTCCCGTTACCAATATTCCGTCTATACAATACGAACAGAGCAATATTCCGGCTATACAATACGAACACAAGTAAAGTAGGCACGGGGCCCACTTTAGCTTGTAGATTCGGTTTCGATGACCACGCCCACTATTCGCGACTGCAATCTTATCCTCTAACAGTCTTTCCAACTGTCTTTACTTAAATTTTCAACATAGTTTCAATACTTTTTCTTCCTTCTTTTCCAACATTTTTTACTTTTTCTATAATTTCAAAAGAAGAAAATAATAAGCAAACCAATGAATCTTACACATACTAAAGTGACCCTTACAATGAAATATGAGTAACTCAATCTAATTTACAGAGTTTTTGTCCTTCATTCGATTGAATACTCTTGTGTCGTGTCCATATTCGTCGGCCTCATTACGCACGAAGTCGACACGGCACAAGTGCTGCTTCAAGGATATAAACGGAACTCATTTTTGCATCGCATTGTAACAAGTGATGAAAAATGGATTCATTACGACAATCCCATGCACAGAAATTCATGGGTGAGGCCCGGATAACCAACATCAACACCAAAACCGAACATTCATGCAAAGAAAGACATGCTGTGAATTGGTGGGATCAAGAGAGTGTGGTTTATTATAGCTGCTTTTACCGGTTCGAACCATGAATGCTGACCGAATATAACCAGTAGCGTACGCAGGAATTTATTTCGGGAGAGTCCAAACTCAATATGAGTGTATTTTATATTAAAAAAAAACAAATTGCCACTAAAATTAGGCTAAATTTACATAAAAGTCAAACTTCCGGTGGAAGGGGGTCCGGACCCCCAGGACCCACTCCCTGCATAAGTCCCTGAATATAACTACTGCATCTGAATCAAGTACTTCAAGAAAAACAATAGGATTATGCCGAGAGATATGACAAGGTGATTCTGCTGAATGGCAATGCCAGACCACATGTTGCAAATGTAGTGAAAGAAACCTTAGAGGGGGGCCGCGGTGGCTTAGTGGTAGAGCGTTCACCTCTGGTGCTTGGGGTCTAGGGTTCAAACCCTGCTCCCGCCAAGTGAACTTTGTGGTGGACAAATACCGTGTGCGTGAGTTTTCTCGGGGTTCTCCCGTTTCCTCCCACTTTCTTCATTCCACCATTTCATTCATCTCTCATCTTCACCGTCTCCTTTAGCGTAACCGGCATAACCGTGGGACGTAAAACTCAAAAAATTCATTTCTTTTCATTTCATTTCAAACCTTAGAAGGATTGCGATGGGATGTCTTACTCCACCCGCTATATTCACTAGACGTCGCCCATTCCGACCACCATTTGTTTCGATCCATGCAGCATGACCTTTCTGACCAACTCTTAAGAACTGTCAAATATATCCAAAACTGGCTTGATGTGTGGATTGTCTCACAGGAACCTACAATTTTTCTATCGCGGAATACATTTGTTACCCGAAAAGTGGGAAGAGGCTGTAGCTGCCGAGGGACAGTACTTTCAGGAGAAGATATTGTTCTGTTCTTGTGGAATGACTATTTATCAGCGGTATAAACAACAGTGGAAATTAATTCAAGCATCCAATATAAGTTACCTTGAGAGATCCATAATATCTACTGTAGCAGCTAAGGAAAAAGTATCGCCTCTACACTACCATATGTTATTGTAGTATGGTTAGTTATATTATTTTTTGGTTAACATTATATGGTTATGCCATTTACTATAAGGAGATTGATGATTTATGAAAGTGAATCACTGAAAAAAATATTTGTGCTTTCCCACCGCATGTCAAATGTGGAATTACATACAACAAGGGCACACGCCTGAGACACTAATTCAGCGGGGAGGGATATTATGTTGTGTTGATGGATTATTTATCACTGTGTAAAGTTTTATTTATATCATTGTTTTTGTTGTTTCCATTGATAAGCTTGTAATTGGGTAAGTTACGTCAGGTTAAGATGTTTGCCATTACTTATGGAATTAAATAGTATAGGTTTCTAGGAGTTATCTCGACTTTTAAACCCTATATCTCTATAATCTCAGAACAAAATTTTCATTGTAGGATAGTAAAAACCAAATACACGTTCTAATTAATAGTACATATCTGTTAAAGATGGATGTGGAATTTAAATGAACTATGAACTAACTAGGATAATTTTTATTTGTATTACATATTTTTATTTTCACAGGTAACTCCAAGTATGGAGTGAAACTTAATTCCTTGTATTTGTTCTCTCTCTTTTTCTATCTCTCAACTGTGATAATAATTAAAAATTTCTATTTATTAACACAATATGAGGAAATAATGCCATTCATACTAAGTACTAGGAAAATTTGGGGATAAGGAGACTTGGAGAAGAATACTTAGGAGTTTTTCTGTTACCGAGGTTCCGCCTCTGGCACTAACAAGCCATATTTCTGTAATGGTAGCAACTTTATATCTTCCTGGATCTTCAAACGTTCTTCTTGACAAAAAAAGTCTGATTGTTTACTGTAAGTAACTCTATATTATTAGGTTAAGAACTACAACTCTAAGCAGCAAAACATAATATTAATACTAAATTTGAATATAAGTATCATCTGTGAAAAGTGTCTTCCATCAAAATTATCTTCAAGATGTAGTATTAGCTTTAAGGCTTTCTAATTACTTGTTAACAGTTATTGTTCTTGTCCTTTTCTATGCATGGGGCGCGGTGGCTCAAAGGACATACCGCGAGGACGTGCTTTGTCGCTGGTGCGGTTTTTGTGGTGTGAGTGTTTGAACTTCGTAGTACTGGTTATTGATATACTATTAGTGCCTTTCACTATCTGTATATATATATATATATATATATATATATATATATAGATAGATAAATAGAAGTGATATATAGATTTGTTTCTGTGTTGATACTGCATATACTGCATTGATATCAATATGTCCCAGAATATTCGTACGAATACTGTGAAATTCGAACTCGATAAGAGTACAAGATCAAGGCGGCCATTAGCACTTGAGATACATAAATGGCTAAGTGAGAACTTCGCACACTTATTAACTGAGGCAACGGCCATACAACTGCATAATGAGGAATATTGTATATATGTGAAAATAGGTGATGTTCATAAGTTTAACGTATTTATGTCGAATAACCCAGGAACAGTGAATTTCCGCCACAGTGATGGACTGATAAGTGAAGTACGAATTACAGACGCCGCCTCTGCTTTGACTCGTGTACGCGTTTTGGATTTGCCTATGGAATTGCCGGATGAGAGGGTAGTGAATGTATTAAAGGAATATGGAACTGTACATAACGTTACTCATGAAAAATGGCCTGCATATCTCCCATACCCTATTTATAATGGAGTGCGTATTATCTCCATGGAACTGAAAAAAACCATTCCCTCCAAAGTGTTTTTTGACAACCAGAAAGTCACGGTGATGTACCAGGGGCAACAAACAACGTTTTGGATATGTGCCTCCTCCGGACACGTCCAGTCCTTTTGCCCAAAGAAGAGAAATGTAAAATCACCCGCATCGCAACATGCTGAGGAACTCCTTGTGACGATGACGGAAATATTTAAAGGAACACTTCCATCTACCAGGCGATATGCGAATGCGCAAGTTGCTGAGACTCTACCGCCAATGAGAACCCCGCCAAATGAACTGCCGAGAAGTGATAATAGTGTGCCTCCTCTTAATGATGAAGTTGCATTTCCGGCTTTACTCAAACCCGTTGATGCATCTCATTCGTCCTTAGCATCTCCAGCGATAGCGAGTGAAGTGACGCCTTCTGCCATCTCTGGGCCTACTCAAGAACTACCTTCGCCAGTGCGCGCTTCTGAAACAAGTGAAATGTGTGAATCGTCTTCCCAGCGAGTAAACAAAGTAAATATTAAAACCCACGAACAACAATTAAGTGCCACGCATATATTAGACGAGGAAGCTGATTCGCTGCCTTTAGGTAAGAAACGAAAGCCGAATCTTGCTGATTCCCTACATTCGAGTGATGTGTGTGAAACTGTAACCGAAACTTTTAGTTATGATTTAGATACTTCCTCCATAACATCTAATGACCAAGTAGAAACAGTATCATCAGTGGAAACAGTAGAAAAACATGCCAATCAGTTGCCTGTTGAATTTACCTACTCGACAAAATAGTCTGGGTCCAGAGTCAGTTCCATAGCGTATTTCTAAGTAGTGTGCATCGATATGTTGATTGGCCTTGTACTTTCTTACCCTCAGCCATTTGTCTGCCTTTATCTTTTTTTTTTTGCAGTTGTAGTATTATTGTTTCCAACAGTAATATGCCTCTGCCTAATGCGCGGTCATTTTGTACACTCAATTTAAATGCTATATCCAACTTCTCAAATCAGTGCTTACTGCAACAATTTGTAACACAAATTGATGCCGATTTTCTTTTGTTTCAAGAAGTGGCATTCTCCTCATTTTCCTTTTTACCGGCATATACTGCTATTATTAATCAAGGTGAACATCAACGGGGAACTGCTATTTTGTACAAGAAAGGTATACAAGTGGACGACGTAAGATGTTTACCTTCCGGGCAGGCAATTCGTTGTCGCTCAGAGGGGTTCACAATTATTAACATTTATTCACCATCTGAGACGCAAAACCGCTTACGCAGGGAGCAGTTTTATAATGAAGACATAGTGCCGTTGTTACCAGTAGTAACAGACAAACTTATCATGGCAGGAGACTGGAATGCGGTGGAATCACCATTAGACACGTCAGGACATTATATACCATGTAAGGCTATGCAAATTCTTATCTCACAGCTTCATCTACGCGACGTTTGGTTATTATGTCATGCAGAACGACAAATGACCTACCGCTCCGCCCGAGTACAATCACGTTTAGATACGATCTATATATTAGACGTATGCCGGCAACATATTACAGAAGCGGCCTTGCTCATCCCCACTTTTTCTGATCATGTAGCCGTATACATTACCTGCAAGTTCCCACAAGCTGTGAGTCGATCTGTTGGTCGCTCATATTGGAAATTGCCATCTCGACTTTTAAACCGCGCTGATATTAAAAACTTGTTCCTTCGTAAGTGGCAGTGTAAACAACAGCGCTATTACCACAGCCTTAATCAGTGGTGGGTAGCTTACGCAAAACATAAAATTCGTTCATTCTTTCAATGGCTAGCTCGCGAAACAAAGACCGATCTTCTCCATACTCAGGAATATTATTACAAAATTCTGCATGACATATGGTCACAACCGAGCACAGCGGAAAATTTTACTCTCATGAACTACATTAAAGCAAAATTACGTCAAGTGGAACATCAACTTTTTTCTAAGTTGTACAGCCGCACACATCTTGGTGAACAACTGGAAAATGAAAAGACCACCTTCTATCATTATATGCGCAATGTTTACCGTAATACCTCCAAATATATAGATTGTGTTAATGTAGGTGGGGAACAAACCCTCTACAATTTTGATGATATTCAAAATGAGTTTGTTCGTTATTATCAGCAAATGTATGACACACCTCAGGATACGTTGATGGACATACAAGACTTTATAGATTTTCCTTTACCGCATGTCCCTTCCGACGCCTTGCATTCCCTCATGCACCCCTTTTCGATCGAGGAATTGGTGAGTGTTTTGAAGAAGTCTCATAATATCTCCAGCCCTGGGAATGATGGACTCCTATACCTATTCTATAAGCAATATTGGGATATTGTGGGTCAGACAGTACTTGAAATAATGAATGAATTATTGCACGCCTCTAATATTCCGCAGAATGATGGTATCTTGATACTCCTTCCTAAAAAATCCGGACGATTTTCTCTTGAGGACTTTCGTCCCATTACGCTTCTGAATACCGATCTTAAAATATTGACCAAAAGGATTGCTAGCCGCTTAAAACCCATCTGTAGTCAGCTCATTAGCCTCTATCAAGCTGCACTCAATCTTACGTATAATATGCAAGCAGCACTATCAAAACTGCGAGATATTATTTCATATTACCAGTTTAAACGTCTCTCAGCCTGTGTAGTCTCACTTGACTTTCGGAAAGCTTTTGACAGTATGACCCATCAATATATCTACGCGGTACTTAAGGCATATGCATTTCCTCCATCCTTCATCAGCCTCATTACTACGTTATACAACAATGCATCCTCCAAAATTCATTTAAATGGTCATTTGTCACCTGCTATAAACCTTAAACGTGGTATCAGACAAGGCTGCGCACTTTCGGTATATTTTTTCAGTCTCGGACTTGACCCTCTACTACAAAAAATTGCGAGGGATCAGGATCCACTATTACATGATTTTCACAAGCTTAATATCCAAGCATACGCAGATGATGTTACAATGCTCTGTACTGAATTTTCTCATCTTCAGAAAGCAATGCAACATATTGAGCGGTATTCCTTGCTCAGTGGACAAATGCTCAATACACATAAATCTAAGCAATTATTGTTTCATAACTAGCAATGTCCGGATTCCCCGCCGAACCCTTGGAACGTGCAGTCGGTCTCCTTTCTTAAAATTCTTGGTATTACATTCACTAATGATGTCAAAAATCAACAGCAGCATGTATGGAACCCGACCATAACCAAAATGCGTATACAAAGTCAAGCAGATAAACCACGCGCACTTCCCTTGCATCAACGGGTATGGTATGCTAACGCCTACCTTTGCTCCAAACTTTGGTATGTGGCACAAAATTTTCCTTTAACAGAAATGTATGCCAAGAAAATAGACTCCCTCATTGGGTGGTTTCTATGGAAAGGATGCCTTTTCCGAGTACGACGGTCGGTTCTGTCCCTCCCATATGCTCACGGTGGTCTCAATTTGGTTAATATTCGAAAGAAAGCTAAAGCACTACTGTTAAAAAACATACATGTACAGTCTTTAAATGCACATTCACACATTGCACAGTGGTTAACGTGCTGGACAGCCCGCCTTCATGGAAATAACCCTCCTCACTTACGCCATGAAAATCTTTGTCCATCCTATCTTCGTGACCTCATCTTAAACTGGGCATATTTGCCCAACTTGTCCCCAGAACAAGCTGGTAATACACGCATTTTATACACCATACTTCAACAACAGCACGACAATTCTGAAACTGCTTCTATCATCATGCACCATTCACACCACAACTGGCCCGCGATTTCGCAGAATTTGAATCATCCTCTCCTCACCAGTGAAGTGAAGAGTCTGTGGTACCAAGCAATTCATAATTCGATTCCCACCAATGAACGCTTATACGCTATTCATCGAAGTGATACTGACTTATGTCTTATTTGTGGACACAGAGATACCTTACACAATCGCCTTTCGGAATGTTTAGATGCTAGACCAATTTGGAACCACCTTATTACTTGGCTGGCACTCATCTGCCGTAAACATAAACAGTATTTTACGGCGAACATTTTTCTTTTCCCTGACTATCAATGGTTTCCGCCAACTCGGAACACAACCGTTACCTGGCTCCTCGGGACTACTCTCTATTACTTGCTTCACACTAGACCTCACTGTACAGCAATTGAATATTTTGATTATTTGCAACGTTCCCGGTGGAAAGTACGGCGTCGGGTGGAGAAAAACAAATATTTCGCGATTTTTTTACATGTCATATTTGATTAGTAAACTTTTTTTTCCTAGCAGTGTGAACATACAAGTACAACGTCTTGACTCTTTGTATTTACATATATTTCTCATGTATAGATTCTAGTTTCATAATTATGTACTGGTTTAACACCCATGGTTCTTATGTAGTATTGTAACCTGGACTTTGTATTTCAGAACATCATGAAATAAATTTTAAAAAAATGGTAGAGCGTTCACCTCCGGTGCTTGAGGTCCGTGGTTCGATCCCAGTTCGCGCCGTGTGGACTTTGTGGTGGACAAATACCTTGCTCGTGAATTTTCTCAGGGCTCTCCCATTTTCTTCAATCCGCAATTTCATTCATTTCTCATAATCACCGCCTCCTTTAGCGTAATCGTGGGACGTAAATTGAAAGATTTGATTTCATTTTCTATGCAATCATGTTTCTCTTCATATTCAAATGTGTCAATTTTGATCTTTGTTTCTCACTGGTAATTCTTTTTGTTTACATGAGGTTTTTTTTTGTTAGAAATTGCATGAAAACTTTCAAATTCATACAATACTTTATTGATTCTTGAAAATATTTGGTTGAAAAAAGCGCACTTTCTACGCAAATTAGTTTCTAAGATTATATTGGTGTAAATAGTGAACTACTCATTAACACAATTTGTTCAAAAATATTATAATTTACGTTTTTAAAGCAAAATGTAGGATAAGTTTATGAATCGTTTGTTTGGACAAGGATATAAGTGTAAAATCAAAAACATTGAATTACGTCAGATTAATGTTCCTCATAACATTATCACGTACGCATGTGTGTGTTCCACAAACAGTGACAGCATTTAGTTTCGTCAGCTGGAAATATATGTCTCCAAGGCGACACATGACCATTTAACATGTCCTTATAATTCTCCTTTCTTCATACATGAAATACTATTACATTTTTTCCCCACTATAATAATGTATTTATTTCTATTTTTCACAAGAAATGAAAGCAATAAAAATTCGCATTCTACAAACGGCGACTTTCTTTTATTTAAATGCTAGTAACGAATTAGTACAGTATTATTTTACCACTTCATTTGTCGTGATTGAAACAATTCGTGTAACCGGTGCAAGTAACTTCTGTTAAAAGCTGTGAATCTCGCTATTTAGCAATCGTTTACTTGTATATTTTGCACCTCTTCGTTTCACAGTTTCTTTGTATTTTCTCTTTGTTTAATCACTATTTTTTTCATCAATTAAACAGCCAACATAAGCAAATCAATTGGTTACGCCGATGATATTAGTAATACTACTAAGGGAAGGGTGACTCAATAGTCAGCGTTCAACCGTGGTACGAGGCGTTCTGGTTCGATCTTAGGTCAAGTGTTTGTGGTGGACAACAGTGTGACCATAGGCTTTCACTTTTCGTCCCACATTATATTTCTATCAACTATTTTATAAATATTCACTTCCACTAATATTCTGTCTCCTTTATCCTGAAAGACACAACTGTGGGGCGTTAAACTTGAATTACCTTTTCATTTTTCTATCATTTTTAGAACTAGGATAATATGTTTAACTATACCAACCTTGCATTAGAAACACAAATTTCGATCAAACGTTTTCTGATAATTTACAAAAGTAAACACCTGGATGCCATTCATACCAAAGTAGAAGGCTGTCTCTGTGAGCATCAAAGTTAAATAATTTCACTATATGTTGTTCGTGTTATTATGGTGTAAAGATATTTCTATAACAGTCCATTAGCAAGATAAGAAAGATTAAGATACTTTTAGTTGAATTTTTATTCAGTAAACTGTTTGCTTATAGACTTGAAAAGTTTAAAATATTAGCTTTCAAAATTTTCAAAAGTAATAATTGAATATTTGTCCTCACTAATCGTAATTACAAGAATCTATTAAGTGTAAATTTTTAATGGCTTTTGGTACAACACAAACATTTAAGATTATCTTCTCTTTAAAAAGAAGAAGAAGAAAAGAAATAACTTTTTTTTTGGGTAACAATTATTGTTTTTCCGCATGCAGGTCTAACACACACACACACACACACACACACACACATATATATATATATATATATATATATATATATATATATATATATATATATATATATATATATATAAACTTATACGAAGCCTACACGTAAAAATGCTGAAAAGAAGGGTTCGCAAACTCAACTTTTATAGATTAAATGTATCTCTTATTACGGCCATCGAATTTACGAAGGGCCACTAGCTAAATATCTTAAGGTCCTTCATGCTTCACTCTATCATATATGTTGCATGCTGTTCGCTTCTTCACAAATTGTGCAACCGAGTTGTTCTGCTAACTGTGTGTTTGAGTAGCTTGTTTGCTTATACTGTACGTTGTTAGTTGCACGTAATCATGCCATCCGCTAAACTCGGTGTAGACTGCTTTTGAAACACGTGAAAAATTTTACGAAAACATTAAGCATTAGAAAGCAGAACTTTATTGTATTTTCCTTCTTTTGCCGTTATCTATATAAGTGTTTATTTGTGAAAACTGTTGGGTAAATCATTATGTAACAGTTGGAAAGTGGCTGAAAATTAACGCGAGGCATGCACAGTAGGAGTTGTTACGAAATCCAAGAAACACATTCAAAAGCCAATGAGTTTAAATATTAATTTTTAATCAAATATTTAAAATCGTACGTTGCATACTTGAAGAAATTCGAGGTTTTCGCTATACATAATTGGGATACATACGATAAGTATTTGATTAAAACAATACCATTCCTGAATACCAAACAATACTGAATTCTTTATGTTTGCGTGTGTATGTATCTGTTACTTGGGAATTTTTCAATTTTGAGCAAGGTTGGATAACTTAACGAAATGTGCAATATTTACAATTCGTTATCTATTACGTAGTTAAAAATGTTATTAGTCAGTGTAACTTTCAAAATGGTATGCTCTGAATAACGTTATTAACCGGAACGTTCTGCAATATGGTACTGTAGTTACAGTCACCAAGGGATTAACGTTACTCGAAATACCAATGTGTGTCGTACCTGTTTGAGATTGTTAAGATGAAACTGGTTCCAATAAATACCAGTTCTCTCTCGAATCCAAGGTGTTTTGTTCCTTGATCTTAGTGATATAAAAGGTATTGAAATTCTGTAAAACATTCTTGTGTAACTAGACATATTTCCATTATAATGAGTACCATTTCCTTTCCTTTTTCGAGTACCTTTTGTATCTGTATTTCTTCTTCTTCAATTCTAATGGTCTTGGAGTTACACTTGAGTAACGTTATAAACATCCTTGGTGACAGGAGGTCAAAGGTGGGCTTAAAAAGAATCTCCATTATACTAGTAAGTACATTCCAGGTTTCTCAGTCTGCTTTCTTTCCGCTCATACATAAGATTGAGTGAACACACTAGGCCCCGGGCAAAAGTCTTTTGAGAATAGCATTGCTTTTATCGTTCTGTATTTAAAAACGAAAAAGAAAATGATCAGACAGTGAAATTTTTAACTTAGGCTTATTGAGAAGAATTTACTTCTGGTGACACTGCCGGTAGTTGAGTTGATTTGGAGTTTAACGTCCCTTTCAGCAGCGATGCTTTATGAGACGAAAAATACCGATTAACGAGAATGCGAACTACATTGAGCTCCGGCGGGAATCTAACTCGGGTCTCCAAGGCATAAGGCGCGCACGCTAAGCGCTTAGCCACGAAGGGGCTCACTGCCGGTAGTGGCCAGATATGTCTATTTTACAACAGACTTACACTGACCAATGTCACTGAGGCTCGAGCTCACTTCCCACCAAGGATCAAACCCGGGACTACATCCACCAAATTTACACATTCACTGGCCACCAGGGAAGAGGGGAAGGTATTTCATTTGCTTCCTAGTAATTTAGTTTATCTTTCAGATACATGATCAAATACATATCAGACATCAGTGGCGTAGAGAGAAACTCATCAAGGGGACTGGCACACACAATATATATATATATATATATATATATATATATATATATATATATATATATATATATATATATGTGTGTGTGTGTGTGTGTGTGTGTGTGTGTTTGTATGGGTTGAAAATTTCGGAGTGCCTGGTCACCATAACAGCTAGAAATATGAATCTGACGCCTAACTAATTTAAGACCAAACCATGTACACCTATGTACCAAATTGTTCGCCAGGTCCGAACTTTTGATCCTCAGTTCGCCATTGGTGACAGAATATTTCTGTTTGGCTACAAACATTTGTTACTGGATTCAGACCTCAGGTTTCATCGCATGCCTGAAATATATAGCAAAGCAATATATAGAAGTTATTATGTATACCGGCCTGAAAAGTTCAGAAATATGGCGTTTGAAGCGAATAACTGGCCATGTACAGGACCAAATGAATAAATTCTTATACCCAAGACTATACTGCAGCCCCTCTCCCTTCCGTCAAAGAAAATATTCGTAGTTTTTGTGTTGTAAATTGCGATGATCAAATTGTCGGCACAATGAATTCTGCATTTAGTCGCGACTACAGAAAATATCACCTTGAATGAGTTAGGTCGGATCACTCTATAAGATAACAGTGTATTATAACATGTAATACAGAAACACCACACAGGAAATTTGTAGTAAAATGGACCAATTTCTTTTTTAATATAAAATTTGGAGGAGAGGGAGTGAAATATGAGGCCCTAGGTTGGAGCTTAGGCGCTAAGTTAAGCCCGACCACTATCACCGGTACTTATGTGTACCTTAGGGCTGGCTAGAGTAACATTATTTTCAGTTTTCTTTACTTGCACGGTATTCAGAAACTAATGAAATTTGCTTACAGGTAGAGGGAAGTTATGAACTTCCTTTCGCTACATCCCGTAAAAATCTCTGGCCGGCCAGATGGCGCTGTATCTACTCGGTGATGCGTAGTTAGCCAATCACCGCCAAAAGGCCATTATTTTTGATTCCTGGACTGAAGTTTGATAGTTCTTGATTCAGAAAGCATCCCAATTCCCTCATAATACTGAACTAACACTGGATAATTTTAGTGTTACCACTAGGAGTAATGGATCCTTCACATCAAAGTAGCACACATAAACAATTCGGCTAAGCTGGAGCTCAGCAACGTAGAAACGGTATAATTTAATTTTAACATACATTTTTTTGTTTAATGCTCTTTATTTGCAATCGATGTTAGTAAAATTTGATACATTTGTCACAGAAAAAAAGGATAGAAGAGATTGATAGATACTGAATATAACAATTTATTGAAATTTTATGAAGTGTTAAATGTAGAACTTCCAGGATCTTTTTAAATATGACTAATCCTTATTTTTTTTGTGATACATTATAACAAGGGAAGTACAGTCAAAATCCGAACTCGGAAGTTCCTAGCGTGTATAGCTGTAGAAAACAGCCTCTGTTACCGAGCCGAGCCTGTACATGGCCAGGCTTGACCACCAAATAAAGTGATTTTTATTCATATACGATGGGGTACTTGTCCACCAAATTTCCTGCAGATCCGGCCAGCAGCCACTAAGAAATAAGGTTACATACACAAGGAGAGCCAAGCGGAGCCTGTCCTTGGCCGATGCCACGAAGTATAGCAATCCTTTTTCTCTGGATGATGAGCTACCTGTCCACCCAATTTCGATGATATACGGCAAGTGTTAGCGAGAAGTAAAATACAACATACAAGGCAAGTTGAGCCAAGTCTCTCACCGACCGAGTCCAGACATAATATATAATGATCTTTATTCCTTAGGTCATGGGATACTCGGCCACTAAATTTGATTTAAATCTAAACAGTCCCCGGTGCGCCTCCCTACCCAAGCGCCCTCTAGATGCGGCATATAAACACAAATTTCGAACTGAACGGAACAACTTTTAAATGTAGAGAATAGGTGCAGTAGAAACCAAGAAACATTTTTTCAAGTAAGGCCCATACTGACCGTAAACACAAACACTTCCGACGACTCTTTGTAAGCGTAACTTCTTATATTATTTTGCGTTTAAAATTAGGTTATTTTGAAAATTATTCCAGGAATCTTAATTTTTGGATACCTGAGAACAGACAATGAAATATGCTTTCTTCGTTTCTATTGGGTGGCCCGTTAGTATCTAACGAATGGAGTTGTTTTCTTCATCTGTTGTGCATTCTGGAGCTGTAATAATCAAAGAGCAATACAGTGGTCGGTACAAACCTTAGGTTTCGAAGTAATCTGCATCAACATCCAACACATTTTGCTAACGTTCCTGCAGATGCACAATATCCTGACGATAAAACTTGGCAGTCGTGGATGCAAACAATTCCGTGAGTGCGTTCAGCAGACTTAACTTATTTGTGATGGATCTTCCACGGAGGTGGTTGCCGAAGAAATGAAACAGACGATATGCTGGCGCAAGTTCCGGTGAATATGGTACATGTCGCAATGCCTTCCAACCAAGTTCCTGAAGGGTTTCTCGGTTCCTCTTTGCCACATGTGCAGGAACAGGACATTATTGTGCTTACTTTGCAACTGCTGAGAGTAGAGGTAAATAGTGATGGCCTGACCAGGTGGAAGCAGTTTTTAATGCACTATTTGGTGACAATTCGACCCTACAGAGAGTATAACCTTTCATGGATGGAGAGGTGATCTGCAGGTATGAAGAATAGGGTCATGTTGCAAGAGGCAATGCCTGGTACGTTTGAGAGTGTCATAGAGGACCCAGTTTTCGTCACCAGTGAGCCAGCGATCAAAAATGAGTATGTTTAGCTGCCGAGTGAACAAGGACAAACAGGAAGTTACTGGTTGTTCCTTCTTGGCTGTCGACAATGTGTGTAGTACACACTTGCTTAACTTGAACCAGCGGTGGATCCAGGGCGGAGTTCTGGGGAAAGCGGTGAGTTGTAATAGTGCTACTTAAAGTTATCCGAAAGCTGCAAACTCTGGGATGGGTTTTATTTATAAGAAAGATTCCTATTCTGGTGGGACGATCGCCCCCTAGATCCACCCCTGACTTGAGCGACTTCTCTATTCCATGCAGGTGCATTCTGCTATTTCCGTGGAACGAAGGAACCTTTCTGCCAGTTCGTTACATGTTAGACAACTGTCCTCGTCCGTGGATACTTTCCAGGCCTCATCATCTAACACATGTGGTCGTCAGAATTAGAATGTGATTTCTTTGCTTCTACTTTCCTGCTGACAACTTTCCTTCGCAGATGGAAAAATATGTTTTCCTATAAATGTGCAGATCAAGCTGCTTCCTATCCAATGACTATGTTCAGCATCGAATTATTCAACAT